>NC_054378.1:108925688-109525688 GCF_017654675.1 Xenopus laevis | reverse complement strand
CACACGCGGCGATGCGTTTTCTATAGTCGCCCGAAGTTGCCTCACTGAGGCCTGAGCTCTTAATGTGCGTGTAGATGTATCTAACATGTTCATGGCACCACAGATGGAATGTAGCATCTCCTGCACTGTGTACCCACTTTGTACCTGTACCCACTTTGTACCTGTACCCACTTTGTACCAGGACTTCAAGTATATTAAAGACACTTTGTCCATGACAACTCATGGTAAAGAGTTCCATTTCCACATTATCACAAGAAATCTGCACTGAACAGTACAACTGACAATTTCCGTGTTGGTCATTTCAAAGTCCTAACCTGAAAAGAACTGAGTGAGATCCCTTTCCATCCGTACAGATGAACAGTTACCCAGGCATCAAGCAGCAAAGATTTCCATTACGTAAAGCAGAGATCCCCAACCTTTTTTATCCATGAGCCACATTCAAATGGAAAAAAAAAAGTTGGAGAGCAACACAAGCATGCAAAAATTCCTGGGGGTGCCAATTATCGGCTGTGGTTGGTTATTTGGTAGCCCCCTAAATGAACTGGCAGCCTACACGAGACTCTGTTTGGCAGTACACCTGGTTTTCATGCACCCAAAACCTGGCCTGGAATTCAAAATTAAGCACCTGCTTTGAGGCCACTGGGAGCAACATTCAAGGGATTGGTGAGTAACATGTTGTTTGTGAACCACTGGTTGGGGATCACCAATGTAGAAAGTAAGAATGCATACGTAACCCTTATATTTCATTTTATTCATATTTCCTGAAAACTAACATCACCTTTAAATAAAGAATTTAATTTAATTTTACCAAAAAAAAAACAGTTTTACAGAGATCTGACTATTGTTCAAGGCATTATACATATCAATATACTTATAGTATCCGTTAAATGTAGTTGTGTCTTTATATATTCCTGGTTACCTCCTAAAAACTTCTCAGCACCACCCTCATCCACTGACATCTCCCATTATAAACATTTCTTTGTGCTCCCAGCCTCTGGAATTGCTTCCCCAAATTCTTCATTAAGGGACTCTCCCTTCTTGACACATATCCTACATTTTTGATCACTCACATAGTATTTGGTCCAGTTTTGACATTGGCAAGCCATTGTGGAAAACTATATGTGCCTATAAGTATTCTGCACTCTGAGTTGAGTTTACAGAGCAGAGACCTCCTTCCTCCTGTGCCACTTAATCATTACTAATGTGTCTTCTCTTACTGTCCTGGCAAAATTTGCTGTGCTGTGTAATGCTATATAAAGATACACATACATATACATATGCACAGCTTCTAGGTCCCAGAATCACAATATCCCTCTCTTGTGACCTTGGAAATGCAGCTTTATTTCCCAGAGAGATACTGATAAAAGTGTGTGTTTGCCCAAATGAGGCACAGCCAGCAGCTGTAAGTCACACCATTCTTCTGGGTAAAATAAATCAAATATTAGGGATAAGAAACTCATTCAGCCCATATACACCTGGTACTTGCACAAGTATTAGATTGTTGGCAGAGATTAATTTGAGTGGGCTGCCTATAATGCTGCTTCTGTTGGACTGGACATCTTTGGGGACCTTTAGATGTATTAATTAAAGTAATTAATTAATATCAATTACTTTAATTAATCAAAAGGAAGGAGAATATAAAGGCAAGGGCCTAGCTCCACAGCTGGTTTAAAGGACAAGGAAGTTAAACTAAAGAACTAAGCTTGAAATGTTGTACATTATGTTTTGTGCTTCTGTAACAGCCCAAGGCAACCACAGCCCTTTAGCAGTAAAGATCTGTGTCTCCAAAGATGCCCCAGTAGCTCCCCATCTTCTTTTCTGCTGGTTCACTGCACATGCTCTGTGCTGCTGTCACTTACTGAGCTTAGGGACCAACTTACATATACAGTACACGTAGAATATAAATGTCACATTATAAGGTTGATTAGTGATTAATACAGATAATTACTACATGGCAGCACATAAACCAGTGCAATTAGCATCAGAATTTAATAATCAGCCCTGTAGCATCAGTTTATATTGCAGACCAACCTCATTTTTTGCTTGATAATTTGTGACGACCCCTAAGCTTAGCTTCTCAACAGCTGCTCAGAGCCCACTGAGCATGCGAGTGTCACAGACACTTTCCAAGATGGTGACCCCCTGTGACAAGTCTGAAGTCCTGGATCATTGCTGCTATTGACAAGCTGAAACTTTAGGCTGGTGCAATAAGTTCAGTATATAAAACATGGCATTTTTAGTCCTGTTAATTTTTAGGGTTTCCTTCTGCTTTAAGCTATACGTAATTCCAAAGATCCCCCTTAAAGGCTGCACAAGGAGTATTTCTACACTAAGGGGCAGATTTATCAAGGGTCGAATTTCGAAGTGCAAAAAACTTTGAAATTCGACCATCGAATAGGCTAGTTCGACATTCGAAGTCGAATTCGTAGGATTTTTAAGATCGTACGATCGTACTTCAAGCGTACTTCGAATCGAACGATTTGAACGATTTAATCGTACGATCGTACGATTTCACTTCAACTTCTAAAAACTTAGCCAATTGTTGGCTATATGTTCTTGGAGGTCCCCATAGGCTAACATAGCAATTTGGCAGGTTTAAGGTGGCGAAGTGTCGAAGTCAACGTTTTTTAAAGAGACAGTACTTCGATTATCGAATGGTCGAATAGTTGAAGCATTTTTACTTCGAATCGAAGTTGAAGTCGAATTTGGCCTATTCGATGGTCGACGTACCCAAAAATTACTTCAAAATTCGAAGTTTTTCAATTCAAATATTTACTTTGAACTCACTTCGACCCTTAGTAAATGTGCCCCTAAGTGTACAAGCTTTCAGGTACTGTGCAAGCAGTATATAAAAAGCAAATGGTTTAAAGTGTGGTTTTCCATGGTAAAGATGAAAATAATTGAGCATAAGAATTTGTTCATGGTCCAGCCAAGTGCAGACCAGAACATTAACTTTAACCTCCTTTTCCATCTGGGGTGCTTGCAGGTACAAGGTGCATTATAGGCTACTATAGGCTACTCTCTGCATACAGTAGATGTGCCTATAAATAACAGTAGGTGCAAGTGCATAGTGCTTATGCCTACAAGTTAATATTTTAAATACTGTATTCTCTCCTTTCCCTTCTCACAAAGCAACAGTCTGCAATGATAATACATTTTATCTACTATCCATTGCAGGATATTGTAGGATTTTGAAGCCTTAGCTCAGTGATTCACGAAAGAAAGCTCAGGAAGGCACAGGGATGCATTAGGGATGCATCAAATCCACTATTTTAGTTTCGGCCGAATCTCCGAATCCTTGGTGAAATATTCGGCCGAATACTGAACCGAATCCGAATCCTAATTTGCATATGCAAATTAGGGGCAGGAAAGGAAAAAGTAGAATTTTTTTTTTTATGATGACAAGTCACATAAAAATTACCCATCGCTAATTTACATATGCAAATTAAGATTCAGATTCAGTTCGGCCAGGCACAAGGATTCGGCCGAATCCAAATCCTGCTGAATAAACCTGAATCCTGGCGGAATCCCGAACCAAATCCTATCCCTTTTGGATATACTGTATTAAGTAACAGTAGCAGCACCCAGCATCAACTAGAGCTTCCAGCAAAGAATAATAAGCTATTTTAGGCAACATTTGTTTTATTGAACTAACAACTTAAAATCCAGAAGCAAGTGTTCACTTTTATTGTGATGCTGCATCAATTCTTCCTTGAAGGTGCATTAATATTAAAACCTCATATTAAATTTCATATTCAATTTCATATCTTTACTGACATTGTTTCCAAGGTTTTGTTCAGATAGGAATTTAGTAAACAGTTTGGAAGCAGTGGGTGGTGTCGGTCACTAGTCCTCCTTAAAGGAAAACTATACCCCCAAAATGAACACTTAAGCAACAGATAGTTTATATCAAATTGAATGACATATTAAAGAATCTTACCAAACTGGAATATATATTTACATAAATATTGCCCTTTTACATCTCTTGCCTTGAACCACCATTTGGTGACTCTATCTGTGCTGCCTCAGAGATCACCTGACCAGAAATACTACAACTCTAACTGTAACAGGAAGAAGTGAGGAAGCAAAAGGCAGAACTCTGTCTGTTAATTGGCTCATGTGACCTTACATGTGGTTTGTATGTGTGCACAGTGAATCATACGATCTCAGGGGGCGGCCCTTATTTCTTAAAATGGCAGTTTTCTATTTATGATTACCCAATGGCACATACTACTAAAAAAGTATATTATTATGATAATGGTTCATTTACATGAAGCAGGGTTTTACACATGAGCTGTTTTACTCAGTATCTTTTGATAGAGACCTACATTGTTTGGGGGGTATAGTTTTCCTTTAAACAGCGCAGTTAAAGCTATGTAACAAAAATCATCATCCGGGCACTGCACACTTTTCGCTGAAGATTTTCACAAACCATTTAACATTATGATTGTTTATTGAAGTCAATTTGAGGGCTTTTCATCCATGAGGCATTTGAACTCAGGCAACTGTCAGCTGCAAGACTTTTTTTTTATTAAATATCCTGCCAGGAAGGATTATGATGGCAAATATCATGGGAATATTAAAGAAAGCACAGGGTCACATCATGAGCAATGGACACAGAAAGTGTTTGCATCGGCCAAAGAGCCATCAGGAAATAATTTATAACATTCAGTAGGTTACACAGTGACCAATTCTAAGAAACTTTTCAATTGGTGCTCATAATTTATTTATTTTTTTTAAAATTTTTTATTATTTTCCTTCTTCTTCTGACTTCTAATGGGGGTCACCCACCCCACATAAAGAACAAATGCTCTGTAAGGCTACAAATTTATTCTTACTTTTTATTACTCTTATTACAATTCATACCCTCTCCTGGTTGGTTGCTAGGGTAATAAGGGTCCTAGCAACCATTGCTGTATCTGCAAACCGGAGCTCTGTTAAATAAAAAAGCTAAATAACACAAAAACCACATATAATAAAAAATGAAAACCAACTGCCGCATGTCTTAAAATATCACTCTGTACATCATACTGAAAGTTAATGGGTACGGGGGGTCGGGAGGGGGTTTAGGAGGAGTCGGCATCCAATTCTGGAGCACCGGCGTCCAATTTAGTGAACCGCGTTAATTGTCCCCTAGGCTCAGCGGCCCAGTTCAAGACTGTCGGGCTGTTGGGGACCCCTGAGTTAGAGTTTCTAATGGTAATGGACTACTGCTGCACAAATATGGCAGCCCCCTCATAGAGGAACATGGTAGTAAGAATGGTAATGTAAAAGCATCAGGCAAATATTTTTATGGCAACATTTTAAATAGCATTCAAAGATAATTAGTGATGGATGAATTTGTCCCGTTTTGCCAAAAACTTCGCAAATTTCCTGCAAAATCCGCAAAATGATTTTTTGATGCCGGTGACAATTAAAGTCAATGGGCGTACGTTTAATTGTCGGAATTGTCGCCAGCATCAGAAAATTCACAACAAATTTGTGAAACGCGAAAATTCACAGCAAATTCGCTCCTGCGAATAAATTTGCCCATCACTAAAGATAATGTTATGATGGACATAAATAAGGGTTGTTTTCTGGTGTCAGTATCTCTTTAACATAAACCATGTTTAAAAACACAGAGTATGAAATGGTCATAGAAGACATGTATGAATCAAGGGAAGAAGCAACATGCTCCAGGGTATTGTTACTTATCAAGATGGGAGTGGTGGGAATGTTGGGACGGTTTATATAATCAAGGTCAGTGTAAGAAATCAGAGGCTCCATAGTACTTAATTAGCAGGGTACCAGTTATTAACCATTCACAAAAATACTGAACTCTGAGGAAGTGCCCAGCTTGTGGGGCACGAAACGCGTTAGTTCTTCGCACTCCCACTCTTTATATACCACTGTGTATGTTTAAATAAAGCCGCTTATTGATATTAATTCTACCGCCTCCCGTGGATATGTCCGCCTGCGCTGCCAGCGGGTATTTTTCTGAATGCATTCAAGTACTCGGCTGAAAGTTACCGAGATCCCGCGATAGCTGCGGCGGACGAGGGTGAGAGGAAGGAGTGGGGAGAGCTCCGCCATCCGCCATTAACCCACCAGGGCCCACATAGTAGATACATGGCCAATTAAAGGGGTGGTTCACCTTTAAGTTAACTTTTAATATGTTTTAGAATGGCCAATTCTAAGCGACTTTTCAATTGGTCTACGCTATTTATTTTATATAGTTTTTGAATTATTTGCCTTCTTCTTCTGACTCTTTCCAGCTTTCAAATGAGGGTCACTGACCCCATCTAAAACCAAACGCTCTGTAAGGATACGCATTTATTGCTATTGTTACTTTTTATTTCTCGTCTTTCTATTCAGGCCTCTCCTATTCATATTCCAGTCACTTATTCAAATCAATGCCTGGTTGCTAGGGTAATTTGGACCCAAGCAACCAGATTGCTTAAATTGCAAACTGGAGAGCTGCTGAATAAAAAGCTACTTAACTCAGAAACTACAAATAATAAAACATTAGAACCAATTGCAAATTGTCTCAGAATATCACTCCCTACACCATACTAAAAGTAAACTCAAAGGTGAACGACCCCTTCACACACCATTCTTGGCCACCCCATTCCATCCATTAAACCCAATACACACCCATGATCAGTACAAACCCATGATCTGCAAGCCCTCCATTTTACTCAGCCAGTGAATTAAATCTTTGCATCTCTTGGGTCCCTGTCTGTGTGGAGCCTTTGCAGCAATGCCATTTTCCAATGATTTTAGTCGAGTTTTCTCTGTTTGTTCTCAGTGTAATCTCTATCTAGTGACTGAATGCTGTAAAGCAACAGATTTTCAATAAAGGAAAGCAAAATATCTGCAGTACACACTGATATCCAACTGCTTCGTCTTCTTTGTTTCCTTTTTCTGTGCAGAGTAATGAACCTTGAATAGTCCAGGGGTTGATCATAGTCTGTATGAATGCATGAATAAAGCAACATGTTCCAGGATATTGTTGCTACATTCATTAACTCATACCGACTGTGATCAGTGTCTGGACCCCAGATATTATTTCAGCACCTGATGAATAATTAATATGAGTAATACGGCCAATTACATTCCATGGCTGGTCATGCAAACCCCGCTTCTACATGGTCTTCAAAAATCAGACATTCAATGCATACATGGTCTTCAACTTCAGATATTTACCATGGGGCCCCTGGTGAGACCCCACCTGTACCCCCTGATTGTAGTCCTGGGTATAATTGTTTGCGCAGAGCCTTTACAGCAATGCCATTTCTCAAAGATGTTAGCAGAGAGTTTTATCTCCTACTTCTGTTCAAAGTAATGAACCTTGAATAGTGCAGGTGTTGATCACAGTCTGCCAGCCAAGATAAATATACAATATAAATATACAGATATATAATATTTGAAGAAGGAGTGTTGTTGTAGAAGTGGTTTCTTCTTCTGACTAGGCAATGCAACTAACTGCAAGTAAATATCAAAGACATGCACAGTTTCTCGCTTAAAAACATTTATTGGTGCATATAAACCACAAAAAATAACATATCAATATTCAATTCACACACACCACAAAGCAGTGTCTCCCCCCCAGTCTGCCTACCTGTTGTTAGCCACACCCTCCTGACGCGTTTCGCGCTATTGGGCACTTCATCAGAGGAGGTCTAACTGCAACTAACTGCAAGTAGAATGAATAAACTAACCCTGTGACTCTTGGGGGGGGGGCTGATTAATATTAATGATATGTAGTTTCAACATATGTTTGTGAACACATCATCTCCTTACCATATGCTCATTTAAGAGGGTCCTAAACAGATTTTCCTTGGGGACCCATCAACTTCTAGTTTTTGTCATTATATTGATAGAGAGCTAATACTAAAGGGGTTGGAGACTAACAATTATGGCAAAATCCAATAGGTAAAATGCCTGGGACCCTTCTTTAGTACGTCCATACGTTGGCTTGTCAGCTGGATCATAAATGCAGATATTAAGGCAAAGGACACTTGTTAGTAGCCACCATAAAAATACGACTTGCTGATCATTTGCATGGGAATTACATTTAGCCACAACTACCTAAAGGAATGCTCTTGGCATGGGTAATTATCTGCCTGTGCATTGATCACACTTTCCAATAGGGCCAAGCTATTAATGTCTCCCTAATAAAAAAAAACCCACTGCACTCCCTACAGGAGGACATCAGCAGAAAGAGGTTTATACGGTCCATAAATCAGGTTTGTACAGAGGATTGACAGGGCAGCTCAAATGAATAAGCTCCTGAATGGAAGGCAAATTAAATGCATTGCTGGGAATGCATAAAGAGAATTTGATGTCTATGTCAATAATGCATAAGTGTTTACTTGTAAATACACATGCAAAGAGTTAAAAAAAATGTGCTGCAACAATACGACCCAATAGAACAACTCAAATAAAAAACAACTCTATAACAGATATTAGGGAAATTGTGTTGCTAAATAAACAAACAAAACTCTGGAATGAATTCTGAATGGAGCCCAGAGAATGGATTATATTTCCCATATGGACACTCAGCCGTGATCTCCAACCAGTGATTTACAACATGTTGATTACCAATGCTGCTTTCAGTGGTCTCAAAGCAGGGGCTTATTTTTGAATTACTGGCTTGTTGCCAAGTTTTAATTGCATAAAAATCATGTGCACTGCCAAGTAGTGTCTCCACATAGGGGCTGCTAAATAGCAAATCACAGATATTATTTGGCATCACCAAGGACTTTTTTCATGCTTGGTCAGCTTCCCAACTTTTTACATTTGAAGGTTGGGGACTCCTGCTCTACAGGATAGAGTATATAAGTTGCAATGCTTGCCCAGGTCTGGTAACCTATAACAAACATTCAAATGGATGTTTACATGCAGGACTGTCAGTAAAGGCTGGTTAAAGCAGATATTGGGCATATTGGAAACATCAAGGTGAGAACTCGTTTGTTGGAACTGTAGGATTTTTCCATTGGCAAGGATATAATAAATTCCTTGAACCCTGGACACAAAAGCCTGGTCATTGCATATTTACTGCAATTTAATAGGTGGAACTATCTAGGAGAGGGGCATTAAATTAATAATGCCCAAAAAATTATAGAATTATTTCAGACTGTGGTGCACAAACAGAAACCATTCGGCAAAACACATAGGGGATCATTTATCAACACTAGGCACATTTGCCCATGGGCAGCAATCCATGGCAATCGAATTGCCATCAAAATGCTGCTTTCATTGTTCTACTTGCAGCTGGCTTTAAAAAGCTAATCACTGATTGGTTGCTATAGGCGACATCCCACAGGCAAATTTGCCCAGTGCTGATAAATGAGCCCCATAGACACTATTGTTGGCACATTCTCTACTGGTATCTAAAGAGCCTGCTTGCTGGACCTGTAAAAGAGGGGAAACACATACTGTCCTTGATTGCATGCTAGGCCAGACCTGGGGAGAAGAACCACATTGGGCAAAATATTCACCAGCAAGGCACAAGACACAGAGAAGCAAAGAAGCAAAGAAAATTGTTGGTGTGTAGGGAAAGTCATCTTTTAGCTACTTGATAACCTCAGTGGCATCTTATGAACAAAGAAAACCTAGCACTTATATTTGATCTGAAACCAATCAACAAAAGCCAATGGAAGAGTTTCTCTTTATTATCTGGAACCATTTATTTACCTTACAGTTTAAAATATTATACATCGTCCAGAGAGTTCACATACATGTACAATGTTCTTTTACGTTCCTCAGAAGGCAGTAAATGTGCTTTTTCCTCTAAAAAATTCGTTTCCTTACGATATTATAACTTTGACCCTAAAAATATACATCAGTCGATTCACAATATTTATACAACCCCTATTGTTTCCCCTTTACGTCTTGTGTGCCTGGTGCCTTTGCCAGACAACAATGGGCTCCATTGCCAATTGGCAGAACTCAACCCATAATCACCATTAAAGAACAAGTTTTCATACGTATACAAAGCCTCTCATCTTTAGTGTATGCCGAACTCACACTGTGGACTTAATGTTCAGAGCCTTCAAAGGAATATCACAAGCGCTGTCTATGAAAAAAGATTTATGTGATGTTCTGTATATTGTGTTGAGACTTTACATAATAGGCATGCACCCTGCTGTATCTAATGTTGGCGTCTACTGTAAATCTTATAGCCCAGCGGTGGGAAGCACTACGGCACAGAGGCAGGCAAGCTGAGTGATGTTGCCGTCAGCTAAACAGAGGTCCTCTATAGACCTCCGAATATTTTCTCTCATATTGAAAAAGAATCTGATGGCAGGTAAGAACTTACTGGATTATTTGCCTTGTCTGTTTCTTCTCTGTCTTGTAAATAATACACTTCATACATGGGCAACTTTATTTCAGCCACAGGGTGCTCTTCTATATTTTCTCATTATTCTTGGATTCTTCTATTTCAAGGTTGAAATCCATTAAAACATTTAAACCACTTTATTCTGTTGTCTTAAACAAATAGTTGCCAAGAAAGCCTGATTCTAATTTCTTATGAAATATGGTAAAATATCAAACATAAAAATAAGGGTGCTTTATCAAATATCTGGCTACTAGAGTATGTTCAGGTACTGGGAGTTGTTTCATATTCAAGTAAACGTAGGTGTTGGAAGTAGACTTCAATGGCTTTTCAATATGCCTAAAGCATCTCAAGTACTGTACCATCAGTCTTTATGTACTTACCCACACCCAGTGGTGTAACAAGAAGGCGCCAGGCCCACCACAAGAAAATATTTGTCTGCTTGCATCTCCACCTCTCACCCCAAGGTATCCCCAATCAACCCCATGACCCGCAATTGGCTGAAACAAGTGAAACATCACTGGTAATGTGAATTGCTCAGTAACAGGGTAAGAAGTGCATTGTCACAGGTAGGGAAGGGCTAAATCCTGAATTCTTTACACGGCTAAATCCCAACCCAAATCTGATCTCTTTAAGGAGCACTCAAAGTGACTCATCTAACAGCTAACATCTACCTGAATAAGTTCAATGGGACCATTGTGATTGGATGCTGGTGGCTGTAGAAATGCCATGGAATTCCATACCACGCAGTTGAAATGAAGAATCACTTGGATAATTCTAAAATTAAACGGAATTCTACTAAATCTTGTAAAAAAAAGGGTTAGTAGACATTTTAGTTAATATTTATCATGTTACAGAATTCTTAGCAATGTTTTTACTTGGTCTTCAAGGAACAGTTTTGTGGCCCTACTCCCAGCTTTAATAATGTTTGGTTTAAAGGACTTTTAAGCAGCAAGAAAAGCATTTCCTTTTAAATACTGTATTTCTATAGTCTCCCTATATTTTAAATCTTATATCTTTACTTATTTATGACAAGCTTGCTTTGTACTTTCAGAAAATATATTGTATCTGTCAAGAGTCTGGCATACCTAGGGATTGTGACCTGCTCTGCAATTAAACAGGGAATTGACACTTGTAACAAAGGCCAGGCAGACATCACTCAAGGAATGATATGGAGAAAGGCCAGGATTTACTGCACAACATGACTGGTCCCCGAATGCAGCTCTCCATTCCTTGTTTATGCCTGGTTTCATTTTAAGCCAAGTTGAATAGAAGAGAAGCTCCTGTTTGAAGGTTACAGCTGCCAGCCTGTTTGTCAGGGACAGGATACTAATGTTCCGTCATTCAATTCTGAATGAAATTGATTGCACTGCAAATTGCATGCAAATTATACAAAACAGGAGTGGCTTATGGAAATTTCAAGGTGCTCCCCCAGCGCAGTAATTAACTCAAAGGCTTAGTAAATAAAGAGCAAGTTAATTAGTTTGTTACAACTTGCCCTGCTTTTGACTGTCAAATTGGAGATGGTAATTTCAGATGTTTCTGCTGCTAGAAGCAAAGTCAATATGGTGAAAGAAAGGCAGAGAGAGAGGGAGAAGAGTTTTGGAGACAGAGAAAGTATGGAGAGGGCAAACATATATGGGGGGCAGGGACACCCAAGATGGCATAAGGGAAAAAAAGACAAACTTATGTTTTGGGGATTGGGACAGAATGACAGATAGCGGAGAAGGACAGGCTAAGAGACAAGTGAGTGGGATTAATTAGTAGGGGATGAAAACAGACAGATAAAGCAGAGGAACAAGTTCAGGGACAGGGCAGTGTGACACACATAATGAAATCCAGATAAAACAGAGTGTCTCACATAACTACAATATTGTTCAATGGTGAAAGGAATATGGGGTCATTTACAAAGTGCAAGAAAGCCGGGTTTTTTACACACTTGCACCCTGCACTTTTATAAATTGGAATGACTTCCTTTGTACTTAACTCTAGTGATGGGCAAAACTGTGCCATTTCGCTTTGCCAAAAATTTGGGAAACAGCGAAAAATTCGCAAAACGAATTGAAGTCAATGGACATCAAAATAATTTTGACGCACAACAATTTTGATGCAAGCAACAATTTTTATACGCGTGACTATTTTGTACAAATACATTAAAGTCAATGGGAGTCTGAATAATTTTGAAGTGCACCAATTTTATGTGCGCGACTATTCTGGCGTGTGTCAAATTTTTCACCAGCGAACTTTCGCTGCAGTTTCGCAAATTTATTCGCTGGTGGTGAAACGCAGAAATTCGCTGCAAATTCATGCCTGGCGAGTTTATTTGCCCATCACTACTTAACTCATATTTAATTTAGCTTTTATGTTCACAGAAGTAACCCCTTTTGTATTTTTGCATAGCAGCGTTATACTGCAGGAGGAATGGCCAGTGCAGTTGTATTACCCCCACAAACGTGCCTTAAACGTTTCTTATATCTTTAAAACTGGGTCTTGGTCATGGAGATATTGCCTTGATAAGAGCTAATGACAGCGGAGGATCAGTCTGTGAGAGCAATTCTTTGATCAGAATACACTTTTCCCAAGAAATGTAACATGCAGCGTGGTCTCAGCCTATGAGAAAAAGAGTTAGGATAACAATGTTGGGGCTTCCTAATTTTATCACATACTGAGAAGTACAGACTAACTAACTCCTGCCTTTTTCTTTTTCTGTTATTTGTGTCCCTGAGAAAGACCAATATGGTCGAAACGCATTGGGCTCACTTTTGATTTTGATATTTTTTGAAATTTTTTCTTTTTTTCCTTTTTTCTTATGTAATAAATATATTTTATAATTTTTGTAAATTAAGTGTGCAGTCCTTTCTTGATTTGTTACATGTTAGATTTGGAGACCCACATGGGGAGCCTCCCGATGGATTAGCACCTTGCATTATAATTTTTAGGGTGTGCGCCCTCTTCTCTAACTTTTAACTAACTCTATGGGACAGACCTATACAGACAGGCACCCTTACACTTTGGGGAATGGGACAGACTGATATACAGAGAGAGGGCACTCATTCACTGGAGACTGGGACAGACAGACACACTTACTCACTGGAGAATGGGACAGGGTCACATACAGAGGGTACACTCATTTACTGGGGACTAGGAGAGGCATATACAGAGGGCATATTCACTCACTGGGAAGTGGGGCATTCAGATACCAACAGGCACACTCACTCACTGGGGACTGATATAGATGGATATAGACACAGGCACACTCACTGATATAGATGGATATAAACACATGCACACTCACTGATATAGATGGATATAGACACAGGCACACTCTACTAGGGACCGCAGACTCATGGATCAAAAATGTAAAGTATGTTTATTAAATAAAAAATATTAGGTACATAATGAAAAAATAACCCTATGCCTTTGAACCTCTACAGGGTCTTCACCAGGGGAAAAAAATATAAAAAGAGGCAGACACAGGCACACTCACTCACTGGGGACAGACTCAAATATAGCTGATCTTTTTTTTAACTTTCTCTGTTCCGGTAATCCCCTTTAATCATTATATTATTATTATATTCTAGATGGGCTTTACTAGTTCTTTCTAGAGATAAAGAAATCCAAGCAGATCACATCTACTGCTACAATGTCCAAAACATCAACTTCCATCCTAAAAAGCAATAGTTTATTTTCCTTGATCATAATACCATGAGGGTTGTACTCAATCCTATGGGCTCCATGTGCACAGTCTCAGGAAAAGGGGCTAAACTACTTGTACACACTTTCCAACTTTCCGGTTTTTCACGGGACAGTCCCGATTTTGACAGCTCAACCCCCAGTCCCAGATTGTTACTGAAATGTCCCAACTTTGTCTTTGATCTCCTGCACTGAACAAACAGAAAAAGATACAAAGTTTCTTAAACTTAATTGACTTTTGGCAGAGAGCCCAGAATACTGGCAGGTGCACTTAGATAATTTTGTAACATTTTAAGAAAAGCAAAGAAACAATTGTAACAATTTAGATAAGCAGGTCTCTTGGGGGAAACGGTGACTTGCAGCTTAAAGTGCAATTCACCTATATTAGCAAAACTGTTATAACGGAAATGTGTTCAAATTTTGTGAAATGAACATGCTAATCAGGGGGTGTGGCCACAAAAATGGTCGTGATCAAAACATTTTGGCGCACTCTGCCCAGCAATTTTTTTCCCCTCTTTCTATTTCCAAAATGTTGGGAGGTATGCTTGTAAGGTATATTTATGAACAGAACCCAAAGAGTTTGTGCTGCCCTTCTTGACCCCTAAATCTGAATAAACATATAAATGCACCAAAAATGCATTTCATTATCAACATCATTAATAGCAAAGAAGGGGTTGATAAGGGGCAGTGATAAGAGGCAATAGAGCATGTCTGCAGTCGTCCTTCCACTCCCACCCTGGGCACTACTGTGGAATCGCAGGTGGGCACAAAGATGTGTATTATAAGTAAGTTCCTGGGAAGTTACAAGAAGCTCTGTGCAGAAGTATATGCCTCCATTCCTGGGCCTTATGCCATTGAGCCTATTTGTCACGTTTGGGCTGACCTTTCCTCAGCAATTAATCACTATGGAAAAACTCCTGCAGGACATTAACCTCACTCATTTCCAGCACATTTATTATACGCCCTGCTCTGATTTCATTTATAGAATATAGCAAAGCGGAAAAATGATTAAATTGCCTTGTTAGATATTTCAAAAACCTTTTCTTTGTGATGCGAGCATCCAGTTCCCTGCTACGTATTGTTCTTTGCTGCAGAAGGAATAATAAGAAATAAAACAAAATCACCCAGCCCGTAATATTTCTGCCCATACGGAGCCAGTGACGTGCCAAGTGCGGCATTCAGAAGGGGATAGTACAATTTAAAGGGCTACAAAAACAAAAAGTTGATACCAAAAACATAAATACAGTATTCATAAATACAGGTAAACAATGCAAAGGTATAACTGCAAATATGTTGTTTAAAGTTGAAGTTCACCTTAAAGCAATCTTTTAGCATGTAAGTGATGCTGTTTTCTATAGTGTGCCTTTCTCCTTAATAATCCTAAGGATATATATGTATTCCTCTCTCTCTTATTTCTCTTCCACTATGTTACTGTCACCGCTGTCTGATTGCTGGGGTAAGAGGCACCCTAGTAACCAAAGAGCACTTAAATTCTAGCCCACAGTGTACAGAATTAAATTATTATCAAAAAATATAATAAAATTCAATGTTTTACCAGTCATTATTATTCACAGCCTCCCCACTGACCTGAGTCTCAGTCCCTAGTACCCTTGCAGTCCAGTGGGTCTGAATATGCAACTCACAATCGTTTTTTTTTGCACTTGTGGAAAGTCAGCTGCTGTCAGGGTCTGAGAGTTGCAGTTCAGCTCAACTGGTGCTATTGACTGACCCCCTGTAGTTAAAGGGCATGTAAAGGCAAAAAAATAAAATCCCACTTTTACCTTCTTTAATGAAAAGGAAACCTCCAATTTACTTTAATTAAAAAACGTGTACTGTTTTTATAAGAAACCTGACTGTATGCAGTGAAATTCTCCCTTCATTTACTGCTGTGGATAGGAATTGTCAGACGGTCCCTAACTGCTGAGCAAGGAAACAATCATACTTATGAACAGCTGGGGGAGCCCCCGCCTTACTTTCCAGCCATGCAGAACTCAAGCAGCTTTGTTTGTTTCCCTGTAGAGCAGTCAGCGACTGTGTAGACATTTGTATCAGATTTTATTTTTGCCTTTACATCCCTTTTACTGTTTCCAACTCCAGCTGCAGAGACAAAGATCATGGAGACAGATTTAAACAGATAAACTGGGATTCTATTATTTTTCTGCAGCCACTGGTTCTGCAGAGTTGGATAAAGTTTGTATTAAACAATACAAAAGCTATAAAATCCACATTACATGACAACACAGGACCCAGTGCAGTCTGTATATTCTGATTATTAATCAGTCTTGCTATATTGGCTTCTGGCAGATATTATTTGACTTGTGCTGTTTTGATAATTTATGACGATCCCTGAGCAGCCCAGACAACATTGAGCATGTGCACAGTCTTGGTCTTCCAAACATGTATAACAAAGTTACAAGGTGGTGACCCCCCTGTGGCCAACTTTGAAAGCATAAATCATGTGTTTGATTAGGCTTGTGGTACAGTAAGTTCAAGTTTATGTTTAGTATACAAAATACAGTATTTCTAGCCTTATTCTATTTTAGACTTTCCTTCCCCTTTAAATCCTTTCTTTCATCTGGCCATGTATTGGCCCCCTCGGGACGCCTTAAGCCAGCAGACACTTCTATGTGTTTGAGTCTCAATTCAAACACCTTCAGGAGATGAGATATTGATCCACATCAAAACAACAGTAATACCAAATCAATGATGAGTCATCTGCAGTTGTAATCTTTTGCTTATTAATAGCCAGAAACTTCCTTTTAAAAACAGCTAGATCCACTTATGTACCAACCTTATCTTCCCAGCAGTTTTGGGGTTAAGGATGGCTGCTTGGTGGCTGCATAGAGAATGGCACTTTTTTTTTTTTAACACTATGACAACAGTTGAATAAACCATTATAATTGATCCCCAAGAGTAAAGCAATCAGTGCACTAGTCACAGCTCAAGGCTGCCCCCTACTGGGCAAAGTCAGGAGGCAGTGTAGTAATGTATTCCAGGATGTGGGAAGGATGGCTGTGCTCTCTGTAATCTGTCTCCCAATCTGTACAATTGATTCAATGAACTGTTCTGTGTTGATACATACATGAGATTGGAGATCCGGCAATCTCTTAATTTCTTCTCTTAGCATTTCTGTTGTTCTTGTTGTTTCATCCTCGCTGCCCTGTGCATAATCTCCAGTAAAAATTGGCCTGAAGATCGGTTTTGCAGTGACTTATTGTCTTTCTGTAAAGGGCACCTTGTGGAATACACAACGTTTGCATCAGTTCTAGTAAGCCCTAGTGGTTAGCAGTTGCAGACCCAATGCAACTGGAGACATAATAAATCCATGTTTTGCATGCCAATTAACTCATCATTAAATGCATTTTGTATTAACCACTACTTTCCTGCAGCATGTGGATTATTAGTGTCTGGTTTTAAAGGCTGAAGCAGCAATCCCAGCTCATACTGATTTACTGGTCACTAGACCTCAGCAACCATTGCCATCGCCTCCTGGGTAGAGAGATCTATTTTGCTGTGAACAGGTAGCAATTTGTTATGTTTATGTAGAGTTACCTTGGGGTGATACAGTAATGAGTAACGTGCCCCAGGGTTTAGTAGTAATGGTTTATCCCCAGTGAAATGGACACAGGTTATTTGACTAAGAGTTCTAATTTGTGAATAAGAGGTAAATTGGAGATATAGTCATTCACATGAATCCAAACATTTTAAAACTATATGGATCATTTTAAAAAACCTTTCTATCACTGTTCATACTAACTTGAAAAACTTCCCAGCCCTCTCTGTGATATCTCCCAAATGAAAACATTTTACTGATCTGAGTCAAAGGGGCCGATTCACAAAGGGTCAAATAATTAATCCTCGATATTCGACTAGTCGAAGGATTTTAGCGCAAATAGTGCGATCGAACGATTGAAGGATTATTCCTTCAATCGAACGATAAAATCCTTTTTTTCAGGTTTGCCCCCGTTCCAATAAAATCCAGATTTATTAATAATAAATAAGGTCCAATCGTGGATTCTCATTTGGTCTGACTTTTTTGATTAAAATACATAAATTCGGACTTTATCTATTGATAAATATGGCCCTTGGAGTATGGATCACCTTCATTGTATATATATCTATATTCATATAACCACTCTTCACCCACAGCCCCTCCCTCCTTCTTTCTGAATCTGTGAACACTGCCATTGATTGGCTAATCAATGTAAAAAACACATTACATGTGAATTACAGCCGTCATTATTCTAGTATAACTAAAGGACCTCTTAGAAAGCTTTTACTGCTGGAGAGGATTGGGATACATAAACTGGGAAAGAATAAGAAATACTTAATAAAAAGACGGCAATGCAGCCCAGAAGATACAGATCTATACGTTTTTTTATAGGTTTGTTTAAAGGCCAACAGGCAAACTGGCGAGTGCAGATGACCAGCCGCATGGAGTGAAAGACAGACGACAGCTATTATGAGTCCAACACAGACTTACATATCAAGTTACATGAAATTACACTCAAGCAAACACAATCTTTCCTCCTTATTACAACTTTCCCTGGAAATGGAGGACTCCACGGGCGATTCTGGCGCGATCTGACTCGCTGCGCAAAAACGCAGGTGTCACGTCGGATGCGACGGAAATAAGGTAAGTAATGCTATTGTCGGATCGTGTCGCATTGTTGATGCAGCTTCTGTGTTGCGTCACATCAACGTGTGGTTAGAAAAAAACCCTCCTCGCCAGTCACTTTCTTAATGGTGAGAAAGGGGACTCAAGTCTGGGCGGGCCATGGGCGGAGTAAGGGTGGGCCGTGGGCAGGATGTAGACGGAGTAGGGGCAGGATGTGGGCGGTAAGTGGGTAGGAGAATAGGGATAGGAGTGTTCCGGGCCCCTCTGAAGGTTTTTTTGCAGGAGGGCGTGCCACACTCACTGGAAGTGAGCTCCTAGTTTTTAAAACAGGTATGGAACTGGTTATCCAGAAAACCGGGATTTTCTGTATAATGGATCTTTCTATAATTTGGATCTTCATACCTTAAGTCTACTTAAAAATCATGTAAACATTAAATAAACCCAATAGGCTGGTTTTTCTTCCAGTAAGGATTAATTATATCTTAGTTTGGACAAGTACAAGGTGCAGTTTTATTCTCGCAAAGAAAAAGGAAATCGTTTTTAAAAATTTTGATTATTTGGATAAAATGGAGTCTCTGGGAGATTGCCTTTCTGTAGTTTGGTTGCTTTCTGGATAACAGCTTTCAAGATAACAGCTCCCATACCTGTACATGTATGGTGAACTTATTTATTACAAAACAATGCAATGATACAGCTACAGCTAGTGATGAGCAAATAGGAAATATTTCCCATAATGCATTTTCCGCTGTTTCACACAGTTTTCAGCAGTTACGCGCTTTGCATGACAAGGTGAAAAAGGGCAGATTCACTCACCACTAGCTACAGAAATTAGGTAACTACAGTACTGTATATAAGTTGCATTTTACTATTGGGGCATGGCCGCCATTAGGAGTCATGGAGCCCCTATTCTTTTAAGTTAGCAGGGCCCTCCCCACCAGCAGGGGGTACAAATTATTAATTCAGGTCACCTGCACTTCTTGGGCCCCTTATTGTTGTGCCCCCTGTTCCATTTACACTGAAGGACAAAGGCTACAAACAACTTTCTAAGGATTTCTAGTGTGAAGAGCAAAGCACTACAGTACTAGAACTCAAGGTAACATATTTTCAATTAGAAGGTACATTATGTTACTACAATACAGACATTTCAGTGAGTCATTACATTAGTTATTTATGGCTGTTGCGTATTACACATTGTTACGTATCATTTTGCCGACGGAAGGCCTATGCTTTGGTGGCACAGAGAAGACGTAAATAAGAAATGAAAAAGGTTCATTACATCTGCTTTGCTTTTTTTTTCTGTGATTAGTCACTTATTTAATGTGAGTTGTTATATACCGTTACACGGAATCCTTATTATAAGAGTACACCCAGTATAGAGTGTTCCAGACTCACAGTTGATATAATGATATTCTGCACCATTAGGCAGCATCCTTATTCTAAGTATATTGCTGAGCATTGTATGGGGCCGACTACTCATTATCCGTATATAGTGAACATTATCCATGCAGCATGCTCATTATCAGACGCTGCTTCTAAGGGGCATAAGATTAACTATATTGAATTAAGAAGAAACACATCACTTAAGGCCTTAAAATTCACTAGATATGGAAGTGCTGGTTGAGTGTTTGCCCATGGGAAGTACAAGAGCTGCAAGAGAAGCAGCCAAGGCAGCAAGAAGCTTTGAATATCCTAGTGCTGGGATGGCCTGCCTTATGGGCAATCAGCTGGTGGGGAAATTTAGGAAGGGAAATTCAAGTTAGGTCCCCAAAATCTTCACCAGTTCTACTAAAATTGCTCACTAATTGGGGCCTTACTGTGCTCTCCACACTCCTGGTCTGCTTCGTCTATAGTTACACCCCTGGAGTTATATGTCCACAGTAGGCAGGTAAACTGGAACACTAATCTGTGGGGAAAACAATTATGTAAATCTAACTATGATGGAAGCAGACCTTTATAGTATTAAAATCCCCCCTCAACCAGCAGAGTAGCGGAATATATGTGCACCGGACCCCTCTAAAAAAAATATTTTCAGCGGGTGGCCCAGAGCAGACTTTTTTCTCCGCTGCTTCCAACTACAACTCCCAAGAACCCCTGACAACATCTGTATGTGGGCTGAAGAGAGAATCCTGTAGAATTTGGCCACAATAAACTTATAGATCTAATGATGTGTGAGAGGGGAATGGGCCTTATCCCTTCCCAGCTGGATTTTCATTTTCCACAATGGTGATCAGTAACATCCCTGGACTATTTTCTTTGTCTGACTTCACCTGTTGGCCAATAGGGTCACACCCTCAGCAGAGCATAGTGGTCTGGCAAATTTAGCCAAACTTTGCAACCCTATTTCTTGGTGTAAGCACAGCTGAATATTTGGCCCCTGCTACCCACTGCATCTAAGACACACTTTGAGATATACACATATAACTCTATTACTCTAACATGCAAAGAGGCTGATCTGCATGCTGCTTCTATTTCTAGTGCTACGTGTTAGCACAGGCTCTTGGTGCAACAATTATAAGCCACACATTAGGGGATATCTTGGAGATGCTTCCTGGGTGCTTATCCCTTGCCCTGCTCATGTGGACTTTATAGGGCGGCCATCATCTCACATAATAAATAAACAATACCATACCATTAGTTTATACAAGAACTCACTTTTTAATTCATGTCTAATCCTATTCTCCTAGGGGTTGACATGGTCATAAAGTCCTCCATTGTGTCAACATCCAAGTTTACATTTTTATGGCTTGTTACATTTGCCTACTAGATGTGTACAAATTTATAGAGAGGGTGGGCTTTAAAAGAAAAAATATTAATGTCCTTTTAAATTTCTAATAGATTTGCCTACCACATACTGTAAGTGGAACACAAGGACACCTAAACATAATCAGTGGAACCTTACACAATATGCAGAAATTGTCTATTAGTATTGAGGTCCCCATATCTAGGGATAGTTTATCAAATGAATGAACCCAACATCCCATGTCCAGTGTGAGTTCAGTAATCCGGCTTCACCCTGGTTCTGTTGGAATGGGTAACACAGTGTAAAAAATCACTGAAAGCAAAACACACAGCTAGGAATTAGTCATTTTCCCAGCTGCACTGCTTTAGAAAATGTCTGTTGGACTGATGGGAATGATGTATAATGCCAGTAAAGCGCTGCTATGTAATGTCTTTGTATATGAAGGATGGATTAATAATAACAGCTGCAAATGCCCCTGTTTAACTAGCACACACATCTTTACCACTAAAAGAAAAAGCTTTATCTGACATACAAAGGTTTTATATTCATGATTTTATGATCTTGTCATGTCTGTGTGGGTTTCACTCCCACACTCCAAAAACATATCGACACATTAATCGGCTCCTGATGAAACCAACCCCAATGATCCCAGAAGGCAAAAATGATTGGATATGAATCATAACTGCTTTATCCCTACCGACACCCTCTTTCCAATTGATGTTGTTCATTCAGAGAAGGTGTAAAGAAAAAATGCAAGGTAAATGCCTTTTATTGTTCCAGCATCATCAACAGGATACAAGTTGGGGGAAGCGTTAAGGATCTGAGAATCACAATGCCCTTTTCTTTTGCCTATAAGCTACAGATACATTTTATATTCCACAGTGGCCATACAGGACAATGTAAAACCGGTATCAAATGTCTGCAGCATGTAACCCATTCTGACACACTTTGGCATCACACGCGCAAATTTGGAAATTCAGGCAAATTATGAGTTAAGCTGCTTCAATCACACATAAAAAAAGTGAGCCAATGTTGTATAAAATTCTTTGTTTGCAGACTCTGCCCTGAGCCCCCTTGACTTGCAGGGATTCTGTTCTCAAGCTATCATTGGTCACTAGTACCCTGGCCTTGAGCGCAGAACCACCTGCTTGGCTGTAAATCTGTGCCTTTAAGCCCAAGCTCTCTCACTGGTAACTCCCTTTTTACAAGTCTATAAAAACTCTGTGATTCCTTTGTTTAGGATTCTGTCTTTTTAGGATTCTGTCTGTTCAGAATCCATGGAGCTCATTATCAACCCATTATCAATATATTGAGTGCAGAGGACTCTTGTATTTGTCTATATGTATTTTGTGGTCACAGCCTCATTGCACCCCTGCCTAATGGTTATAAAAATTAGCGGTGAGCATAACTTTCCCTTGTTTGTTATAGTTATACAGGAGCAGTGACCAGCTCCATGTTGTAGCTCCCATCCTTCCCAGCTATAGTCAGGTGATCCCACTAGTGTCTAATAAAAGGGCAGCCAAGTATGGAGGTTTACTTTGAAAACAGCAAGTAAGTTGCAGGTAAAACTTAGTCCCTTGTATAATGTATAATGAAGCAATAGAATTCTTAATGAATCAGATGAAAATTGAGCATAGGACTGGCCAGATATGGGATGACTTTGACGTAGTTGGCCAGATTAAATATATTGCAATATATGGACAAACAATCCCTGTGTTGTTTAAAGGGTAAGGCATTTTTCAGTAGCAGTATGCACAATATGTCTCTGTCTTAAATATATTGATAATGGGTTGAGTGCAGAGGACTCTTGTATTTGTCTATATGTATTTTGTGGTCACAGCCTCATTGCACCCCTGCATAATGGTTTTAAAAATTAGTGGTGAGCACAACTTTCCCTTGTTTGTTAGGGTTAAAAAAATAGTTTTGCTTCAAAAAAATTTGATGCACTGCATTGCGCTACAAAAAAAATTTGACGCCCTTAGACTTTAATGGATTTTGGCAAATTTTCATAGTTTCATCTTTTGTCAAACGGGCCAGATTTGCACATCACTAATCTGCAGCTCTATCCCTGAATTTCTTGATAAGGAAACACTCACAAATCTTTGTGCATTTTCACTGCTACAATATTGCAGAAAAAATGTTTTCTTCTTGTTTGAATGCGGAAGATACACTTTCAACCAGCTTTTATGGCATCTTAACAGGTTTCAGGTGGCACAGATTAATTCTTCTTTTACGTGAATTTGTTTTGCTGCCAAAAATTCTTGCAGTAAAAGTGACAGTTGTAATTTTTGTGCCGGGATTTGCTGCAAAATCAGAATTATTTATAAATCTGCCCTGAAGTATGATTACAAGAACAAAGATCAAAAGATGTTTTAATACTCTATCAAGAGTTACCCTGAATTCTGGACTCAACAAATGGTTCGGGTTGTGCCAGGAGAGAGTCAGATGATCTGTAGTAGAGAAGGTTCAGGATACAATTCACTCAAGCATTTTCTGATTCTGCAGAATTGAGAAAAAATGTAACTAAAACAAATAATGCACATTATGCATGGATTATGCTCCCTATACTATTCGCTATAACACGAGACCATTTCAAGACGGTTACGTTTCGTGCTACTGATAATGGACTCCCGGTATTATCCCTTGTAAAATATGCCCATTGCGTGCTACTGAGAATGGACTCCCGGTATTATCCCTTGTAAAATATGCCCATTGATTCCCGGGCATCAGACTCATTTCCAAATGAAGTTGATAATATAAGTGAATAAACTATTAGCAACAAAAAGTCATTTTCTTATTTGCGGTTTTACTTTTTTCCTGTAGTTGATGATATATATCTGCTTTTCCAATACATTACCATTGTTCTTCCATGATAACATCACCAGAGCTGTTTCAAACCATTAAAGCTTCAGTGGTTTAAAAGGAATTTTAGTATAGTGCTAGACAGGTTTATTTGCTCAGATATATGCGTCTCTTAGCTTTCCTTTAGCTAATGCACAGGATAATGACTTGAATTCATATACTGGGTTTGCAGGAAATTGCAGCGATATGCACCGGTCATAGAAGAGCAGTGATAGACATGGGATATCAAAATACGTTTCCCACTGGATTATTGCTTCTCATTTCTTGGAGCTACTGTTTGTAAGGCCTAGATATAAGATGCCCTCTAAATGTTTGCCTATAGGCAGATTGCAAGATGTAGGCAGAAAAGAGATCACGGCATATTGACTCAACATATGGTTGGATGGAGTTGCAGCTCACGGCCCTGTCTATAAAGTAGCCCATTTATAGTTCATCAAGTCTATAGGTTCCGGATAGAGATAATGGCAACCTTCTGCATTCTGACTTCCATTCTTCATCATATCTGTCTGCAAAGCCTAACACAAAGAGCCATGACTTCAACCTGTTTGCCTTGTTTCATTACATTACCTCGGCAGCCTTATTGGTTGGATTAGTTCAGCCAATCAGGGTTGACTCTGCCCTATAAAACCCAGCCTTCCTCACAGCCAGTGTCTGAGCTTTGGCCTTGTTCTGTGGCTTGACCCTAGCTCTTTTTCTTTGTCCTGATCTGGTTCTTAAACCTGCTGTTGTTATCTCACTAATCCTATACCCTACCTTTTCTTATTATGTTCCTGCTTCTATCCTTGTTCAGCCCTTGTTCAGCCCTTGTTCAGCCCTGATCATGTCCTGATCCTGTCTTGATCTCTACTCCTGCACTGTCCTGTTCTGGATTCTTTGCTCACAGC
This sequence comes from Xenopus laevis, assembly GCF_017654675.1. Classification (NCBI taxonomy): domain Eukaryota; kingdom Metazoa; phylum Chordata; class Amphibia; order Anura; family Pipidae; genus Xenopus; species Xenopus laevis. Next base: position 109,500,570 of record NC_054378.1, on the reverse strand, counting down.
ACCCTGTTCTTAAACCTGTTCCTGCATCAACCCTTCCTTTCAGAGTGCACAGTAGCAGCTCCTTGCCTGAAGGACTCACTCCCATTACTTTAGAAATCCCTTACAGCGTCCATTTTAGCATGACCACACTTGCAGCTACAGTATGTTCATAAATATCCTCTAATTGTCACTTTATTGGGTTTTGGACATTTAGATTATCAGCAATTTAGGGCTTCGCTGCAGAAATATTTAGTCTAGTTCTAAACTGAGTTATCCAACTAACTGGAATATTAATTATTTAATTGTTCATAGATTCATTACATTGGGAGTACATATCTGGAGAGCCCCTTAAAGCATTTCTAGGTGGACCTCAGATGGCCAAATGCAGAATAAAGAGGAATGTAACTGGAATGATGAATAGTGTGGCTGTAAATATGCTGCTAATTGCTACAATGCCCAGAAAGGGCCAGTGTTGCTTTTATATGTTAAACATTCATAGATAATTATGGATCTTTTCTGGGAATTATAGATTATAATGTAGCCATTATACACATGTAATTTATTGCCATTGGCTGACTGATTTACAAAAACCCTGCCTTACAAAGTTTCCTGTGTTCTGTTTGCTTCCTCTGCCCATAACTTCTTATATCACAGATTATTATAAGGCTTTACTAAATCAGTGAAGCCCAAGAAAACCCCATAGCTCTCTTGTTGCAGTTAAGTTTTAAACAACTTGTTCTCCTTTAAAAGCAGGATAACAAAGACGTCTACATAAATATATTTTTTTTTCTTTCCTACTTTTGGAAGAATTCCTTGAAGGCACAAGGGATGTCACAGAGTAGGCCTTTGGTACACCGGACATTTATTCCAGATGCCAACTGTGTTTCTTCCTGCAAGAACTACAGTGGTTTCCATAGTGCCGCAGACTGAATCATCATTGTGCCATTGGGCAAAGAATTAATGCTGAAATTAGTTAATGTAAAGTACATGCCCTGGTGTAGTCACCTATAGCAAGTTGGCAACCAATAAGCAGGCAGAATTAAGTGATGCCCTGTTTAAATGCAAATATCTTATTGGTTGCTATTGGTTAACTGAACATGGGTAAAGTTGGTGTCTTTCATTACACGTGCGGGTTAGAGAGCAGTAGCGCTTTCATAATCCCACCTACTTGTCTTTCTTTAATGTTATTTTCTAGAACCATAACCTGGCAAACATGATGGGAGGTTTGCTTTAATGTAGGAATGCCATACAGTATATAAAGTTTTCCAGACTCAGTTCTGTGTCCTAATTTTTCTTCTTCAGAAGGTGAGCTGAGCCTACCCACTGTGTCATCTTTTCTCTCTTATTTGGCTTTGTTACTTGGCTTTGATGAAATTATTATTTATCTGAATGTAGAATGTAACATTGACAGTTCTAAGTGCTTTCCAGCTTGGGCACATAGCACTGTGACAACACAACTGTGTGTAATTGTTAAGGGGAACATGGACGGTCGGTGTGGGACTGAACATTCTCTGACCTGTACAAGCTGCTGTAACAGGTATATAATAAAGTGGAGAGTCAGACAAAGATCCTAATGTTCAATCCCTTATTTTCAACTCGATAGGTTGCAAAAATGAACAGAGACAGAAGGTGTTGAGATATCAGATATCAGCCACATGACAAGGAACTTAGTTATAGGCTTCAACTTTACCTAATGGGGGAAATTACAGAGCACAGAAAAGTCACGTTGCAGCAAAAACCCGATTTTCTCTGTAATGGCAACTTTTAGACTCACTAGCAATAATTTGTCTTACTGTATATTCTCTTTTTATTTCTTTTCTCAGTGTCGGATTATAGCCGTTTAAACAGAAGGGGGCTGGGCAGCATCCAGCAATCTGTGGACCTGCAGTTAAAATATGGCTAAGAAAAAGGGTGTAAAATGGTGTAATCCAATACACTTTATTACACATTTGCCAGACATCTTTGAGAGCTAGTAAGAAAGGAGATGCTGGTAGTCAATGAGAGCAAAATGAATATTTTCTACTAAAGCATAGAGGTAATTATTTGGTAAACAAGTCCAATGCATCCATAGAAGGGTGCAAGTATCAGACTGATGGGAGAATGAGCAGGTATAGTAGAGCAAGAGGATGACAGTGACACTATAATATAAGCAGTTCCTCTTGGCAGAGACTTCGACTTCACAAGTAACAAGTTGGCACAAACTGGACCAATGTGGTGTAGATAAAGAAGTTGTTTATTTAAAGAAAATACATCTAAAAAAAGCCTTATGTGTTTCGTGCCAAACAAAAGGCACTTCATCATAGCCTATGAAGTCAAAGTTTCTACAACCTCCCTGAAGCTGAGGATCTGGGACATGTGTACCTACACCCTACATATACATTGGCTTGTCTACTCCCATAGTTCATAATTTGGAACTCTTAAGGTGGCCATAGATGCACCAATATTATCGTACAAAATATCTTTCTTATGATAACCGTTGCATGTGTGGTGCGAGGCAAGACGACTGATATCAGTAAAAAGCCTTGGATATCGGTCATCTCGTTGATCAGGCAGGACTGGAAATATCAATCGGACACCTTTGAAGGTTCCTAAACATCGTAATGTTAATGCTGAATCATCAGATGGAGCTCAAGAATTCTTTTTGTTTTTACCTGCTTAGCTGACGATTCAGCTCTTAACATTAGTAGAGTGGATGAAAGATCTTTCGTGCTACCAATGGTCATGGAAAGATCATGATTGTAGCATGTATGGCCACCGTAAATATAGGTTCCTGTTGACATCCTTATCTGCTATATCTTTTGTTCCTTTCTACCTACTGCTGCTTGAGGTCAAATATCTAGTTTTTTTAGATATGTTTAAGCACAGGAATGCACTAGATACTCTGGGTTTAATTGTCCACTGTACAATGAATTTTTCAGGGAATCCACATGCTGGCATAGTATACTGGTAGGTAGATGATTAATGTATCTTTTATCATGGGAAAGCATCTTGGTCACACCCACTGCTGGTTTTTTGTAAGGCACAATAGCATTTATGATCAATGTTGTCCACACTGGGGTGATATCCTATACCCCCCAACCAATTAGCCCACAGGCTGAACAGAGTGAGTGAGAGCCTTATATAGTACGGCTGATTTTATTTTGTTCTGATCATTTGTGCAGAAGGCAGTGAAACAGTAGGAAGTAATGGCAGACACGTTGCATCATTACTCCTGGATCTCCCTAAACCCAAGAGTTCGAAACTCAAATTTTGACGCCTGTGTCTATTTTGACACTCGCGTCAATTTGGACACCTGCGTTAAAGTCAATGGATGGCCGAATAGTGTTGACGTGCGACTAATCCGACCCGCGTCCAGATATTTTTGACGCCGGGAATTTTGCTGGTAATTTCGCCCATCTCTAGTGAGAAACAAGCCCATGCCATGTTTATGTGGCCTGGGAACGGAACGGTGGAGAAGATAGCCTGCACATTTGAACTGAAAACATAAATCTGGGTATTTTGATATATTTTCTGCCATATTGTCATTTTTATTGGTTTAGTACTTTCTTGGCTGCCATTTTAATGTTTGATATGCGTCGATGATGTTAAGGAGAATCCAGAAGTTATTGGAATTGGAATTATGAATACATCAGCTTATCTCATAATAAATTGCTAATAAAACATTGAATGAAAAAGGAGGTTAGTTAATATCTCTTTCTCTTTGAAGATGAATTTGCCTAATAATTACTGAAGTCTTTCATTAATATGCAGTAGTAGTAGACAAATTCAATTTAGTTGAAGTATACCCAATAAGAAGCTAAGATTTCATTTACTTTGCAAAAAGTTTCTTTCCGATGTCACCATTCATTTTAATGTGAGCGGCTGCACCGTTTTTATTTCTATAATGGGCCAAATCGCTCATAATGTGAGACACGGTGACATTGTTCAGAGCAGTAATTATGTCTTTGTTCCAGATATGTGATTGTAAATTCATCACAACATTTCAGGCTGGGCACTCATTATATTCATTTTTTACTCACAATTTTTTGGAAAAGCAAGATTAGTCTGATTCTGAAGCCCACATAGTGCCCTCCACAATTTTACATTCCATAGGTCAGTCCACTCTGTCACATATTGGGGGCTGAATTATTATAAACCATTGATGTCATACAAAGCGGTCTATGGATATCTCAGGCATGTAGGTGCCTATACATCTCATGGGCCTCTGTGTCTCCAGTTGTTTGGCCTTGGTCTAAGAAATGGATTTGCACAAACTTCGTTATCCTAGAAACCTAAATGTGATGCACAGTAAGTATGATCAGTATGAGTGAACGTAGCAGCTATGAAATGTGGGTGCTCTATTTTTTACAGTAATGGCATATAGGCAACTACAGTAGTTAGGCAGGGTACCATGTCCCTTCCTGTAATTAACAGCCCTAAATCACACCTTAATCCAATGTCTGTCGCCAGAGTTAGTCTGCAGAGACATAACTTCACATTTTGATGAAGCATATGCGTTGCAAATCAACGTCTGACGAAGTTGCGTGAAGTGTGGTGGAGCCTTCTGAAAAATTTGCCCTTTAGAAAATTTTCTCCCTGGTATTATCAAAGGCCGAATCAGTCTCTATTTGCCTCTAATCTCTTTATCCTTCCGACTATTGGGTTAGTTCTCTAACTGTGGGTTAGTGAGGGAACTGCTGTGATTTGTGCTAAGGGACATATCAAGTACTGTACTCTGCGTGTGTCCATTAGATTACAGAACAACTTCATGTTTTTGGCTCCTTTGACCCTGCCCAAAAGTCAGCGCCTGCAGGTGCAGGATTCTGTGTTTAAGAATAGAGGATAAGAACCTTTGCTTCTGCTATCCAAATATACAAATTAGGAAATGCCCTTGGGCAGAGGATTCAAAGAAGCCCTATATTTACCTACCCTATGGCAGGCAGTGTTACGATTGGTATCCCAAACCCAGAACAAACCCCAAGGTCCCGGTTGTGGCTCAGCCTTCCACCTTTAACAGCCACTTTCACTTCGGGGGGGGGGGTGGCACTGCTACCCGGATGACAATAGGTCTAACTGTGAGAGTTTTGGGCAGGCAAGGGAACCACAAATGGTACAGGAACAAAGTACAAGAAGCGTATACAAGGGACGGGATCAGACAATACAGTACCAAATCAGGAACAAAAGCGTAGTTGGGGTTACAGGCCAGGGTCAGGGCAGGCAGCGAAACATTATAGTCAGAACAGGCAGAGGATCAAACACAGATATTAATATAATAACCACACCCAGGAACTACTAAAGAGAACATATATTAGGCACTGATTCAATGCAGAACAAGGGTCTTTATACGCTGCCTAATGGCTTGCACTGATCGCCTGGGAACAGATGGGGTCAGAGTGATAATAGCTGAACTTGCAATTACAAGTATAGCAATGGTAGTGAACCAGGACCTTAATTGTCTACTCACATGGAGCAATGGTAAGTCAGAAAACCCAAAAACATCAGGTCTCTGGTTCAAAACCAGGCAGGATATTACAAGCAGTAAGGAAACTCTATTACATACAGAAGGTGTATTCATTACTACAACACCTCTATCACTATTGCATCAGTTCATCTTCCAGGGCTGCTCCTGCCATGAGGCAAGGCTGCCAGTTAGGAGGTCGGCAGAAAACCTACTCTTGTAACTTTAAGAGACAAATGTCCAGGTTTCAACCTGTAAATTCAGCTCCACTAGTGCATTGAGAGCTAATGTGCTCATTCCACAAGCAATGCTGCCCCCCTTTGACCTGCACCAAAGCTGATTTTCAATTGGGGAGCGGGAGAGGGGGAGCAGCATCTGGGATGCTGCCTCAAGCGGCTGCAGCCCCTAGATAGCCACTGTCAGTTACTAACATTGAAAAGAATTATCTATGTTACTAAACATTACTAATTGCATCTTGCTTTGGTCCCCAGACTAGATGTATTGAAGAAAAATAAACTACATGTCTGTGTATCTAACTAGTATTGCAGTCTGTTTGTTTTCACTTAACTATAAGGGTTTTCTAATTGGAGGAACTCTGATAACCTCAAGTCCAATTTAGGGATCACTGTTGTCTGTACAAGAGAAAGCCAAGATAGGAAATTAAATGTAGGTGGAATTAGCATGGAACAAAGAAAATCCTGAGAGTGCATTGTTAGGAAAGGACTGCAGGAAAAACATTGATCTCTGGTGTTAAAGGACCTAGAGAGGTCTGGGATAAAAGTGACAAGAAATGGCCTATTGATCTGCCTTTGAATAATCATTACCTATGATAGAAAGTGAGGTTTATGCTGCGTGAAGAAGGTGGAAAGAAGATTGCAAAGGTCTAGAGGCAAATTGAAACTGAGGGCATGGGTTAGACCATAAGAAACCAGTCATTTTTGCATTGTGGAAGGAAGAAAAGGAGAGCAAGTGTTATGCAGCAAATGCAGAATATGGTCTGTATTTACCTGAATGCACACGGGATCTCCACCCAATGACTTTTAGTTGCATCATGGAAGAAAATGTCATCCCAAGTGCTCCAAAAGTTAATTGTAAATGTAATTGCAACTGAAAGCAATCCCTTTGTAAACTGTGCACTCAAACCTGCTTCTGACTCTTGAAGACATGTAACAGAAGTCAGCTCTCTGGCAGGTCCACTAAGCAGCTGCTTTTGTTGTTTCAGGAGTCAGAACCTGCATTGCAGAGACTATAAACAGTTGGGCAGACTATATAGATGCCAAGGAATTACATTTGCTTTTATTATGCAAAGAAACAGTTTTTGTGTGGGCATCTTATTCTAAAACCTAAAACTGTGCCTTAAACGGAAAGAGGAATATTGATGCCAAAAGGCATATTAATTTAATTCTGTGCAGTTATTATGTTGTTTTACATACCATAGAATTTCATAGAATGGGATTTATCAGCTTTGTCACAAAGCAACATGGGCAGGTTTAATTAAATTTTAGACACGGTGGATGTTAGCCCCAGGGGGCGTGCCATTATAAATTGTGCATTCAATTTACTTTACATTTATGCCCTTTTGTTTTATATACTGAACTTATTGCACCAGCCTAAAGTTTCAGCTTGTCAATAGCAGCAATGATCCAGGACTTCAAACTTGTCACAGGGGGTCACCATCTTGGAAAGTGTCTGTGACACTCACATGCTCAGTGGGCTCTGAGCAGCTGTTGAGAAGCTAAGCTAGATAGATTGGGTTGAAAAAAGACCATCAAGTTCAACCCTTCCAAATGAAACCCAGTACACACACTAACCCCTCCATACACTCACATAAACTAGATACAGTATACTCATACACTAACTATAGATTTTATTATCACTATAGACTATATGCTTGTCCAAGAACTCATCCAAGCCATTCTTGGATGCTTGGACGTTGCTTCAAATGAAAGTTATTTTCCTCTAGTCTGAAGGGGAGGCCTCTGGTGCGGTGATCTTTTTGGGTAAAAAAGGTCCCCTGCTATTTGTCTATAATGTCCTCTAATGTACTTGTAAAGTGTAATCATGTCCCGTCACAAGCGCCTTTTTTCCAATGAAAACAACCTTGACAATCTACCCTAATAATTTAAATCTTCCATCCCTCTAATCAATTTAGTTGGACGTCTCTGCACTCTCTCAAGCTCATTTATATACCTGTTAAGGACTAGAGCCTAAAACTGCACCGCATACTCCAAGTAAAGGCCAGGGACTAGTGATGGGCGAAAAAATTCGCTCTGGACCCGGACCTTTGTTTATCTTAACATGTTCTATTCTCTTTTGAATTTCCTCATGTGTGAACCAAACAACAATAGTTGTATTACTTAATTGCGACTATTAAGAAGGAAAACCTCATTAACTGGTTCCTCATTTGTGTAGACAGTCAAAAAATAACAGTTCAGAATCTCTGCTTTTTTTCTGTTCTCACTCTGATATTAAGGGTTCCACCCTTTCTGCTTAATATTTTTACTATATACATATTTTTTTTAAAAAAAATTGGGGTTCTTTTTATTGCTTGCTGCAATACCCTTTTCCATTTCGATTTTAGTTTGTCTACTTGCACTGGTTTCTGTCCTGTCGTGTAGTAATTATCTGTATTAAGTACTAACAAGCCTTATATTGTGACATTTATATTATTTAAAGTCAGTTTATTGTGAGTTTGTCACTAAGTTCAGTAACTCACAGCAGCACAGAGCGTGTGCAGTGAATCTGTAGAAAAGAAGATGGGGAGCTACTGGGGCATCTTTGGATGCACAGATTTTCCCTGCTAAAGGGCTGTGGTTGCCTTGGGCTGGTACAGAAGCCCAAAACATAATGTGTAACATTTCTAGCTACTTCTTTATAAGCTTTAGTGTTCATATTCATGCACATACAGTATGACCCTTAGAAAACAATAAGAGAAGTTGTTACATACTCTATTATTGGTTTTCTAATATAATATTAATGTGGAGATGGGCAAACATTTGAAAGCACCTGGCAAACATGGCATACAGTATTGAGCATTCATTTTAGTATGTAGATTAATGTACACTTGACATTAATCTACCAAAGATCACTGAAGGTAAAAAAAAACATTTGACATAAGCTTCTTGAATTCTGCACTCACAAAGAGAACCATGAACAAAGGAATCACAGAGTTTTTTAGACTTGGGAAAGTATGACATAAGAATAAGAATAAAAGGAGTTACCAGTGGGAGAGCATAGAGATGACAGCCAAGAAGGTGTCTGTGCCCTCAAGGCCAGAGTTCTAGTGACCAAAGCTATCTTGAGAACATAATCCATTCAACTCAGGGGGCTCACAGGGGAATCAACATAAACAGAATTTTATTCTTTCTCAAAACAGGAAAAGCAGAATATAGGCAGAACTTGGCCAAGTTGGAAAAAACATTACTGAGTAGGATTGTAAATTGTATTTGATGCATTACTGGGGAGTTAAATGCAGTAGTACAACTTGAAGTTCATGGGAATTGCACTAAAAGCTTTTTATGGCAACAAATCCTTGGAAAGATACATTATTTTACCCTGCATAAATATCATACTCATTAATAAGGGGGATTCTGTTTTGCAGTAACTAGACATGTTGAAAAACATACAGAGAGAGGCAGGGTTAGAGAAGATGGGACCAGAGCATGGCTGAGAAGCCTGGGATGCCCAAAATGTGATACTTCAGCTATTGCTGAATTAAACCACCAGCAGTGTTGTTTATTCATTTACAGTTTTATCCCTTCTGTACCTGCTGAAAGATTTTGTAAACAAACTATTTTTCCTTCTAACTGTAACTCTATACTGTACATATTTCAACCTGATTTCAGCCTATCACTATAAAAGAGCTTCATAAATGTCAGAACAGACTTGGACAGACTCTGAGAAAACACTGGAAAAAGTTGCACTGTGGGTAAATAAAATGGCTGTATAAACCTGAATTCTGCACTTTGCACATTGGGCTGAATTTTTAAATGATTTCTAATGTCTCCTACTGCTATTGCATTTGTTTTGTGCCATGATTGGCCTACGCGTTTAGCCCCAGGTCCCCTGGCAGTGTTTTCTGGGCAAGAGGAAACATTACGCGTGAAACAACAGGAAATCCCAGCAGCCGGTGGAGATCTGAAAATTGGCCATTTCATTTAACTCTGTTTAAGCTTCAGTGACTCTACAGTTCCTGCTTTTAGCGCTAGGGAATTTCATTAAATTATGAACTCTAACCACAGCAGCTGTATAAATTACGATAAAGAACATATAACCCCATGTCCATTCTCCTTTTTGCCTTGATATTCATCTCACGCAACCCAAAGGGTTAAAGCGATAGCTGTGAAATTAGACAAACCACAGTAGAGGAGGAAGACAGCTTGAGCACAGATTTCCATGGACCAAAAAAAACATAGCTGCAATCTGATGAATATCTGGGCTGGTAATGCGGCGGCATGCACACTGGGTGTGTGAAAAACATATGTATTCTCACTTTAATTTAGCCCTCTTTGCAACCTTAAAAGCAGAAAGTGCCCCCAGAGGAGCCATGAAAGTCAGCAAGATCCTGGAAAGTGTTTTGTTGATTTAATTTCACATGCAATCATCTCTTTCCAGCAACACTTGTATGACCTCATCCCCTGGAAGGCTGCCCTGCACATGGGAACGCTAGGCATCGAACTGAGACCTAAATCACATAAGAATTAAGCTTTGAACCAACCCTGTGCCAAAAGAATAGGTGGACAAAGGCCACTTGGTTTGTAACGTTTCACTGATAGAACATTTCCAAACACAGTTAAAGTTCATAGTTTGTCCATAGCAACTGAAAAAGTAGTCCTGTCACTAGACAGGAAACCTTACTATCCATTGCAGCCCATCAGGACAGGAACCCACAAGGTGAGGGATGGTTTTATACAAGGCACACTTGGGTCTGTTTTAAGGTCACCATAGAAGTAGAGATCTGCTCGTTTGGGGCGATGTCACCAAACAAGCAGATCTCTCCCCGATATCCCCACGTTGATGTGTGCGATATTGGGCTGATCCGAGCATGGGCCCTAGGGCCCAACAATCGAATCATAATCCATCTGAAATGGGCGGTCGAATTTCCGGACCGCATACACTCCCAGATGAGGGCGCAATCCTATGGGATTTTTTAACCTGCCCAATCGAGATCTGCCTAACGTTTGCCCAGATATCGATCGGGGAAGCCCATCAGATGACCCAACACACGGGCCAATGGGACTCTGTCAGCAGCTTTTATTGGCCCCTGTATTGGGGGCCTTTAGAATTGTTGCCACCAGCAAAGAGGACAAACTACCCCCTGGTGTGTCAGGACTGTTGGTGTCTGCCAGGTGTTTTGTTGGCCACTTGTACAGAGTCTCTTCACAGCATGTGACTTTAAGAACACATGCATAACACATACAAAAATAAGAGATATTGTAACATTTTCCTCTTCGGCACATCTTGCAAGTTAAAACTTTGATTATTATTCTTTGGCCAGATCAGCCTATAATTGGTTAGTGAACCAAGACATAGATATTTTGATAGCATATATGACCGATCTGTTAAAGGCCATGGTGACTTTCCAATTGGTGACCATCCAAGACCATCCATCCAAGAGATTTCTATAGACCACAGCCTGTTAAAGGCTTCACTGACTTTTGTGTCTGACATCATCAACCAATTATATTCTGGTCCCTGACCTATCATAGTAGATATTGACGCCCTACATGGGAAAAGTAAGACCGGGCTGTTTTAGTCTGTATCTATTTCTACTATCTCTTAGTCTGTATCTATTTCTACTATCTCTTTGGTGGTTTTCACAAAAAAAAAAAGATATTTTATTTATAGTTAGTAATCCATCCGATCAGACTTTAGCTATTGTTAAGGTCATGGCACAGGGAACAAGTTGTATCATCCTTTAAGAGAGAAAAAAGTCAAAAGCACCCTACAATGAAAGTGTATACAACATTTTGTTGTGAATTGCAAGATTTCACTTTGACATCACATAGGCTGGCTAGTGGCTACATGATGAATTACAGGTGCAGCCGTCCTCTGTGACACAATGATCAGAAAGGAACACAATACAGTTCAATTTTAGCCCACAGAATACAATAAGATGTGTATGATGCCTGTCAGAATGGACCAGAATCTTGTTTAATGACCATACATATTTCGTTGATCTCCTAGTAAAAATTAAAAATTGCCCCTGCAACATTTTGCGGTGCTTGAAATAAAGTTTCCATGAATTTGCCTGTATAGTAAAGCTCTAAAATATTCACTTTACAGTATTTTGGCACACACATCAGCCACCACATCTATCCCCCAACAGTTCTTCTTCATTTAGTTCACTGATGGTACCATAGATCAGGCTATTCAAAGTTCTAAATGATGTTCTTACTGATACTAATCATATGGTATTACATATAGAGCATATCTAATGTGGTTTTTATCATCTACCTGTTGGCATTCAAGTGGTGAATGAATGGACATGACTGATGCACTACATACTTCTGTACATGAGCTCCTCCAGTCATGCCAGCAATTTATCATGAGCATCGGGTTGAATGTGCAATTCAACTCCTCTGTTACAGGTTCAGCAACAGATTCTGCTCTACAAAACATTCCCTTGCTGCTCACGGATTCTTATTATCTATCCATGGAAAAAAACTTTCTTCAAAAGACAGCCGATAAAAGGAGAGCGGTGGTATAACTAATAGCCAACTACACTGCATATCTTATATATACATATTTATATAGCAACATGGTCACTGTGATTTATTTTAAATTCTGAACCATTTGTTTGTACCTTCCCAGTGTACCAAAGAAACTGAGCAGGAACCCAATTTATAATTCAATTATGTTAGTGAACGTTGTCCCATACATACATTCCATTCAATAGAGTATGACATTATTTTGAGGATGGAGTCAGGCCATTGACAGCATGCAAGGTCAGGCAGATTCTAATAATTCAAATGCTCATTGGCGTGAAATGCGTTAGGAGTGAGGAGTCATGGTCAATGGAGCACTGGTAAGTTAGCTTCCCCTTTAAAGGAATACTAACACCAAAACATAAAGGGTTTCAAAGGAATAGCAGTATAATGTAGTGTTGCCCTGCACTGGTTAAACTGGTGTGTTTGCTTCAGAAACACAACTATAGTTTATATAAAATATCTGCTGTGTAGCCTTGGGGGCAGCTATTCAAACACAGGATACACAACAGATAACCGATAAGTTTTGATGAGTCCCATTGTATATTACAGAGCTCATCTGTTATCTGCTGTGTATCATGTGCCTTTTCTCCTTTTTTAGCTTTGAATGGCTGCCCCCATGGCTACAAAACAGTTTGTATACTCTATAGTAGAGTTTCTGAAACAAACGCACCAGTTGTACCAGTGCAGCGCAATACTGCATTATAATTGAATTGCTTGAAAACACTGTTCCTTTAAGAGAATAGCCCCATAGGTTTGGTAGTTATGTGGGCTTCATTAGATGTGTAGACCACTAAGGAGGGTTCTTAGCCATAGAAGGGAAGTAAGCCTGTTTTCCTGGGTAAAAGGAAGACCTTTATAGTTAAAATATCTAAGCTGTGCTCTGGGCCCATATTGTAGTAGTCCTTGCCTGAACAGGCAGGAGGGTTCTTTAGAACCTAGGGCAGACCTAGTTAGTTGTAGGCTATACTCTTTTAATAGGTCACTCTAGGAGTGACAGATGGATTAATGTTATTAAGCTGAGCAGCCTGAAGCTCTGCCAAGGAGTATTAGTGGGACTAGATTAGTGGGTGAACTAATGCCCAGAAGTAGGATGGGACCTAGGTGCTCAGCCAGCCTGGCTCAACACTGGTGTATAGACTCAGGGACTAGAAAGGTTTCTCTGAGTGCCTCTTTATAAGCTGATCTGGTTCTGATTGATTACCCTGTGGGATATATGCTGACCAATGCTATCCTGCATTATTTTGTTATACTCATTTGTGAATCTTGGTCAATAAATCTGTTCATGGTTATATTAAGAATCACTGGCATCGTTTGTGTTCTACCTGATAACTCTAGTTCAACATCACCCTGCCTCCAGTATAAGCAAGGACTCAAGCCTGGGAAAAGTGAGTCTAATCCGGGGCAATATCAGTAAGCTGATGCTTAGTCACTGTAAGTCAACGTGTGTTGTAGATGCATGGTTTAGATGGAATAGAACACACCAGCAAACTGACAAGTTACCGTCAGTGTTAAACAGTTGATGTAAATACAAAGCTCCTCGTGAGGGAGGAAGTGCCAGGAGAGCTTAACGGTTAGAAATCCTTTTTGCCCATCTCTCTGTCTATTCCTCTCTGTCAACGTGATGCACATTGAGCATCAAGAAGCTGTCCCATTGGGTTGGCTGATGTATCTCGAGATTAATAGTTAGAAAATCCTTTCTCCAACAGCTAAAAGTCTATAATTCTTCAGGGCTTGCCTGATGGCTGTGGCATGATAAGATACAATTGATCTTTCTATTAGGGTGGAAAAAGAAATCCTTATGACTTTAATATATTCCATTCCTCCCATCTTCCTTTTTAACAGGGGTCAATCCAACAAATGGCACAATCCTAAATTAACCCACTTTCTGCTTTGTTGTGCTTTATTGTTCCTTTCTGAGATTTCCACTTTTTCATTATATTTTGTAGTATTAGATCAATAGGATGCGTTTCATCTTCCAAAGCTGAGTGACCTTATTAACTATCTAATACTCCAAATTGCTGTATCAGTATGGCCTTCACTATCCAATTTGGCTGCGAGCTACAAGGCATTGAGATGCTCCTTAATGATTCTGTATTTCATCTGCTTCTGGCTTATTGATAGTCTGTGGATGTTCCGTCATCAGGGGAGAGATGGGGTGCTTATATGGCAGCTACTATCTTTCTGCAGCCTTCAGAGAATATGTCTGAACTGCATTGTTTAAAGGGTTGTTATACTGTTTTTTAATATTTTACTTTTGTGATAGTCTAATGTCATTATTAAGAGCTAAAAGTAGAATTATTTTTTGTTGTACAGGCATGGACCATATTATCCAGAATGCTTGGGACAAGGATTTTCCAAATAAGGGATCTTTCCATAATTTAAATCATTTGGATTGCTGCTAACTCAGACTACGCTAATTCACTAAAATGCAGAGTTTTGTTGTGGGTGCCGAACGCTGGTGACTTTTCGCTAGCATTACTTCGGCAATGCGAGCATTTGATAGTGAAGATGCGCTAGCATTCATTTCTGCTAGTGATCTTGTGCTCAGGTCAATTTGCATAGGGTGGGGAATTTAAAGTTGCATGGATGTCTTTATGTTAAATGTTGGTGCAAATACTTACAAATTACACTTTTTAAAACACATGTCCAGGGAACCTCCTTGATAAAGACAATGGAGTTATTCTAATGCCCTACACATGAGCCCATTGTAAAATGAATGTTTTTGAATGTATGGGGAAAACCAATTACCCCAAAAAAGTTTGTTAGGTCTTTTGCAGGCAATCAGGCTGAAAAAAGAAAAAGACGCCAGCGGTTTTTGGGCTTTGATGCATTTTCGGCTCACAGAATATAATGTAAGTGACAGAAGATTGAGGAAGATCGAGCTACTTTAAAGGGATACTGTCATGGGAAAATTTTTTTTCAAAATGAATCAGTTAATTCTGCACTGAAATCCATTTCTCAAAAGAGCAAACAGATTTTTTTATATTGAATTTTGAAATCGGATATGGGGCTAGACATATTGTCAATTTCCCAGCTGCCCCAAGTCATGTGACTTGTGCTCTGATAAACTTCAACCACTCTTTACTGCAAGTTGGAGTGATATCACCCCCTCCCTTTTCCCCCCCAGCAGCCAAACAAAAGAACAATGGGAAGGTAACCAGATAGCAGCTCCCTAACACAAGATAACAGCTGCCTGGTAGATCAACACTCAATAGTAATAACCCATGTCTCACCGAGACACATTCAGTTACATTGAGAAGAAAAAACAACAGCCTGCCAGAAAGCATTTCTCTCCTAAAGTGCAGGCACAAGTCACATGACCAGGGGCAGCTGGGAAATTGACAAAATGTCTAGCCCCATGTCAGATTTCAAAATTAAATATAAAAAAATCTGTTTGCTTTTTTGAGAAATGGATTTCAGTGCAGAATTCTGCTGGAGTAGCACTATTAACTGATGCGTTTTGAAAAAAAAACATGTTTTCCGATGACAGGATCCCTTTAATGCAACTCTGGTGAAATCAAAAATTTAGTCTTACCTGAAATTTTCCTTTTCTTTAGTCCGAAAGGCAGCACATCACAATTGGGTAATAGATTCCATTTCCCCTGATAGGACAGAATAATAAACAAGCTTAATTAAACCCTATAAGAATCACCTCCTCCCCCCAGGCATCAGTGTTCATTTTCTAGCTTCTTAAATAAAAACACACCACTACTTTAAATTTATCGGGAGGGATTATTGTGCTGCCTTTCGGACTAAAGAAAAGGAAAATTTCAGGCAAGACTAAATTTTTGATTTTCTTTACGTCCTACAGGCAGCACATCACAATTGGGATTTAGCAAGCTAAACACAGGGAGGGATCATTATTTCTCTGCCAAGGCCGATACCCAAACTGTACTGCTAAAGGCTGCTTCTTGAGAGGCTGCTATGTCAAGCTTGTAGAACTTTGCAAAAGTATGTACATTACTCCAAGAGGCTGCTCTGCAGATATCTCAAATATGCACTTGTGATCTTTCTGCCCAAGAAGTGGACACTATCCTTGAATATGCTTTTAACTCTGCTGGAGGTTTCCTCCCTGCCATATAAGCTTTCCTATCCAAGGATCTTTAAATGGTGACTCTTCCACAGGAATTGTTGTTCTTTTCGAAAGTCTTGTGATCAAAACATCCACCTGAAGTGGCTCCTCCCAGGGTGCCTCCTTAGCATCTATAGGAAACATCAATTAGAAACTTTATCAATTTTGGTGTGTTTTCCACCTAAAATAAATAAAACCGTTCCTTAGATTTGTGTTGTACTAATGAGGAAGAATCACTATCAGCAACTGAATCAAGATTCTAAACTAGATTACAAATCTCTAGAATGTCAGCAGGTGACATACGTGTATTTATATTTGATCTGACTTCATCAACATAGTTTGACAACAGTTTCTTGAACCAGCTAACAAACTGTTCCGTGTTATTTACTAACCACTTGAAATACATGATTCACAATTTGACTGAGAATAATCTTCAGGCAATGGCTGATCACATCCTGAACAAATATTATATCTGGATTTTCACTTTTTCCTGGAAGATCTTTCTCCAGACACCTAAAATATATGAAAAGTGAGCATAAGTACACATATTAACTTTGTAAATGTGACCCCAGTAAATCTGCTACACATAGTACCTTTAGCAGCCTAATCACAGTCTAGCAGCTTCCACTACAGGAACTGACACACAAATGGCAAATGCTGCAAAATACCTGCTTAAGGGGATACCGCACCCTTAGCTCTGAGTTTCCTGAAAATATCTTAAACTCCTCATACTCACCATATTTTGCATGCATGTGGTATAAATGATACTCCCTAACCAGTAACAGTTTTATACTGGTAAAGATAACAGAATGCAGGACAGCCTAGGAATGGTAACAGCAATGATAATTTGCAATCATTTGAATATCACATTATAACAGATTTCTAAACACTCATTTGAAATTGTAAACTGCAGATGCAATACCATAAAATATAACTGTAAAGGAGTAATAGGATATTTACAACCCCTATATATTTGTAATATAGACAATAAAATTCAAAGTTTCCTGAATGCATTGCCCTTGTACTCTACAAGGTCATGATTTAATGGTGGTAAACTACAGTGCCGCATAAAAACTAATGCAGCATAATGGACAAGGTACCACTAGCTACAATCTACACCCACATACCTCGCATGCTGAGGGATTGTAGGGACTTTAACTACATTATATTAATAACCCCTTAACTAGAACATTAGTGAAAGTACAGTTCTGTATTCTGTATGTTTGGATCTATACTGTATGTCACTTAAAGCTAGTCACTTACAACTGGGTAGTTGTATCATTAGAAAAAGACACAGCATTATCTATCTAGTATCCATATATTTTGGAATTAACAGATAACCTGCCAAAACCCGCATCCATAAATGTAGTAAAGTTAGTGTTGATATACTTAGCTATTGAGCATAGTCAAGATTACCTACAGAGTACACGTAGGATAGAAACACGGAAAAAGCCACAAACACAGTACAAATACTTCAGAAATTGGCATGTGATAGTAGCTGGATTAACCTAGAGAGATACTAAGTACGGTAGTTGTAGAAGGAAATAAAAAGACCTGAAGCACTATGTTAATATGGTGCATAAACCAAAAAATTCAGACAATCCATTATGAAACTATTTTCACCGATGTAATGTCATAGCAATGAACTTCCGAAAATGTTTACTTTTAACATTTACATAGCTATTGTAATAGTGCTCATGTCTGCAGAAATTGCAATGTGGTAAACACATTGTATTTCTGGAGTGCCCTTTGTATTCATCTGCTTAAATGCTGTCAACTGTAAAGATTGCGATATGTTAATATATTGAATTGCACAGTACAAATAATTCAGCACCTTGAATGGTTATACGATAACTTTGGTTGCAACCTAACTTGTAGTATAGTAAAAGTGAACTGCAGTCGTGCACATTAGATCCGTAAATTGAATGTCTACCTTATGATGGACAGGTTACATACAGATGTCATAGTAAGGCAACAAGTGAAGTAAAGGGTGCCCTTAGTATAATGCAAGGGTGTGTTAGTAAAACTGAATGGTTATATCATGATAATACTGATGTTTGCAGACCTATATAGTTGTATGAACTGCAGGACTTCAACTGGCCTCCATATTCTCAATGACTATCCTACTAGTACTGGTTAAATGCAGACATTCCAATATGGTAATATGGAGAACTGTAGGCGAGTATTTAGTACAACACTCTGAAGGCTATACAATGATAGTTTTGATCATATCATTACATAAATTGTAAATAAGTAATAATAAAACACAGAAGTGCACTTAATATCCATATACTGAATGGCTATTCTGCTATTACTGGTAAAATGCAGACGTGACGATATGGTATTATAGTGAACTATGGAAGCACAACACACTGAATGGCTATACAATGATAACTTTGATTACCAATAGCATATAGTTACATAAGTTGTAATATAGTAATATCTGCAGAAATGCACGTAATCCAAATGCTGATGGACTATTCTGCTAATCCGGTTTGATTGCAGCCATTACACTATAGTAGAATAGGGAGCTGTAGTTGAACATTTAGTAGAACACCCTGTGCAGAAGTGCACTTAATCCATACACTGCAGGGCTATTCTGCTAATCCTTTTTGAATGCAGCCATTACACTATGATAGTATAGGGAGCTCCATTTGTTGCATAGCAGCTTCATGGTATCACAGGTTAATGCAGATGTTGCCGTATGGTAGCAAAATGAAGATAGCCATGCACTTAGTTTGAATGCGGTCATTACATATGATATGTTGTATTATGATACTGCTTAATACAGGTATTGTGGTACAGAATCCTGGTGGAGAGCAAGGGTGTGATTAGTGTAACACACTGTATGGCTATATCATGATAGTACTTATGCCTGCAGACATAGTAATAATAATAACCATATGTGCTGTTAGAATTCATATGCTGAATGGTAGACATTGTAATTCAGGAATGAACAAACATTTTTACACACAAGAAAAATTGCAGGTAAGAACCACCGCTTGAGGATTAAATCCTGCAATACTCACTGCTTCATGGTGAAATTGGAGTCTCATGTGGTCATTTACCACCATTTCCTACTAACCATAACAAGTAACCGGTTTAGTAGCCATATTGTTGGGAAACACTGTGCTGAGAAAGTGACAATACTGTGTATATCCCAGGGATTTGGTTAACCATACCCGCAACAGTTCCAATGCCTTTACTGAGATAGCCGAACAGCTAATTTGTTACGTCAGGCTCAAATACCTGCAATCCCAAAAAGCTCATTTGCATGCCAGAGGCAATTAGTGCACCAGGCTCCTTTGCATTAGGAGCCTTTCCCTTAAAGGGACAGCACATTTGCTGATGTAGGCTGAGAAAAAAAAATAATAAATAAATAAAAACAGCTAATATTACTGAGGCTAGGTTACCAAACTTTCCATAATGATGTGGATCCAGTCCACTATAGTTGATAAGGCTGCACAATCTGAATGCTATCTGGCAGACTGCAGAGTGCACAGTGAGGAGAGCCCCATACTCCTGTTTGGATGTAAAAACCAAGTTATTGTATGCATGTTATTCCTCTGAGTACATGATTTCCATAGTGAGTCGGAATAGTTATTAGGCAATAGTTCTTCACATCCTATGACCCATAGTAATTCTGCTAAGACTACCCATTGTACCTTAGCAGTCTAGTCAAATTCTAGCAGCCTGGCAGCTTCCGCTCCAATAACTGACCCAAATGACAAAGGCAATGAACGCTGCAAGATTACCTGCTTTCCATAAAGTTCCTGGTTTATACTGCCTTGTCCACTTAGACGCGCACCTACACAGAACGGTAGTGCGACGTCATCAGCATACGCCCGGTAATACCGGCGTGTAGCACTGAACCACATCCAGACACATTCTTCTTCTCTCTGCAGGTCCTCACCCTCTCTCCCAGCAGTCAGGTTACTAGTGAGGACTCTGCATTGCCTAAGGGAGTTTTTCCTGCCTCCCCGAAGTGACCCACGCTGGCGTGGTCACTTCTACGGCCTTCAAGCTCTCAAGCCTGGATCTTCAGCCTTCCGGCCATCTTCTACGTCCTATCCTGGAAGGACAGAAGAAAAAAAAACACTGATGCCTGGGGGGAGGAGGTGATTCTTATAGGGTTTAATTAAGCTTGTTTATTATTCTGTCCTATCAGGGGAAATGGAATCTATTACCCAATTGTGATGTGCTGCCTGTAGGACGTAAAGAAAAGAGGTAACGTTCAGTAAAATCTGCACTTTAGTGAATTTGCGAAGTAACGTCCATTCGCCAGAACGAATTGTCGCCAGGTGATAGAGTGCAAATGACTGCTAGCGCCTGTCTCTTTCACAAGTGAATTGGCGCCTGCGCTCATTAGTAAATTGACATTGTCCCTGTGGTCGAAAACGCTGGCGAATTGATGCTAGCATTAGTCACTTCGACCTTTGGTAAATCTGCCCCTAAGAAGGAATTTATTGTGACCCCCAAACTCGCAACCAGAAGGGCAGGATAATACACTGGCAGGAGGGAAATCATTTGATCTGTCTGAACTACTATCATCCTAACAAAAGGCATTGGAGTGCAGTGTGATCAATATACAGTACACTGTTATCTTCTTACTGGCAGTGCTAATAAAAATAAAGAATGGCCTCAAAATTCTCATGGAATTTCCCATCCCTAAAACGCATAGTGGCTGCTTCTGAAGGATCTAAAAATGGCAATAAAACCCTTTATGGTATAAACAGCATAGTGGAGTATTACTGGCAGTTAAGTCAGACAGGGTTCACACATCATTCATGGCTCTCTACACGCCGACAAGAAGAAAGGACTCAAACATAATTTAGAAGTGTTGCAAATAAACGTTTTATTTTAAAAACACAAGAGATATATATGGCCATTTACAGGGCCATTAACTCCCAAATATGAAGTACTGCTTGCTGAAAGGTTAATAGCAAACTAATTAAATCCATTCTGCATGACTGCACAGAAATAACTGCAGCCTGCAGCATGAATCTGAATGAAATGCCAAGTGGCCTTGCGGGATGAGTTACCAGATGTACCTTGCCCAGATTCAGAATATATATAATACATGAGCCTCCAGCCTTTGAGATTGAGAACTACACTACACTTCAAGTGGAGTCACCATAGGACATATATAAATAATGGCATGTTTAGGCATGTGTTGAAAGAATTCAGGAAATATTTCTAAGAGTAGTTTGCAAATTTCCCGCCAAATTTGCGAAACGGCGAAAAATTAGCGAAATGGTGCCGGCATCTCGTTTTTGATGCCGGCGTCCGCTTTTTGGATGCCGGCAAAAATGCGCCCTCGTCCAAAAAAACGGACGAAGGTATTCGCCGCAAATTCGTACCTGCCGAATAAATTCGCCCATCACTACCTAAGAGTTATAAAGGGCAATTTTCTTTCTCCAGAGGCAAGTGCTAGAGTAGTAAGGGGTGCAATAGCATGCCCCCTAGTGCTCACTAGGGATGAAAAAAATAGTCTGTGTCGTGTCCCAGAAAACTGACCATTGACTCCAAAGCATTTGGAACAAGAATAAATGCAGCATGCAGTTGGCAGAAATTTGATGAAATGTTTGGTAGAAAAATTACAAAACTTTTGCTATATAAAAGTGACAAGAAAAATTATTTTTTTTATTTATGGGGAAATTCATAAACAGATCTGTTCAAATTTTTGCCACTCATGAAAATGTGAATTTCGTCATGATTCTGTATCAGCCAAAAAAATGTTTACTTAACCAGCAGTGATGAGCGAATCTGTCCCATTTCGCTTTGCCGAAAAATTCACAAAACTGCAAAATAATTTGCAATTTTTAAGGACGCAAAACACTTTTTTCTCATTCCAAATGCATTAAAGTCAATGGGTATTTTCTTGAGGCCAATTTTTTGTATTGGTGACTTTTTTGTTTTGGTGACTTTTTTTTGTTTCAGTGTTTTTTGTCCAAATTCATTAAAGTCAATGGGCGTTTTTCTTGCGGAAACTTTTTTATATTGGTGACTTTTTTGTATTGGCAACTTTTTTTGTTTCTGAGTCTTTTTTGTCCAAATTCATTAAAGTCAATGGGCGTTTTTCTTGCGGTAACTTTTTTGTATTTATGACTTTTTTATATTGGCAACTTTTTTTTTCTCAGATACTTTTTTGTTTAAATGCATTAAAGTCGGGGGGTGTTTTTTCTTGCGGTGACTTTTTTTTGCCTCAAAGTCTTTTTTGTCCAAATGCATTAAAGTCAATGGGTGTTTTTTTCTTGCAGCAACTTTTTTTTTGTATTGGCGACTTTTTTTGTCTCAAAGACTTTTTTGTCCAAATGCATTAAAGTCAACGGGCCTTTTTCTTGCTGCAACTTTTTTGTATTGGTGACTTTTTTGTATTGTGACTTTTTTTGCCTCAGAGTCTTTTCTGTCCAAATACATTAAAATCAATAGGCGTTTTTCTTGTGGCGACTTTTTATATTGGTGACTTTTTGTATTGGCAACTTTTTTTTGTCTCAAAGACTTTTTTGTAAATGCATTAAAGTCACTGTGCATTTTTTTCTTATGGTGACTTTTTTCGTCTCTGTGATTTTTGGAACCGTTTTTTTTTTTAAAAAAAAATTGAGAAATGCAGAAATTAGCTGTGAATCCATGCCTTGCGAAAAAAAATCGCTCCAGTATTTGGGCCCAGGGGAAAAAATCTGGTGCTAGGTGTAGTACACAGGTCCAATGGGTGAAGACAAACCCTTTCCTTACACCTTTCCTTAAGACAGGTACTAAGGACAGGAACCTGTTGCAACCTGTGCCCTCTTTAACTTACCTGCCTGCAAGTTAGGGAATGGGTAGGGGCACCTACCTGCCTCTCGACCCCTCAACAATACAGTGCCGACCAACACAGTCAGAGATGTATTTGTGATATTTGTTATAGTAATGGCAGGTGGACAAGCACAGAGACCTGCACCAATGCAGAATGTACAGAAAGCAGGGTGCAAAGCGCAAAAAAACCTCTATAGGCAACTCTAGTTACTGTACATTAATATAAATGCCATCTTTCAACATCACTTGATTAAGACAAGCCACAACAATGTGGGGCAGCCAATGGGTTATTGAAGATATATACTGCACTTCTGGAAACCTCTTCCCAAGCAGAACAAGGAGCTAGAAAATGTTATCCTGCTAATTCATCTGCACTTCCATCGCTCAATGGATTGTTAACCTAAACCTCGATGTGTGCAGGAGTCTTCCAGACAATTACTTAGCTCAACAATAGCACATCTGAGTTTGTTCATACAGACAAAACACTTTCTCTTCGTCAATATGTGCACTGTAGTGAAATCCGCTCAGTAAGAAGAATGAACTTCGATAGCTGCGGCGGCCCTGGCATAAACAGAAAAGCAGACAGATTATTATTATTATCTCCCAGGCTTTATTAAAACTGTTTACAAAGCAAGTGAGCCAGGAGTAATATGTTAGAAAGGTTAGCAAGACATTAAAAAATGTATCACTTCACTGCCAACTAAATGTTCCTCCAATGTCTCATCATAAGAAATACTAAATTACTTTTAATAGAGGTGTAATGCCTCCTCGGAATAGCATGTTTGAAGTAGGTGAGACTAAATGCATCTGTTGTGTTAAGCGACGATGGCCGTATTCCAGTGCTGGAGCGCCACAAAGTGTTTCTCAGTGATAATATGGGACAATCATATATGCTGAAATACCCAAGTGACCTTTGGGGAGGGGAAAGGATAGTTGTGGAATGGTGGTACATAACAAATTATAGAATAATCAGGCTCATGCATTTAATTAATTAAATCTATCTAGCCTTTGTCTTTTATTTAGCTATACCTTTATCTATCTATCTATCTATCTATCTATCTATCTATCTATCTATCTATCTATCTATCATCTATGTGTCTATCTATCTATTGATCTGTCTAGTTGTCTATCTATCTATCTATCTATCTATCTATCTATCTATCTATCATCTATCTATCTATCTATCTATCTATCTATCTATCCTCTGTCTATTATCATCTATCTATCTAAATATCTATCTATCTATCTATCTATCTATCTATTTATCTATCTATCTATCATCTATCTATCTATCTATCTATCTATCTATCTATCTATCTAAACATATAGCCTTTTTCTATCTATCTATCATCTATCTATCTATCTAAACATATAGCCTTTTTCTATCTGTCTGTCTATCTATCTAGCCTCTGTCTAGCATCTATCTATCTATCTATCTATCTATCATCTATCTATCTGTCTATCTATGTCTAATGTACTTATAAAGATTAATCATGTCCCCTTTCAAGTGTCTTTTCTCCAGAGATAACAACCCCAACCTTGAGCCACGTTGAAACATATGAAGAATTGGGGAACAAAACACGTATAACCCTTATTTGGTTACTGTCTCTTTAAATAACAATTAACTCTTGGCAATCCAGGGCCATGAGTCCCTTTTGCATATGAAAAGTACTGGGAACTGGGATTTACAGTGCAGTGCCTCCACCTAGGCAACACCGAGGAGCACACCTCAGGGGATTTCCACTAGGAAAAATAAAGCACACGCAGTTTGCAATAAAACAAATATAAACTTTATGTAAACTGTATTTAGTAACTGTAAATGCAAATCACACAATATCACTTTACTCTGGGGAACCTGTGTGGACTATCAACCCTGGCACAGTCTCTCAATACCACAGTCCCACACGGGGTGGATAAATGCAAAATTACTCTGGTCAGTTCAATGTCCCTTCCCCAAGGTACCTTTTCACTTAGAAAGTAGTAGCCACTCCCACATGGCAGGTACACAATCAAGACCTGTCCTCACACTGGGGAAAACACAGTGGCTAAAGAATCCACAGGCAAGAGATATTAGCTGGCTCTCCCTAATGCTCAAATATTTTCTCCAGCAGCACATAACACAGATCTGATTTTGCATTCTTCTTACCTTTCTAACTAATCATTCACTGTCTCCTATGCTAACAAAATCTCCAGTTCCACTTAATGTGGGGGTGCCACAAGGTTTTGTGCTTGGCGGCTGTTGTTCTCCCTGTACACTCTGTCTTTGGGAGATCTCATCCGATCCTTTGGCTTTAATTATCATCTGTATTCTAATGATACCCAAATATATTTATCCACTCCTTCATTAACAGCTGAAACAGAGGCTCAAATATCTAACTGCCTCATGGCTATCTCAAATTGGATGAACCAGCGCCACCTCAAACTCAACCTAACAAAAACTGAACTAATCATCTTTCCACCTAAGCCTGTTTCTACTCCCATTTTTACTTTCTATATTGATGGCATGCTCATTAACCCTGTCAACTCAGCTCGCTGTCTGGGGGTAATCTTTGACTCCTCTCTCTCCTTCTCTGAACATATGAACACCACTGTCAAAGCCTGTCACTTTTTCTTGCTCAATATTGCCAAAATCTGTCCCTTACTTTCACCTGATACATTCAAGATGCTCATGCATGTTCTCATCCTATCCTGACTAGATTGCTGTAACTGTAACTTCTATTAACTGGCCTTCCTTACAGTCTGTATTAAACACTGCTGCCAGAATTATCCTCCTCTCATCCAAAAGGGTACAGGCCCCTCCCCTGCTGAAGTCTGAAGGATGCACTGGGGCACCCAGCCAATCGGATGTCTCTCCAGCCTGTAACGGGACTGGATCATGTCACAGACAAAAAAACAGGGAAAGGATTTATCTGATCCCCTACACAAGCATGAAAAAATGTCCCTGAGGATGCCAAACAAGGGCAGTGATATGTAGACTGGCAGCCTATAGGAGGCTTTGCTTGGCAGTACACCTGGTTTCTATGCAACTAAAACTTGCTTCCAAGCCTGGAATTCAAAAATGAGCACCTCCTTTGAGGCCACTGAGAGCAACATCCAACTTGTTGTTCACGGCCACTGGTTGGGAATCACTGATATAAACTATAGTAGACTTTCTGAAGCAAACACACCAGTTCCACCAATGAAGGGAAACAGTATATTATATTTTCATTAAATCAAAACACTTTCACTTTTTGGAATTACCGTTCTTTAAAGTAATTAGATTGCAGCTATTCGCCAGCTTTCTCACTCCTGTATTACTGGTTTTGGGATCTCAATGGAAAATGCATCAAATAAATGCATTACAAGTCCCTGGCAGCTAAAATATAAGGTTACTTCATGCAAATCAGATGTCCTGGGCAGCCAAAGGTTAAGCAGAATCCCACATGTGGCAGAAACAGTATGGAACTAATTATGTCAGCCTAGAAATACATGCTGCATAGATTCTAGCAACGAAACCGCACACATTGGTAATGGATAGGATGGCAGATTCCATAAAACCACCATACATCTTTTCAAATGTCAGATATGATCTCATCACACATCATGCATAATGCTTTAGGTCATTCATAATGCTAAGTATGGAGCACTTATACACTTAAACTTAAGTACTACTTTCCGTGAAATATTGTGTAGGTCGTCAGCCTTATCAAAAAGTACTGTTCCTGTCATATTCGTTTTAACCAGTCTTATATAATCATTTCCATAACAAATGCATATTTGCCTGGGCAAGGCATGAAATACTCTAGAGGAACTAGGAGCCAATAAAACACTGTCCAATTCCCATTAACTAGGCTTAGCTAGGAATGCAAATGTTGATTTTTCACCATAGCAAACTACAGTGCAGAGCATTATGGATTCCTTGCAAAACTTGTGCACAGATTGGAATTCATATGCAAATGGAAGGTGTTTATTGGTGCAGAAAAGTTATTGGTGGCTCAATGATGCAGACTGAGCATGTGTGTGCTTAAAGGGAATGTTCACCTTAAAAAATGTTGTTCTGAAATACTCTGAGCTATTTTATTCTTTGTGGGAGTTTTTTTAATTATTTTTGTTTTGCACCCCTTAAATTTTGTATTCTTGCCATATATTACTTGTTAAAGGGGGTCATGATCACCCTTGAAATGTGTTGTGGATAATGGCACAATAAATGCACATTCACAAGGGTCCCACAGTTAAGACTTTTTGTTGAGTGGTTTCATTATCGCAAGGATGACCTGGTATCGATAATAACACCCAACGACCACAAAACCCAACAGCAGGCCACATAGTATGAGTTACATAGCTAACCCCATAATTTATCTAAGAGATAAAGCAGGTAAATAAGCCACCAGGAAAGGTTATGGATTCTTATCTATAGTTATAATTATACCAAAGTCATACCTAGGGCTGCTGTGTTCAAGATTATTATATCTGTAAACCTTAGCTTACATGCATTTCCAAGTGCAATCAAATTAAAATGCCACAAGTTAAACAAAATAATACAATGTCTGGAATAATACAAAGTTGCTTCAAAGCAGTGATCTTCCCCACTTTTATCTACTGTTGAGCATTGATGGGAGAATAAATTTGGCAGGAGCGAATTTGGGGCGAATGCGTTTCACAGCCAACGAAAAAAGTGGCTGCAAAGATTCAAAGGTGAAAAATCCTCTGTATCCAAAAAGATTTGGGTGTGTGTCAGAATAGTCACGCGCGATTTTATTATTCAGACGCCCATTGACTTTAATACATTTGGGCAAAATAGGCGATCTTATAAAAATTGTCGCAGGCATTAAAATTGATGTGAATCAAAATTATTCTGGCACCCATTGACTTCAATGCCTTTCGTGAATTTTTTGCCATTTTGTGAAGTTTGCGGTAAATTCGCAAATTTTTCGGGACCAATTCACCTATCACTACTGTTGAGTCAACCTGAGCCTCTAAGTTCCAGCATCTCAATAGCTAGTATGTAATTGTGTTACAGTTAGAAGTTGGTAGACATAATGGATGGGAAGGCGCATAGGGCTTATTTCTAGAAAAAGGAATTGTTACTTTTAACATCTCACTGCATTTTATTGTACTGCACTGAATTGCTCTCTTGTATTAGAGCAAAGATTGGGTTTTTTATATCTAATTTACTTAGAGACGAACAGATCAATCCCCCCTAAATAACACCAGAGCCTCAGGACTGAATGTTATTTTATTGATTTAACAGCATACTCATTTTCACAGCTTACATAAAGTTTATCTTTTCCCTAAAGCAACAGCTGGCAAAGAAATACTTACATTATATATATATATATATATATATATATATATATATATATATATATATATATATATATATATATATATATACACAGTATATATATATATATATATATATATATATATATATATATATATATATATATATATATATATATATATATATTAAATAAACAATGAAATGCAGCTCATCCCTTCCTTCATTGGGTGCACGTGGTCAGGCTTGATATACAAATTACAAAATTATATAAATATCTTAATAGTTGGAAGGAAAGTGAGAGTCTCTGTCTTAGCTACTCCATAGTTTGTGGTCACTAAATGTTGGACATTTCATTAATTAGGCCTACCATGTTTTACTAAATCTAAACCTTAGGAAGCATGAATTCTTTGAATGTGGGACATGCTTAAAGAATGGTCGAATAGTCGAAGATTTTTAGTTCAAATCGTTCGATTCAAAGTCATAGTAGTAGTAGTCGAAGGTCGAAGTAGCCAATTCGATGGTCGAAGTAGCCATATTCGAAATTCAAAGTATTTTTTCTTCTATTCCTTCACTTGAACTAAGTAAATGGGCCCCTATATCATAGGCTAACTTTCCTATGGTACATACACAATATTTAAAGAAAAAAGAGCCAATAGAAAATCTCTTAGGCAGAGTTTAAATGAATATCATTGCCTCTAGTGGTTCATTTATAAAATACACAATTTATCATTAAAGTACAACAAACCACTTCAACAATAGTATACAACATCAGAATTTTTCAGTACATTATACACTATATATACACAATGTAAAATATTAAATACATATCTTAGATATAAATGTGAAATATATGTTCAAATATAAATATAAAAGGGTTTTGTTAGATAAAGCAAGAAATATCAAAATCATAATTTAACCTCAGTGGTTGTCTGGTCCCTAGGTGAAAAACCCATTTGGCTTCCTTTTTTAATTACTGGCAGGGAGGGTTGTGACAGAGTCAGGCCCACCATCCAAATACAACCAGCTTCAGCTCAAACTCACCCTACTGGCTGGTAAATCATCAGATTCTGTGGTTTCTGGCTGGCCCATGCAACACTATATCCTCCCCTGGTTAACATTCAAGCTTCTGGACAGTTTCCAATTTCTTTTCTCTAATATGGGTGCTTTTACAGAGACCCACAGGTCTGGGGTTCTAATGTACCAAATTCCTACACAAGGTTGAAAATATTTGAACGTGATACTAACAAAAACCCTAATCTCCCCTTATTTTTGGGACAGTATTTCTACAGACAATTTTAGCAAAATGTAAAAAATATAACCGCCCAATGAATTCCAAATACAGAGGGAACATTAACCTGTCTGTCTCTTAAATTATACATATATGCACATAAATATAGATATAGATTAAGGGGCAGATTCACTAAGGGTCGAATTTCGAAGTAAAAAATACTTCGAAATTCGACCCTCGAATTGAAATCCTTCGACTTCGAATATCGAAGTCGAAGGATTTAGAGCTAAACGTTCGTTCGATCGATGGAAGGATTTTTCGTTCGATCGAACGATTAAATCCTTCGAATCGAACGATTCGAAGGATTTTAATCCAACGATCGAAGGAAAATCCTTCGATCAAAAAAAGTTTAGCAAGCCTATGGGGACCTTCCCCATAGGCTTACATTGACTTCGGTAGGTTTTATCTGCCGAAGTAGGGGGTCGAAGTTTTTTTTAAAGGGAAAGTACTTCGACTATCGAATGGTCGAATAGTCGAACGATTTTTCGTTCGAAACGTTCGAATCGAAGTCGAAGGTCGTAGTCAAAGGTCGAAGTAGCCCATTCGATGGTCGAAGTACCCAAAAAATACTTCGAAATTCGAAGTATTTTTCATTCGAATCCTTCACTCGAGCTTAGTGAATCGGCCCCTATGAGTCTAATACATTATCAAAAATTGAGTTTATGTAATGTTCTACTTCAATTCTACTTCTAATTTTAAAAATGCTTGCTTATTCGTTTAAAAAATCAGATTATAAAAAAAATGTATTGAAATAATTTGGTGGAAAATTCCAATAGCTCAAATTTCTACTCATTTTCTGTGGGTCGAAAATGAAAAAAAACCCGCCTCCCATTGAAAAATGCCTTAAAATTGCCATAGACGGCTTCCATTGGCTTCTACATGCACTCGGCTGCTTTTAGATGGCAAAGTTTTAAATTCAAGCTCTATGAATTATTGTGATTAAGTACATTCCAGTTCCAGAGCATATTTTGAATTCATAAATTTTAGCATAAAAAAATCAATGTTGAAAATGTTTTAATTCGAACGTTGATAGATCAACCCCTTAGTTTCCTGGGAGTTAAACTTTGTTGAAAGCCTGTTAAGATTATAAATATACTTTAGCAAGGGGAAAAGAACCTTTTCAGTACTGATAACTACGACCCTGAGTGTCTATTTTGCAGCAGAACTTGTACAATAGCAGCACATTAATCTCTTTGTGGGAAGTCTGTCCGGCAGAAACTGGAGTTTCAAGTGGATTATGATTATTCCTCCTGATTTTTTGCTCATTTGGTATTCTATGCACAGACAAGTACAAACTGTAATTTGTATCATACTTGAATTGCTACTTTCAGTATAGAAAATATAATAGAAGTCCTTTTTCCATCAGTTCTCCTTTTTTTGACTGTATATATTCCGTGAGAGGACTGGCCAGTTACATTCTTTCATAGAGCAGGGATATAAATGCCTTAAACTCTGGTTCTTAGTACAGGTATGGGATTATCCATTATCCAGAAAGCCATTATACAGAAAGCTCCAAATTATGCAAAAGCCATCTCCCATAGGCTCCATTTTATTATCCAAATAATTCAAATTTTAAATAATGATTAAAAATGAAAATGATTGCCTTTTTCTCTATAATAATAAAACAGAACCTTGTACTTGATCCAAACTAAGATATAATTAATCCTGCTCTGCACATTCAACGTATAGGGGGTTATTTATCAAAATCTGTTTTTTTCAGATTCTAGAATCCACGATTTGACCTTATTTATCTTTGAAAAAACACAATAAAATTGGTCCAGAAAAAAACTCAAAAAAATGTGGGTTTTTCAAAAAAAAAAAAAACCCTGAATGTTTTGGGTTTTATGCCTGAAACGCTCTAATTTTTAGTGATATCACTTGAAACCCCCAACTTTTTTGGCTATTTGCTGAAACACAGCACAGAGCATGATATCTTTAGATTTTAAATGGGACCTTTGCCTTTGACTCCTACACGACCCTGACAGCTTGGAGATGGAATATTTTTGGATTTGGACTTTTACCAGCCTCAGGGTATTATAAATCTACGGATGCACCGAATCCACTATTTTGGATTCGGCCGAACCCCCGAATCATTTGCGAAAGATTTGGCCAAATACCGAACCGAATCCGAACCCTAATTTGCATATGCAAATTAGGGATGGGAAGGGGATAACATTTTTACTTCCTTGTTTTATTTCTTGTTTTCTGACAAAAAGTCACGCGATTTCCCTCCTCGCCCCTAATTTTATTATGCAAATTAGGATTTGGTTCGGCCATGCAGAAGGATTCGGCCGAATCTGAATTCTTCTGAAAAAGGCCGAATCCTGCCAGAATCCTGAACCGAATCCTGGATTCGGTGCATCCCTAGATAAATCACAAAAAAATCTTGGTTTTTTTCCACTATAAATTTTCATTCTATAGTAAAAGGCATTCAGACTTTAATAAATAACCCCCATAGTGTTGGAATGGGTACAGGAGGGCTGCATTGCTAGTGCAGGGAGCGCAATTGTGTTCGCTGCACTAGCAGAGCTGAATTTCCATGTTAAAAAATGGAAATTGGGCTCTTAAAGTTACCAGAGACGGCTTTTTGCCACTCCAAGCTGCCTACGGCAAGGTTCTTACATGGCCCTGGTCGCAACATACCCCTTAGAAATTGTAAACCATGTCCGTTGATATTAGTTCATTCCAAATCTATAAGTGGATAGGAAACTGTTCCTGTAAAAACTTACACCGGCCATACAGAGAAAGTGCAGTGTGTGGTTTAGAATGATAATTCCGCTCTGATCAGATTGGTTGGAGGGAACAAATTCCATTTGTATCCCATTGTTTTTATAATACCATTAAAATGAGTTTGTAAATAGCTAAAGCTTGTTCCTCTCGGTGCAAATGCAGCCTGCCAGATTTGCTAGATAAAATACCAATTCTTTTGTTTGATTATTTCTGCCGCGCTCAGGTTAGTTTTGCTAGTTGCTACACCTGCACTCTTAAGTACAAATATAATAAGATAAAAATAAGAAATAAAAATCTTGGCAACCAAATGAAAATATCCAGTTTTTCACAGCTCCTTCCACAGCTGCCTAACAAACCCCATGCACCTGCACCGAATGGAATGAAATCCCAGTGCAACGTAGATGTGCCGTTTAGTAAAAATGCAGATTATATGGCCAAAAGTATGTGGACTCCTGCCTGTCTAACATCTCCTACCAAAACCAATAGGATTAATAAAAAGTTGGTCCTAGCCAGGGTGCAATCATTGGGGCAGCTTTTTTTGTTTTTAACCCTGGTTTGTTTTGCCTTTAATAATAGTTATCTTAAATTAATTGAATAAACCCAATCCCCTCTGGCATGTGTTATATACTACAGAGTGCTCCCCAATGCAATGTAGATTGGCTGGTGCTGGCACAAGTGCAGATTTGGGGGCAATATAGATTGACTGCTGCTAGCACAAGTACAGATCTGGGGCAATATTGACTGCTGCTGGCACAAGTACATATCTGGGGGCAATATAGATTGGCTGATGCTGGCACAAGTACAGATCTGGAGCAATATAGATTGGCTGAGGCTGGCACAAGTACAGATCTGGGGCAATATAGATTGACTGATGCTGGCACAAGTACAGATCTGGAGCAATATAGATTTGCTGATGGTGGCACAAGTACAGATCTGGAGCAATATAGATTGGCTGATGCTGGCACAAGTACAGATCTGGGGCAATATAAATTGGCTGATGCTGGCACAAGTACAGATCTGGAGCAATAGTGATTGGCTGAGGCTGGCACAAGTACAGATCTGGGGCAATATAGATTGGCTGATGCTGGCACAAGTACAGATCTGGAGCAATATAGATTGGCTGATGCTGGCACAAGTACAGATCTGGAGTAATATCGATTGGCTGAGGCTGGCACAAGTACAGATCT
The DNA here is from genome assembly GCF_017654675.1 of Xenopus laevis. NCBI lineage: Eukaryota > Metazoa > Chordata > Amphibia > Anura > Pipidae > Xenopus > Xenopus laevis. The sequence continues at coordinate 109,467,109 of NC_054378.1, read as the reverse complement.
GGAGCAACATAGATTGGCTGGTGCTGGCACAAGTACTGATAGGGGGCTTGGGAACAATATGAGGGATTGGCTGTTGCTGAACAGGTGCATGGGGACAATTTGGTCAGCTGCTGGCACAAGTACATTTAACTTAAAGGACCAGTAACATCAAAAAAATTTTGAAAAAAATGAGTTAGTATACTATGAAAAAAAAAACACCAACACATATTAAACTTTAAAATCGCAAAGTCTTTATTTAGAAATAACTTACCGAAACTCCACTTGCGCTCCTCTTCAGAAAAGGCGACAGGGTGATGATCGTGTAGCGCTCAATTTCTGCTCCCTGGCTATCTCCTATAAGGAAGGCAGGGAGGAGAAATCAAGTGCTACACGATGGATCATCCGAACGCCTTTTCTGAAGAGAAGCGCAAGCGGAGTTTCGGTAAGTTATTTCTAAATAAAAACTTTGCAATTTTAATAGGCGTTGGTGTTTTTTTTTCGTAGTATTCAAACCATTTTTTTTAAAAAAATGTTTGATGTTACTGATCCTTTAAATATATATTGCACTTTGTTAATGGGTGTTTAAAGTAAAATGTTGTGGACAGTCCAGTATTGGTGATAACTGAACTCTTTATTTTTACTTTTTAACAGAGAAAAAGTGTCCTACTGAAAAAAGGTGTTTTGATTTTTCAGACATTTGTAGTGTACCTTACTTTTGTTTGTTAACATTACATATTTACTGTATATAAATTTAAAGTCTCGTCTGTTAATGAGTTGTAAGATTTATTCATTAAAAAATGAAACCATGTAATGGTTAGGTGGAAGAAACTAAAGAAGCCCCTGTCTAGGGTGCCAAAATAACTTGGCCCGGCCCTGCTCTCTAATGCTCTACTCTTCTGGGAAGGCTTTATATTAGATGTTGAAACATTGTTTGTGAGGTTTGCTTCCATTCATATATGAGGTTGGACACTGAAGTTGAGGATCCACCTCTGCTATATCACCTGCTTTGAGGCCACTGGGAGCAACATCCAAGGGGCTGGGAAACAACATGTTGCTCATGAGCCACTGGTTGGGGATCACTGTACTAGAGGTTGGGCACTGGTGTTGAGGATTCACCGTACTGTGTTCCTTCCAAATGATAGACACTTTATGGCCAAAAGTAGAGGGAAACTGCCTGCCCAACATCTCATTCCAAAGCAAGGTTTTAAATATGAAGTTCATCCTCATTTCACTGCTATAACAGACTGCTCTTCTGGGAAGGCTTTAGATTAGATGTGGCAGCATTATTGGTGGAACTTGTTTCCATTCATAGCTAAGAGGTTTGGCTATTATGTTGGGAATCAGGTCTGGTACCAATTTATCCCACTGCTGTTCAGTTGGGTTGAGGACAGAGGTCTGTGTGGGCAAGTCAAGCTCTTTCATTCCTATCTCACTAGAGCAATTCTGTAGGGACCTTACTTTGTGAATGGGCATCTGGGCTAGCCCCAGAATCACCCCTGACAGTAGGTGTGCCTTTTATAGTCAATTCCAGTAATTAGAAGGGTTGCCTGCATATTATGGGCTATGTAGTGTATTTAAACTTAGGTGTATGGAATTAGTACTCTATTGGGAAACGGTCTCCACATCCAGTTATCCTGAGCGATAGACCCAATTTTTATTCCTCAGCTGAAGCTGATTTTAACATGCGCCATAGTCAAAAATTAACTAAATGCTGGGATTTCTTCATTCCTGTAAACAGATATGGGATCCATCATCTGGAAACCCTTTATCCAGAAAGTTCCAAATTAAGGAAAGACCATCTCCCATAGACTCCATTTTATCAAACTGATGCAAATTTTTAAGAATTATTTCCTTTGTCTCTGTAATAAAAAACCTTACCTTGTGCATGATCCAAACTAAGATATCATTAATCCTTATTGGAAGCAAAACCATCCTATTGGGTTTATTTAATGTTTACATGATTTTCTGGTAGACTTAAGGTATGAAATATCCATTATCCAGAAAGCCCCTGAGCATTCTGGATAACAAGCCCCATAGCTGTAAATAGTTGACAGGGTCACTGACCCCAGCTATCAAAAAAACTGATTGACCAAGTTGTGGCTTCACGTTGTTGTGGAACTTCGAAAACTGGAGACAACTTGAGGGGGAAAGGATAAAGTTTATTTGACAAGTACAAGGCACTGTTTTATAATTATTATTTTTTTGAAAAAAATTGATTATTTCGATAAAATCGAGTCTATAGGAGCCTTTCTGTAATTCAGAGCTTTCTGGATAGCAGGTTTCCAGCTAAAGGATCCCATACCGGTAGAATTTTACATTTCAGTCTAGAATGATGCAGAACAGTGAGGCCAATAATTAAAAACATTTAAATAATATTCAATAAATAATAAAGAGCATCTACAATATTAGACATGGGCCATTCCCCATTGGGGTAAATATGCTAATAGAAGTACATATTATTCAGTGTATCCATTGTTAGATGTTTATAGTGACCTGCTACATGCAGCTGCTTCTTTAATTTCTTTAGACCATTGTTCCTTTTTTAACAGCAGTATTTCGATTTCCTGGGCCCCATACATAGAGATGAGTGTTACAGGCAATAAAATGTGTCATCTAGTGATGCTCATCTTGGCTCTAAACTGCTAGACCAGTCCAACTGCATTTTCTATTTCTGGACATGTAATATTTTATTTGACTGCTCCGTTTCTCTGATGATTATTCTGGAGTGTCATTGGAAATTTAGAAATATATAATCTCCATTTAAAAACACTATATGCTAGTAAGATATACAGTGAAGGAAAAGAATCTGGGGAAAAGACATTTCACATGAACATCATTATTCAGAGAGGTGAATCCATGAAATGCCTAGAAAACTGATTATATGTACTATTATTTCTTAGCACATAATGTTCTGACTAGCTCAGCAGGGCTTCTATATGGAATTCAAATATTATTCTTATTGTGGATTTCATTGCCTATTATTTATTGAAGGGCCATTTTTCCTACACCCTACACAGACTGGTCACTTGCAAGATACAGGACCTGTTATCCACAATATTTAGGACGTAGGGTTTTCCGGATAAGGGATCTTTCTTGAATGTGAATCAACATACTTACAGTCTGCTAAAAATCATGTATTAAATCAACCCAATAGGATTGTTTTACCTCCAATAAGGAATCATTATATCATAGTTGGGATCAAGTGCAATTACTGCAATGTGCTTTTCTATTATTACAAAAAAATGTGAATTATTTATTTAAAATTAAGTCTATGGGGGATGGCCTTCCTGTAATTCAGAGCTCTCTAGATAATGAAATTCTGGATAACAGACCCTATATCTGTATACAGTAGATGTGCTTAGGGACAGTAACACCATAAAAATAAAGTGTATCAAATTAATGAAAATATAAAATTTTCTTGTTCTGCACTGGTACAACTGGTGTGTGTGTGTGTTACTATAGTTTATATAAACAAGCTGCTGTGTAGTCATGGGGGCAGCCATTCAAAGCTGAAAAAGGAGAAAAGGCACAGGATACACATTAGATAACAGATAAGCTCTGTAGTATACAATGGGATTCTTCAGAACTTATCTGATTTCTACTGTGTCTCCTATATGGCTACAAAACAACTTGTTTATATAAACTATAATAGAGTTTCTGAAACAAACACACCAGTTTCACTAGTGCAGGGCAACACTACATTGTATTGTCATTCTTTTAAAACACTTGTTTTTTGGTGTTACTGTTCCTTTAAAGTTTTCTTTGAAGAATTCTCTTCGAATTCTAAATATATTACCTCTGTCCTACAACAGACAGGCAGCTTAGTACACAATGTGTATCACTCTCTAGACCTATTCTGTGCTTGGCTGGAGAGCACTGTACTTGCCTTGCACTACATACTCATTGTAAATAAGTCCTATAGTCAAGCTGCAAAGAATCATTATGACTGCTGCACTGGCCCCATGGAAGGGGGTATACATTTATGGGGTAATGTTTATCAGCAGTTGCTGACAAAAAAAACCCACCAAGCATTGTTATCAAGATTAGTCTATGGGTACACATTACTATCTTCAAAGCATTTTGGGAAACATGACAGCTACATGATGTCCTTCTGGACCCTTCATGTAATAGAATTCTCAGGTCTCAAACTCACCAAATGCAGGAAGAGGTCCAGGTGCACCGCCCTGAGCCTTCAGCTAAGGGAGCGGATAACCATATTGTTGTGGAGCAGGCACTTCCAAAGACCAATCTTTCAGACAGACTTGTAAAATGATTAGAAGTTTATTAGGTACATAAGGATACAACCTTATGCATTTCGTATCTTACAGACACTTGATCATAGGCTGCTATAGCAGTAAGATACGAAATGCGTAAGGCTTTATCCTTATGTACCTAATAAACTTCTAATCAGTCTGTTTGAAAGATTGGTCTCTGAAGTGCCCACTCCACTACAATACGGTTATCTTCTGGACCCTTCATCGAGTACAGGAGGCCTGAAACATTGTGCATGTCCTGAAGTTTTAATTACATAGAAACACTTGAGACATAAGGGGGGAGATTTTTCAAGGGTCGAAGTGAATTTGAGGGAATTTTTTAAGTAAAAATATTTGAAATTCAAAGTAATTTTTTGGATATGTCGACCATCAAATAGGCTACTACGACTTTGACTTCGAATTCAATTTGAAGTAAAAATAATTTGATTATTCGACCATTCGATCGAAGTACTGTCTCTTTAAAAAACTTTGACTTCAATATTTCGCCAGATTAAACCTTACGAAGTGCTATGTTGGCCTATGGGGACCTTCTAGAGCATTTTTCGACGTTTTTGGAAGTCGAAGAAAAATCGTTTGATCGCTGGATGAAGTCCTTCGAATCGTACGATTCTAAGGATTTCATCGAGCGATCGAACGATTTTACTTAGACTGCAAATGGCCAAATGCGATGTAAAAAAACTTCGACTTCGATATTCGAAGTCGAAGTATTCCAATTCGGTGGTCGAATTTTGAAGCTTTTTGTACTTGGAAATTCGACCCTTGATAAATCTGCCCCAAGGTAAGGTGCTTTAATACACTGGGTTCCTGTACACAGACCCAGATTTGTGGGCAGGCAACAAAGGCCCAGGCCTAGGGCAGCAAAATTTTGGGGGCGTCAACTTGCCACATCTTTACAGGGGACTAGGCTGGAAATTTTGACAAGCATCTGAATCTCCTGCCTGCCCAGTCACCAGTCTGGGCAGGAGTTAGGGTGAGAGCAGTGGTGGTTTGTTTGTGGTTAGCAGGGTGCATGCTGGTGGGTGCATGCAAGTGAGCGGGACAAGGGGTTGGATCTCTTTTTAGCAAGTGAGGGAATAAAGGGATAAAGGATTATGGAAGATCTCATAGTACAAGTTGATCCAGGGACTAATCCGATTCCATCTTGGGGGCAGATTCACTAACCAGGCAAAAGTCGCCAGCGACTGCTTCACATCCATCGCTACACTTCACCAGGCCAAAACTCGATCAGACAATGCTAATTCACTAAAATGCAGAATTTCGTCGTGGACGCTGAATGCTGGCGACTTTTTGCTAGAGTTACTTTGCCAATGCAAGCAATTCAAAGCGAAGGTGCGCTAGCCTTCATTTCCGCCTAGTGCAAATTCGCTACAGGTCTTGCGGGAAATTTAAAGTTGAATGGACGTCTTTATGTTATATGTTGCAGCAAATACATTACATTTCACTGTTAATTACACATGTCCAGGGAACCTTAATAAAGACAATAGAGATGTTATAATGCCCTACACATGAGCCCACTGTATAGTTAATGTTCCATATGTTAGAAAATGTATGGGGGAATCCGGTTACCCAAAGATTTCGCTTGCAAATTGGTGCCTGCAACCGTTAGTAAATTGGCGATGTTCCTGCAGAGCGGTAATGCTGGTGAATTGTCACCAGCGTTTGCCATTTCGCCCTTTAGTAAATCTGCCCCTTGAAACCAGGAAGGAAGGAATTTGTCTCCCTCTGAGGCAAATTGGAAAAACTTTAAATTGTTTTTTTTGCCTTCCTCTGGATCAATTAGCAGTTAGGCAGGTTGTATATAAACTTAAAAGGTTTAACTTGATGGACGTGTGTCTTTTTTTTTAACCTAACTTGCTATGTAACTATGTAACTATGACCAGTGGAATGGAGTGATGTCTTCTAAAAAAAAATCCAGCTTCCCTCATGATTCTCTTAGGAAAAATTAAAGGCAAAATACACAATTTCACTTGTTCCTTTTGTTACGATCATACAATTGTACTTCACTTTGTGTTGGTTACCTTGCTAAAATAACCTGTCTCTTATGATATTACTATTAGGGTCCTTGTATGTCAGAACAGCTAAACCCTGGTAAGCAAATTGCAGGTAATCATGCGTAGTTTGCTGTAAGTGGTTGAATGGACATAAATAAGCACTTGTGATAGAAAACGCACATTTCTTGAATGTAAATTGGGGAATTGATTGTTATATTCCAAGCAATATATTTATTCATGAAGTTATCTAATATCTGGGGAAAAGAAACAGTTTTGAATAAACATTCTTTTTTTTATTTCCAGCTATAGAGCAATGTATTTATATTGGTTATAATGTGGCTGAGGCCATTGTTCTGCAGTGAAATGGAATGGCAGGCAATACGAAACAGAAATCACATTAAACCCAATAATTCACATAGGAGGTAAATATGTTAAAATCATTGGTGGCTCAAATGCCAATTCCAGCTGCTGAGAATGAATCATGTGGCACAAGAACAATTACTGAACCAACTTAGGAAACACTGCTCATTATAACTTTTCTTTAACTTGATTGCAGGAGTGTTTTGATTTAGAAATAAAAATCATTAGTGACACGTGCCATGAGCACCAACTACAGGGTCATGGTTAGACTTGAAAGGGACATTGGAGACTGATGAGCAGTAGTCGCAACCTGGAATGCAGTTCCTAGCTGGGAAGATGGGGCACCATCGCTTTATAGGCATGTCATAGACATGTTGAGACCTGAATGAGACCTACTGTATAGGTGGCCATACAATGTCCAATATTAGCAACAGACAGATTAAGTTGGCAGCTTATTGGGCAGTATATGGGGCCCTCTGACCCTATCGATATCTAGCCAAAAGATCAAGGACCCGCATCTGTTCGTTGATATTGTCCTGGATCTGACTGCCATTATACTTCTTGTTGTGTTTCGGTCGTTGGACCCTAGGGCCCACGATTGGATCAGCCTGATATGGCCCACCTCAAAGTGAGCATATCAGAGAGAGATACGCTTGTTTGGTCATGTGGCCAAACTAGCGGATCTCCCAGTGTATGGCCACCTTTAGTCTTTGTCTAAAACATAGCATATAAAAATAGGAGAATGCTTGGCTCTCTTGTTGCTTGTTATTTTAGTAAATCAATCCTAAAAAGCAACGATAAATTCCTTATTACAATAGACCCTGGTTGCAAAGCAGTTGGAAAACTCAGTCTTCAGCACAATCATTTGATCGATTGTATCGGTGTCCATTGTGTTGTGTAATTGGATGCACATGATGGTTTTAGTTTTTCTGGCCCTATGTCACAATAATATATAATGCTACCTACAGTATTTGGTTTTCATTTTTGGACCAGCAAAGAAGCCTTTACCAATTGCTACAGTAAGTTATCTTTGTCCCTTCACTAAGAGCTTAGGGGTATATTTCTCAAAGAGTGAAGATAGAGATTACCACATTCCTCTAGAGTGAAATTCCACCACTCTCCATTCATTTATATGGGGTTTTGAAAGACATATTTACCAAAGAGTGAATTTTCGCTTTCAACTACTGATAAATACTCTTTTAAAAATCCCATAGAAATTAATGGAGAGTGGTGGAATTTCACTCTAGGGGACTGTTGGGATCTCTAACATTTTTTTTTGTAACTTTGTGTTTATTTGGTTTTACAATTTTTTTTTACATGTGTGATGCATACAGAAATTTACACAGTTGCTAGTTAAACATTATGGGGCAGATGTATCAAGGGTCGAATATCGAGGGTTAATTAATTAATTTGAAGGATTTTAATCCATCGATCGAAGGATTATCCTTCGATCATAAAATTGTTAGCAAGCCTATGGGGACCTTCCCCATAGGCTAACATTGGCCTCGGTATTTTTTAGGTGGCGAACTACGGGGTCGAAGAAATTTTTAAAAAGACGGTACTTCGACTATCGAATACTCGAATAGTCGAATAGTTGAAACGATTTTTAGTTTGAATCGTTCGATTCGAAGGTCGTAGTCGAAGGTCGAAGTAGCCAATTCGATGGTCGAAGTAGCCAAAAAAAACATTCGAAATTCAAACTATTTTTCCTCTATTCCTTCACTCGAACTTAGTGAATGGGCCCCTATGTATTATACATAGTCTCCTGCTTCCTTTATTAGAAGACATTACCATCAAGTACAATAAGCATGAGATTTATGAAATCATAGCTCCAAACTAAACTGAAATTCGAAAACAAAAAAGTCCTATCAGATCAGCATCTAAAACTAGTGCTCCACCAATCAGAGATATTTTACATCTTCCAATATCTTTATTAAATATCACATATTAAATGCCTTCTTTGGACAGAGTATGTCCATTAGAGATATGTTAGTCTCTCTATTATTCTTGAGGGAATGAATAACCCCTAAGAGTCAATGTATCCCAATTGTACCAAATGTTAGCAAATCATTCTATTGTCAAATTTTTCACTGCAGTTAAATAATCCATCCTTCTGACATACTGGATCCTCTTTAGTAATTCTCTTTCAGACGGAGTTGAGGTATTTTTCCAATTCTTTGCTATTAGCCCTCTTGTGTCTGTTAATATTGCATTTACTAGTCCTTGGGATGAATTATTTATATTTTCTATCTTATCTCCCAATATAAACACCCTGGGGTGTTTTTTAACCTCTGTCAAGAGAATTGCACTTAACCAGGATGCTACCGTATCCCAATATGTGCTCAGCACGGGACAGGCCCAAAAGATATGAATGAGTGACCTTTCATCTTGTTGGCACATCCAGCAGTCTTTTGTTGCTGATTGTGGGAACAGTTGTTGTAATAGTATAGGGGTATGATACCATCTCATATATATTTTGTAAATTGCCTCCCTAGTGGATACACAAATTGAGGTCTTCATTGCATTCTCCTAGATTCTCTGCCATGCTTGCAGGGATATTTTTTCCCCTATTTCCGTTTCCCATTTCTGCATGTATGAGTGGGGGTGTTCATTCAATTCTCTTGATGATAATAAATGATACAATATGGTTATCAGCTTCTTTTGGGTGTAGCCCCCTCTGCATATAACTTCTATCACGTGGGATCCTGTCTGCTTTCTATTTCTCCTAATGGAATCTATATAATGCCTAATTTGTAGATACAAAAGCATGGGGAACTCTAACTTCACTCTTTGATAAATATACCCCTTAGAGTTGTTCCTGTTGATGCCCAGTTACAACCTTGTTAGTCCATAGTTCTACTGCTTGCAATGACCCTTTGTCTGGATGCATGGTTCATGTACTTTACATGATTCATGCACTTTCCCTGAACCTATCCATGATCTATCTCATCCTTCTTCTTCTTGCCTTGATCCAGCTAGACTTACCATCTTCTAGGAACAAACAGTATAAGTTAATTGATTATTATACTATCTAAGCTTTGGAGCTAGGTCAGTATACAATGGATTGAGGACTTGGAGTAGGAAGGGTATTCAACTCATACTGCAATACCTAGTATAGTGGTAAAGTCTAGTAATGCTCTGCTATATGGCTAGCACTGAACACCAGGTAAGTGTAAGCTGTGTGTATAGCATTTCTATGTATTTGTATGTTGATTATAGTGGTCATTTGCTCACACCTCAGGTCCAAGTTCAATAGCACTAAGGGGAACAAAAGCACTCTCCTTTGTCCTCATAGAAAAAGCACTTGTGTACTAGGAGCCCAGTGCAGCTCCATTAGGCACAAGGCAGCCCAACTTCTGTCCACCTCTCATGAATACAGCTCTGCCGAACACGGGCAGCACTGTATTCATGGGGTGAATGAAGGTCTGTGTGCTCTAAAATAAAGATATGGCAGTTCTTCTGCCTGCAGGGCAGATGCAAAGTGCAAAAAACAAGTTGGATTCTGAAAGCAAGTGCTTAATCCCTTTTAACTGCATCTATTTTACTACTGACACCACTTTTTATTGTCTGAAAAGCTATAAAATGGCACTTTTTAAGATTAATATCAAAGGTGAAAAATGGTTCTATGTAACACACAATCCTTTGTTTAAATAGGTTAACTGTATTTTATACAGGAATTTTATTCACGTCTTTGGTCCTTTTCATCTTCCTTTTTTTCTGTCATCAAATAATTTTTATGAAGCAGAATTTGTTTTTTTAAGACATTTCGAAAATGACCTCTACCAAAAGCTCAGGCAGAATCAGAAAGAAAAAAAAAAGAAATTGCGTGCGGCTTCAACAAGTCATTTGTTCTAGTCAAACTGCTGGCTACTTTTTGAACTGCGCTGTCTCAAAGCAACAGTTTAGAGACTAATTAATGTGTGCTGTGGAATGAAATGGCTGGCAAAGACATGTGCATTGTACTGGAAATGATCAAACAACACGTGTCTTTATGAGAAATCCTACATAAATGCTTTATTCTGTTTAATGAACACAAATGTAATATGTTACAGCCATGCGCATATTCATAACCCTCTGGAACTGGGGTATATAATTAAAAAAACTGTATTACTTATACATATATTATTCTCTACAAAGAGCAGGCCTAGTGCCCCATTTGTGTTAAGAAAGGGCTCTATACATCAATCTCTATATAAACCCCCATGACAAGAGTCTAGTGGTGCTATCCATGGTGCTGAAATAACGGAATGCAACAGGATTCTATCAGATGCAAATTAAGCCTAATACATATACCGTATATGTGCAAACAGTGCATTGCTAATGCTCTGAGTGTTTAGATAGGACTGGGAAAATCAAGGACTGGGGAAATCCAATCTACTATAAAAATGTGATTAAAATTTCAGAGAGAAGCGAAAAGTCCATAAATAACCTGAAATGTGTTACTTGTCCGAGGCAAATCCGTAGGAATGTTTCATCTGCAGTCTCAAAACATCTTATTTTCTTGAAACAATCTGCATATTGAAACCAATGAAGGTTTTATGGGTTGGATGAGATTTTGAGAGGTTTGACTGGATATCAGAGTCTTTATTTCATTCCCCTGTTGCACACACAGAAAGATGACTACTTTACGTACAGCAGTAACATAGTAATTTAGGTTGAAAAAATGACACATGTCCATTGATTTCAAACTTTTGGTCTACAGTAAATCAAAGCTGTCTAAATGGTAAGGTTAAAGTTTTCACTTGCAAATGTAGATTAAACCACTTTTGAACACTGTAACAATGGCAAGAGAGGCATTATGAAAACTGTCAAAACGTAAAGCCTAAACCCACATTTTTCTAATGGTGACCCAAATGATTTGGAGAAAGAAACCAAAAGGCTACATTTACAACTGCAGCTAAAAGTACGGTCGCATAAAAATGGACGCAACTTGTTGACCGCATTGAGGCCATTCATTAAAGAAACTTGTTTTCAAAGATCCTCCTTGCACTTCCCTTAAGTTGTACTCAGCAACAGTGTGTCTGTTAGTGATGATTGTGCCAACCTAAAACACATCTTTTGGAGTTCACAGGCAGGTGGTGGCTCAAACTGGCAACATCCCACCCCTGCCGCTATTAATATACCCTCAGTTGTGGGTAAAAAACATAGCAATTAGCAATTCTGTGGTGGGTACGTGATGCAAGAATGCCATGTAGTGAGAAAAAAAATCTGATGCCATGGTAACATATAAAAATAATTGTACCGAGCAACCTACTAAATAATAAGGAAAGGTACGTGGTAACAATTGCTGTTATTAAAGGAATGTTGTGCCAAGGTAGTTATTAAATAGATATGATGTAAATGGCTCCCAGATGTCATAATGAAGACTCTGTTAAACCAAAATTGTCAACAGTGGGAATGTGGCTTTGAGCAAAAACCAATTGTCTGAGAATGCTGGGACTTGTAGTTGTAGTAAATAACATCGGAAGAAGTGAATGGTTCACTTTCCTGAATTTAATGACTGTTTATTGGCTCAGGAAAGATTAACTGTTAAAATGATCACCTTGCCTCAGTTGCTTACTGCATTCAATATGCCACTATGATTTATTCACACTGAGATATTACACAAAACCCAGGGCTTTATAATGAGAGCTTTATTGGAGGGAGGTCCAGAACAGATCAATCTGCAGAAATCTTAAAATAAAAGAGTTTTTATTGTCAAGGTACTAAAGGCACCGCTAGACTCAAATCAAACTCAATAAAATATATACTGCAGTTTTAAAGAAAATTAAAGGCACTGCTAAGGATCTGATTAGAACTTGAATAATCATTTTGTCTTCCATTTGTTTTTGATTATTCCTTCACTTTTCTAATATCTGCAAAAAATTAAGATCTAAGTGCACGAGGACAGAATAATCTACAGTATATAGGACCATCCCATGGGGGATAGGGTTGTGAAGTTGAACACTTAAAAACTGTTTAATATTGATGTATAGGCACAAATATATGAATACCATGAATGTGTGTTTAGTTTTGCCTTCCTTTGTGTGCATTGAACTTGTAATCCTACGTGATATGTACATAATTCATAACTCCTATGCAGCTAGAACTCTACTAAGGAGAGAGACCATGGTTGGTATCCCAATGATATCAACCAGCCAAGTATTGTAGAAGTTTTTTTGTTTTTTTTTGCAGTTTTAAATCTTATTATTTATTGTGTTTTTTCAACAAATACATACATAGTATCATCATATATTTCTCTAAGGAGTAAGATCTAGTATTTTCCATAAATCTAACAAAACAACAGACAAAACAAAAAGAAAAAAAAATAATAAAAAGGTCCAATACAATGTAGGTTTTATGTTTTGGTCTTAGATAGCCAAATATTATGTGCTTCTTGTATTATTATTTTCTCTCTAAAACCTCTTGGTACTGCTTTTTCATATTCTAGATTATTTGTTACTTCTTGTTGTATTTGGTGTATATTTGGAACATCCTCTTTTTTCCAGTTTCTAACTATTAGGAGTTTACAGGTATTTAATATTTGGAAAGTCAGCATTTGTAGGCTCTTATTAGGAAGTTTGTAATGTAGATTTAATAGCATTGCTTCTGGAGATAATGGAATATTTTGCTGAGTGACTTTTGTAATTAATGATCTTGCTATTGTAGAAGTTTTCATACTTGAAGGGTTGCCCTGTAAATGCTAATGGTGGAAGTTAGGAAAGCCTTAGACTTTATACTTGTTGAAAAGAGTTGTGTTTGTACCCTTATTGGTGATGAACACTCTACATATTTTCAGGCCCTAGCGGCTCTTGTAGATTGTAGTCAGGAGCAAGGAGGACGCTGTATACAGAAAGTCCAGTTCGCAGTATCTGAAGGGTTTAAGAAAGTTCATAGTTGTATCAAGGCAAAAGTTCAGGGCAGGCAGCATACGGCAAAATCAGGAGTCAAAGCAAGAAGTTAAGATTCCAGGAATCAGTCAGTATAAAATTGCAGTGCACCCAGGAATAGAACCTATATTTTGGCATTGAACCTGGGTGCTTGGAGTCAATGTCAACTCTAAGCTGTGAGAGGACAGCTATGCACAAGAGGAGAGGAGCGCCATTGTGTGTTCCTTACACCCAGTGTCGGACTGGCCAACCGGGATACCAGGAAAAGTCCCGTTGGGCCCAGGTGTCAGTGGGACCTCATGCTGCTTATCATTTGGCCTATTTCATGGCCATTACCTATTTCCTATAACAGGGCTAAATAGATAGAAAAATACAGTATGGTATGTAAAGAAAAGAGACTAGGAGAATAGAGGTTGAGTAAGGAGAGGAAGAAAAATAGTGTTAAGAGCCCCTGGTCTAAGATTAATTGGGGAGCCCCTGGTCAATGGTTTTTGGGTGAGCCCCTGGTGCCCCAGTCCGACACTGCTTACACCTATATACCTGTAACTGCTAACTATATTATAGTTGAACCCACCTTAATAAAAATATGGACCTTCAAGAGAAACTATGGGGCATGGGGCATATTTAGTGTGAAGCACGTATTTTCCTCCAAAAAATATGCTAGTACTACATTTTTGGAATTCACATACAATTTACCCACTTTGTAAACTTGAAAAATATTTCAATTTATCAAGAGCACCAATGCCTTTTTTTACTCCAAAAAGTAATTTCAACAGGTCCTGGTTGGTTATATACATACAGCAGCCTTTTTAGCATTTTATTATCTATGTCAGATCCTCCATCCAAATATCCCAAATACATCATTGCCTATGGTTTTATAAGCTCCTACAGTTGTATGGAGTAAATAGGCTGGAACAATGAAGTATTTACTTCAGAAAAATGTCAGCACATTGTGCTCACAAAGGAATAATTATGATTTTAAGTATATATATCTCAAAAAATATGAATTTTGCTCAATTTTGTCAAGGAGGAGGTTCGGGAGAAGCAGTTTGAACAACAAACAAATACTGTATGACCATGACAATATACCACATTACCACTAATTAATGTTATTTTTAAGCTTTATTTGTACAGTATAAATGATCTATTGGGAATAGCATTTTTTTGTGTTTTTGGTCCACTGTGTGTAATAAATCTTCTCTGGTGGAATTTTCTTGGTATGTACTCTAAAAGAGATTAACTTTGACAATATCCACTGTATTATATCGTTTGTCTGTTATTTTCCCAAAAGTCTGCATGACCTGATGTAATCAGTCTTCCTGCCTAACTGTCAGCATGTTCTTAGCCACCAGGGTCCCCCATCTTTAATGGCAGCTTTGTATCTGAGTGTGATATCTAGAAATGAAAACAAAGCACATCTCAATATAGGATGAGAAACATACAGTAGCGTACAAATTGGTTTTCTCTTGATTTTGAACATCAATCTTCAACCACAGGCAAGTAAGTACAGCTGTATAATATTATAGAAACCTAAAGACTCCAGACTCTGGATATTGAGAGTGCACACTGCCTTATCAAAATATCTGATGGATTTTAAAGTGATTTGAATGATTTATCTACAAATCTGACATTTAAGAATTTAAAAAGAAATAGTTAGATATCACATAACTAATGAAATTACACTTATTAGATTAGGCAAAAGCAAAACCGTTATTACTATATTGCGTTGATTGCAATTGGAAATGTAAAACATTACAGATGAGTTCAATAATCCAATACGGGGGGGGGGGGGATGGGGCAATCCATATTGAGTTGCAATGCAGAAATATTTTAAACAATAATGGAGAATATTAAAATGAAAGTGAGAAACCAAGAAGAATGTGCTAATTTTTCAATAGGATTATGCTGGAGCACTCTAGACAACTGGTGAGATGTAATAACAAATGCAAATGTGCCCCAGGTCAAGTCACATAAAGTGTCTAATCCATTGTTTGCTTTCAAATAGTAGACCAATAAATGCTACCTGATGGTTGGTTTCAATGAATATCTAGTAGTGGAGCATACTTTATTGAAACCTAAGCCTGAAGATGCCTGGTTGATTCATTCAAGGAAGAAAAATCCTTAAATGTGACCACACACACATAATACTAGTTTAATAAATGCCAGAAATATTAGATATATGTTTTAAAGAATAAACAGACAAGGAATGGTTTACTGAAGCAGTGCAAAGTGCAACATATTAGTACAAATATTGGAAAAAAATTGCAATTGATGCAGCTTACAAAAAAACTTGCACGTTTGGTGAAAGGCTTTTGTTACAGGGAAATCTGGGATACTCTGATAGGAGGGTGAGCTTTTAAAAATGGAGACGTTCTGGAATAAGGAACTAAGGCACTACATAAGGTGGAAAGGACAAAGATCTGTAATTGGATAGACTAAGCAAGATGGAGAAGACTGGAAAGGGATAAACCAGGTGAAAAAGCTGGACAGCATGGAGCAAGACAGAGTGGGCAGAAAAGCAGGACAGATTGGAGTGTTACAGAGAGGACAGGAACAAGAGCTAAACCCAGGCAGGACAAGAGCAGGAGAAGCAGGAGTCTGGGGCGAGCCTTAGTGCTCAAGCAACAATGCTTAGGTCCACAGGTGAAAAGGCCTAATTGACCAGGCAACTTCTGGCTTTCCTCCTGGCCTAGTGGTTAAGAAGAATCTCAGCGGAGCCTTACATTTGGTAGGTCTAACCTAGCTGTGGTTTTTGATATTGCTGTGCCATAGAGTGCCACATCAAAAAAGGTTTTTGTATGTAAATCAGTTGGTGCATGTAGATGGTTCCCTTTGCGCCAAAGTACGCTGAGCATTTGCCTTGAACTCTATTCTGCACAGAAGTTGCAAATGGCATGTTGTTATAAACAAGCACAAGTACTTAATTTGAATGGCATCTTGACTTGCCTCGAAGAGCACTACCCTTTTGTGTAGTTTCCTTTTCTAATCCTAGCTTAATTATATCTAATGATGCATTTAGGTGAATCTGTCCAATGCAAAAGCCTCTGACCAGTGTCTCATACCCCTTTTTCTTGTTTGATGCCTAGAAGATGGAAGGGATGGACATCTTGATCTCTTTTTGTTTTGTTGAGAAAGTCTATGCTATTTTTTATGTGGTTTGGAGAAGGTAAAGTATAGCTGAGGATCTATGGCAATTTCATGTCTTCAGTGGCTGCCAACAGGAAGACTAAGGTTTGACATCTGGGTCCGACTGGGCTGACGGGACACTGGAAAAACCTGGTTGGTCCCCAGTCCTTGTAGGCCCTGCTGCCCCATATCAGCTCCCCATGGCTGAAAGCACCACTTCTTGCCTTTGTTTCTTCCTAACCTTCTCTCTGCCTGATAGCAGCCACACAAAGAAATAACATGAATGGAGAAGGTACGCGCAGTCAGCGGAGGAAGTGGGACAAAGGGGGTGTTTGCAGCTGGGGTGGGAGGACCTTGTGCTCGGTGGAAGGGGATCAGGAGCCCAGAGGGTGCAACCCCTGATGTTGTAACCCTGGTGGGCCCAGATTCCTCTGAGTTCGACACTGTTGACATGAACTCTGTTGGCTTTAGTCCCAGGATTACTGACTGGAGTTTTCTACCCATGAATTACACTTTGATGCAGATTTTGTATCTGTATATTAACCTGCAGCACTCATAGGCACCTTTTGGGCTGGCCTATACATAAAACAAAGGAAGAATGTTTAAGGTGTCCAGACCAGATCCTGGCACATATACCCTGAATATAATTCCCTCAACTTCTCTATAGTGCAGTTTATAAAAAATGTACACATACAATGGCATTTAACTTGAGCTGGCACGTTCAGGAAAATCAAACAGTTAGTTCCAGTGTCTGATGTAAACATTTATTTAATGATAAATCCTCATGTGCTTTATCTTCAGTTTAAGGCAGATCAGGATTTGTTTTGCTAGAGTAATCTCATTTTGAGATGTCGCTCTGCCTCATACAAATGACTTTCTGCTTTCTGGGAACCAGCCCCGAGGTGGAGATAATAAAATATGAGAATAAGAGATTGTAAGCGTCAGTCCAGTGTCCTTGACACAATGCATCTGCGCTAATACACAGCACTCATCCTGTTTATGTGCTCTTTTGGTGGGACTAGGTGACCTTTATATGTTTAGATATTATTTTACTTATATTTTCCATCAGGCAGCACCGGGCCATTCTTTGTGTTCAGAAAGTGCTGTTTCCTATTGTGAAACTTGAATTACGTAATTGACTTTTTGTTGTTGTTGCCAAAGTCCTGGGTTTCCAGAGGAGATTTGCAGCTAAAGACCGCTATCTGAGCATAGAACCACATTTGTAAAATGTAAGAACATTTTCTAAAATGTAATGAAGTCTCTGCATCTTAATCCATTTAGACTTCTTATGGACATGGTGTGAGTACTATCGTTGGTATGCACAGGCTCTATGGCAGGAGTGCTCATACTTTACTAATTTATGTAAAGTTGTCCCATTATGATCTACATCTATAAAAGCATTGTGAGCATTCTGTTCCATGGAAATTAATACTTAATTATTGATTTATAAGAACGTGCACTGTATATTTCTATATTTAACAAACAACTATTTCTTGTGTAACCTTGAGATAATAATTATCTGAATGAAAAGCATGAAATAAGAGGGTGATTTAGTCAAGCAGTTTGTTGACAGTGTCTTGAGATCTACTGATCACCAGCTAAAGGTCTACTGGTAGATCCAGATCTACCTTTTGATCTACCTTCTGCTCTATGGGTTCCAGACAAGAACAATACCTATATATATAACACTGTTTAACACTATTAATGGTCCTGACTCCAACCTACAAGTGCATCTAGGCCCTGACATCATCATAGGAACCTGTGACAATCTGTCTGCCATGCAGCGCCCAAAATGCAAAAGCATTTTTTTCTACTTTGCACATAGTAAAACTCCCTTATGTGTTTTATGTAAGTCTAAAATTGCAGGACTGAGACAGTTGAAACTAGTGTAGGGAACTGGTAAATGTATCCCCATTTTCTTTGCATTCCCCCAAAGATTGTTCCCAACAGGCACCCTTAGACTAAGGAAGGGAGTAATTTTCCATTCCCTAGGTAACCAACTATGCCAGGTTTGGCCGTCCGGTGGCACTGTGCTAAAATATATAATGTCTGAGCCATGTGGCTTATGGGGATTATGCTAGAGTAGATTTGAGCCTCCCATAGAGCTATCATTAGCCAGGACTAGTAAGGGGTAGCTAGATTAGGGCTACCTAGATGAAGATGGTCCCATCAAGGAGTGATAGAAGGGATTAGATCCCAAAGTCATTTTTGCCTAGACAGGCAACCAGAAACCCCTTGGTTTCCTATAAGAAGTGTCCCCAGAGGAAACAGGAGAAACTCCAGGTAGACTGATATTCCCCTCTGAAGCACTATTAGAGGGAAGACTCCACAAATGGTCTACATTGTGAGCATATACCGCTTATTAGAATATGGTTGTCTGTTCTAGTCGCCCATGTGGATTACTGTTAATAAATCAGTCCAGTTATAGTTCAAATAATCACTGGTGCCCATTCTTTATTAATACCACTGATCACAGTGTGTAATAACCTGCCTCCACACCATTGCGAGGGCTTACTCCCTGAGAATTGAAGTCTCATCCAGGGCACCTATTGGAGTACAGCTAAAGATTAGAGCCATGGTGCCGCTCATTTTACTAGAAGCTTACACTAGCAAGAATAAAAATGTCACCTCTGATGAGCCACTTCTCTTATTTTCTCTATACATGAATACTGTAATATAATAAGTGCAATATGTTCAGTGGGAATATCACATTTTCTCTATGTAAAGATCTCTTAAATTAAAACCAGACAGGAGTGTTTTATGGGTTGTATGGCATATAATGCTTCTGATGGCAAGAGATAAATCAGGAAATTATTTGACTGCTCAGGGATTAAATTATAAAGGTTGCTTTATATATATATTTTTTTTTTTTTGAAGAGTTTAAGAACTTTACTCAAGTCATTGTCTGTGAAAGGCAATGGGGAAGCTTTCAACTGTACTGATCTGCATTAAGGGAGCTGCAGGTAGCATCTAGTGCAGAAAACATTCCCAACCAGCCTTTGCTTCAAATGTATTGTTTTCTTCTTTTTAATCTCCAAAAATGACTGCTTAAAAGGCCTAAAAGGATATGGGAAGTTTAGCCTCTGGGGCCATGTGTAAATGCATGTGCAATGAAAGCCTTTAATGTTGTTATCTTAATCATCTTTAAACTATTAATAAAAGGAAATCAAGTGTATATGGAGGCCATGTGCCTGCTGGTCTCCAGCTAGTATAAGCTCACATACTTAACTAATTATTAAATACATGGAGCACAATATTACCTATTACAGCTTATGTAGCAACCTTCATACCCTAACTTAAAATTCAACACACACGGAAAAATATGCTTCCTATCATAAAATATATACAGTAGATATTGGAAGTCACAAGGAAATAAAAAACAAAGGTGGGATTCTGTAATGATTTTTATGGTATAGGTTTTTTTTACTAAATTACACTGTGTTAATTGCAAGTCATGTGTTATACTATTTAAAATGTTATTCTTGAACCAATAAATGTTTTAGCTGTAATATTGGGGTGCAAGCAGTCATCTCAGGTCATTGTTCCTGATCCTGTGCTTTCAGAAAGAGACAACACTTCACAATGGAACTGCTTTCAGATAAGCTATTGTTTCTACTATTCAATGTAACTGAAAGAGTCGCATCTTGGGTTAGCCATACTTGGATTTTTACTGATGAATGCTGTTCTCATATCTACCACTAGCTTGGGCATGGAAACAATTTTAGCAATATTGGTGTCAGGGAGCTGTTATCTGGTTACCTTCCCATTGTTGGGTGATGGGCTGCTGGTGGTGGGTGTGAGTGAAGTGACATAACTCCAACCTGCAGTGCAGCAGTAAAGAGTTATTGATGTTTATCAGTGCACATGTACATGACTCAAGACACCTGGGAAACTAAGAACATGTCTAGCTTCATGTCAGATTTCAAATTAAACGTAAATTAAGTCAACTAAGACAGAAAGCCCAGAGCACTGAGCATCTGCACGTCCATTCATTTGTAACAATTTAAGATTAGCAAAGATTCAATTGTAACTATTTAAGATAAGCAGGCCTCTTGGGAGAACTGAGACTCACAGCTTAAAGGGCAATTTCCCCTTCATTTGCAAAACAGTTATAACACATAAAAATGGCCCTAAAACTCCCAAAAATGTGTTTAAATTTCTATAACCTGCCAAATTTTGTAAAATGGACATGGTCATTAGGGGGTGTGGCTATAACATGGGCGTGGTCCAGTAGATTTGTCTGTGAGACGTGCTGCAGATCTTTTTTTCTCCTTCTTCACTTTTTTCAAATGTTGCGATGTATGTAATGATGGGCGAATAAATTCGCCTGGCACGAACTTGCGTCAATTTCCGATTTTCACAATTTTTTCATGAAAACTTTCGAATTGCTCGATTTTTTTTCGTGAAAACTTTCGAGTTTCTCGATTTTTTTGTGAAAACCTTCGAATTGCTCGATTTTTTTTAATGAAAACCTTCGAATTGCTAGATTTTTTGTGAAAACGTTGGAACTTCACGATTTTTTTGTGAAAACCTTCGAATTGCTCGATTTTTTTTAGCGAAAACTTTTGAATTGCTTGATTTTTTGGTGAAAACATTTGAATTCCTTGATTTTTTTTGGTGAAAATGTTCGAATTTTTTCTCGGTTATTTTGTGAAAACGTTCGAATTGCTCTACTTTTTTGTGAAAAAGTTCGAATTGCTACATTTTTTAGTGAACATGTTCGAAATTCATGATTTTTTCGATTATTTCGTGAAAATGCTAGATTTTATTTCGTGAAAACGTTCGAATTGCTCGATTTTTATGCGAAAACATTCTAATTCCTTGATTTTTTTGGTGAAAATGTTCGAATTTTTTCTCGATTATTTTGTGAAAACGTTCGAATTGCTCTACTTTTTTGTGAAATAGTTCGAATTGCTAATTTTTAGTGAACATGTTCGAAATTCATGATTTTTTCGTGAACTTTCCGATTCCACGATTTTTCAAGGAATTTGCAGGGAAATTAGCAAATCTTTCAACGAAACGGGAGCCATCACTAGATGTATGGTGCATGCCACTGTGCATGGTGAGACCCAACATTACTGCTGTATATGAGGAATCATACAATAGTTGTGTGCAGTACAAATAAGCCTACTAATAACATGTTTCTGGCTGTGTATACTGTACCTTCCCTTCATTTGATTCGATAGTTGTCCTCTGTCATAAACTAATTTCTGAGCTTTGCTTCATAATCACATTCTCTCATTGTTGATGCTGGGCTTTGTAGCTGACTGTTTTCATTTGCATTGGAAACATATTTGATTTTTGACCTGGCAATCAAATACTCTGGCTATTGGTTTCCTTGAGAATTGCCCACTTTCAGCATTCAGGACAGAGCCAGATGAAAAAGCAATTTCAACAGCTGCCCAGAATAGCCCTGCTAATTTGTTATATTAAAGATATAGAAATAGCAATAAACGGATGTGGGTTTCCTTGGACACAGCAACTTATTTACATACAGTCAGCGAAGCTTGTGTGTGATGGGGGTCACTCAGGTCCAAACAGAAATATAGTTATTTTTTTGCACCCTGGTGTTCTGTGTCACTGCTGTCTGTGCTAATAAGCTGCACTAATATCGACGGTAACGCAGTTGTGCAATTATTAAGATTGACATCACCAAAGTCATTGTTTCAAGTGATCTGTAAGTGACTGATCTCTGAGCAGCTTTTTCCCTGTCTTATATCTAATGATTTCTGAGTCATTCTCATGAAATGACACATAGTTACTAAGAATACCATAAATAATTGCAAGCGTTTATTTACCCTATCCTAAAGTCTCTGATTGCACTCACATTCGTTTACACACAGGTTTTTCAAGGGTCCAAAAAAAACAATTTTGTATAATGTTTAAATATTAAAACTATCTATATTTATTGTATTTTATTTATTATTATTATTCATTATGGATAGTTGCCCTGTTCTAACTCTTACTGACACCCCCTTGTTCCTCAGAGATGCAGCAGTGTTTGTTTTAGAGGCAAATAATGAGCTCTGTATAAACAAGCTGCTCCTTTCATCCAGCTGGTGCTTGTGTCTCAGGCTTACAGATAAGTAGGACTTTATCATCAAGGATAAAAAAAGAGAAGGGAATGACCAGTGTAGATTCCTCCTATTTATTGATATTTTAATCTGTGTCGGCACCCAACACCAGAACAAATGCCAAGCACCCTGGTCTCGGCTCGTGCTTCACCAGTAGTGTGACCGCCTTTGGCCTTGGGAGGAGCCCTCAGCTACTTGGATGCACCAGAACGAGAGGTGCAAGGCTAGAGGTTCTGGATAGGCAGAGGGGCACAACTGTTAGTAAGAGTCTTTAGACCGAGGGTCACGGTACAGAACAGGAAACCAGAATCGTCGTCAGAACAGGCCGGGTCGAGGCAGGCAGATGTCAATTGTAATCAGGTAAAATCAATCAGACAACAGGGTTCAGCAGAAGGGTAGTCGATATTCAGGCAAGGGTCAGATATAGAAGTCAGGATAGTCTTTTAGCCAGGCAGGGGTCAAAACCAGAATCAGAATAACAAGTTCACGAAGCACCAGGAACAAGATCCTATCAGGGGCAAGGTCTAGCAGCCTGGGCAGCAACTGGCCTTTTTATTGCAACAGTTTCGCGCCAAGTTTTCGCGCCATTTGCATCAGACGCTTGTGCGTCCATGTCAGTAAGTACAACGAGACTCGGGCGCACACACCCTAAATAACCAATGTGGCTATGGCGGACTGGAGTGCCAGGCGTCCCCGCCGCACCACTGGACCACCAGGGTGAGTAGATTTTATCACAGTTTTATCATTGTAAAATTTCCATGTGGTTGCAGCACCACCACACCTATCCCTTTAACGGTGGTCTTTTAAATCTTTAAAATAAGTAAGTGTAAAACTGATGAGGGGGCGATTCTAAGCACTTTTGTAATTTACATTTATTATTTGTTTATCTTTAATTTCAAGATATTAAGGGAAATATATACTGTTAATATAAATCAATTGTGTTACACCAGCACCACTTGCTCGTTAGTTTCTGACCAATCTGACCACCAAGTAGTCAAGGAAAGATGTGAGAAAGGTTTCTATTTTTTTTTCCATCGGCATCAGACATCAACATCAGAGCAACCTCTTTCTTTCTCCTGACAACTTCCTTGACTACTTGGTGGTCAGACTGGTGGGAAACTGACCAGCAGGTGGCGCTGGCGTAACACAATTTATTTATATTAACAGTACATATGTCCCTTAAATAACTTGGAATTGAAGAAAATTAAATAATGAATAGCCCCCTCATCAATTTTACATTCACTTATTATAAAGGTTTACTTATCCTTTAAAAATGAGTGTTGATCTAGGTATAGGGCCAGTGAAAATGAAAATGATTCATTTGACCATTCATACAATTCTTTTTATTCTAAGCCATCTTTGCTGTTGCCTAAATTAAAGCTTTACTGCATCTGTGTTTAGTAGAGCCTTAAAGGAGAAGGAAATGTTAAAACTAAGTAAGCTTTATCAAAAAGTTCTATATAAATACACCAGTAAAACCTCTAAGTAATGTTCTGAGTCCTATATTGAAAGAAACACTGCATTTCTGTCCTTCTAATATGCACACACACAGGCTTCTGTATCAGACTTCCTGGTTTCGGCATAAACCTCAAGGGCTAGGACTTGAGCATGCTCAGTTTGCTCATCCTTCCCTCCCTTCTCAATCCTCCCCTCCCTGTTGTAATCTGAGCCCAGAGCTATGAGTGAGCAGGGAGAGACTCAGGCAGGAAGTGATGTCACACCAAGCTAATATGGCAGCTGCTATCCTACACAAACAAAGAGAGTTTCTTGAGCAGTTTACTCAGGTATCGTAAAGCATTTTTCAGAATAAATATAGCATTCTAGCTTGCACTAGTATGGTTAATATATTGGCAATAAACTGCCTCAGTAGCTTTCCTTCTCCTTTAAGATGACCTTACACATGCTGATATTGGCTGCAGAAGCCAGCATTATATTGGCCTATCTGATATCCACTTCCTTGCCCAATATAATGTACCACTTGCCCAATGGGTCCTTTGAACAGGGGCACTGCTGCCATGAGGCGAGTTGAGAAACATGCCTTAGATGGCAGCAGCTCGCAAGTTACCAGGGGCTGCAAAATAACCATTTCTGGTAACTTAAGGAGCTGGAATTCGATGACCCCCCCTACACCCACTCTGGGTATGGTATGTGCAGGGTGCATCAGAAAGGCCACAGCAAGGAGCCCCCGAACTCCCCTGTCTTTGCAATATGATGATTGGACTAGAGAAAAAATTATTAGATCAGTCTGATTGGTCCATCACCTGGATCTTCCCTTGGATGCTCAGCTTTAGATGATACCTGCACCGTATCAGAAAAAAGAAAAGTATTTTCAAATAACAATATATAATGGTTTTACAAAACAGTAAAGCATTTTCAAAGTTCAAAAATGATTCTCAAAATATGCTCGCCTAATCTCATGCATGAGAAATGCTGGGGAACGTTTCTTGACAAATGGCCCTCTTTTCTTTGCCTGAAACTGGGGCTGGCTGTAGCCTTGTGGCACGGCGGCATTGTACAGGTATGGGATCCCTTATCCGGAATTAATGTTTATGTGATTTTCTAGTCGATTTGTGGTTTCTGGATAACAGGTCTCATACCTTTATGTGTATTTTGAAGGTGATATAGGAATTACACTGAGCAACCTGCAAGATACTCGCAAGGGAAATGTCAAGGTTTAAATTTGAAAGATTATCAAGACTAAAAATGTACTTATTTCTATGATGAAATGCTCGATTTTTCTGTGAAAACATTCAAATTGCTCAATTTTACCTTGAAAACGTTTGAATTTCTTGATTGTTTTGTGAAAACGTTCGAATTTCATGATTTTTTTATGAACTTTCCGATTTTTCGCCCATCACTACTCACCTTTCTATTCAGGCCCTCTTATTCATATTTCTGTCAGTAGTCAATCACTACACGGTTGCTAGATTAATTTGCACCCCAGCCACCAGATTGCTGAAACTGCAAAGTGGAGAGCTGCTGAATAAAAAGCTAAATAACGCAAAAAACACACTTAATAATTTAAAAGAAAATGGACATTGGAAATTGTCTGACATTATCACTCTCTACATCATACTGAAAGTTCACTTAAAGGTGGATAACCCCTTTTATTCAGATGTATATTCTGTGGGCAGAAAGGGTTACATTTTTTTCCTTCCATGTTCTGACACTATGTTTTATTTGTGGTATGTCAGTATCAATGCCGGCTATTCCTTTTTTTTTTATTCCATGCTTTCTATTTCTATATTCCCCCTTCGTTTCTGTTTCATAGATAAGAAGATCCCATTTTTGTCTGCTGCAGTATAATCTGAGCATATTGATTTTACTGTGGTGTCCGCTGTCATTATTGTGCGCGTTCTGAAGTCCATCATGGGGAAAGCACAAAAATGTGATCATTTGGTCACGACCTGGAGAGGCTGAGGCTCATGTAATTAGATGGGGGTTGTGGGGGGAGATGTGTCACTCTGTCTTCAAACATCACCGCAATGAACCCAGGAAGGTACCTGGAAATGTCACATTTTCCACATAATTGGGCCTGTAAATGTTGGAGTGGAGTTGCTGCCAGTTCATTTGTGCCCTGCTCCAGTGATGGGTTAGTCACGCAGATGAGACATCCCTGTCTAATTGAACACATGGGAGACAGGAACAGGTAAGTGTTAATTAAACTTGTTCCCCAAGATATGTGAAAAATGGGGATCATTTGTCCTGTACTGAAGCTATAGGCTGGTGACTGCATGCCAGTAGACTGCCCTCGGTACCCAAATAAATCTACAATAAACCAAGGCTTTCAAGAATCAAATATTGTTAATTGTTCAGATATAAATGTCATAGAGTTGGGTTTTGTATCCACTGGACCTCGTTTTTATTTCCCAACGTCAGTTCCCAGCACGATCCAGCGGTAACTCAGCGTACATACAGTACTGTAATATTCTGCATCAGTGTTTGGAGACAAAGTTTGGTTCAGGATCAGTGCACAGATATAATGTGTGATTTTGGATCAGCGCCCAGAAAAATAGTGTTTTTCTTCACTGCACAGATATAATGTGATATACCAAGGGGATAAAATGCAAAAACACAAAGATACAAATTAAAGGAAACTCTCGGAAAAATGTTGACAAGGAGCTAACAGAGATTACAGATGGGCGGATGAGTTTGTCTCAGTCTGGAAATGGTAGCTGGAGAAATAAATACTTCTTTTAATCCATGGCAGTAAACAAAAGCGAGAATTCATTTATAGACGTTCAATATGATCAATACAGGTATAGGATCTGTTATCCGTAAACCCATTATCTAGAAAGCTCCAAATTATGGAAAGGCCATCTCCCATAGACTCCGTTTTTATCCAAATAATCCAGATTTTTACAAATGATTTCCTATCTCTATCTATAATAAACACGTACCTTGTGATTGATCAAAACAAAGATATAAATAGTCCTTATTGGAGGCAGAACCAGCATAATGGGTTTATTTGATATATACATGTAAATGATTTTCTAGTAGACTTAGGGGCAGATTTATCAAGGGTTGAATTTTGAGTTCACAGGAGTTATTATAAACTCCCATAAACTCGAAATTCAACCAATTGCAATTTATTATAAAAATCGAATTTTTCAAACTCGGGTGAATAGGATCGACCCACAAACTTGAATCGAATTTGATTTGAGTTTTTTAAAACTGTTTTTAAAAAAGCAGTGATCAGTGCTAATCTCAAAGCCCAGGCTAGTGTTCCTCTTTACTGAAAAATGCATGAGCCCGGAGTGCAGTTGTAAGGAGTGCTACACAGCTTCTGATGTGTGTGATCTGCAATGCTGCTTTTGGTTGTTAACATGGGAAACACAGCAAAAACACTGGGGGTCATTTATCAACACTGGACAAATTTGCCCCTGGGCAGTTACTCATGGCAACCAATCAGATTGCTGCATTCATTGTTCTACTTGCAGCTGGCTTTAAAAACCTAATCACTGATTGGTTGCTATAGGTAACTGCCCATGGGCAAATTTGCCCAGTGTTGATTAATGAGCCTTTACACTTTTGAGTTTCTGCGTCTCCGTTTTGTCGATTGTACAACAACTCAGGTTCACAGAGACCAAAGGCTCCATTGATATGGTGCACTTGTGTTTGAATAAATGGCTAAAACTCATCTTTTGCAGCACATTCATGTGTGAGTGCAGTTAAGCTTAGCTAGCTGGATTACATTAAGTGAATGTGGGCGCTAGATGCGTTTTTGCATTGGTTTGAGCTGAAACGGGCAAATCATATCTGCTAGGCTTGCATCAAATGTGACAGATACTGTATATATTTCACTGGTTATTTCGATTAAATATAATTTGCCTAATACATGTGATGTATTATACCAGCAAGCAGTGCCTTGGGATGCCTGTCCTTGTGAAAGGTTATCAGTCCCAAAATTCATCTTATTAGCTTAATGTCCCCAGCCATTCTTCCATTATAACAAGATGCCCATGAAAAGCAGCCCCACAGCAAAGCTCTATGCTTGGATATAATAATAGTAAGTAGTGATCAGGATCAAGAACTGAGAGCTGCATGGGGAAAATGCCAGCCAACGAACGATTCGGAGGATTTTAATCCATCGATCGAAGGATTATCCTTCGATCATAAAAAACTTGGAAAGCCTATGGGGACCTTCCCCATAGGCTAACATTGGCCTCGGTAGGTTTTAGGTGGCGAACTAGGGGGTCGAAGAAATTTTTAAAGAGACAGTACTTCGATTATCGAATGGTCGAATAGTCGAACGATTTTTAGTTAGAATCGTTCGATTATAAGTCGAAGGTCGAAGTAGCCAATTCGATGATCGAAGTGGCCAAAAAAAACATTCGAAAATCGAATTATTTTTCCTCTATTCCTTCACCCCAAAGGGTGTCAGTGGACACAGACAGGGTTCTTTGGGTGCCCTTCCATTGTTCCAGCCTCTCCTAAATCTTAATTGTCTACAGAGCTAAGAAGACTCATTTTTTAGAAGCTGTTTGGGGCTGTTAGCAAGGATGGCTCAGCTCAAGGCCTACACAGGAACCAGGGGCTAAATTATAACCTATAATTGGTGTCTAAGCTACAAAAGTGATTTAATGTTTGGACTGCACCTTTAAGCAGAAAATGAATAGAAACATCATAGCATAAGTCAGGGAGATAAAGTGATTAATTTTCTGCCACGGTACATCACAGAGATGCCGGGAAACAATAAAAAGTAAAGGGTAGAACTAATATTGCACTTATGCTAACCATCTGAAATGAGACATACATTAAGACTGGCCTTCTAAAAGCTTATCATTATTTACACTGCAGGAAAATCTTCAGCTTGACGTCTGTTATGTCCTACTCCCAATGTAATCTTCACAACCCTGGTGAGATTCCAGATCCAAGCAGTGAGACGCTAATGCTACAAAAAGTGCAGAAAGAAAATCCAGCATTAATAAATGATGTATTGGCTATCCCTTCAACGTGTTTGGTCTTCAGATTTACCTAAATGTGCCTCCTCAGTAAGCTTTATCCTTATTTGTATGCTGGAAATTAGATGTTCAGCAGAGACTAAAGCACTCCCTTTAGCACAGCTGGAGCCAAGTCATGTCTCGTTGGCATACATCTCGCACAGATTTATTTGTACAGTGCCACGCTCCACTTATTCCCCAGTTTTTTTTACAAGTTGACATAGCTTCGTTCTATCCTTAAATGGTCACAAGTCATTTTCAATTACAGACTGTTACGTATTTTTCAATGTGTTGGAAAGCTCTGTACACTTGCCCAGAAAGTGGACATCTGACAAGTGGTTGATAATTATTGTCTGGTGTGGAGATCTGGTTACGGTTAATTACCATCTGTGAAGAAGATTCTGTGCCAAAACATCAAATAATTACAAGCGCCGGCATATATAGAACAAACCCAAACAGTCAGAGCTGCTGGAGAGGCGGTTATTAAAGAGAGAATGGGAGGACTTGGAGGACTAAACCCATTATGAAATATCATCTCCTGTTCCTCTCAATGTAGCTAATGCTTTGCTTGAATTTGTTACTCTGTGGGCAGGGTCATTACAAATAGGATAAAAAGGGCCCCTTGCAGGGGTGTAACTACAGATGAATGAACCCTGCAGCTGTAGGGGGTACAGGGGTCTCTATGAGGCCCTAATTAATGAGCAATATACATATACATATATTTGTAAAAAAGGACAACCTCTGGATATGTTGGGAGCCCTAAAATTAATTTGCTGTGGGGTCCAGTAACATCTAGTTATGCCACTGGCCCCTTCACAACCACAACTTTCAGCAGAGATACTGAATAAATCAGCATCTGACTAGACGGTCTGGGGCCCACTGGGGCTGTTTCCTTAGGGGCCCCCCACACACAACCCATTCTAACTGTAATCAAAACACCTCTCCGCTGGTCCGGACCTGGACACTCTCTTTTTCTCTTTTTGCAGCTGCAATCAGGGCTGGGGGGTGGATAGGGGGCAGCAACCAGGTTTCAGCGGGAGCAAGTCTGAGTTGGCAGGGCCAAATTATTTGACTCATATGGAATCCATGGTTTCTGGAAAACTGGTTTCCGGATAATGGATCCCATTCCTGTACAAGCATTAGATTCAACTACGTTTCGCATTCTAAGCAAATGGTACATTTTTCCATATTGCATATCTGGCGTTGAGGACAGCTCTTCATATTATAATGGAGCAAGTGGACAGTGCAATCACTATAAGTATATAGACAGCCCCAGGTACCAGACAAGGTACTAGGGCTGAGAGCAAAGAAGCATTGCATGAACTGGAGATAATTTATTCATAAAAATTAGTCCTTTATTGCAGGGGTAGGCAGCCCCGTCCTTCTTACTGTGCACATTCACATACATTTAGATACTCAAGCTCATCAATGGGCAGCAAGTAGTTGCCAGTCAAAAGGAGAGGAGTCAGCTTGCCTTGCTAATATTACACATTGTACCATCTCTTTGGCATACTCCTATGTCTCTCTTGTCTCTCAGATGCAACATGAAGTGCCTTTTAGAATAAAGAGAAGGAGGTTTTGCTCTGCCAGATGAGTGACTTGGCCTTGAGGACTTGTGCTGCAACAATACTCGGCAAAGCACAGCAACTCAAGGGCCATTAGAATAATATCCATGTCCTATATAGAAGAAGGCACAGTAGATGTTATAAATGGAAAGCAAAGGTAGTAAAGCATGTATCTGGATTTCTAGATGTGCAGAATACTGGTTATAAGAAGCCAGTCAAGCCTACTAAAAGAACCAGTCAACTCAGCAGGAATAATTAGCTATATTGTTCATATTGTTAATAGGCAGTAGGAGGTAACATTGGCTGCATAATGGTGTTTTTATGAGCAGAGAATATGGTTTAGGAAGTATAAAAATGTCTTAATTAATGTCTAAATGTGGTCATCATTTTAGGATGAACATTCCATCGACCCTACTTAACAAACATACATCAGGCTAATAATGACACAATTGGAAGAGGTTCTTGAGCACATAGGGAACAAGCTTATTTCATCATGAAAGAGATGCATGTGAAAACTACCAGGGAAATACTTATCAAAAGGAAACACCCTCCCTCCCAACTCTAGGGCTAAGTCTTGGTCAACACCCTCCTGGGGAAGTACCAGAAATAAATACTGGCAAAACCTTTAGCCCCCTAAATTGGAGGTCTCATTTATTGGAAACAATGTACTTTCCAAAAACCTGTAGCCACCATGAATCTCTTATTACCTATTTTAAAACAATCTGCATTTATCATAGTAAGCCTGCTGATCTCAGACATGAGGTGAGTCCATACAAGACAACATAATGAATTAGAGTAAGTCAAACAACATCAATGACACGTTTGAACGCATTCACTAGATCTATAAAAAAAGATAGATGCACATCAAACAGAAGCAAAGCAAGACATTATTGCATTGAGACGAAGACAGGGAACTGTGCCTCACTTATAAAAAGCAACTCTGATCTTGGTTCACTGTGTGTCCAGTTAAGGTCCTTTTTTTGTGACTTCAAACATTTCTTGGATTCATATTATGACATTTGCATTCACTTCACGGCATGGGGACTCAATCATTAATGAGGGGTTTCTCTAATCTAGAACAGAAGAATTCATATAGAATATTGTTATACTTAGCTTTCTGTTACTGTGATCCGAAGAAACATTGCATATGAGAGATGATCACCATCAAAAAGCATAGAATAAAATCATTAGCTGTAAGTGTTGCCCTCTCTGAGCCCTTTTCATACACAGTGAGTTTGGTTTTGTCAGCCCTCTGCACTTGAAATATATCATAGTCTAGCCTAACAAAGCTATTCATTAGACAATGAGAGAGATAACAGAATGCCTTTATAGATTAATTGGGCTATTCGATAGAGGTGGAGTCTCCTTTCTAATTAGGACAGACATATTAAATAATGGTATGTTGCATAATGATATGTTGCAAACTCCATTGAGAATGTTAAAAAAGAAATCCAGGCGGGAAGACATTTTCTACATTGCTGTAAAAGCAATACAAGGTACCTGCATGTGCAAATAATAGAGAAGATTTCCCCTTCAATCAGACAGGGCGATTTGTTAACGACTTTTAATCGGCTTTTTAGATTTTTAAACTAGGGACCAGAAGCCCTGAAGGCCTTAAGACACGATGGGATATAAACCATTTTGTCTAAATACAATATACTAACAATATTAGTATATAAACTTAAAATTAATATGCTTCAGACCTAAAATGACTTACCTTTGTGGGGGAATTTCATTGTTATTATAACTGATATTTTTGAATTATAGGTACCGGATTAAAATAATCCGGTATTATAACAGTTGTTATTAAACAGTTTTTCATTCTCTCTTTCCCTTTAATAATTCTTCTACGTGGAGTGCTTGAGTACAAGTGTTTTCTGCTTTTGATAGGACAGAAACTGTCATGTGATTTTATCATTGTGTATTTAAAGGTTTTTGAATTGGGCATCATTGATTAAGGACTAGTTGAGTCCGAAACGCGTCAGGCAGTGATGCGTCTACATGTTCTTATGTAAATAGTCAACAATGAAGGAGAAACGTTTTTAATGGAGGTGTGGTCTTTATGCTTCTGATAATCATTTGTTGCAAAGCTTGGTCTCAAAGGACTTCATTGGTAATTTCCGGAACTTTATTTACCAATGCCATTCTGCAAATACAATTGATATGGGCAGCAGGTATAAAAGTGAAGTTGTAAATAAATAGGCTGCTTTGTTTGTATAAATTGAGTTTTATCTTGGTGGCACATGCACAGATTTGTGACCAAATAGTCCAATTTTCTGTATACAGGTATGGGATCAATTATCTGGAAACCCGTTATCCAGAAAGCTCTGAATTATGGAAAGACCAAAAATGATTTTCTTTTTCTCTGTAATAATAAAACAGTAGCTTGTACTTGATCCTAAATAAGATATAATTTATCCTTATTGGAAGCAAAACCAGCCTATTGGGTTCATTTAGGGGCTGATTCATTAAGGGTCGAATATCGAGGGTTAATTAACCCTCGATATTCGACTGGGAATTAAAATCCTTCGACTTCGAATATCGAAGTCAAAGGATTTAGCGCAAATACTGCGATCGTACGTTCGAAGGATTATTCCTTCGATCGAACGATTAAATCCTTCGATCAAAAAAACTTAGGAAAGCCTATGGGGACCTTCCCCATAGGCTAACATTGACTTCAGTAGCTTTTAGCTGCCGAAGTAGGGGTTCAAAGTATTTTTTAAAGAGACAGTACTTTGACTATCGAATGGTCGAATAGTCGAACGATTTTTAGTTCGAATCCTTCGATTCGAAGTCGTAGTCGTAGTCGAAGGTCGAAGTAGCCCATTCGATGGTCGAAGTAGCCCAAAAAATACTTCGAAATTCAAAGTTTTTTTACTTCGAATCCTTCACTCGAATTTAGTGAATTGGCCCCTTAATGTTTATTTATTTAATGTTTACATGATTTTCTGGTAGACTTAGGGGTAGATTTATCAAGGGTCGAAGTGAATTTGAGGGAATTTTCGAAGTTAAAAAATTCGAAATTCAAAGTAATTTTTTGAATACTTCGACCATCGAATAGGATACTACGACTTTGAATTTACTTCGATTTGAAGTAAAAATCGTTCGACTATTTGACCATTCGATAACCGAAGTACTGCTTAATACTTTGCCAGCTTAAACCTGCCAAAGTGCTATTTTAGCCTATGGGGACCTTCCAGAGCAATTTTCAACGTTTTTTATATTCGAAGGAAAATCGTACGATCATACGATAAAATCGTTCGAATCGTACAATTCGAAGTATGATCGGAATACGATCATATGATGAATAAAACCCTCAGACTTCGAATTCGATTTTCGGAGGATTCTATTCGATGGTCGAATTTCAAAGGATTTTTCACTTCGAAATTCGACCCTTGATAAATTTGCCTCTAGAGGTATGAAGAACCAAATTATGGAAATATCCATTATCTGGAATACCCCAGGTCTGGAGCATTCTGGATAATAAGTTCCATACCTGTATATGCATGGGCTTCCCCAAAAAGATTTATTGTGCCCGATTTCAACCGACAAAGATTATCAAGTACTAAATAACTTGCTTAGACAGAACACCCAAAATTTACTAGTGGGGCTTATGATTTGTTGTGTGGTTTTTGGGTTAGAAAGGACATGCTTTGTTTAAATGCTTTAATGACTATTTGTAACCAACAATGCCATCTGAACTAGTTATTTCCTTGTGCAACCGAATTGGGGGTCTTGCTGTTATACTTGTTCTTGGTTGACTTGTAAAGAGTTTCGGAAGGCTAGAACCTAATTGATAAAGTTATTTTTTTAACCTAAATTGTGATGTGTTTTATATGCATAGAGCATTAACACAAAGAACTCAATTGTATTTGCTTTTCATACTCATACTCCTTTTCGGCTAATAAGTTATAAGTTATTGGACTCAAGATGATTGTGAACAAAATTACAAGCAACGTGGAACCCAGAAAGGCAAATTTTAGCAATATTATTATACTTTTTAATTAAACTTTTTCTTTTTTTAATGTGACTGCAAAAAATTTAACAATAACTCAATAATCTCATTAATTTGCTCAAAAAATTCAATTACAATGAAAATCACATTCTTCCATTCATGTTTACAAATTTAACTGTTTAAAAAGAAAAGTATGTGAAAAAGATAACATAGAATGTTTAAATATTCCTTTCATTTTACATTGTGAGAAACTTTTAAAGGAACAGTAACACCAAAAAATGGAAGTGTCCTAAACTAAAGAAAATATAATGTACTGTTGTGTTGCACTGGTAAAACTGGTGTGTTTAATAAACACAATAATAGTTTATATAAACAAGTTGCTGTGTAGCCATGCGGGCAGCCATTTAAAGCTGAAAAAGGAGAAAAGGCACAGAATATACAGCAGATAACAGATAAGCTTTGTAGCATAGAATGGGATTCTTCAGAATTATCTGTTATCTACTCTGTGTCCTGTGCTTGAATGTCTGCCCCATGGCTACACAGCAGCTTGTTTATATAAACTATGGTTGTTTTTGTCTTTCCTTTAAAACACATTCATTTTTGGTGTTACTGTTTCTTTTTATCTATGGAAATTTATGTAATAAAAGGCACAAAGTTTGCCCAGGTGCAGTAACCCGTAGCTACCAATCAGCAGGCAGCATTTACTGGTCACCTGTATAAAAGCAAACATTTTATTGGTTGCTATGGGTCAATTCTCTTGGACAAATTTAGTGGGGGTCATTTATAAACTTCGCGCAGGGCAGATTGGTTCACAAAGTGAATATATTTGCCCTGCGCATGGTTATATTTATAAATCTGAATAAGAGGGTGCAAACAGAATTGCAATTTTTTTTTTCACAATGCAAATGTCTATAGGAGCTTTATAAATATGTAAAAATTCGCAAATTGCGAATCTTTATGCGCATACTCTGTGACTCAATTACGCCACAACTTTGGTGGCGGATAAAATATTCACAAACTGCGAATTTAAGTTACTGTCAACAACCTCGCACATTGGGTGTGCTCGCGCAAACTCCCGTCTCATTTGCGCACCATTTACGAAAATTTATTCACACTGCGAATTCGCAAAAACCAGAAAGATGGGCAGAGCAGTGCAATATATTAGAGTTCAGGAGAAAACATGCGCAATACAACCATTTGCGAAAAATATGCGCTGTGCGAACTTTGTAAATGACCTCCACTGTCTTTAATTACATATGGGGGCAAAAGTTTGCAATGTTTTTGGATTGTTTAATCTCAGAAATTTTGACCTCAAACTTGAAGTTAAGAAAAAAATTTAATCACCAAATGGAATAAATCGATTCTAAGGGCAGATTTATAAGTTTGAATTTTTTAAAATTAAAATGACATTGTTCCATTAATTTTTTAAATTTGACTGTTTTACCAAACTAATGAATGAATGGATGTTGAAAAGACGCTATCACATGACTTTTTATAGAAGCTCACAAGAGTTTAGGGGGCAAATATTAACATTCAAATTCTAGATATATTTTTTCTATCAATATTCACAAAAACATTCAGTTCAAGTTTTTCACTGCAATTTTCTGAAATGAAGGAAAAGGAAGAAAAATAAAGGAAAAATACAATCTAGACTTTTAATAAATAGGCCCCTTAGTGTAGTCACCAGTTTGAGGATGCTGTTTTCTGCTCTCTGTAAAACCTCTATAGATTTTCTAGTGCAAGTTCTTTTCTTTAAGAGTCTTTAATTTTAGCCACTAAACATTCATCAGTCTCAGTGCAGAAGAAGTATGATGCCCTAAGAAACAGAGTCCCTAATTTCCCTTTCCCCGTTCAGATCACCCTTTTTTCTTAATTTCTGCCTATAATTATTTTGCTTATGTTGGGATTAAGATTACACCACTAATAGGGAGCTGTGCTAAAATAAAATGAGACACACATTGGCTGGGTCCCATAAATCTCTGAGAAGATGATGAACATTACCCAGGTCATTATATGTGTTTCAGAAAATTGCAGTTCTGTCTCTTAGGGAGAATACTGATGGCTATTTGGTTCATCATGTAGGAACAGTAATCTGGTAATTGCTTCTTGCGCTTTAGTATTCTTTGCTAAATTTTCTTACTACCATCACACACTAGAGTTCCTACACTACCTTCATCCAGTTCAAG
The DNA here is from genome assembly GCF_017654675.1 of Xenopus laevis. NCBI lineage: Eukaryota > Metazoa > Chordata > Amphibia > Anura > Pipidae > Xenopus > Xenopus laevis. The sequence continues at coordinate 109,430,287 of NC_054378.1, read as the reverse complement.
AATAACTGAGAAGGTCATAGATGACACAAGCTATGTTCAGTATTCCTCCAAATTATGCAAAGATTCCTTATTCAGAAAACCCCAGGTCCTGAGCATTCTGGATAACAGGTCCCATACTTGTAACAGGAAAAACAAAACAAATCTATAGCACAAAATTTACCCAGAGACTGATGTGATTGCCATGTTGGAGGCTGGAAGGAATTTATTTCCCCCTCTTAGACGAATGGAGAGGCTTCAAATGTTTTTTGGGGTTTTTTTTGCCTTCCTCTGGATCCTCAGCAATTAGGCAGGTTTCATTTAGAGAAAAATTTATATCAAAAAATGATATAAGTCCCAAAGCTTTCTTCAAGTAAAAAATATTAATTTATTGAAGTACATTTTAAAAGAATTAAAGCTGGTACATACTACCCCCCATATCCCACCTTACGCGTTTCGCACCCTCCGGCGCTTAGTCATAGGTGTGTCACACCTATGACTAAGCGCCGGAGGGTGCGAAACGCGTAAGGTGGGATATGGGGGGTAGTATGTACCAGCTTTAATTCTTTTAAAATGTACTTCAATAAATTAATATTTTTTACTTGAAGAAAGCTTTGGGACTTATATCATTTTTTGATATAAATTTTTCTATAGTTGATGGCCCTTTTGAACTGGGGCAAGTCCCGTGGGCTTGGTTTGATTAATATGGACTCCCGATTTTGTATAGAGTAGGTTTCATTTAGACCCAAAGTTAGAACATGGTTGAGGTGTGTCTTTTATCATGCTAATCTAATGTTGTATTGGTCGACATGGTCATCTGAAAACACCTGTCACTACAGACTAAATCTGATGGTATTTATGTGGATGATTTCTCAATAATAATATGACTGCATTGTAACATAACATAAAAAATAAAATAAATCTGAAGGTATGCCCTGAAACCATAATTTTTAGACCAGCAAATCCTTCACACATTAGCCCAAATATGACATTTCTTACCTCCATTTGTTCAGCTTGTTACGGTTCAGCTGAAGAAAATGTAAAAGCTTTGGAAAAATTAATGTAAAATTGCATTCTTTAAGAGCTCTTTAACTTACATAAAAGGAAAGACTTTGGGGGGGGGGTTATTTATTAAAGTCCAGTTTACACTTTAAAAATATTTATTTAACAATTACAATTTGGAGTCTTGTGACATTCAATGTACCTGTGAGCTAGTATATATAGGGAAAACCATCTGTCCATTAGCAAAAATAATTGGGGAACATTGGAGTAATATTAGGAGAAAGAAGGTTGGAGAAGAGGGAGAATCTGCCTACTTCTGAACACTGTAACTCAGTCCATGGGGGGAATCTTAAAGATCTTAAGTTCTCGGCGATAGATGGAGTTCCCACTTTGAAAAGAGGAGGTGATAAGGATAAACTTTTGAAATGTAAAGAACGAAAATGGATATTTGATCTGAATACCCTTCATCCAAAGGGGTTAAACAGTAGATTTGGGTTGGAACCTTTTCTGTAGGAGAATATGCTGGTTATAAGCTGAATATGTTTCCGTTTTGGTGTAATATGATTTTAAAGTCTAATATGCTTGTGGTCCCTTTAAGGTTAGGGTATTTAAAGTGAGGTACAACATCACTTCCAGTTTCTAACAGCTTGAGAAAATCCCTAGTGTGGCGAAACGCGCTGCAGTACCCAGGTAGGATCACCCCTTAGGTTGGACTTTTAACTTTGTATGCTTTTATTTCAAACATCGGAAAAATCTTGTAAACTTTTTCCTTATCAGTACTTCGTGATCTACTAAATTGTGAACATCGTGAAATTGGTGAAGCAGTGTAAAATCATGAAAAATATCCAGAGGATTGCGTTCCGCTGTGGAACGCATGCACTGAAACGAACCAGACGCCATCTTGGAACTTCAGGAAAAGGGCACCTGCTGATTGGAGAAATCGTAAACAGGCTTGAGATCATTGAGAGTTCAAACCCGGCTGCGCCTTCGAGGAAAAAGCAGTACGGAGAATCTGGTGAGATCAACCCAATTACTTTTTGGGGGGCTCTTACAGCTGGAAAGGAGGAGGGAGTGGGGGACGCCCCAGTATATCTCCTTGGAAATTCCATCTACAGCCATCCACCTATCTGCCTGTTAATCCACTAAGAAAAGTATCCTGTGTATTTCACTGCTTCACCATATGGGAAAGTTCTGATCCATACCTCAAACCTGAAATAACTTTTGTTCTTGCTGAACTACAATTCACAGCTCTTTTTGCCAGTCTACAAGCATACACCTCAACCAAGGAACAGTTACTATATTACATATATTACTCACAATTAAAAGAGTGATTACCCACCTGGATTCAATTAGCAATTGTTTTTATGCATATCTATTAATAATTTATTCATTGTGTTTCCTTGCCGGCCAGTTTTTTTAGAGAATTATGTATAATCAATAAATTGTACATTTTTTAAACATACTGGTCTCATAATCCACCTTCTATTTATATTTCTTTATATTTATTTAACAAGAAAATATAATTTCTAATACATCATATCCTGTGCCCTCCTGTGCTCTAAAATTAATAAATTATATTATACTGGACTGCCAAGGAACATATTTCCTTAGGTTCACGAAATACAGATTGTAAACAACTTTCCCTATTTATTAGCTACAACCGAATGGCTAAAATAGCTTCCTTACTCTGCATTACATTATCCTAGTCCCCAAATATAAGTTGTAAATCCAAGCCTTCAGCCAAAATAAAATAACTAACAACCAAAAAAAAAATCAGGGCGAGCTGCTGAAAACTGAACAATGGTGGTATATTGTCAAACAGTCATTAGATATTTCCTGCATATATATATATATATATATATATATATATATATATATATAGCCCTCGCAACGGGGTGGAGGCAGGGTGTAGTGTACCTGTAACCGGGTTCAATCGCACAATAAATGGGCGCCAGTAGTTCTTTAATGCTTAACCAGAACAGTATATTTATTAACAATATAGCACAGATCCACAAAAGAGTATTCAGAGAACAGAACAAGTAGCATAAAGGAAGCAAATACTCACAACACCATGCATTGGGCTGGATCCCTACAGGCAAGGGTTCATGTCAGCAGAGGTAGCAGTAATGTGAAAAGTACAACCAGCTTTCAGGATCTCTTTAGTTAGCATCTAGGGAATTCCTATCATCCCTAGTCTCAACACTTTGTCCCTATTTCTGGGCTATTAGTACCCGGGATCTTAATCCCTCTAATGTCTCCTCGTTGGAGCTTTGAGCTGCTCAACTACCTAAGCTATCTATCACTCCTAGAGTAATCTATGACACTGCTAATCTATTTACTAAGGCCAATGCTCCTAGGACCACAATACCCATTCCGACTTCCAGCTTGGTTGGGCTAAAGTAATGGACCTAGACCTCATGGTTCCCAAAACCTTTATGCTACTGAACAGTGCCATCTGGTGTACACTGTGAGAACTACCGGGGTTACATAAGCACAAGGTCCCCATCAGGACCCACGTAGGCATCCAAATTAACAAGGATGTGCCTGTCAATAATGTGTAAGGGTGTCTAAATGTTTACATTCCTATATATATATATATATATATATATATATATATATATATATATATATATATATATATATATATATATATATATATATATATATATATATATATATTTATATGTACTTCCAAATGAGTATCCGCAAATGGCTTCAACAAAGGGAGGGGTGCACAGTAATTTTGTATACACCAATTATTCTCAGACCAGCACTCCCTGTTACAAAAATCAATTATTTTATTGTTACATCGTATCTATGCCCGACGTTTCGGTCCCTATTGAAAAAGGTCCTAATAGGGACCGAAACGTCAGGTATAGATACGATGTAACAATAAAATAATTGATTTTTATAACAGGGGGTGCTGGTCTGAGAATAATTGGTATATATATATCTTCCTGATGACGGCTTAAGTGAATAGCCGAAACGTCTAAATAAACATCAATTTTTGATTTTGCACCTTCATAAAGCCCTGTGAGTGCGGTTCTTTTTTCGTTATATATATATATATATATATATATATTTATATATATATATATATATATATATATATATATATATATATATATATATATATATATATATATATATATATATGTCTTTTGTGGATGAGGCTCTTTATCTTCTCAGACGGTAAAGCTGCCCATTCTTCCTGGCAAAAAGCCTCCAGTTCCCGTAAATCCTTGGGCTCTCTTGCATGAACTGCACATTTGAGGTCTCCCCAGAGTGTCTCAATGACATTGAGGTCAAGAGACTGAGATGGCCACTCCAGTACCTTTACTTCATTTTGCTGTAGCCAATGACAGGTCGACTTGGCCTTGTGTTTTGGATTATTGTCATGTTGGAATGTCCAAGTACGTCCCATGCGCAGCTTCCGGGCTGATGAGTGCAAATTTTCCTCCAGTATTTTTTGTATTTCACCTGAAGTTATTTGTGGGGTTTTCCTTGCATCCCGAACAATTTTTCTGGCAGTTGTGGCTGAAATTTTATATGGTCTACCTGACCGTGGTTTGGTTTCAACAGAACCCCTAATTTTCCACTTCTTAATTAAAGTTTGAACACTGATGAATGGCATTCTGAATTCCTTTGATATTTTTTTATATCCCTTTCCTCTTTTATTGGGGGAAATTTAATAAAGGGCGAAGTGGCTAACGATGGATAAAATTCGCCAGAGTGACATCATTTCGGCACTTTGCCGATTTACTAATGGTTGCTGGCGTAATTTTGCCAAGGAGATAGACTCTGGCACAACTTCGCACTCTAACACCAGGCGAATGTTCGCTCTGGCGAAAGAGCGTTACTATGCAAATTCACTAAGTTTTTGATTTTACTGACCGTTACCTCTATCGCCAGACTTGTCTTCGCCACCTTAGACCAGGCGAAGTGCAATAGAGTAGATAGGAGTTGATCAAAAAAAAGTTGAAAAAAAGTCCCAAAAAAATGCTGGCGTCTTTTCTTTTTTACAGGATGATAGGCTGAAAAAGATCGAAATTGTTTTTGGGGTACCCTCCTTCCCCCCTACATTTGATAACATATGGCACTTAAACTAAACTGTGGGCACATGTGTAGGGCAATATAACACCTCTATATAATTTTATTAAGGTTCCTTGGCCTTGTGTAGTGTAATGTATTTGCTGCAGCAATTGTACTTTAACTGCACGCCGTATGCAAATTAGACAACGTTAGCTTAACTTCGAACTGCTGAGCATATTTTCGCTAGCGCAACTTTGCCAACATTTGGTACCCTGTGCGCAACTTTAGATCTTCGTGAATTAGCGTTGTCCAGGCGAATTTACCCAAAAATGTATATGCAGATCAGCGCCTACGGCAACAGAGAAAGAAACAGAAAAAAATAGCGCAATATGTTTCAATATCACACCAACACCCAGGTTTTTTTTTTTTTTGAGGTGTATTTCCCCTTTAAATTTCCACTGTTATTGGTGACATGCAAAGTTTCTCCAATTTTTCCACCACCGTTTGGCTGGATTGCCTACTTACAAACTGTAGGTATAGTATATGGCTCGTAGTGTTTAGCAGGTCTCTCCCACAATTTACGCCTGGCGAAGTGTTGTGATGTGCGCGAAGCCAGCGCTGGCGAATGTTTGCCAGTTAGTGAATTTGCCCCATACAGTTCAACTACCTTTTCCCGCAGATCCTTTGACAATTATTTTGCTTTCCCCATGACTTAGAATCTAAAAAACATCAGTGCAGCACTGGATGGAAGATCCAAGGGTCTGTCAGGAGTCCAGAAAGGCATTGACCTTTTATAAACACCCACTAATTACAAGCAAACAGATCACAGGTGAAGGTGGTTACCTTTTATAGCCATTCTAACCCTTTTGTGTCAAGTTGTGTGCATGTTATCATGTAGGGACCCATAGAGTTAACAATGCCTTTATGGCTTTAAGTCCCTAACTTCCTTTTCCCTAGTTTCTGTGGAAAAGCTCCTGTATCTAATTTTTAGTTTAACTATTTGCATATCCAATGCTATGGGCCAGGAGCCGATGTGACCACGTACTGTCACTCTCTGGTATAGTGAGAGAGAAGGGGTGGATCCAGTGTCGGACTGGGACACCAGGGGCACACCCAAAAACCTTAGACCAGGGGCTCACTAAAGAACCATAGACCAGATGCCCACTCTCAGTACTATTATTATTCTTCTCCTTACTCAACCTCTATTCTCCTAGCCTCTATTCTTCACATACTATAATCTATTATTCCATCTATTTAGCCTCTTTGTTCTCAAAGAAATGGAAATAGCCATGAAATAGGCCAACTGGGAGTTTTCCTGGTATCCCAGTAGGCCAGTCCAACACTGGGTGGATCTTCCTCTATGGTTGCTGATCCGGCTTGGTGTGCCCAGGGAAGCCTGGGTACAGCAAGGTCCAGAAAAGCCATGTGCCTAGAGGGAACGGGTCCTCTAGTGTCTAAGTCGGGGAGCAGGGAACCAGTGAATGAGGTTAGCTAAACAGGGTTAGTTCTGTCAAAGATTCTCTAGGAGAGTAAGGTAGGGAGGACAGATAGTAAGAGCAGTTGGAGCTCCATCGAGGATTGTAGTAGGGAGTAGCATCCCAAAGCTTTTTTCAGTGGATAGGGTGTCACGATTAGAAAGGTGTTCTCCCTGACCACTCTGAGGTATATTGCAGAAGAAAATGGATGTACTACCTGACTACCTTGCCTGATGGGAGTCGCTGTGTGCTGTAACCTGTTTCAGCCTGCTGTGTGGCATTGTGTATGCCTTGTACCTTGCAAGTAAACCCTGGGCTCATTTGTCTTGTACAAATAAACAGTTATTCATTTGGTTTATCACAAGAATCTCCTGGCGCCCATTATTTCTATTTGGTGTAGCAAAGCAGCGTGAGAGTTGTAGTTAAACTACTCTACCTGGGAAATCTTCCATGTTGCGAAGGCCCTAGCCTGAAGTGTTTTGTGCCACATGTAACCCATGGTCTAACAACTAGCTGGACATTAACTCCTTTTTGGTCTGCCTAGTCAGATTAGCGTTATATATATATATAAATATATATATATTTTTTTTTTCTAGCCATTGTATTACTGGAGGGGGCAAATAAAAAGGTACGTGGTAAACGGCACACTCAGACAGATGGAGGGCAGACATTGGGAGGAGGGCGCTTCAGTTCACAAGGAGAGCCCTTGAAGTTGCAGCCCAGGGGTCCTGGACACCCCAGTCTGATCCTGCAATAGCTCGATGGTCATGGGTTAAATGTAGGGATGCACCGAATCCACGATTCGGTTTGGGATTCAGCCAGGATTCAGCCTTTTTCAGCAGGATTCGGATGAATTAGTATTCAGTTCGGTATTTGGCTGAATCTTTCGCGAAGGGTTCGGGGGTTTGGCCGAATCCAAAATAGTGGATTCGGTGCATTCCTAGTTAAATGCCCCCTGGTAATAGAATTTTCCTTAAATCAGATCCTTCCTGCATTGCTAGCTTCCTTCTTAGCTGAAAATGTTGCAGGGAATATTAGATTATATTGTGAAGGCACATAATTACTTTTTGGACAGTGTTATTATAATATATATCTGGAACGGTCTAAATCCTAAGACGGACGAATGGCTAGTGTCAGAGGGTTGATATTTGTCACCCCCGCCCTCTATGACGCCATAACGCTATAGGGCCCAAGGCAGGATGGACTATAAGGGCTAATGGTCTACTGTGGACAATGGTCACTCATATAGTTTATACTAAACCATACAAACAAAAGATCATCGCTCTGTTACTTAAATTCCAGAGTGTCAGCATAACGCCAGCCTGTCTGGTGGGGCCCCTTTTTGCAGAAGTGTTGCTCAAATTACTGGAAATACCACAATGGCCTTGGTTAGCCAATAGCTGATTGCGAGGTTGTGGACCGTTGGAGCTAGGCACAGTATGTTACAACATTCTTTTGATAACATGTAAGACTAAGTAAATCATTTAGACATTAATTGTACAAGGAGGAGTCAGACTATGTATGGTATTTCCGTGAACCCTTTTGTCACAATTACTGTAAATGCCTTCTGAAAGCTATATAACGCCTGGACCAAGAGGTGGGTCTTTGGTAAGTCCTTGGGTGACATTCTGTGTGTTACTCCAACAGCTTACCCAGACAAAACTGTTATGTTGTATTATGTATGAATAAATTGCCTGACTATTACTAAAGGTTTTCCTTTACTGAGTTTTGTCTTACACGAGGTCAAAATGGTACTACTAAAAATACCATCATATGGTGACCCGCCGACTGTGATCCAGTTTTTTCCAGTCAATGGAGGGCTCCAGGCTGTGTGCTACTGGAGTGTACCTGAGGAGCTCTCAGCTTTGCTCCCGGATGTCTGTAGTGTACCCGTGGATATTTCTTCTCCCGGACGGTTTTCCTTGGAGCTTTACTCCCGGATGGTTGATTCACGCGCGTAAGTGCCCCTGGGTGGGGCATATGTTTTTTCTAACTTCTTCTTTTTGCCTATTGTTTTGTTAATTGTTGTGTTAATCAGTTGAAATTATCTGCCATTCATGATAGGAATCCGTAGTTTCCTTCCTGTTTTTGTATTTTGTACGTCTCTTATTCCTTATCATGAAGTGTAGTCTAAAACATCTTGAAATAGAAATTACACGTGTACTGTATGTTGTTTGATGAATGCAAAAGGATCCATGAATGTTGAATGTTTGCCTAGCCGAGTGCGTGAATAACTTTAGTGTTACTGTCATCTGTGTGATGGTGTACATGAGAGAATTTGTGGCTCTATCTCAGAGTCTGCTTGCTGTTTAGGAGTTTTTCTGCGGTTCCTGTTTATGGGGCGACCTAGCAGGCCAGAAATACGGAAAACTAGGTTTTCTGAAGGAAATTCTGTAGTGTGAAGTGTGAATCACTTTCCTGTCCGTTTGAATTGTCAGATGAAAAACGAGAGCCATACAAACATCTAGGTGTTGTCCATCTGCAACTTCAAGCCTATTTTCTCCCTTTCCACTCAATTGTAAGCCTGTTCTAAATTACAGAGAAAAGTATAACATAATTTTTTCCTGCAGATGACTCCAGTTTATATGTATGTTTGTTTGCCCTGTTTGTTTTATAAACCAATGTTAATAGCTCGCTGCTAAGCTTTTTTGCATCCTACAGGTCTGTTAGAGCATATTTTGAATGTAATACTTGTGTGTATGTTACAAAGAAAAGGACTTGACTTGACTTGACGGTTATATGACTTTGATGTGTCTGTAATGAATATGTTTACCTTACTGTTTTTGGTTCTCTTTAATGTTTATATGTTTATATTTTACTCTTGTAATATAATATTTGTTCTATGTGTCTGTCACTACAATATTGTCATTTTGTCTTAGACTGTCATGTCACTATTCATATCTTATCCTAACATTGTCTTCTTTGTTATTATTCTCATAGTAACATTAGTTCTCTTGTGTATTTCTGTTTGTGAATGGGTTGCTCCAGAATAAGGTTAATTCACTCCACTTGTCTTTCTTGTGTTAACAGAAATATTAGTGTTGTCTCTTTAAATGTTCTCTGTTATAGTTTTTTGTCTCAAACTAACTTTACTTCTATTTTTTATCTTTATGTGTCAGATTGATAACTGTTTTCTAAGGGTATTATGTTTGATTTGTGATCTGAAGAAAAAAAAAAAAACATGTTCCATCAGTTTAGAATATCTAACAATCCTCCTAGATATGCTAGTTGAGTGCCCAAAACATTTTAAGTTTCAAAGCCTTTGTTAAGTGTCACAGTGGAGGGGACAAGACTGCGTTTTCCTGGCCAGAAGGCGATAGCATATGATATTTCTCACATATACTTCAGCTGAGACATTACACCTATTCTCTGCTCCTTGCTCAGCAAACTTAGATCCAGTCCTTTATATGGATACCCAGGAGCAATTAAATGCCATTTAAATGTGCCTATTGGCAACCTTAGAGTGACACCGGGTTACACAATCTTAGAACTTTTGGTTTCACAGACGGTGCAGCCCCAGTAATGAAGATTCTTATTGAGCTAATGGTTCAGAATGTTTTAAGCTTATTAACAGTAGTACTTCCCCTGAATATTCTGAGGACAAACTTCCTGACGACCAAATAAATCACGGTCAGTTGTTTCATACTGAAGTACTTAACGGTGCATTAGACTTACAGCACCCTTTAAGAGGATATCTAGTTCATAGTCCAATTAATAACAAGTAGCATTCTATTTGCTGGTACTGTCATAAAAACTACATTTCCCAGAATCCTCCGTTGCACAATGTTTCAGATGCTTAACTTCTCTCACTGTTTTGTAACTTCCTCTTTTGTCAGCTCGCTGGCTCAGGAACTTTTAACCACAGCAAATATTTTTAACTTTACCATTTCATACTCATCTGTATTTTTTTTTCTGTATCTCCTGCATCTGGATCTTTTTCACCAACATGAAGGTAAACTTGATGCAGTTTGGATCCATACCCGATTCACTCATTGGTACAGGTTAAATTATTTTCATTATTCTCTAGACAGATGTGAATCTATTATTTCATATTATTGTACTGCATTTGCAGTACAACGAGTGATGGTATTTTTAGTAATACCATTTTGACCTTGTGTAAGACAAAACTCAGTAAAGGAAAACCTTGCCCCATAGGCTTGCTAAACTTTTTTTGATCGAAGGAAATTCATTCGATCGTTTGATTAAAATCCTTCGAATCGTTCGATTCGAAGGATTTAATCGTTCGATCGAACGAAAAATCCTTCGATCGTTCGATCGAACGTTTAACGCTAAATCCTTCATCTTCGATATTCGAAGTCGAAGGATTTCAATTCGAGGGTCGAATTTCGAAGTATTTTTAACTTCGAAATTCGACCCTTAGTGAATCTGCCCCTAAGTGTAATCTTTTATAGAACAGTTCAGTTATTCCAAATGATTAGGTAAAATTTTATAGCTGGTTAAACAACTCCATTGGAAGTTTCATTAAGTCTATCCATGTCATCCTAGCATTAATAGGATATAAGTACCTCCCCCCAACTTCTGCTCTCATTTGATTTACATCTATAAGATAAAGCTTTTCTCAGCTGTATGTGGGGAGGTTTGAAAGAAAGAAAGAATAATTTTTTACTTTTCAATAGTACTGAAATCAGTATTATTTTACAATATCAGTATTATCTTACTCAGGATGATTATTACTATGTCTCATTATCTCTATGCAATGATTTCCTTTTATTATCTCTCTGTAATTCTTTATTTTGCTTTATTTTGAAACCTAAGTTCATAAAATCATATATTTGCTTAAATCTTAGGCTACATGTTATATTCAGACAGCTCTTGCTTCATTGTGCGGTTCCAGCGGTCCCTAGTCAAGTTAGTTCCTCAAAAACAGGAAATACCTCTAGCCCCCTAGCTTCCTGTTTTCTTTGTTTTCACTCATTACAGCTTTTCAGCTGCACTTCTGTATTGGTGCTGCCACGACAGTTGAACTGTAACTCACAACAGGGCACACCACTGTCCCAATTATAATAGACCTCCCTTGTTCCTGGGGGTCCTCTCAGCACTCTTACTGTGCCTGTAATATATTAATGTGAAACATCTTTAAATGTTTCAAGAGAGGAATGTTATTATAATATATATCTGGAACGGTCTAAATCCTAAGACGGACGAATGGCTAGTGTCAGAGGGTTAATATTTGTCACCCCCGCCCTCTATGACGCCATAACACTATAGGGCCCAAGGCAGGATGGACTATAAGGGCTAATGGTCTACTGTGGACAATGGTCACTCATATAGCTTATACTAGGACATACAAACAAAAGATCATCACTCTGTTACTTAAATTGCAGAGTGTCAGCATAATGCCAGCCTGTCTGATGGGGCCCCTTTTAGCTGAAGTGATGCTCAAATTACTGGAAATACCACAATGGCCTTGGTTAGCCAATAGCTGATTGCGAGGTTGTGGACCATTGGAGCTAGGCACAGTATGTTACAACATTCCTTTTCTAACATGTAAGACTAAGTAAATCATTTAGACATTAATTGTACAAGGAGGAGTCAGACTATGTATGGTATTTCCGTGAACCCCTTGTCACAATTACTGAAAATTCCTTCTGAAAGCTATATAACGCCTGGACCAAGAGGTGTGTCTTTGGTAAGTCCTTGGCTGACATTCTGTGTGTTACTCCAACAGCTTACCCAGACAAAACTGTTATGTTGTATTATGTATGAATAAATTGCCTGACTATTACTAAAGGTTTTCCTTTACTGAGTTTTGTCTTACACGAGGTCAAAATGGTACTACTAAAAGTACCGTCAACAGACAGCAGGGAAACATTATTTCACATAAAATAGAACAAAGAACCAGAAGCTGTACTTTCAATTAAAGCAGAATATGTAGTTCTTCATGGAGAGGACAGTGAGGTTGGGGGATACCCTGCCATATTCTATTAATGCCTTTAAAAGTGTCTTGGTTGATTTCCTGAGCATAATATCCATGACGATAGTGATCTTAAGATCTACAATTAATTAAGTATAGTTATCAGTGTAAATAGTTTATATATGTGAGTGTATAGTTAGATCTGTATCGGTATATTTATTTGTGAACTGGTCTGCATTTAGCAGGGTTGACCGTGGTCTTTTTTAACCCAAATTAACTATGTAACTATGTACAGTATATTGTGATCTATTCCCTGAACTCAGTTTGCCCAGTCTACTTCTGGCACCACACATGTTATATTCCAATGCATTTGTGCCTGTAATGTGCTTTTGAGCTCCAAATCACTCCTTTATCTGGTAGATCAAGTCTGGTGGTTACTCCTGGCTCCTTATAGTCAAGGATCAACATTGGCCACATTTTGGAAGGTAGTATATACTGTTGATGTAGATGGTATGCTCTGTTCATTTGGGTTTTAAATTACTCATTTGGGCACCCGTAAATATTGAACGGTTAAGAACAATTTATTAACAGGAACAATGATAAATTCAGATACCTCATTAGATTCAACATCCTGAGTTTAATAGCAGCAGTTCAACACTCTCTTGAGATACCTAATTTCCCACTCAAATGACCTTTATAGGGCACCATTTTGTGGATTACTCACCCTGGGAACAAACCTCACACTTCTTGTAAAGTCAAAGCTGTACTAGAGAACCTAAACATGAGAGTTGATCCTCTAACTAGTCCTCCGTCATTAATCCTGAGCATCTGAGAGTCTGGGTTCTGAATTATGTTCTACATCTTTGACTGAGGAGTTCAAAGAGAAAGAAGGTGATACATTACCTACATTTATAGACAAAGTGAGGGGGGGCAACAAGTGTGTTGTTCCTTGAACTCCCATTCCTTTACCTGGGGAAACACTATAGTGCTTACATTACCAAATGCAGTATGCAAGGTACAAAAAAGGCTGTCATTTGCACTCTTGTGCCCCTTAGTGTTCTTGAACTTGTGTCCCAGGGGTCATAAATGACTCTTTATTTCTTTGTAACACATCATTTTTATTTTGAACATTTTTACATTGCGAAATATACACTGTACTTGGGTCTATGAGGTCACATTCTTTCAGTACAAAGTGTATTTTTGTTAACAGTGATTGTCTAAATGATGTAAAAAGAGGTAACATCAACTTAAAAAAAAATTAAACCTAAAAAAGATCATTTGGATCCCAGAAAGAGCGTTAATGAGGGGGTGAAATATTCTGGAATATATTTGATAGATCATGGCGGTCTGGATGGAGGGGGTGACAAAGTAATCAAGAAGCCAGTACTTTTAGCTCCCACAGTGTCCAGACATACGGAGAAGTAACTTTGAGGCCATCAAGCCAATTAAATATTTGATACCTTGGTAATTCATACTCATTACTAGAATTAGCAGCATTACAACAGAGAGCTGCATATAGCTAATGTCATCTTTATTATAGTTTGACTGAGAAGTTTCCAGAAGAAGGCTATGTAATAGATACTAAGCTTAATAATTTTATATAGTATATATTTGCTTTTCTTCATTTGAGATACAGGCATTTAGTATAACATTTTTTTCCACTGCATTGAGTAGGTTTTCTGTGGCATATCATACATAATGACATCATGTTCCATTTAAGGAGAAGGAAAGCTATTAAAGCAGTTTATTGCCAATGGATTAGCCAGAATAGTGCAAGCTATAACACTATATTTATTCTTTAGAATGCTTTACCATATCTGAGTAAACAGCTCTAGAAGCTTTCTGCTTGTTTAGGATAGAAGCGGCCATATTAGCTTGGTGTGACATCACTTCCTGCTCACTCATAGCTCTGGGCTCAGATTACAGCAGGAATGGGGAGAAAACTGAGCATGCTCAAGGCCTGGCCCTGGAGGTTTCTGCTGAAAACAGGAAGTCTGATACAGAAGCCCATGTGTACACAATAGATGGAAAGAAATTAGGTGTTTATTTTGACAGAGAACTCAGAGCTGCATTACTTTGAGGGTTTATGTCAGGCTCTACTGGGATTTGAGTCAGCTACCTTTGGGTTTCTGGCTTGATGCCTTATCCATTGGGCCAGGTGAGCAGCCCATAGGTTTGCTCACTATATGTTTCCTGGCCTCTGCAGCCCCAGCCCAGCAGCAGCCTAATTGGTTGCAGTCAGCCAATCAGGGCTGACTCTGCCCTTTATTAGACCAGCCCTCCAGACACTTCTTGCCAAAGCATTGTTTCCCAGTCTAGCAGTGTGCCATTGTCCCTAACTAAGGGTTTCAGCTCTAGCCTCCTTTCCTTGTCTTGTCCTGTTTTGCCCTACTTTGAACCTTTCCTCCTTATCTTTCCTTGTTCTGTTCCTGCCTAGTATTTCCCTCCCAGTTCTGCTCCAGTCCTACCTTTTACCTTAACCTATTTCTGCCTTGACCTTGATATGACCTTGCCTTGCCTGTTCCTGCTTCCTTTTCTGACTTGTAAGCTTGCTCTGCCTTTTCCTTCCTCTCCTTCTGCTCCAGTCTCCTTCTGCTCCTGTCTTCTTCTGCTCTATTCTCCTTCTGCTCCAGTCTCTCTCTGCTCCAGTCTCCTTCTGCTCCAGTCTCCTTCCATATCCTGTCCTCCTGCTATTCTGTCCTCCCGCTATCCTGTCCCCAGTTTGATCTGATCTACGCCCGCACCGTCTTGTCCCATTCAGTCTGTTCCTGTTTCACTCCTGTTCCATCCAGTCTGTTCCTGTCCTGAGTCATCGCCCTCTTCATCCTGTCTAGTCCAGTCCTGATCTTCGCCCTCTCCGTCCTGTTCTGCTCTCTGCACCTATTCCAGTCTGACTCATGCCCTCCTCAAACTGTTCCTGCCTTCCCTTTCCGTGTACCCTAGACACATACAGCTCCTGCCTGAAGGACTCACCCTTCCCTCATCAGTCTCCACAGCACCCCCTACCTAATCCATGACAGTTTACTGGTGTATTTATATAGACCTTTCTAATAAAAAATACTTAATTTTACTTCTCCTTTAAGGCTTGTCTCCCTCCCTGTACATTTTTCTGTAAGTGCCACAGCCTACCTCGGTGCTGCTTCCAATTATCTCCCAGCTCTCTTGAGTCTTTAAGAATTCTTCCCCCCTACTCCTAGATATATTTTTTACTTGTTTACTTTAGAATGGAGGGTAAAGGTTTTGGTTTCAGCATCAATATCTGTGAAACTTGAAAGGCCGTTGAGGGCAAATAAAAGATTACATCAAGACAGCCAGAGGAAGCAATTGTTTATTCTTCATGCTCATCTCTTCTGTCTCTATAGTTAAAGCATAGAGATTGATGGCTTCCTTGCTTAAGGAGATCTTCTCATAATCCATCTCTTCAAGCTTGAACTATCTTTCAGACATGTTTAGAAGATGACTGTGTTTATAATCAAAGCCTTTTATGTGTTCCTGTGACAATTTGCTCTTTTGTACTGGCTATTTGTTAAGCTTCTCCATCTCTTTGATGCTGTCATCATGGAACATAAGTGTTTTTGCACTGACTGAGCCTGAACATCAGGTGCATGTATGCACAGGTTGGTGCATGGGATGAAGTTCTAAGTTCTCTTTGGGCAATGCCACCAACTACAAATACCCAGCATTATATGCTTCACAGATGAAGCTGCTGTAGATATAGGATTGAGCTAGGTACTAAATCAGCCAAATCAACGTTTTTAAAGGCAAACCCTGTGCTGGCAAATTCTCTATTTCTCTTTGTGTACAAATGTTGGCTTTTTATCGACTATAGCAGCTGGTCAACTCTAGAATGTTGGTTAGACTGAGCGCTGGCACAATGGTGTTTTTAGCAGCTGGTCAACGCCACAATGTGAGCTAGACTGAGCGCTGGCGATTTCATTCTTTGTCTACATGTACAAATTTTAGCCAAATATTTCCTATAGCTGCCATTCAGCCTTTAAAGTAGAATTCAACCCTAAAGTAAAAAAAACCCTACCTCCCTACTCTACATAGACCCCCTCCCCCCCAGCCTAGCTGCTACCATAGGCAAATGCCCCTAACTCTTTACTTACCCCTAGGTGCAGATTCTGTCCAGCAGAGTTCAAGCCAGCCATCTTCCGGCTCTTCTGTAATCTTCAGAATGAGACCGGCGCTTGGGCAATTTCCGTGACTTTCGGCGCATGTTCCCAAAGATTACCGAAGAGATGAAGATGGCTGCTGTGAACTCAGCTGGACAGAATCTGTATAGAAGACGTAAAGAGTTAGGGGCATTAGCCCAGGGTAGCAGCTAGGCTGGGGGGGAGGTGGTACCGGGGTCTATGTAGGGTAGGGTTTTTTTTACTTTACGTTTAATTTCTCCTTTAAAACAGGGAATTACTTATAGATATATGTTAATTGGCTGGGGCTAAAAAGCTCCTTGCTTTATCACTATAGTCCCTGAGGTAAGGGGAAGTGCACCATGGTCTTATTACTCAGTCACATTGTCTACTGTAGGGCCTTAACTTTGAATGCACTACAAACTTGAAATGCTAATAGATCGTGTAGGAAGGTAATTATTCACAGGTGTATGTTTGTTGGCTGGGGCTTAAAAGCTCCCAGCTTTCCCACTAGAGCTCCTGAGCTAAGGGTAAGTACACAATGGTCTTATTGCTGGGGGACTTGATTTTAAATGCACTACAAATTTATAATGTTCACAAATAATGTAGGACTCACGTACAATGAGGGGCCTTGACGTGGCACGTGAGCTTACAATTTTTGCCAAAGTGTGGTACTAACACCTCATTTTTTTGAAATAATTGTTTTTAAAGGCAAACCAAACACTGGCAAATTTTATTTTTCTACTAAATCAGCCAGACCTGGCATGTTATCATTTATTTATTATTAAGAACAGATGGCTGGAAAGTGCATTGGAGCTTCCTGCACACTCTCTGCTTTCCATGCGATCGAAGCCAGTGCTCAACGTGCTGGATATTTTTGCCCATCTGTTCATTTTCTGTCCAGTTTCCATTACTACTAGAGAATGGAGCTCAGGCTGCTTTTAACCATTTTCTCGATCCAAGGACCTGATAGGTGCTGTAAACTCCCATTGTCTCCCACACTTTGTAAACCACTAGGAGAACCTTTTGATTCATCTGCCACTAATTACTGTGACAGGACTGCAGTGCTTGGCACCTCTCAAACAGATATTTCCCTCTCATAGAAAGGAAATCTCCTCGTGTCTTTTTACGGTTTTCTTCTGTGTTTTTATGAACCGACATATACAATACTTCTAGCCAACCTTTACTGTATACAGTAAATGTTTTGATTTAATTGCTTTGATAAGATAATTTTACATTGCTCTGTGATATTTCTCAGTAGAAGAACAAGTGTATGTAATACATTTTAATATATTCTGAGGCATAAGGTGTTTAAAGTCCTGTTTTATTGTCTGGAATAAAAATGCCTTTTATTGTCATAGAATATTTAATTCAATGCCAACATTTTCTCTGATGTTAGGTCATCTCTAAAAATCATTAAATATTAAAATGTGTTTTGTTGCAAGTCAAGAATTCAACTGTAGCATGGACAATGAAGTGTGAAAGTATAAAAAGTAATGTATTGCCAAACACTAAAGGAAATATAATATTGTTCATAACATTCAAAAGGACTCACAATTAAAACCTAATGAATGCTTTCATTAAATAAAATTAAAAGTGTATAGAGATCTGTTGGTGATAAGTAGTACTCATATGAATATTTTTACTAAAATTGTCTTTATGGAACAGTGGGCTATTGCAATACAGGTATGGGATCCATAATCCAGAAACCCATTATCCAGAAAGCTACTGGAAGGCCATGTCCCATAGACTCCATTATAATTGAGCAAGCATTTCATAGTAAAAATGCGCTAGCGTTCATTTGTGCCTACCGAAAGTTTCGCTAGTGATCTTGTTCTTAGGTCAATTTGCATATTGTGGGAAATTTAAAGCATTATAAATGTTGGTGCAAATGCTTGAAGTTACCACTTTTTATTACACATGTCCAGGGAACCTTAATAAAGACAAGAGAGTTATTGTAACTCTGGCAAAAGAGGTAAGGTTCTGTAAAATCCGCACTTTAGTGAATTTGCAGAGTAACGATCCTTCACCAGAGAGAAAAGCCCCTGGTAATAGAGAATGCTAGCAACGATCCCATTCGCTAGCAAACTGGCGCCTGCACCTGTTAGTGAATTGGCGATGTCCCTGTGGGTGACAGCTCTGGCGAAAAGTCACTAGCGTTGGCCACTAGTGGTCGCGCGAATTCGCGGCGAATTTGCGCGATTCGCGGCAGGCGAATAAATTCGCGAAACGCCCGCGAAAATTCGCCGAAAAAATTCGCCGGCGTCAAATTTTTTTTTTCGAAAAAATGGACGCCGGCATCAAAAACGGGCGCCGGCGTCGGAAAAACGGGCGCCGGCTTCAAAAACGGGCGCCGGCGTCAAGAACGAGACGCCGGCGCCGTTTCGCGAATTTTTCGCGCAAATTCGCCCATCACTATTGGCCACTTCGCCCTTTAGTGAATCTGTCCCTTGGAATTGCAGACACAGTAGGAGACTAAAGCAATTACAGAGATTTCTGGCTCTTCTTTCCTACGTTTTGGATTAACATGAGTTTGAACTTATAGGCAAATCACAGGTACTTTATTGTTCTTCTTTCTCACCCCATGGCTTTTCTGACTTTTCTTAGCTTTTGGGTTTTCTGGTTTGTAGGCAGGGATGGAAACTTCAATATGTCTGGGGATTCATTGGTCTTTCTTTCTTGCCCCTTTATTTTCCGGCTGACTGTTGTCCTCAAAACTGCTCCACTTGAATATGCAGTGCATTGTGATTAAAGTACATCTAATTCAGCCATGATTCCTTTTATAGTAATTCAACTATATCTACTTGATTGCATGAGATGTAGTACCATAAATGAGTTAATTGGTACTAAAATGTCCTGTGTTCTCCCGAGTTAAAGTTATTGTTATGCTCTTCGTACACACATATAAAGGCCTCATCACAGTAATTGAATCCATGGTTTCTAAAAAAAAAAAAAAAATATATCACAATATGCTCAAATTATGGAATTTACAACCAATAGATGTAGTAATGTAAATGTATTTGTTTATAAAAGGGTTGTGTTGTCATTCTAGCAAGGAAAGTCATTTGTCCTTCTGATTGCTAATTAAAAAGAAATAAAACATTATAGTGATTCATCGAAGGATTCATTATTATGCTGATTGCCAGAAATGGAAATTAGCACCAGCTTTTGTGTTTGCCTTCCTCCGTCTTGACAAAATACAGAAATAGTGGAACTTCAGAAACTTGAAAGTATATTTTGTCAGCCCCATTGTCTATGTATTTTTAGTGATTAATGGTTAGAGTTAATATTGCCAGCATCTTAGCATTCAGAATTTTCACATATTGTGCCTAATGATAATTGAATGCTAGAATCCATGGTGTTCAAATAATTGCTCTCAAAATCAGCCTGCTTCACCCTTGCTGAGAGAATAACCCTGGCAGCCATGGGGATGTTCCTTCTACTCTTATGTCAGTGCTGTAGAATAACATCAGGTTCTCAGCATCCTCCGTTGGCTAGAGCATCATAATATCTTGGAGTGAAAGGGCAATGGATGTACTATACCTTCTTTATTGGCTGGCAGTATGATTAACGTCATGCAAATGAGTGAGGAAAAGGGAGGCCAAGCAACATAGTATCGCTACCCTTACTCCATCTGACATTAAACATCTATTGGCAGATTTCTAATGTTGAACATGACAATCAACCTAGCAGAAATACTTATTATTTCATTGAAGCTCTACATTATTGGAAAGATTTCACTAAAAGTGAATTTCACATTTAAATGATGATGAAACAACATGGTTCTCAACATGCCTTATGGATAGAAATATATCTGCTCCCTAAGGGCTTCATAAAAAACATAAGGCCTGTAATCAGACTAGTGATTCACCTATTATTCTGGTAACAGACAAGGAGAGAAAATAGCATGTTACCGTTTCAAAGGAGAAAGAGCAGTGACACTGAATGAAAATGAATCTATGTTACTCAGTTACTCACCAGCCTCTGGAATGTCTCAAACAATTCCATTCCCATGTCGCCTATTAAATCTGCTTTCTGGCTCACCTCTAGCAACTTTCATTGGGTCTTGTAAAGGTTGTCTTGCATGGAATTTTCTTGCCACATCATTTGTCCTCTTGTCCCCTTCGCATGTGTCACTCGATCCAACCAGGAAAATGAATTAATACTTTAATTCAGACTGCTGCAGTTTGTCTCTCCATTTGTAACTAGGCTTCTGCTATGTATGTTAAGGGGGGACTATTTTTGGTATACCTGGTTTTGTAATGGCTCTGTGATTTTTGTTTTATTTGATTACTTGATAAAAATCTGCTTTACTTTGTGCTCTGGAATGACTTTATTGATACAGACATCATGCAGAACCTATATTAAACTTCTACTTAAAAAAAATCCCACTAACTACCAATACATCACTAGTCTGTGCTAGAGCATAATATGTAATCATAGTTATACATTAATTAGGATGGTTACAGAGCAATAGAGAACCTTCAGTTAGGGACCATGGCATTCTTCCTCAAAAGAGAAAAGGATAAAGAGGAAAATAAAATGCTATATTTTCTATATTCGTTTATTTTAATATTCCAGTCCCAGAATTTCAAAAGTCACTAGTCAGCCAACCACAATTAATATAAAAACAAACAAATACTATCCATAATTTTTGAATTCATCCAAACAAATGAGTTTGGCTAGATATACTGTACTTTCATAAACGCCAACCATGAACTGCTACTGTCAACTAGGATGCTTGTATTCTGCTTTATGCTTGTATTTCTGTTTTATAATTAACTAATGAATTGTTGGGATCTGTTTTTTTTTTTTTTGGCTGAATTGCTAAACCAAGGGCAGAATTTGTTTTTAAAAATTGAGGTACCCTGGCCAGCAACTTTTTGAAATTGTTGGTATATTAAAATTTGTTAAAGTGTTAAAGATCTGTCACCCAGACACAAAATCTGTATAATAAAAGTCCCTTTCAAATTAAACATGAAGTCCAATTTCTATTTTTTATTAAAGCTGTTGTAAACTCATTTAAAAATCTCAGCTGTCAATCAAACATTGTCTGCCAATCCTCTATGCCGTGGGCATAGAGGCGGGGCAGATAATTACTTTCACTTTCCATTCAGCACTTCCTAGATGCCACTGTTCTCCCCACATTCCCCCGTTCTCTTCACCATTTAATTGTGTAGCCAGGACATGGGGATGGACATCGGGTCCCCCATTCTGGTGCACAAACAAGAGAGATGATACAAGACTTGCGTTAATAACAGTGTCCACAAAATGGCTCCTGCCTGCTTGCTATAATTATTAATTTCCAGACTAAAGGAAACAAGATTCAAATAATTTATATTGTGTAATTAAAGTTCATTTTGCTTGACTTGCTATGTGATAAAATAGGATTCTGAATAATGTTTTGGGTGACGGGTCCCCTTTAATAGAGAACCTAGAATTTTGTTTTACTTGCTTGCTACTTAAGGCTGAAATGGGACACCCCCACCAACTAAGTTCAACTTTTTGGTTTAAATGAAACCTGCCTAACTGCTACTTGATCTAGTGGAAGTCTAAAAAACCCATCTAAAGCCTCTCAGTGGGGGATAAAATTCCTTCCTGATTCCAAGATAGTAACATGACCAGTCCTTTAATCAACTTTATGCTAAAAGCTTCTGTATGGTAGTTGACCACTTCCTGTTACACTTTAATAGAGTATTTTAATAACGGGTGGTACTTCCTCTGGACCTCCATCTATTGAACCAAATGGATTTGTCTTAGAGCTTGGGATCCACAATGCCCAGTAAAGCTGTTCTACAGTGTTCTGCCCTAGAGACACAACAAGTCGTGGAACCCTGTGAGCTAGGTTTAGTCAGAACAGGATTTAGTTACTGCAATGGCATGTTCTAGAAATGTCAGAACTATCTAATAAGAGCAGCATGTGCTCCAACAAGACTCTAGTGTCTGCTAACCTAAGTGTAGGAGCAGCAGTACTGAATAGGTTCTGAGGTTATATTCTTCTCCCTGAAACTTCTCTGCTGTAGGGGATCCACATTCACTACAAACCTTAGAAGGCAAGCCTTAAACTAACCAGACTATCTCCACAAGCCATATATTCTGCCATATATTCTGTCTCTGCCTTGAATGTAACTGACATCATTATTATCAACCTCAAGTGCTGTTAGTATAACCCTGGTGGGCTTTGACAATTAAGCCTTTCTTCTGCATGTTTGCAAGAACCTCTGATGTCCATTCTCTTGATTTTTCACAACAACAGGGGACACCGTCTCTCACAACTCTGTCACCTTCCCTCTCCACTTAGCAAAGACCCATCCTGGGTAAGGGAGTCAAATGTGACTTGAATTCTATTTTAATAAGCCAGACGAGGTCTTTCCTAGCTAAGATAGGGTTACACTATGCTGTTTTTCTGAGTTGCTAAAAAAGACAACCAACCATTTTTTTTAAAATAATGTATCTGCAAGTACAACCACTTTAGCAAGAGAATTCCACAACTTCAGAGCTTTCACTGTTAAAGAAAAAACTTTTTCAAACATTGTAACTGAACATTCTTTCTTCCAATTTCAATGGATGCCCTTGTGTCTGATGGAAGATCCCGCTGGTAAAGTTTATGAAATGGCTCCCTTATATATTTATACACAACTTCTTTTCCAACGTGTAAATGTTTCCAACTTGACCAAATTAGACTTTGAGTCTGGTTAGCTTAGTATATCAAGTTGGCAGAATTGTCATAAGATTCCAAACAGCACAGGGCAAAGCCAGCCACAGAGATGAAAACTCAGGTACTGGTTCCAGATCAGGACCAACATGATAGGATAGAATGCTTAGCATAACTTAAAAGCTAACTGAAAATTTCCAGTCCATGGTTGTGTAAGCTATTTATTTATGAATATTTTTTTGCATAAATGTCAGTTTGGCATTTCTTAGATGAAATGGCAAACCACCCGACTACTTATAGGCCAAAAAGGTATGTTTCCCAGTTGATATTTTTTTGGAATCATTTATAAATTGATTAGATTGGGAAAGAGAATTGAGTTGGCCACAGGCCACATTGGCATTGATGAGTTGTCTGTTGTCAACAGCAAACCTGTGTAATACAATATTTGGATGAAAGACAAAAGCTAAGATTAGTTGGATTTGGTGAGTCAGCAAGTAGCTGGTGAGCAGCCAACTGAGCAGATTTTGTAGTGTGTACAAACTATATAAAGCATCTCTGTATCTTATTCCAGTTAACTAGATACTATAGATTGTCTATTGCAGGACAACACACTGTGTTCATATAAATCTGTCCTAGATGACACTGTCTGTGCAGTGATGGTCTGAATGATAAGAACCAGTGTGAAAGTCACATATACAGAAAATAGATTAAACGTTAACCTTTAATATCCAATCTGTTTGATTTTGTAAATCCGATTGACATTGAACAGTAAAAGTTAACTGATGATCGGTTCCTATGGATTATTGGACTGGTACAAACTTTTGCAACCCCTTGTGTCCTCATTGCCCATTACTAAATGTTCACAGGGCACAGCTAAAAACCGCACACTGGAGGATAAAGTTAATCTCAAACAAAATGCAGTCATCTGTAAAGTGATGCCACTGAGCATTTGCGTGTCAGCATCAGAAGCCCTTAGTGGATTGTATTTTAATTATTCTGCAAGCCATAATTACCCTTACAGAAGTACATTTTGACTAAAAACAAAGCTAAGGAGAAAAGCAACTATAAAAAAAGATTACAGTAAAGCCTGCCTTTATTAAAATCAACATGATAGGATGAGCTTCTCTGGGTTTTCCTTGCAGAGAGAGTCTGTATTGCAAAGTTACCGTCTTTAAAATACCAACATGCTTTATGTTACACAACTTTTTATATCGTTTTGTGGTGAATTTCATTTTACACAAAACCAGAAAAATAGAGCTGGCACTACTCCGATACCGCAAAAAAATATGATCAAGTTAAGTAGAATCCAGGGGGCAAATTCACTAAGCGCCGAAGCGATGAACGCTAGCGTTAATTCGCTAGCGTTTGGCATTTTCGTTACTGCGCAAATTCACTAACGAACGCTGGCGTAGTTTCGCTAGTGTTACTTCGCACCCTTGCGCCTGGCGAATTTTCGCTAGCGACATAACTACGCAAATTCACTAACGCGCGCAGTGTGCTGAACACTACCTTTTACGCTAGACTTCCTTCGCCACCTCAGACCTGGCGAAGCGCAATAGAGTAGATAGGGATTGTTTTAAAAAAAAGTCAAAATTTTTTCTAAGTCCCAAAAAACGCTGGCGTGTTTTCTACATGATGGGTGATAGGCTGAAAAAGATCGAAAAAATTTTTGGGGCTCCCTTCCTTCCCCCCTACATTTCCTGACTCATGGCAACTTACCTAGACAGTGGGCACATGTGTAGGGCAAAATAAAATTTTTATTTGATGAATTGAAGGTTTTCTAGGCATTTGTAGTGCTGATACGTATTCCTCCATTGAAATTTGAATTTGGCGCCCTATGCAAATTAGCCTTCGCTAGCGTAACTTCGCTTTACTTAGCGAATCAACGCTAGCGCAACTTCGCAACCTTACGCTACCCCTGTGGATTTTATTGAATTTGCGAAGCGCTGGCGAAACTACGCCTGGCGAAGTGTGGCGAAGTGTGGCGAAGTGAGGCAAAGCGCGACGAAGTTGAGCCTGGCGAAACTATGAATGTTAGTGAATTTGCCCCCAGGAGTCTCAAAATATTTATAAAGTAGTACAAAAAAGTTTTATTGCATCTTGTATAAAAAATAAAATCCTGATATGTTTCGTGTCCAAACAGGACACTTAATCATAGAGCCTATGATTAAGTGTCCTGTGTGGACACGAAACGCGTCAGGCTTTTATTTTTTATACAAGATGCAATAAAACTTTTTTGTACTACTTTATAAATATTTTGAGACTCCTGGATTCTACTTAACTTGATCATATTTTTTTGGGGTATCAGAGTAGTGCCAGCTCTATTTTTCTGGTTTTGTGTGTATTTTCTCCCCCTGCTGAGGGCTTGGAGCTTGAGCACCCGGACCCCATATGGAAAGCGGTAAGCTTCCTTATATACCTTTTCATTGTCTATGCTTTTTATTACTTTGTTCTATATATAGAATTTCGTTTTACACAGCATAATAAATAGGCCATTTAGGGGCCAATTCACTAACTTTGAGTGAAGGATTCGAAGTAAAAAAACTTCGAATTTCGAAGTGTTTTTTGGGCTACTTCGGCCATCGAATGGGCTACTTCGACCTTCGACTACGACTTCGACTTCAAATCGAAGATTTTGAACTAAAAATCGTTTGATTATTCGACCATTCGATAGTCGAAGTACTGTCTCTTTAAGAAAAAACTTCGACCCCCTAGTTCGCCATCTAAAACCTACCGAACCCAATGTTAGCCCATGGGGAAGGTTTTTTTGGTCGAAGGATAATCCTTCGATCGTTGGATTAAAATCCTTCGAATCATTCGATCGAACGATTATTCCTTCGATCATTCGATCACAGTTTTTGCGCTAAAATCCTTCGACTTCGATATTCGAAGTCGAAGGATTTTAATTCCCAGTCGAATATGGAGGGTTAATTAACCCTCCATATTCGACCCTTGGTGAATTTGCCCCCTACAGTACAGCAAATTATGCTTGTAGCAACATCAACCCCTGTGATACTGGATGCCATGGACAAATACCCTTTCTTTGTTACTGTAAAACAGGCCCTGCCGGAGGAGCCGGCTCTGCTTTATAGAACAGAAGTGGTTAATGCTGGATCTTAATGACTGTTATTGTGTTATTGTAAGGATTGTTTTTTAACTACCCGCAATGACTAAGGAATATAATGGCCGTGCCCTGCTAATAGAAAGCATGGGGAAAACTCCCCTTATCATGCTGTTTACATTCCATAACAATTACCGGGCCTGCCACGACCCTCATTTAGCTTATTATAAAGCAATATGCTAATGTGCGTACAGAGCGGCGGCTGCGAATGACAACTGATATAATGCGCCACAAACAGGAGGCTTTGTTGTTAAACAGCTGCATCGCTCTATGCTTGGGCCCCTGCGCTTATTAACTCTCAGTGCAGGTCACTGTTATCATCTCATGCAAGTTTGATTACTCTTTATTTCACATATAGTTCTATTTAAGAGCAGGGTTTAGGGGCGCATGTATGTAGGGGACACTGCTGTATATTAGATGGATTTTTGTGCCCAGAGAGCAATAGTTTTATGCAGAGACGGAGCTAAAAATTCTGTGTCCAAAAGATTTATATCTTTCCTGGAGAGGAGCAATTATTTGTGGATAACAGAGATGTCATTCTCCCACATCTGATTCCCAGGCCATGTCCTTTCTCTAGCCCTTTCAGGGTTAAAAATAGGGGTGATTGTACAGGTATGGGATCTGTTATCCAGAATGCTCAGAACCTGGGTTTTTTTGGATAAGGGATCTTTCTATGATTTGGATCTCCATCTCTAAATTCTAATAATTTTTTTTTTCACAAATGTTTTTATTAGTTTTAAGATACAGACAAAATAGTTCGAAACAAAATTAAAAGAAACAGAAAAGAAAAGTAATATATACAGTCAGTGCCAAGTACAGATTCTAATAATAGAAAGCAAAGACAACAACAATGGTCGAAAGTCATGCCAAGTGTTTGCAGTAGAAAGAAACGGAGAAGCAATCCCCCAATTGCAGACATTGAAAGCTACTCACAGTTGAAAATTCCAAAGACGGCAGGTTAGAACATTAGAGGCTATTCAGTTTATGAAAAAGTATCAGTAAACAATCGATTAAGACGATGACTCCTGGGGGGTCCCATAGTAGTTGGATGTTGTGGGTTTCCCTCCGAACTCAACAGGTGGTCCGCCTCACAGACAAGATCGGTCCCCAGCAGCAGCTCCCTGTCATACCATGTGGTGTTGTGAAAGGTTTGAATAGTAAGGGATTTCGTCAGTGGTGGGAGGGTGTTTATGTAGGATATCCAAGTGTCAAAGAACGATTCTGCGTTTTTTTCTCTATGTGTAAGGGATTCTATCCAATCTAGGTGGAAGATATAATGTAGTTTACGCTGTACCAGAGATAAGGGCGGGGAGATGCGGGATAGCCAAGTGTGTAAGATAGATTTTCTGGCCGCCGCCGCCAATCTTTCAGCTAGGGCTCGTTCCGACTTGGAGATGTGAAGGGTAGAATGCAGTTTACTAAATATGGCCCAAGTGGCAGAAACAGTTAGCGTTTTACCAGTCAAGGTTTCCCAATAACTGGCGACTTCCCTCCAGAACTGCTGTATAAGTGGGCAGGACCATAAGCAATGTATCATATCAGCTGTGGGCGCTTCGCATTTGAGGCAGTTATCCGAGTACGTCGTACCTATGTGGAATCGCTTTAAAGGTGTCAGATAAGTATGGTGTAACAGTTGCAGGGACATTTCCTGGTATACACTAGCAGGCAAAGTACTCATCATTCGAGCGTGATAACGAAGAATGTCCACATTATCAGCACGTGGAATGATTGAGGTCCACTTCGTAAAAGCCGTAGTGGCAGTATCAGCATCAAGAGTTGTCCTAATCTGTTTGTGAATATGTGCAGTAGATTTGATAGTATCGCGTTTGGGCCACAGTGAATCAAGTGGGCTATTTTTATCCCTGTCCGACAGGCAGGTCAAACGCTGCGTGACAAAATGTAAGAGCTGTAGCAGTGAGAATTGATGAGATTGTAAAAAAAGGGTATTTCTCAAGCAAGGTAGCTATGGGTTGTAACGAAATATCAGGGGTGATCACGTCTTTAATATTCTGCAGGCCGTTTGTTTGCCAAGCGTTAAAAATCAGACTATTCAAACCCGGGGGAAAGTCCTTGTTACCAAGCCAGGTGAGGTTTATTGAATTAAAAGGGGAAAGATTTGCTCGCTTTCAAATAGAGTGCCAGGTTCTGTAGGTGTGGATAAATAGGGGGTGTCCCTGCATGTTCTTAGGGATTTCCTGCATGGGTGTGTGCAATAGTGAGTTAAGTGACACCCCCTCCGACAGGGCAGCATCTAGGGAGATGGTGGTGTATATGTTCCGGTGGTGAAGCCAGTCACCCACATATCTAAGAAGAGCCGCATCATTGTATTCCAGTATGTTCGGGAGATTGAGACCACCTTCATGTTTTTGGTATTGGAGTGTGGTGAATTTTATTCGTGGACGTTTCTTATTCCATATAAAGGTCCGTAAAATGTGTTGAAGTCTCCAGTTATCAGTCAGGGAAATGCGGTAAGGCAACATCTGCAATTTATAAAGTAATTTAGGGAACATAGTCATTTTTATTAAATGGATCCTACCCGAAAACGTTAAAGTCGTGTTCATCCATTTTTGAGTGTCTTGTTCAATTTGGTCAATGGTACTTCTAATATTGGATCTGTACATGTCCTTATGGTGCTGCGTCAAACAGATACCCAGGAATTTGATATGGTGTCTAGCTTTCTGAAATGGAAATGGAGTCGCCCAATCAGAGGGGGTAGTGTGTTGAAGGCGCAAGGCTTCGGATTTCCCCAGATTAATTTTAAAACCGGCTATGGTGCCAAATGCATCGATTTTTTTCAGAATTACTGGTAGTTCAGTGTGTGGCTGATGTAAAAAAGGAGGATATCGTCCGCATAAGCTATCAGCTTAATCCTTTGTGTACCAATCGGAATACCCTGAAAAGTATCACTATCAAGTAACTGCCTCAGCAGAGGATCTAGGGCTAAGTTAAAAAGTAGCGGCGAAAGAGGACAGCCTTGCCTGGTGCCCCGTCGTATTGGGAATCTGGGTGAGTTTGTTCCATTCGCCGTGATGTGAGTTTAAGACTGGGAATATAGGGTTCTAAATAAATTGAGCATTTGTATGCCAAAATGTTGGAATTTGAGTAATCGTTTAAGGTGAGCATGCGTTATCCTATCAAAGGCTTTATCCGCATCTAGATTAATTAATATACCGTGTTTTCTCTCCTCCAGATTACAATGATATATAGCAGCTATAGCCTTCCGGAGAGCTTGGACCGGGTATCGCCCTTCGAGGAACCCTACTTGGTGAGTGGTATGTGCGGGAGGATGAGTTGCAGCCTGTCTGCCATGATTTTGGTCAAAAGTTTCAGGTCCTGATTCAATAAAGAGATGGGTCTATACGAGGAAGGAAGAGTGAGATCTTTCCCCTCTTTCGGGATCAATATGATCCTGGCCTCGTTGGCCTCATTCCACAGGGGGGAACCCTGTAGAACATCATTAAAAAGCGTAGTAAGTAAGGGGGCTAGCTCTGGGAGGAGGATTTTGTAATACTCAGCGCTTAGACCATCAGGGCCTGGGGATTTCCCGTTTTTTAGACGTTTTATCGTCGACACAATTTCTTGTTCAGTCACAGGTGCGTCTAAGATTTCCCTATCCTGTACCGAGAGTTTAGACAGCTGGGCATCTCGCAAGAAAGAAAGACCTTCCTCAGGAAGATCCTGGTTTTCTTCGTAGAAAAGTTTAAAGTAAGATTCTAGTTCAGCCATAATGGTGTCAGTATCCCGGGCCCAACCATCCTTTGTTTTTAACTTTTTAATAAAATGTGACGTAGCGTTGAGTCTGGTCAGTCTAGCTAAAAGCCTACCCGGTTTGTTTCCCCACCTGTAAAACCTATTCCTCGTATGAGAGATTTTGTAGTGAGCACTGTCATGTAATAAAGTATTGAATAAAGCCTTTGTGTCTGAGTATTTCCTTTTATCCTCCTCAGAGTTCGTACGCTTGAAAGCCTTATAGTGAGTCGTGAGTTCCCGTTGCAGAAGCATGTATTTGTCCCGAAAGCATTTTTTTTGCCTAATTATGTACGCAGTAATATGGCCTCGTAGTACAGGTTTGGAAGCCGCCCACAGTAGATTTTGGTCTTCCCAGTGTTGTATGTTATCGTCTAGATAATTTGCCCAATGCTGTTTAAGGTAAGTTTGGAAATCAGAGTTCTCGGACAGGTAGGAGGGGAATCGCCAGTTATATGATGTCGTCCTGGAGACAATTTGTTTCAAAATCAGAGTGACTGGGGCATGGTCGGTTATATGAATGTCGCCTATGGCAGAGGCCAAAATATTGGAGATTTGGGATTCGGCTAGAAAGAAATAGTCAAGCCTAGAATGTGTCCCGTGAGCTCCCGAATAAAAGGTATAATCCTTGGTGTCCGGGTAAGTAAACCTATAAGTGTCGTGCAATTGTAAAAACTCACACAAGGTATGTAATGGGGCGATCCTTCTGATCGGGTATCTGGAGGTGGCGTCCGATCTGTCCATAAAGCGGTCCCACACTGTGTTCATATCGCCGCCCAATATCAGGTTGGTGGGTCCCCAGGAGTCAAGCCGTTGCATTAATTCTGAAAAGAAAAAATTATTGTCATCATTTGGGGCATATACGTTAACCACAGTATATTTCGAGTCAGGAGTTTCAATGTCTACAATCAGGTAGCGTCCATTTTTGTCTCTATACGTTTTAGTCACGGAGCCATTCAATGATTTATTCAGTAAAATTACTACCCCCCTAGATTTAGCAGTGTAAGACGCCACTATTTGCTCCTGAATCCATGAGTCTCTCAATGCTATTTTATCAGTGTTTTTCCAATGCGTCTCCTGTAAAAGGACAATGTGAGCTTTCTCACGCTTCAGAAAGTCCAGGACTTTCTGTCGTTTTATCGGGGTATTTAAGCCAGCAACGTTCCAGGAAAGTAGTTTAAGGTGTTTGGGTTGATTAGTCAGGGAGAAATGTTGCGCGGGTTCACCCATGTTAGTAAATTTAACCAATACCCGTTTTAGGGGTGAGCAGGGTGATCCTTAGCTGTGGGGGGATAAGCATTCTGTCCCAGCGAGCAGAAGCCATCCTGGGGGAGTCTGTATGGCAAACATGGGAGGGGCAGGTATAGAGATCTGTCTCAATCACTTGGCAAAATAAGAACAAAGTAACTATATACAAAGGAGGAAAGGGGTTTTCTAATGTAGTCATTACAACCTTAAATCCCAGATACAACCACAGTAATATGGGAAGACAGAATAGAGCTGTCACGATAGGCAGAGGAGTTCAATCAAGTAAATTAACATTGGTGTGATAGGTAGGTGAAGAGGCAGAAAAGTAGAGAGAAAAGTGTGGAGATATGCAAAAAACAATGGAAATTAGCAATATTTGCATGGGTGCAGAAAAAAAAAAAAAAAAGAAGGTGAAAGTAATATCCGGTGATGAAAACCAAACGTGGGAGAGGGTGGGTCAACAAGGTTCCAGCATCTAGTCAAACCATAGCAGAATGGGATAGCATAGTCAATATCTCCAGGACAGTGCCACGTACGGTGAGAGTTCCAGATGGAGGGCCATAATCAGGAGTCATAGGTCACTGAATCTGCCCCCAAGTCATAGTCCCTGGATAGGTCATGCAGATGCGGAGGAAAATCATAACCAAACAGAGGGGGGAAATTGTAGTGGTGTCGCAGCATCAGGCCCAACCATGGAGAAGTGGAGCAGAATAATCAATATCCATAGGGAACATCCAACCACGATGACAACTTCAGAGCCAGGGACACAAGCAGAAGTCACTCATCAGCCAGTTGTCGAACCATCCCCTCACATGAAGATCCCGTAGGAAACGATACTAAAGCAATAGGTAACAGTAACCAGGGTAAGTGGGGGTTCAACAGGATACTCAAAAAAAAAAATAAAAGCAGAAAAACCGGAGGAAATTCTAATAATTTAAATATGAATTAAACCCAAGAAGAATAAGGATTACTCTCTATTTTAGTTCTTAGTCAAGAACAAGGTATTGTACTGAATTATTTGACTAAATGGAGTCAGTGTTAGATGGCCCTGTAATTTGGAGGCTTCTGGATAATGGATCCCATACCTGTATATACTGTTGGGTGTCTGGCATAGTGTCATGTATTAAGGTGAAATGGTGTCAGTGGGATATTGGGTATAGTAAGGCAAGATGATGTCAGGGGAATGGGGTTTTACTTTTATAGCATCCAATTATATACATAATTGGATGGTTGAAATAGAAAGGCTAGTGGCTTGAGCTGTAACTAGTGATGGGCGAATTTTTTCGCCAGCCATGGATTCGTGGCGAAATTCCACATTTCGCAATCTGCTAATTTTTTGGGATACTATGGCGAAAAATTTGCTGCGATAAAAATGTTGCTACAAAAAAACTAAAAAAAAAACGGTTATTGACTTTAATGCAATTGGAGCAAAAAGAAAATGATTGTAAGCGTCAGTAAATTGTGGCACGGAAAAAAATTCTGACAACCGTTGACTGCAATGCTTATCACGAATTCGCTCATCACTAAATGTAACTGTTGGAAAGTGTCATGTCAATGAAGTGTTAGCTAGTCTAGCAGACTGAAGTGAGTCCAGAGTCCATGCCCACGTACAAGTTAAAATCTAAATATCCATCATTGTACAAATTAACCAATTACTTATACACAGTCCTTGTTTCTTTTTTATTTTGTAACAAATATTTGTTATGTACGTAGTCAGAGAACTTTGTTTCACCCTTGTGTATTTTAAAATGGAAATACTGGTGCCTCACCATATACAGTACAGGTATGGGATCCATTATCCCGAAACCTGTTATCCAGAAAGCTCTGAATTATGGGATGGCCGTCTCCCATAGACTTTTTTTAAATAAACCAAATTTTTTAAAATGATTTCCTTTTTCTCTGTAATAATAAAACAGTAGCTTGGGGGCGCATGCGCAACATGACCGAGTGAAGACGCTGTTCTCCGTCGCTCCGCAGTAAGAGGCCATAAATCCCCGAATATTAGCGGCTTTTGGCACCCAATCGATCGGGGAATCCCGTCTTTGCACCCTCTGGAAATGGGGAAAAAGAAGCACCTGGAACTGACGGGCACTTTGACGCCATATCTCAACAAATCTGCGGCACCTCACAGACACCGGCGGGCCCAAGATGGCGGCGCGGACTCGGATCCGGAGCACGCTAGCCCGGACAAGGTACCTAAAAGCTCCCAAAAGCGTGCAGCTTCACTCCACAGACAGGCAGCTGCCGACAAGCCACGCAAGTTAAGGGACGGGGGAGACTATTCTGATGGCTGTACTACTTCGGCTTCCAAGTCGCCCCACCCTGCGTGGTCTCCCGCCAAGCCTGTGCTATCAACTACTGATCAGGTGCGTGGGGATGGGACTGATGTGGGGGATCAGACTACGAGCCACTCCTCGGCCTCTAGCTCTCCAGGTGGGGCCCCCTTACATACATCGCCCCAGCTTCCATATGTGACTACTGGCATGCTGAACCAGGCCGACGGTGGCGATCTGGCCTTGGACCATGGGGTAGGCCCCTCTGCCCCTTCACGTCCCCACACCCCAGACAATTGGATGGAAACCTCCTCCTCCACTAGAGCAGCCGACCCCTACACTTCTCGGCCTGTTACAGCTGACATACTTGCTCTGCAGCTCTCGGCCTTACGCAACTCACTGACTGCTGCAATTGCGGGTGCAGTTAAGGACGCAGTCCATGAATTTCAGTCTGAGATTCACTCACTGGGCCAAAGAGTGGATAAGCTGGAAACTATCTCGGACAACTTGATAGTGCGACACAATGCTCTAGAGGACGACCAGCTCACTATACAGGAGGAATTGGCCAGTCTCAGGTCACACTGCGAAGACCTGGAGAACAGGAACCGAAGGCAGAATTTGCGTGTGCGGGGTGTCCCTGAGAGCATTCTGCCTAAAGATATCAGGCAATATCTCCGGGCTCTGTTTTCCAAGCTTTGCCCAGAGTTGCCTGTTGAAGCCTGGAGATTCGATAGGGCCCACAGAGCGCTGGGGCCTAAGAAATCCGGTCAGTCAGCTCCGAGAGATGTTATCCTCTGTTGCCATTACTTTGAGAGTAAGGAGAAAGTCCTTCAGGTGACACGGAACTTGACCCACATTGACTTTCAGGGGGTGAAGTTACAAATCTATAACGATATATCCCCCATCACGTTAGCCAAAAGAAGGGATTTTAAGCCTGTCACTCAGCATCTACGAGCTCACAATACCCCATATCGATGGGGGTTTCCTTTCAAATTGATTGTCTCCGTACAGGGCCAACAACACTTTCTCTCTGACCTGCAGAAAAGCAATGCATTTCTGAGTGGGCTTGGCTTGCCTAAATTGCCGATGACTACAGGTGCTACACCTACACGTCTCCCTCGGATGACTCCGGAATGGGAACCGACAAGCTCTGCCAAGACCCGGCTGCCATCTACCCCTCCGCAAGGACCTGGCTCTCCCACTTGAGACGACTTATGACGCTTTCGTGTTGGTTTTGGTCCTATGGGCAGCTTTGCAGCTTCGCGGGATTTGCTCTATAATATTTGTTCCTAGCAAGCCTTACCTGTGGAGAGACGGACACCTTCCCTGGTTGTTTTTTGCCTAGACGCTTCTTTTGACACCGATACTCTGATGGGGTATCTCTGTGGTGTCCCAGGTTACCGGGTTCAGGTAACACCATCGTTTGTACATATTTTGTATTTTGTTTTGTTTATTGCTATTTTTGATTCGCTACCTACCGAGCCTCCCTTTTTTTTCCTTCACTTTATGAACCCTGAATTGCCCGCCTTCCTGATCTATGATGGTTGCCTGGCTGTCTGGCCGAACATGATGTTGGATATACAGCCTCTTTTTCCTTTTTGGCTCGTTACAGCTGTTGGATTACCGTCTAGTGCTTTCCGGGGGTCTGTGTCCCTGGTGGACCCTGGACCTTCCGCGATGGGGTGGAATACCGCCTATATCGCTCTACAATGGACGGTTCTATGCTTTGCTTGGTTGCTTTTTATGATGTCTGTTGCCTCATATGTTTATATTTTTGTGCAATACATGATTGCGTCAGCGTATGAGCCTTCTAACATAGCATTTTCTCCCATTGTTTCCCGATGGTCCGACTATTTTCGTTGAATGTGAAAGGGCTTAATAGTCCCAGGAAAAGAACACTGGCTCTGAAGGAAATTCGGAGGTTTAAAGCTGACGTGGCGTTCCTCCAGGAGACGCACTTTAAAGCGTCTGATAATTGTACCCTTACCTCCTCACAATACCCTAGGACCTATCGGGCATCTGGTCCCCATAAGAAAGCGGGGGTCATGATTCTGATTCATAAGGATTGCCCTTTGACGATAACTAGTCACATTGCTGACCCTAATGGTCACTACCTGTTGTTAAAGGGCTCATACGTTGGTACTCCTATTACTTTGCTCAATGTTTATGTTCCCAATACCAAGCAACTTCGTACGATACGCAGAGTTTTGTCTTTGGCATCCAAACATTCCTCCACGATTCTAATAATAGGGGGCGACTTTAACCTAGTACTCTCTGAGTTAGTAGATAGAGATGTCTACCCTTCACGCACTTCCCCGGTTCCACGTCAGGCTAAACAATTCCGCACTGTTGTTAGATCCAATGCCTTGTTCGATACGTGGCGTATTGACCATCCTAGGGAACGCAGATACACCTTTTACTCCTCCCCTCATCAGACCTCCATGAGACTGGATTATTTTTTTGTGTCCCAAAACTGTTTGAATTACACGACCACCACTTCCATTCAGGCTATCTCATGGTCAGACCATGCCCCCATTACTTTAACTGTTTCGATCCCTCCGGAGATTCCAAAGCAGCCTCATTGGAGACTGAATGAAACGATTCTCGGTGACCCCCACACTAAGGAGGTCATTGAGAATCACCTGAAAGAGTATTTTGTGCAGAATAGGGGATCTATTCAGTCCACAGCCTTAACTTGGGAAGCTCATAAAGCCGTCATTAGGGGACACCTTATCTCAATTACTACTGCTAGGAAACTTACTAGAGGGCAGCAAATTCGCAAATTGGAATCCAAACTATATAGCTTGGAGTCTGCAGTACACCATAGCCCCAACCCAGCTCTGACGCAAGAAATTTGCGCTTTACGCGCCTCTTTGAAACAACTGGCCATGTCTGATGCGGAAAAAACACTGCTTTGGTCTAAGCGAAAATATTATCAAATGGGTAACAAAGCCCACACTTTGCTAGCTAACCAGTTAAAACGGCGAGCCAAGCAATCCCAAATATTAACGATCTGTTCCGGAAATGGGGTGGCTACTCATAGCCCCACTCAAATTTCGCAAGCCTTCCATTCCTATTACTCTACACTATATAATTTATTTCCGTCATCCTCCCAAGCCACTGATCCCAAATCGCAATATCTCGATCAGTTTTTGGAGGGATGTCGTCTACCCACGCTGACCGATGACGATCTAGAGCAATTAAACAAGGAGATTACAGGGGATGAGGTTCTTGATGTTCTCAAAGCTCTCCCTCTTCACAAATCTCCTGGGCCTGATGGCTTCACTAATACTTATTACAAGGCCTTTCGAGACACTCTTGCTCCTATTCTAGCTGAGCTCTTCAACACTTTTCTGCAGGGTAAAGAACCCATTCCTACTTCTATGCTTTCCTCATACATAACGGTGCTCCCCAAGGAGGGCAAGGATCTAACACAGTGCGGCAGCTATAGGCCCATAGCGCTTTTAAACTGTGACTTAAAAATATTTACTAAAATACTGGCGCAGCGCCTAGCCCCACTCTTGACCAGACTGATAGATTCCGATCAAGTGGGTTTCGTGATGGGACGGCAAGCAGGCGATAACACTCGCAGGGCCATTGATCTTATTGATGTTATCCAATCACGGGGCACTCCGTCTGTTATTCTGAGCCTGGATGCGGAGAAAGCCTTTGACAGGCTGGATTGGATGTATATGACTAGGCTACTTCAACATATGGGCTTTGGTGGACCTTTCCTCCAGGCTATCAGGTCATTGTATACGACTCCCTCTGCCTATTTGAAATTAAATGGCGATGCCGGCATGCCTATTCATATCAGAAATGGTACACGGCAGGGTTGCCCGCTTTCTCCCCTGCTATATGCCCTCAGCATAGAGCCGTTAGCTGCCAGAATTCGGGATCATCCAGACATTGCGGGAATCTCAGTGGGGTCTGACACATATAAGATATCGCTTTTTGCTGATGATGTCCTGCTCACCCTCAGTAATCCTCCTGTCTCCCTACCTAATCTCCACCGCACGTTGCAGGAATATAGTTTAGTAGCAGGATACAAAATCAACTGGGCTAAATCAGAGGCTCTCCTGTTTCATGTTGGTGAACAGGCTACAAGGGCGCTTCAGGAGACTTTCCATTATAAGTGGCAGACATCACATATAAACTACTTAGGAGTTAAGTTGACACCCCATTATCGCCAGTTATATAGAGCAAATTTCGTGCCCCTGGTAGATCGGATTCGGACAGATATGCTGGATTGGGGGTCTCATAGTATCTCTTGGTTTGGGCGCATAGCCGCTGTCAAAATGACAGTGCTCCCTAAACTTCTATACTTGTTTGAAACTTTACCAGTCCACCTCCCTGTTACTAAGTTGGGCCATATTCGGAAATTGTTACTTAAATTCATATGGGGAACAACGAAACCCAGATTGCCGCGTTCAGTGCTCTTAGCGGGGCGGCATCAGGGGGGCCTTGCGGTGCCTGACGTAAGCAAATACTATGAGGCCTCACATCTGCGCCAAACTCTGGCCTGGTTACAACCTCAAGCGCCTACCAAGTGGGCTCGATTGGAAGCCACGTGGACCCTCCCCTACCATATCAGTAACCTGATTTTAACAAACCACCCTAGAGTCCAGTTATCTGCATTGGCCCCGAAGCCTATTGCTTTCACCCTCTCGGTCTGGAACCGTTGCTTAAAGAAATATCGAATTAGCAAACGCCCCTCTGCCCTGCTGTTGCTTTCTGCTAACCCGGACTTCCAACCTGGCCAAGGGCCATCCTATCAGTTAGATTGGGCAGCCCATGCGTTTAATAGGATACATGACTTTGTTAACCCGCTGAAGAAGCAATTGTATACTTATGACGAATTGTTTAGAAAATGTAATTGGAACACAGGGAAAATGCTGGAATATCTCCAGATCAAACATTATATTGTATCTTTGTTTGGGCATCGCCCCCGGATAGAGCTGACTCCATTTGAGCGAATATTGAGTGGCGGCTTCCCTTGCAAGGGGCTGATTTCTCAATTATACAGTCTGCTTAATACCATTCCAGGAGAGCCATTCCCTAAACACACTTATATGCAATACTGGGAAAAAGTATGGGGGAAGGAATGGTCTCCCTCCCAATGGGGGATGATGTGGGAGAATGCACGGAAAATGACGGTGTGCACCCAGCAAAAAGAGAGTATCTATAAAACGATGATGAAGTGGTATTTTACCCCGGACCGCCTCTCTAAAATGTTCGCTCAATGTAGTCCTTTATGCTGGAGGGGCTGCCTACACAAGGGCACTCTATTTCATGTTTTATGGGATTGTCCGCAACTAGCACTTTTCTGGAGGGATATTGTTCAGCTGATACTGAAGGTTTTTAAAAAACCTCTGGTTATTGAGATGCCACACTTGTTATTGGCCCTACCTGTCACTGGGGTCGGCAACGCTGGTCAAAGGTGGGTTAATCAGGTGGCGACGGTGGCACGGTTGGCGATCACCTCCAAATGGAAGTCCTCTACCCTTCCTACTATTCGGGAGGTCATCTCGCGGTTGGATAGTAATAAGAAATTTGAGGAAATGACCTCCCGAATAAGTAACACCTTACATTTATATGATAAAGTCTGGGGTAATTGGAACTACTTCCTCACGACTGCAGATGCTCACTCGTACGAAGTCTGATGATTTCTTGTATCCTTTTTTTTTTTGTGTGTGCAAGGGACTGGATCCCTGGGCTGTTTTCGCCTTATACGCTTGAAGGTATCGATTAGGGTTGGCTCTTCTTTTTTGTTAACCCCTCCCCTCCCTTGTTTGCTATTTATGATTTCTCTTTTCACGGATGTGTATTTCATGTACCTGACTTTTGCCAATAATATGCCGTTGTTATTTACCATGACTGTTGGGCATTTCTGGAAGTGTATGTACTTTCTATTTTTTTTTTTTTTTTTGTTTTCTTTGGAAAATCAATAAAGTGCAAGTTACAAAAAAAAAAAAATAAAACAGTAGCTTGTACTTGATGCAAACTAAGATATAATTAATCCTTATTGGAAGCAAAACCAGCCAATTAGATTTATTTAATGTTTACATGATTTTCAAGTAAACTGAAGGTGTGAAGATCCAAATTATGAAAAGATCCATTATCCGGAAAACCTCAGGTCCTTGGGACAAATTTACTAAGCGCCGAAAACTTGATGGCTTTGCAGGCAGCACAACACATCGACAGGCGAAAAATTGCTCAGACAACGCTAATTCACTAACATGTGAAGTTACGTCCAGGGTGCCAAACACTAGCGAAGTTGTGCTAGCATTAATTTGGCGAGCATAGCGAAGTTGCGCTAGCGTTGGCTAATTTGCATACAGTGGGAAGTTAAAGTACAATGGACGTATATGTTGCAGCAAATACATTACATAAGCCCAGGGAAGCTTAATAAAGTAAAATAGAGTTGTTATAGTGCCGTACACATGAGCCCAGTGTATAGTTTATGTGCCATATGTTCAGAAATGTAGGGGGGAAGCCGGTTACCCCCAAAAAAATGGCAGTCTATCACCCTGAAAAAAAGAAAAGACTCCACTGTTTTTTGGGACTTCGAAAGATTTTCAACTAAATTTTGCGGAAGTCCTATCTACTCTATTGCACTTCACCTGGTCTGAGGTGGCGAAGGCAAGTCTGGTGCAAGAGGTAACGTTCAGTAAAATCCGCATCTTAGTGAATTTTCTCATTTACGCCCCTTTGACAGGGTGCATCTTCATCTGGCGATTGAGTCCGAATGAACGCCAGTGTCAGTCTCCTTCGCTAGCGAAGTTACGCCTGTGCCCATTAGTAAATCGGCAAAGTACTGAAATGACATCACTCTGGCGAATTTTCACCAGCATTAGTCACTTCGCCCTTTAGTAAATTTGCCCCCTTGTGTCAGGGGGGGTTATTTATCAAACTCTGAATAAGAGGCCTATGGAGTGACCCTGGAACAGGTGGAGCGGAGTAAGGCATGACTGAGGGAACGAATAGTTAATTAAAGGGGGGGTTGGAGTAAATGGTGCATTATGGGGATTGTAGGCAGAGGAGAAATAAGGTGGGGCAGTACACAGATTATATAAGGGGGGGAAAAAGTGCGGGAGATCAGTCTGTTAACTTACAGTGATCACAGGAAGCGATTTCCCGCCCGCCCGCCCTTTGAAGAGGGTTTTGGTGGAGGCTACGGATAGTAGCAGATTTGGCGGTGTGGGGCTGCCCTAATGGGTAGCCAAAAAGGGGGGCTGGAGTGTTAAAGTCATACTGTCCTGGGGCTAGGCCTAGGGGCAAGGTGGCACAGTAAGTGAGCAAATAGGATGGAGGCTTGCTTAGGCTGGAGAACAAGTTCATTATCAAGAGTAATGGGAATTTATTATAATATAATGTTAAATGTTATGCAACCTTAAGCGGTTAAAAATGTTATGCAGCCTTAAGTGGTTAAATGTTATGCAGCCTTAAGCGGCTATTGTGTTTTTGTATAATGTCACAGCTTATTCATGTATTGGTTACAATATGGATAATAATATGGTGGAGATTAAAGGATTGTTTTACATGAGCTTTGGGAGTTTCAATAAATAAGCTGTGGCCTTTTTCACCAAGAAATGTGGTATGTCTTTCTTGGGGGGGGGGAGTTTAAAAGAGGGAATTAATGTTATTGAGTTATACTTAAGTCATGCGAACCTAGAATAATTCCTAGTTTTCTGAACAAAAAAAAACCGAATTTATTAAAGTCCGATGGTCTAAAAACCCCGGCATCTAAAAGCTCTCGAGGTCCTGTATAAGTCAATGGGGAAGGTCCCAGTGTCTGCGCTGATGTCCATACCGCTATCCGATGATTTCGGGGAATCGTGGCAAAAAACTCTTCGTTTTTGCGGAAAGAGTTTTCGGGGAAAGCTCCGGAGTTTTGACTGACCCTATTTTTTCTGGCTTTTTTCTTCATAAATAAGGTTGATTCGGGAATTCGGATTTGCTCGAAGTTGGATAATAGAAATAAATTCAAGATAAATTCGGACCTTGATAAATAACCCCCATAGAGTGTTCTTATCCCTCATCTCGGCGCCTCTCCGTATATAACTATACCCCCCCCCTTAACTGATTTAATGCTCCCGGTCCACAGATGAATACATTTAGACTGTGTATTTTCTAAATCAAAACAGAATGGAAATAGACTGCTTTTATCCTATTTTATTCTTGCCCCACTTATCTCTGTCACCTCCAGCTTGGTGCTGTCAGGAGTGATATGTCAGTAACATTTCCACCTCCCCTTGCAGTTCACAGCATTAGTCTTTTCTCTGTATTCCTTATACTGGCATATTGCCATTAAAGGTGCCATGCTATAAATACAAGTACATGCTGAATGTTTAAAAAGTAATGTCAGATACTTTGGGGCAGATTCACCAAGTGCCGAAATTTGAGCTAGCATCCGCTTCGCTCACATTGCAACACTTCGCAAGGACAACGCCAATTCACTAAAATCCAAAGTTGCGCCCAGGGCGCCGAACGCTGGCAAAGTTGCGCTAGCGTTACTGCGGCAAGCAAAGCCTTATTTGCATACGGCAGGAAGTTAAAGTACAATGGACGTATATGTTGTAGCCAATACATTACACTACACAAGCCTGGGAAAACGTAATAAAAGAAAATAGAGTTGTTATATTGGCCTACACATGAGCCCAGTGTATAGTTTATGAGCCATATGTTAGGAAAAATGTATGATCTTTTGCAGCCTATCACCCTGAAAAATGAAAAGTCGCCAGCGCTTTTTGAAATTTTTCAACAATTTTTTGAGGAAGTCCTATCTACTCTATTGCACTTCGCCTGGTCTGAGGTGGCGAAGGCAAGTCTAGCGCAAGAGGTAACGGTCAGTAAAATCCGCATCTTGGTAAATTTGCGTAGTTATGTCCCTTCGCCAGAGTGCAACTTCGCCAGGCGTAAGGGAGCGAATTACAACACTCCTTCGTTAGCGAAGTTACGCCTGCACCCATTAGTAATCGGCAAAGTTACTAAATGACGTCACGCTGGCAAAACACATGGAGACATTCTAATAACATTGCTGGTTTTCTGTATTTTTTTTCCTGGCGCGAAAACAATTTTTTTTAAATGAAATAAACATTGTTTTTTCCTCAGTATAAAAAAATGCATGGTATAATCTGCCACTGACGCTGGTGTTTTTCAGTCGTTTTTTTTAATGCAAAAACATGTTCTTTTTGTGAAACAAACATACAGCCATGGGATCCGTTATCCAGAAAAATTCCGAATTACAGAAAGGTTGTCTCCCGTAGACTCCATTTTATCCAAAAATCCAAATTTTAAAAAATGATTTCCCTTTTTCTCTGTAATAATAAAATGGTACCATTAATTAATCCTTTATTGGATGCAAAACCAGCCTATTGGGTTTATTTAATGTTTACATGATTTTCTAGTAGACTTAAAGTATGAAAATCCAAATTACAGAAATATCTATTATCTGGAAAACCCCAGGTCCCGAGCATTCTGTATAACAGGTCCCAACTGTATAGCCAAATTCTAGTGTAGAGTTACAAAAATGTGTTAATTGGAACTCATTGTTGTCAGCGTTGGATTGGACTGTCGGAACACTGGGAACAAACCCGGTGAGCCCTGCTGAGCCAGGCCTGCTCTTGTGGAAGTGTGGGGGTGCTCCCTGTCCCACTTCCCCCACCAATTGCAGCCACAAGAAGAGAGAGTTAAAGGTAGTCAGTCCACGAATGGAGGTGGTGGTGTTGTGGGGTTCCCTGAAGGAGAAGCTCCAGTGGGCCCGACAGTCTGACACTGATTACTGTAGGCAAAGGCTATATAAAAGTATAATATCTAACCATGATTCACACACTGCACTGCCTGAAAAACAAGGGAAATTAAGTATTAGAGGTATGGGATCTGTTATCGAGAAACCCGTTATCCAGAAAGCTCTGAATTACCGAAAAGCCTGTCTCTCGTACACTTCCTTATAAGTAAATAATCCAGATTTTAAAGAGTGATTTCCTTTTTCTATTTAATAATTAAACAGTAGCTTGTACTTGATCCAAACTAAGATATAATTAATCCTCATTGGAAGCAAAACAATCCTATTGGGGTTATTTCATGTTAACATGATTTTCTAATAGATTTACGGTATCCAAAGATCCAAATTACGGAAAGATCCTTTATTCGTAAAACCCCGGGTCCCGAGCATTCTGGATAACAGGTCCCATACCTGTATCTGTATTTCAGATTCTAAAAGGACTCAGCTATATGGTGTCTAGCTCTATGAAAGAGCACTAGCAGTGATTTGCACAGGTCATCGCAGGGAGTCAAGTACAAATTTAGTTTCACAGGGATGATTTCTGCCTTGTTCTTCCTTTTGTTTATAACCTTGTGCTCTGAGCATTCACAAGCTTTCCTAAATGGAGATTGTCTTCTACTGTAAGTCAATAAAATGTATGTAAAACGGAACCTAAGGGGCCGATTCATCAAGGGTCGAATATCGAGGGTTAATTAACCCTCGATATTCGACTAGGAACTAAAATCCTTCGACTTAGAATATCGAAGTCGAAGGATTTAGCGCAGATAGTTCGATCGTACGATCGAAGGATTATTCCTTCGAT
Source organism: Xenopus laevis (assembly GCF_017654675.1). Classification (NCBI taxonomy): domain Eukaryota; kingdom Metazoa; phylum Chordata; class Amphibia; order Anura; family Pipidae; genus Xenopus; species Xenopus laevis. The sequence goes on along the minus strand of NC_054378.1, from coordinate 109,386,161 downwards.
CGAACGATTAAATCCTTCTAATCGAACGATTCGAAGGATTTAAATCCAACGATCGAAGGAGTATCCTTCGATCAAAAAAACTTAGGAAAGCCTATGGGGACCTTCCCCATAGGCTAACATTGACTTCGGTAGCTTTTAGCTGCCGAACTAGGGGGTCGAATTTTTTTTTAAAGAGACAGTACTTTGACTATCGAATGGTCGAATAGTCGAACGATTTTTACTTCGAATCCTTCGATAGTCGTAGTCGAAGGTCGAAGTAGCCCATTCGATGGTCGAAGTAGCCCAAAAAAACTTCGAAATTCGAAGCTTTTTACCTTCGAATCCTTCACTCGAAGTTAATGAACCAGCTGCGAATTGTTTTGCGAGACTGCTGCAAAAATTCGCCGGCGACATTATGTCACTTCCACCAATCAGCCAGGCCCCCTACCCCTCACCCCATCCCCCCCAGCTCTTTCACTGGAAGAGGCTGGGCGATTTTTTTTTTTTAATTTAAAAAATAAATATATAGCCATGCCTATATTTAATTTATCGGGTGACTTAATATAAATACGCCCCTGGCTAGAAGCACTGCCATTGCTGAGCCCTCTACTAGCACGAGCCAGTTCTATATCCATGTGACTTATGGTTACAAGATAATAGTAACAGTGTATATGAATGTAGAAAATGTAAGAAAAACATGTAGAAGGGGGGGGCTATCCTTTTATATACTCTGAGGGCGATATATTTTCACAAATCACAATTTTCTGAAAACCCCTCTGACCAAAGCCTTTTTATCAAGTTTTCACTAAAATTTATTGTGCAGGATATAAAATCTTGAAAAAATCCCATTTGTACACCTTTCTCAGATTTGTTGCCGAAAACGGATACTTTTTCAGATTTGATGCCCAAAAACTGCGACTTTTTCAGATCTGACATCAGAAACCATGAAATCTTTGGATTACTGAACAAAACCCAGCGCAGATCAGGATATCTTCAAAATGTCAATGAGACGTCTGCCATTGATTCTATATGAACTCGGCAGTAATGATGGCCGAATTTCTCACGTTGCGCTTCGCCGAAAAATTCGCAAATTTCCTGCAAAACACCGAAAAAAATAGTGAAAAATCATGAAATCAGAATGTTTACGAAAAAAAAATGAAATTCTAAATTTTTCACGAAAAAATCGTGCAATTTGAACGTTTTCACAAAAAAATTGTAAAATTCTAAAGGTTTCACTAAAAAATCGTGAAAAACTGTGAAACGCGGAAATTCGCCGTGAATTCGTGCCAGGCAAATTTATTCGCCCATCACTACTCGCCAGGTCTGAGTTGGAATACTTTTTTATTCAGTCTTCTAACACCATCTGTTTAATACAAAATTTCTAGTTTTTTTTTTTTCTACGAAAAATAGTTTTTTCCCCTTAAAAAGTCCGCCCAGAAAAAAATTGGGCTTTAATAAATAACCCCCTTAAAGTTTGAGATGTATTAAGTATTATTATTAATATTATTAGTTTATTAACCACAAAAACCTCTAACACAAAACTGTGCCAAGTAAAAGCTGTTGAGGTCAGATCAAAGTCAATGGGACCTGCGCTGATCCTATTGGACCTTTTTAAAATCAGCTTGGATTTTTAGATGTTTTTGGGGGGTTTTGCTAGTTATTGTTCAAAAAACTAAAAATTTTTAGAGGTTTACATATTTTTTACTACATTTTTTCCCATTTGTACTCTTTATAATGAGAACTTTAATAAATCGCATGGCTTACGTAGTTTTAGAGGATTAGAGTTTAATCATACTTTCAAAAACTTCTAAAACCACTAAAATGTAACCTTTAATAAATAGGCCTGCAAATTTCAAGCAATCTTTTTGATGGGGGTGGTGGAAAGTTTGAGAGATGTGACTTGCAAGGAGCGACCTATAGCTACAAACATAGCACCTATTTTTATTGGAGCATGAGTCAGTTCCAACTCTGAGCTGTACAAGTAAGGAATCCATTATCTGGAAACCAGTTATCCACAAAGTCCCAAATTATGGAAAGACCATCTCCCATAGACTCAATTTGAATCAAATAATTCATGTTTCTTAAAATGATTTCCATTTTCTCTGTAATAATAAAACAGTACCTTGTACTTGATCCAAACAAAGATATAATTAATCCTTATTGGAAGCAAAAAAAAAAATCTGTTTATTTCATGTTTTTTTAGTAGACAAAGTATGCTGATCCATTTTATGGAAAAAATCCCTTTATTCAGAAAACCCCAGGTCCTGAGAATTCTGGATAACAGGTATCTGTACCAGTGAAATAACCAATTGTTGATTTGCTTTCACTGTGAAAACACATAGTCCCCAGCTATGGCAGTTAATGATTGGTGAAATCAATGACACAAGTTTAACTTCATAGGGGGCCACATTGTACACTAACCTTTAAAGGACCAGCAACATCAAAAAAAAATTTGATACAATTCATTAGAATACATTGAAAAAAAACACAAAGACCAATGAAACTTTCAAATTACAAAACCGAAACTCCGCTTGCGCTCCTTTTTCAGAAAAGGCATCACAGTGACGATCCATCATGCAACGCTCGATTTCTCCTCCCTGGCTATCTCCTATATGAAGGCAGGGAGGAGAAATCGAGCACTGCCTACATAGTAACATAGTAAGTAAGGTTGAAAAAAGACACATGTCCATCGAGTTCAACCTTTTTTTTTTTTTTTTTTTATTAACTACCTATCTGCCAGTTGATCCAGAGGAAGGCAAAAAAAAAACCCATCTGAAGCCTCTCCAATTTGCCTTAGAGGGGGAAAAATTCCTTCCTGACTCCAAAATGGCAATGGGACTAGTCCCTGGATCATCTTGGACTATGAGCTCCCATAACCCTGTATTCCCTCACTTGCTAAACACCATCCAACCCCTTCTTAAAGCTATCTAATGTATCAGCCTGTACAACTGATTCAGGGAGAGAATTCCACATCTTCACAGCTCTCACTGTAACAAAACCCCTTCAGAATATTTAGGCGGAACCTCTTTTCTTCTAATCGGAATGGGTGACCTCGTGTCAGCTGGAAAGACCTACTGGTAAATAAAGCATTAGAGAGATTATTATACGATCCCCTTATATATTTATACATAATTATCATATCACCCCTTAAGCGCCTCTTCTCCAGCGTGAACATCCCCAATTTGGCCAGTCTTTCCTCATAGCTAAGATTTTCCATACCTTTTACCAGCTTAGTTGCCCTTCTCTGTACCCTCTCTAATACAATAATGTCCTGTTTGAGTGATGGAGACCAAAACTGTACGGCATATTCTAGATGGGGCCTTACAAGTGCTCTATACAGTTGAAGAATGATCTCTGTGTGATACTAGGCAGGCAACAGTTCATTATTCATATTTAAAATTGTAGTCCTTGAGCTGAATAATAAATAAGGAAGGTGGGAACGTTACCATTGAATGTAATAAAGTGTCAATCCCTTGAGCTGTGTCCTTCTTTAGCTCAAGGATTGTGATGCTTCAGTCTAGTCTAATGAGTTGCGATAGACTACAATGTTCAAGGCATGGCTGTAGTCATAAGGACAACTGTTAGAGCAATTGATATTGATAGACCCCATCTTCAAAAAAAACAACCCACCAATTATTTCATAACCCTGCTGTGTAATTATTTCACACCCTTGTATAATTAGACCTTCATACTGTATTGAGAGCTGAGATGGCTATCAGTATCTAAGCAATAGTTATTTAGTGTAATGCTGTTGGGCTTGGAATGTTTCGGACCTGGTCTTCAAAAAGGGCCAGCAGTCTAGGTATAAGTTCAGGATATGAAAGTGGGCTCTCATTGTGGGTTTGTGTAGGTAGCTGGCCCAGTCATCACTAAACTAATTTATTGATGGACTTGCCCCTTTAACCGCTCCACCTTCCAATTTGGCTTTTCACCTCTGGCTTTCGATTTGGTCTTTGATGGCAGCATATCAGCTTGGAGTGATGTTGGTTCTAATATGAAAGTTAGGGTTGGGTGTGAGAAGAAATATTCCTGACACTATACCCACCCTCTGCATCACTGCATCTTATCCAGAACCTAGAACAGCATATAATAGCTACGAAGAATACTGGGAGTGTCAGTGAATCAACTGATTGCTGAAAACATATGGGTGGTAAGTGATAAAAAAGTGTAATATAAACTACAGATCTTGTAACCCATAGCAACCAATCAGCAGCTACCACAAAACTACAAGCTCTGTTTGGCTGCTATGGGTTAACAGACCTATGCAAAATGTGCACATTCCATTGCTCCTCTTTTGTATATTCATCTCAGCATCAAAAATCTAACATTACAATAAGGGGAGTTAATGATGATGCTGATACTTGGAAACAAATGTTTGGATCAAAACGCCAGTCAGATGCATTAATACTGGGCCTTAAACAAAAGGCCTTAAGGTAAAATAACATAGAACTTGCACATTTAAATTATATGTACTGCCAAACAGAGCCTCAATGTAGGTTGAGAATCCACATAGGGGCTATCCAATGGCCAATCACAGCACTTATTTGGCACCCCAGGAACATTTTTCCTTCTAGTGTTGCTCCCCAACTCCTTTTACTTCTGAATGTTGCTCACGAGTTCTAAAGGTTGGGGATCACTGCCTTATGGTTTGGTTTTTGGTCCTTTTAAACCATTCTTTAATTAAAAGAGCTAAAACGTGTAAATGCATAAGAGAAATTTATACAGCTCCTTTTAAGTCTGTTCATAGTGTTACAGGAATTAGGATAAAATCAGATAAATGGAAAAACGGGATAACTGCAATCGTACCTTAGGGATTAGTGATGGGCGAATTTATTTGGCAGGCGCAAATTTGAGTAAAATTCCTGCGATTCGCCACGATGAATTAATTCACGAAACCGCCGTGAAAATTTGCTGCATTTTCGCTGCAAATGTGCACCGACGTCCAAAAAACGGACGCCGGCATCCAATAAACTGAGACGCTGGTGCCGTTTCACGAATTTTTTGCCAAAGCAAACGCCCCCAATTGCAGTGTGCAACGTGCAATGGAAGCAAATCACAGTGTCTTTTTAGCTGTAATGCAGCATTTCCACATATAATTCCACCATAATTGGAGCCACACTCCTAGTTGCACCTACCACAGTTGTGCAAATTGCTTGTAGCATTTTAAGAATGAAGATTGCATCACTTCCAGGGGACACAAGGTCAAACTGGGAATATCCAGATCAGGGCAAATGAGCTTTAACGCCTATAGACATAATGGGGTATATTTATCAAAGAGTGACGTTAGAGATCGCCACAGTCCACTAGAGTGAAATTCCACCACTCTCCATTCATTTCTATGGAATTTTTAAAAGAGTGTTTATCAATGGGTAAAAGTGAAAGTTCATCCTTTGATAAATACGCCTTTCAAAATCCCATAGAAATGAATGGAGAGTGGCGAAATTTCACTTTAGCGGACTGTGGTGATCTCTAACTTCACTCTTTGATAAATATACCTCTATATGTATTTCCTTGTCCTATGAAGGTTTTTTTTATTTTTTTCATTGTGGGAGGCAATCCTAGACACATTTGTACCTGTTGTGACCATTCATTTTGCTCTGTGTGTCACAAACACAACACAATAACCAGCCCGTAGCCAATAGGAAGGTTCCAGTACAATACAAAACAGAGGCAGCTGCCAACTGCAATAGCAATAATAGAACAATGTGTGAAGGGCACTTATACCTGAAACAAGGCCATATATTCAATTTGTTTTGTGCATCCCTGGCTTATCTTAGACATTGCTTTATACCAGAAAGGGAAAGAAATCTGCTTAACCCCTCAGATATATACATGCATATACACAAATATAACTGTATATTCTTGTTTTATGTTCTGCATACCAGGATTGAATAAAATAATACCACCCACAATGCCCACATTCAATTAACAAAACATCTGTTTTTGCTGTAATTAATCCAAATCTTTCCTTTCCTCACCAAATACCCAAATATCTGGGCTGTCAACCAGCCTGGCAAAGCAGCCAATTATCTTGCTATTAAAAACCAGCCAGGAATTTACCTCATGCTGGAAATACCGAGGTGTTTAAATGCTAAACGAGAATAATTACAGTTTAAAGACATTCCTGGCATATGTATAGATCTGAAAATAAATCCTTATTGTTGTCTATGACAGCATTTCTCCCCATCCCTTACTAAAGCAAATTCCTTTCTGTGAATTAATATAACAGAGTAAGTTAGGTTGAAAAAAGACACACGTTCATCAAGTTCAACCTATATAAGTGTATACTGTATATAACCAGCCTAACTGCCAGTTGATTCAGAGAAAGGCAAAAACCCCATTTAAAGCCTCTCCAATTTGGCTCAGAGGGGTAAAAAATCCTTCCTGACTCCAAGATGGCAATCGGACCTGTCACTAGATAAGCTATCTTCCATTGCCCTGTATTTTTCCATCCCATCCACTACATATGATAATAAAAACTAAAAATTGGCGCTAAAATTGCACCATGTTTTCATTAGAAAAAAATATGTTGCATTTGAGCGGAATTTTAAGAATAAAATATTCTTTTAAAGTTGCCAAAACTATGGCACTCCAGCCTCAATTCCCAGCAACCTTGACAAACTAACTAAACTGCATGACTCCAGTAACTACAGTACATTCAAGAGAACACATACAGTTAGGTCCATAAATATTTGGACAGAGACAACTTTTTTTTTCTAATTTTGGTTCTGTACATGACCACAATGAATTTTAAATGAAACAACTCAGATGCAGTTGAGCTGCAGACTTTCAGCTTTAATTCAGTCGGTTGAACAAAAAGATTGCATAAAAATGTGAGGAACTAAAGCCTTTTTTTTTAACACAATCCCTTCATTTTCAGGGGCTCAAAAGTAATTGGACAATTAACTCAAAGGCTATTTCATTGGCAGGTGTGGGCAATTCCTTTGTTATATCATTATGAATGAAGCAGATAAAAGCCCTGGAGTTGATTTGAGGGGGGGGGGTGCTTGTATGTGGAAGATTTTGCTGTGAACAGACAACATGCGGTCAAAGGAGCTCTCCATGCAGGTGAAACAAGCCATCCTTAAGCTGCAAAAACAGAAAAAAACCTGTCTGAGAAATTGCTACAAAATTAGGAGTGGCAAAATCGACAGTTAGTACACCAAAATTAGAAAAAAGTTGTCTCTGTCCAAATACTTATGGACCTAACTGTATAAAGGTGTGGACAAAATATTTTATAAAATAAAGGTGATATTTTACTTGCTTTCCTGTATTTTTTTACCACAAACAGGAATTAACTGATCTGAGTCTTTTTTTCTATGGGGGATTAATGTGCTCCCATAAATACATTCTCCATAGAGGTCAGGTCAGTTGACTTCTGCACCAAAAGCTAACACATGTGAATGTTAGAGCCGCCCATAGAACAGTGTTTTCCAAAACTGTTGGACACATCATGTTGGGATTGAACAATTTTCAGGTCCGGGGGGGTCACAGCCTGAAAGCCCAGCTTGAAGGTCAGCTAAGGTGAAATTTGGGATGAATTGAGGGAATTGAGCCCCACTATGGGTGCAGAAATGGCATTCACCTTGACAGGAATATAAACTAGAATATAGGTCAGAAGTCATACTTAAACCCTCTCCACAAAAATGTAATCAGTGAACAGCCTCTTTGAAATCTTTAGTTACCTGCCACTCTGGTTGTTAAGAGGTTAACAGTAAGGTTGCAGCATCCCCTCAATCACTTAGAAATCCTTCTCCTCAACCCACTCGTCCCCCTCCCTTAGGAATTTGCTTTGGCTGTTGACTTATGAGCATGCTCAGATCTTAACAACTTAGATTACTAAACATCCTCCAGTCTAACAGCCAATGACAAGTTAGCATTGACGATTCCCATAGAAAATCTAGCTGTCTGATCCTATTTTTTTCTCCTAACCCCCTCTCCTGAGCTCAGCTTAACCATTACAGTGCTCAACCCCAGCAGAACTTTTATCAAAGTATGTTGTGCCTGCGTAACCCTTCATTCTGCATTGCATTAACTTTACAGCATACATGTCCTGTTTGCAGATGTCAATGTTACTTATGATGTGTCAGAGGAAAAATGGCCGCCAGGTGAAAGCTGCAACTTGTTTTAGAAAAATGTAATGGCGCTGGCAAATTAAGGGGGTATATGTAATACAAATCATGTGGCTTGGGTGGGGAAGATATGCCCAACTTATATACATGGTAGGAAAATGTAGGCATTACATGTACTTTAAAGCTTGACACCCAATTGAAAGGAACTGAGGTATCAATAATGCTAATTCCAGCATTCTATTAAGATGTTGTTCATCTTTTGTGTACAGACACATACAAACTCCTATTCAGTTCAGTGCATGCCACAGAGGCTGAGCAGTTTCCAGAGACAGAAAGCCACTTGTATGTAAATATCCCAACAAAACAACAAATCTCCATGTAATATGCTCATACGCAGATGCCATCACAGCTGATTAGTTCTGAATTATCACTTGCACAAGATGTAGCACTGGAAGCAAATGAAAGCTGAGCTGATGCTGGTACTGGGCTGATGGAGGCAGATGAATGACTGAGCCGGAGGGCTTTGAGTAATAATTAAACATCAAACAGCTGTTTTTAATTTTATCAGTTTCAAGGTATTTATTTCTTCCTTGCTCTTTATCAGGTTATACAAGTTCTTAGTTTTACAAATCCTTTTATCTGCGAGAGTGTTCGCTTCCACGCTCTTATCCACTTAGATCCATTGTTACCTACAGCTATGAAATATTAGTCTTATTCCCTGGCTGAATTTTCATTTTCACTCTTGCAGTTTGCCTCAAGATTACACTCCTGCCTCAATCAAGTGCTTCCCCTCGACTTAAATCAATCCATCAGTAGGAAACAGAACAAACAGCCCCTTCTGGAACTCCGTATAATCTAAATTTATATCCATGGGGAAAGAATTGAGCTGTCTTCCCCCCTATGGCTCTAGATTATATTATGTTGATGTGTATCTGATTAGTTTGTGTGAACAGGCACACCCCATTCAGGGAAAAATGAGTTACAGAGTATTGCTATGTGATATGTCAGCTCTGTTGGGATTAACAAATAAATACCGTATGCATGCATATATTGTATATATCACAGCAGTAACCCAACTTGTATATATTACTAACTAAGAGACATTGCAAATAAATTGGTAGGTTTTTAAATGTTCTCCAGAATGAATAATGTTTTAAAAAAAAGAAAAGGTGATATTACAGTGATATATGTCAACAGGGTTTATTATATCATTTATACAATGCAATACTGCTTGTGCTTGGTTTGGTATCCAGTTTTTGCAGAGTTTGAGAATCCATATTATTCCAGAATGCTCTTAGACCATACTATAAAAGCAGCAGCTTTTTTAAAAATGTTTTTTTGGTTTTTTTTTTAAAAAAAAAACTTCAAATTCATGTCCCACTTCAAGGTCCATCCTTTGGACATGGTCTACTTGAAGGTCCAACCTTTGGCCAGGGCCCACCTTAAATCCAAAAAAGGCTAGAGATAAAGGATAAGTAGCATATATCCATCATGGCGCGTCCTTATCTGGAGTATGAAGTGCAGTTTTGGACTCCAGTCCTTAAGAGGGATCTAAATGAGCTGGAGAGAGTGCAGAGACTAAGATTATGAGGGTAGACTGTCAAGGTTGGGGTTGTTTTCTCTGGAAAAAATGTGCTTGCGAGGGGACATGATTACACTTTACAAGTACATTAGAGGACATTATAGACAAATAGCAGGGGACCTTTTTACCCATAAACTGGATCACCGTACCAGAGGCCACCCCTTTAGACTAGAAGAAAAGAAGTTTAATTTGATGCAACGTAGGGGGTTCTTCACAGTCAGGACAGTGAGGTTGTGGAATGCACTGCCGGGTGATGTTGTGATGCTGATTCAGTTAATGACTATAAGAGGGACTTGGATGATTTCTTGGACAGTCATAATATCAAAGGCTATTGTGATACTATGCTCTATAGTTAGTATAGGTATGGGTATATATAATTTATGTGAAAGTATGCTGGGTTTTCATTTGGAGGGGTTGAACTTGATGGACTTTGTCTTTTTTCAACCTGATTTAACTATGTAACTATGTTACTATAGCCATCAGCCTTTACAATTTGATTCTCTAATAAAATCACATCTGATGCTTCCTATGGTATATAGACATAGAGAAGCTTTATTTTGTTGTCTCTTCATTACTCTTTGGGTTACTTATTCAAAGTCAACACTTTTTACAACATACATATTTTGCTTCCCGCTGCTGGGGCATTATAAGAGACAAGGCCGGGCCAAGGGGTAGGCAGAGTAGGCATATGCCTAGGGTGCAAAGCTGGGGGGGCGACAGGCACGTACCTCCTCTGTCGCCTACTACCAGTCTGGTCCTCTCTCTGCCTGACTCTCTGTGCTTTTTACTTCTTTTTGTGCACCTGTGCATGCACGTGAAAGCACGATTTCGCCAATTTGCACACGCAAGCTCCACTTGCGCATGCGCACTCACGCTAAGCGTCTGCCCGGCTTCCTAGGCCTGTGCAGTGCGGCCCGGCCCTGATAAGACAGCTGGGGAAGGGAAGTAGTCCAAAACTTTCTAGATCTGGTGGCATATCTGCACTGAGATTTCAGCCTCCTAGAGTTTATATCCAGTAAGTTTTTCCCCAACAACTGCTTCAAACAAAATAACAACTGGTGTAGAAACCTGGTGAGTCCTGGAAAACCAACTTTACTGAAGGTTAAGGTGGAGTTTGGACCCTCTACAAAGATTGTGCTGTGTTTTGTTAAATGCTACTTCCACCACTGAACCACTTAATAACCATTACACTGTAGTCATTGAGATGGATTCACAATAATGTTGCTCTGGGGTGATATTTATCTTCTCGCTTCCTCAAATCCCTAATACAAGTTTCTTATGATCTCTAAAATAAGACAGGAACCAGCTGGAATACATACACTGTATAATAAATCACCACCGTATAACCATTATATTTGAAGCATTTGTAGCCATGACAAATCCATTTCTCTGGACATCATACGTGTTCTCAATGAAGGCATCTGCCATAATGCTGAAAAGTTGTTAGAAAATATTACCTTTGCAGGGAACGTGGGCTGGGGTGCCCTGCAGTCTTTTCCTGATCTCATTACACTTCTCAACAAAGAAGAATATGTTGACACTTCATAAAGAATGAAAGATGTAGCTGCAAATAACAATGCGGGGCTGACATCAAACACAGAACATGTGATGAAAGGGGCCTATATTGGAGGTAGGCCAGGTGTAAATGAGTAGATGATCCCCCACTGCTGGATTTTTTATTCTTTCCCATACAGGTCATGTTGTGACAGGTAGATGCAGAGAAGCTTGAGCAGCCTGTACCTTTGTAGATCAGGCGTGGCCAACTCAGCAAATGGCCCATGTGCTGAAATAGTGATGAACGATATCCATACACACATTGGGGCTGCTAAGCTGAAATATTTGATTGTAAAACTTTATCATCTTATTAAAAACTATTAAACTGCTTAGGGCCTCTATACACTGAAGGGCCCTTGTACAGCTACATCAGCTTCACACGCTATAAGTCTATCCCTGCTAGAGAGGCTCTTCAATTCAGTTTTTGCGCCACAGCTTCCAGCTGTCAGTGATGTTGTTAGAAGCTGAGAGATGTAGTTTAGGTCTTCAAGTTGCCCTTTGTTAAATGCAGAACGAGCCTCAGGATGAAGAGAAGACAACAACTGTTTCCCTCCATCTCCACTGATTGCACAGCTCATTATTATGCCTTTAAGCAAATGCTTCCTATATGTGAATCCGCCAGCTTTACTGTATAATTGGTCCAATCAACAGCAATTACTGTAATAAAATGAACTTTAAACAAGAGCTTATTAAAAAAAGATTAGGGTTTTCTCAAGACTTGAGAAGAATTAAGGAACAGGAGGACAAATGACACCATTTTAACACTTTCGGTATTTATGCAGAATTCAGCCAATAAAGGTCCTGTAAACGCCTATTTCAATAATTATACAGGAAGTAAATTTTAGTTTGGTTCAAACTAATGAGTTCCATACATAGTAACATAATAATATAGGTTGAAAAAAAGACACACATCCATCAAGTTCAACCTTATACAGTATATCTATATATAACCCGCCTAACTGCTAGCTAGGCACATGTTTTTTGGATTCATTGAAACATTTGAGGCAAAAGAGAAAGATATAATCTGGCTAAACAGATTTTTTGTTCTTTACTATATTGCTATTTATTCAAAAAAGTTCTTAGTACTTGTGTTTGGCCAACATTATAAAGGCACAGTATGTCTCATCCAGAAACCCTTTATCCCAAGTGCACCAAAATAAAGCCATAAAGTGGTAAATAACTGTTGGTGTTATTGAAATTATTTAATATAATTTGGGTCATTTTTGATCTTTCAATTAGTTTCTCTAATTGGAGAGAGGCCCTTCTCACATAAGCAAGAAACTTTCAGAGAATCTTTACAATCAGTTGATTTCTGGTCAGGTACATTGAATATGCTTATCTGGAGGGACTTTTGAGCATTCAACGGTTTGGAGGGAGCTCCAGAGGCAGAAATGTAAAATAATTCTTGCAGTTAGAAATAATATAACTTGGTTAAAGCAAAAGAGGGGTAAAGGTCGTGAAGCAGAGTGTAGGTTGCATGAAGGAGGGTGTAGAAGTCTGCAAGTATGTAGCCCTATGAAAAGACAGGAATGAGTATTGACCATTAGCTCATCCATGCTAAATTTAGAATTTGCATTTAAGTGGTTTGGTCTCTTGTATATAATCCCTTAAGTCTGGGCCCTATGTACACTAAACAGGATATTTGTGGGGAAAGATAAAGAAGAGTTTAAGAGGAATATAAAAAAAACTGTTATAAACATCATATCTCCCAAAATGACTGCATACAATTAGTATATACAGTATAAGAGTAGAATCATGTGTAACATGTCTTCTTGACCCATAAGCTATAATACCATATATTTATCAGACAAGAGAATTTAGAGGTCAGAGTTATGATTTTCAAGTAATTGTAATAATTAATGAGCACTAGATGTGGTGCCATTTTAAGACATGAGTTACCAACACCTGCTGGTAGGATTTTCCTGCAATGTCCCACAGATAGTCCATGTGTAGCCACAGATAGGCTGGTATTCTACAGTCCTTGATGTTATTGTTCCTCCAGGTTGCACAAATCAAGTAGGTTTGGCGGTTCCATGCAAGTCCAAAGGCATAATGTGAGAAATGTTGATCGCTGGGCCGTAGTTGACTATGGTTGCTTCTGGTGGATTCAAGTTCCATTGTAGATTATGGTTCCTTTTTCTCATGGTGGATTAATTATCTACATATAGTCCATGTATAGCCAAGCCACAGATAGGCTGGCATACTGCAGGACTTGATGTTATTGTTTCTCTACGTTATTATCTAGTAGGTTTAAACCACCTGAATGTCAAAAGTCTCTAGGCCTCCCTTCCATAGTGGAGCATTGTTCCTTTATGCATATTGTGGATTAAAGTTCCAATAATGAGTTACACTCATGGTGCCAGGTGGTTCTTCATCTTCTGACAGTCACCCATAACATTCTTGGAACATACTCTCTAAATTATCAATTGACTTTTTATGCCCTCTCTCTAATAACCTTTCAGGCTGTAGATGTGAAGAAGTAGACAAGGTATTTACCTTATTTAGCAAGTTGCTAAACAAGTTTATGGTGTGCTTCTCCATGTATATATATATATATATATATATATATATATATATATATATATATATATATACATATATATATATATATACATAATGTGTAAAGTGGACCAGCACTCCAATAATTTTCCAAATGATTTTATTGAGTCATCACTCATGTGTCCAACGTTTCGGCCCTCGTTATAATTATAATTATTATAATTATAATAATAGTTATGTTAGATATTCAATGATATAATGGTACATTTGGAGTTGTCTGGAGTTTTGTTTCCAGTTCTTCAGTAGTTCGATGCAAGGCATCCAGGCCCAGATTTACAAACAAACTTGCAAGTCTCCAGTGGAGCTGGGCATCTAAGAAGAGTTAAAAAGATTTACTGAAAATATATTTTTGAAGTGTAAATATTAGTCCTAATTCAAGCGGCACAAAGCGAGAAGCCACTGGCTTGTGAAAAAAGTTCAATATACTCTTTCTGTTTCTGTATATACACATACTGGAGATAGCATTGTCATTTTCTGTGTTGCCTGCTGCTAGGTATTGAAAGCCTTCATGAATATTGAATGATATAAGTGGGGAAAAGGAGCCTGGAGACAACAGTCAAACACCTATGTTTCATGCAGGAGAGAATGCACAAAATAACTATTCTAAAACTTTTTTTTTTAGGTTGTCCAACCCTAGTTGCCCAAGCCATATTAGTCCACCACACTTTTTTGCACCAGCCGCGCACCCTTCCCTTTCACCCGATAACATTTAATGAAAGAGAATGGAGTTTTTACTGGGATCTGAGACAGATGCTTGCCTCCTCATTGGCTGCTGCTGCTGCTGCCTTCAAAACTACAGTTTTTCACCAGCAAAATGTTTTAACCAAGAAACATTCTATACCATGTGTGACCTTCTTAATTCTTGGACAAGACCACAAATAATGAAAAAATTCACTTTGAAAGTTTTACATTATGGACACCAAGAAGTAGATTTTATGTGCTTAGGGCTCTTTTCCTGGATCCCACCTTGTGGGGAGGTGGGTACAGGACTGGGTCTAAGCCGTTGACAGGCCCTGTTTAGGGACAGTTCTATTTAGTGATAGGAGTTTGTGTTATGGTTGCTCTAGGAGCTAAAGCTAGTGTCAGATTATTTAGTGAGCAGCACTCCAACTTTAAGAGTAGTTGAGGTTAACACCCTTGCGATGATCCAGCCACCAGACAGGAACATGAGTGGGTGAGCTCAAAAGCAGAGAAAGTGCCAAGGAGTAAGATACCCTGTGCAATTAATTTCAACTTGGTTTGGGTTGAGTCCAGATAACCTTTGTTGATCTGCATGACTAAAAAAGTTTCAAGGTAATATAACATCTCACCAGGAGTTGCGGGGAGTTGCCCATAGCCACTGGTGCTAGGGTATACTGGTAGCCACTTCTCAGGCCCACCTATGGGTGTAGTACATATAAAATCAATCAGTCAATCAATCAATCAATCCCAGTATGAAGAAACAATACATTCAATATAATTATGGTGTCATGCACAACTTGGCAGTTGCTCTTCAGTGTCATCTCCTCTTGACATAAATGCAACACCAGGCAGTTAACCTTCTGCAAATGGGTCAAAAATGAGCCAAATGAAAGCGTGACAGAGCAAATATAGCAGTTAGGAGCATTTATGTGGATAACCTGCCATGCCATGCTTTTCTGCTAAATGCACTGTAAATAGAAGTTTTGAGAGCATCTAATAGGTGTTTTCAGATAAGTGTTATATTGGTCTGTCCCAAATAGCTGCTTTCTCTGTGGTTATGTATTACACTGTGTTTTTAGGTATAATTAAAATAAGACCGTTCGAAATAACATTTGTCATAATGTCGGCAGCATTTTTATATTCCGTTAGATACGTTACGGGGCTGATTCACTAAGGGTCGAATATCGAGGGTTAATTAACCCTCGATATTCGACTGGGAATTAAAATCCTTCGACTTCGAATATCGAAGTCGAAGGATTTAGCGCAGATAGTACGATCGAACGATCGAAGGATTATTCCTTCGATCGAACGATAAAATCCTTCGAATCGAACAATTCGAAGGATTTAGATCGAACGATGGAAGGAATATCCTTCGATCAAAAAAAGTTAGGCAAGCCTATGGGGACCTTCCCCATAGGCTAACATTGACTTCGGTAGCTTTTAGATGGCGAACTAGGGGGTCGAAGTTTTTTTTAAAGAGATAGTACTTCGACTATCGAATGGTCGAATAGTCGAATGATTTTTACTTCGAATCCTTCGATTCAAAGTCGTAGTCGTAGTCGAAGGTCGAAGTAGCCCATTCGATGGTCGAAGTAGCCCAAAAAAAACTTCGAAATTCGACGTTTTTTACCTTCGAATCCTTCACTCGAAGTTAGTGAATCGGCCCCTACGTCTTGGGCTTCAGAAAGGTATATTATAAGAGGCTTTACCTTCTCATCATGTACAATATTAGACAGTTTGTCCTGTTTGTTTAAATCTCTGTTTGGTCCTAGAAGTTGATGGTCAGCAGACTTCCTTCCCTCCTGGTCAAGTTTTACCATCAGGCCTGGCTTGAAGTCAGTGTTTACATTTGCCCCATTTGGATTGAGGTGAGGGCTCTGTGCTGCCCAGTTATTAATTTCCACTCACATCTTTACCACCCATTCTATTCCAACCTAACTCTGTGAATAAGGGCATTATCATGCTCGATCAGGAACGGGACTTGAAATGCTGCTCGATTGAAATGCACAGAATCATCACCTGAAGTCCTCCAATCGTGTCCAATGCAGTGAAGAAGGAAACATATTGGGGGGGAGGGCAGGGATGGAACAGAGGCGGGGTCCGGGCATGACAGGCAAATCAATGATAGCCCTGGACCACTTAAATTAAACTAAACTTTTTTCAGTGCAATTTAATGATGTAAGTAGTAGCTCTCTATAAATAGAAGAAAACATCCTGAAATAATACTTAATTTAATGTTACCGAGCCTGACATTTTTTTCAAGCAGAACATTGTGACCCTTTTACAATGAAAGGTAAAAAAAAAATGGAATAACTTCAACAATATTCTAGATGCCTCTCATCTGGGAAAGCATGCAGACCTCAACAATAAACATGATTAACAGTATCTCCTGGACAGCTTCTCTGGGGAGACTTGCACTTAACTGATAACAAACCATCACCTGTAAAAAACAGCTTTAACATATCTATAGGGAATCACATACATCAAGCATGATTAGTATGAGAAGCAAGTCTGAAACGCGCACATAAAAATATAGGGAATAGGAGCACCAATCATTCTTCCCGGTCCTGGATCTTTCTCGGGCCCAAGGGCACAAACATGCAACATAAGAAAACAAGAGACACAGAGGAGAACAATACAAGCTATCTATAAACAATATTCTATATGCTTTATATAGATGTACAGCAATAATTCAAATTCGAGGCGCATTTCAGGGTATATGACTTTTACCAGGTATCCCAGATAGGCATACCTTGTTTATGCTTGTCATTAATATAGCCTGCTCCTCAGAGCTAACTGATTCTGTTTTATAGTTACTAACTGCTGTCCATTTCAGTTTGATTTTCTGTTCCTGGAAATCTCCCTATTTACATAACTCACACATTAAGTTCTAAGTAACAGCCTAAAACATGTTGGACACACTTGTGTCATGTAGGGCTGCTCCTGTTACCATTTTACTCTGATATCATGAAAACTAAAAAATGTAAACTGTATATGTGCCCAGAAGAACAGTATGAGCAGTTTTACATTAAGCTGTAACTTTATGTAAAACCAAATAAGTAGGGTACAGGGCTGGTAGATTTATAAGGTGGTTCATTAGTTCCAAACCTAGTTCAGCAATGGTGATATCTGCATCAAACAGACTAAATGGTTCATTAAGTTATCCTTTAATATGCAGACAGCTTATTGTTGAGATCATTTTTGCAATCATGTCATGAAGTTTGTTAAAGGGGAACTATCGCGGAAATGAAAATTTAATACAAGCTTCATCATACTGAAATAAGAAACTTTCTAAATACAATCAATTAAACATTCTGTACTGTTTCTGAAATAATCAAGTCTTCACTATCCCTCTCTCAGCATCTGTTTCTCTTCATTCTGTTTTCATGTATCAGTTGGGTGTCAGAAAATCACATTCAAAACATCTTATAGGGGAGCTCCTTTTGCCTAGAAGTTGTAGTAGAGCTCACTCTATTAAAATCACCAGAAATCCTGTCTCTCTACATGCAGGATTTGTGCAAAAGGCAGCTATTTTGTTAGATTTTGTTTGTACTGGAATTAGATATTTGAACGAACTCTAATTCATCTGCTAGGAAAGGAAGCACCCCCCAAAATGATATATTGGATCTAAGAGGCCCATTTACTTTGCTCGAGTGAAGGAATAGAATAAAAAAAACTTCGAATTTCGAATGTTTTTTTTGGCTACTTCGACCATCGGATTGGCTACTTCGACCACGACTTTGACTTCGAATGGAACGTTTCGAACTAAAAATCATTCGAATATTCGACCATTCGATAGTCGAAGTACTGTCTCTTTAAAAAAAACTTCGATCCCCTACTTCGCCACCTTAAACCTACTGAAGCTCAATGTTAGCCTATGGGGAAGGTCGTAGAAAAATAGTTCGATCGATTGATTAAAATCCTTTTTTTAATCGTTCGGTCGAACTATTTTTCGTTCGATCATTCGATCGAACTATTTGCGGTAAATCCTTCGACTTCGATATTCGAAGTCGAAGGATTTACATTCAGCAGTCGAATATCGAGGGTTAATTAACCCTCGATATTCAACCATATGTAAATCTGCCCATAACTGTCAATGAATATCTGACACCCAACTGCTTATTGAAGACAGAATAAAGAGAAAGATCCTGAGAGAGGGATAGTTAACATAAACTTGATTATTACAGAAACGATGCAGAATATTTAATTGAAAGTTTCTTATTTCAGTATGCTGAAGCTTGTAATTTTCATTTTCGTGATAGTTCCCCTTTAACAAAATCTTCTGTGAATTGCAACTTCCAGCATCCCACTATAGGGTTGTGAAGGTTAAGATGGGCCACAAAGGGCTGAGGAGCACCTTCAGAGATTTTAGCTGTTGGTGGGATCTGTTAGTTGAAGTTCAAGAACAGTCATAGGGCTGCAGGATGGTCATCCATAATGTACAGACTGAAAACATCTAACGAATGTTGCGTTCTTTACCCTGAAATTGGGCGTCAGGCTGTAAGGACTTTAATCAGCTCTTTCTAAGCCATGCTAGACACAATAACAGAAGACAATGCCTTTAGTCACTTAATTACAAAATCAACTTTGACCAGAACATGATAACATTGTTATCCAGATATAAAAAAATTGCATAAATGGACCGTTTGTTCGAGGTCAGTGACAAATATTGAAGTTGTTACAAGGCTTTAATAAAAGATGCTGCCTTTGGAGACAATTTCCGTTGATAGAATGATTTTCCTACAGCCTTTGGCTCAGCTGCCCTTATTTCTGTGGCCTCTGAAGTGAAGTCTGGTTTAGCATGCAGTCAGCACGGTCCTTACATAAACGTCCCACATCATTCAGTAGTCACTTTCTGATCTTCAATTTCCAAGAGAATTATTTATAGGGTCTGTATGAAATATTCATAGCAGTGTCCCAAGCTTCTGATTGCAGCTAAAAAAGATTCTGCTCATTTTTAGCAAGACCTCCGTACAAATATTTAGGACTAAAAACACCCTTTATATTTGTTTAATGAGAACCTGTAACTAGTTCCATTGGTACTGTGCCATGACTTTGCTGGGTGCAGGCAGCATTGGAGAGAAAAAGCATAGTGATAACTGACGTATTTGTCTACTTGGGATTTCTAATAAAACACAGATCGTACCTCTGGGCTATATCCCCTCAAAGCTAATCATACATACAAGTGGTAACACACAAAACTGAATTAATAATTTACATTTGACCATTTCTCTGCATTCACAGATTATAAATTAAACAGTGCATGTAATAAAGAGCTCAGGTAGGCTACAGGAGGGAATGTTGCTCAGTGGTACTACACTATAAAGCATTGGTTCACACACTCAGTTACAGGAAGCCCATTAAAAACCACAAGATATGGATCTGCATGTATTAGTACAAGGGACATACTCAGGTCTCAGTTAAAGAATCACTTATCATAATCAACTTGCTGGCAGTGATGCACTTAAAGTGAAACCATGCGCCTCATTTACAATCTCATAGCTGCAAATCCACGTAATTGCCGATGATCTCCAGGGTACAAAGTGCACCAAAAAAAAGTGGCTGTTCACATGCACTCTGCTGAACTCTTAGTAAATAAGGCTTTTATTTTAACCAGAAAGTTCCAAATTATGGAAAGGCTGTCTCCCATAGGCTCCATTTTATCCAATAATCTCTGTAATAATAAGATATAATTAATCCTTATTGGAAACAAAACCAGCCTATTGAGTTTATTTAATGATTTTCTAGTAGACTTAAAGGAGAATTCAACCTGTGGGGAAAAAAAACCGTACCCCCCCATCCCAGGTAGACCCACCACCCTCCTACCCCAGGCTAACTACCCCTCCCCCAAATGCCCCATACTCCATACTTACCCCTTGATGCAGATTCTTCCAGCGAAGTTGCACGCATCCATCTTCCGGCTCCTCGGTATGCTGACTGGGAGATCGGCAATTTCTGTGTAATTCCGCACATGCACAGTTGTCGCAAACCAGCAAACTGCACGTGCGCAGAAATACCGATCTCTCAATCAGCTTACCGAGGTTGCGGAAGATGGATGCGTGGAACTTTGCTGGAAGAATCTGCGCCGAGGGGTAACTATGAAGTATGGGGCATTTTCCCAGGGGAGTAGTTAGCTTGGGGGGGATGGGAGGGGGGTCTACCTGGGGTGGGGCTACAGGTTTTTTTCACCACAGGTTGAATTCTCCTTTAAGGTGTGAAGATCCAAATTACGGAAAGATCCATTATCCGGAAAGCCCCAGGTCCTGAGCATTCTGGATTACTGGTCCCATTTAGAAAATGAAGGTTCACTAGAGAGCAATTGTGTTCAAATTGTGTTCAATTTAAATTGCTTTTATTCTGGGTGCAAACATAAGAAAATACAACATGCATGTTGTTGCAGAGACGTGCAACTAAATTGGTTAGAGGGATGGAAGACAAATTATGAAGGTAGACTGTCAAGGTTGGGGTTGTTTTCTCTGGAAAAAAGGTGCTTGCGAGGGGACATGATTACACTTTACAAGTACATTAGAGGACATTATAGACAAATGGCAGGGGACCTTTTTACCCATAAAGTGGATCACCGTACCAGAGGCCTCCCCTTTAGACTAGAAGAAAAGAACTTTCATTTGAAGCAACGTAGGGGGTTCTTCACAGTCAGGACAGTGAGGTTGTGGAATGCACTGCCGGGTGATGTTGTGATGGCTGATTCTGTTTATGACTTTAAGAATGGCTTGGATGATTTTTTTGGACAGACATAATATCAAAGGCTATTGTGATACTAAACTCTATAGTTAGTATAGATATGGGTATATAGAATTTATGTGAAAGTAGGGAGGGGTGTGTGTATGGATACTGGGTTTTCATTTGGAGGGGTTGAACTTGATGGACTTTGTCTTTTTTCAACCAAATTTAACTATGTAACTATGTAACTATGTAATAGTAATAACATTGCATAGTAACATTAACAGTCCCAAACCCTCCCTGGCTTTTACCCTGAACTGTAACTATAGCATGGAGACCTCTCCACAAAAAGAAACTCATGAACCAAGTAAACGGTGTATCAATGGCATTGCCATCAGGAGTTATCGCCTCTTCCCTATTTATATGTTTGCCAATTGTTATAGCTTGGCCCTCCGACCCCATCTCATTAGAGTGACAGGATATCATACTGTCCCTGAATAATAAAGTGTTCTGAAACATAGTCCAGAGCCTTACCTAAGGGCACCCTTATCACCCTTCTCCAATGTCAAGTTCCAGGGTCAAGTTTGGGCTGCGGGTTTGCCCATTTCCATACATTATCAAGTGTATAAGAATGTGCCTGTTGAGGGGGTCGGGAGCCCTCTGTCGGTGTCTCCGAATTGTGTCTAAGTCATTCATTGGGGAGAAGAAAAGGAAGAACCTACCTAAACCCTTCTGGTTTCTTTGATGGGTCGAGGACTGCTCAGGCCCAGATTTGTGGAAAGGCCACTTAGGCCCAGGCCTTGGGCGGCAGGATTTTAGGGGGCGGCATGATGTCTAACCACACCCACATTGGTTTAAAAACACTGGGGATGCACTAGAGAATCATTTTTTAAATTTCCCGTGTGCCAACCCCCATTCCCTCAATTTTCTCTTGACTTCCATAAAGGTATTACGTTTCTTTTGTAGACCAGATGAGTAGTCAGGGTATATTGCAATACTGTTACCATGGATTAGGTCCCGTTTGTCTCTTGCCAGGGCCAGGATGGTATCTCCGTCTCTATAGTTCAGTAAGCACAGCAGGAAGGGTCTAGGGGGTGCCCCAGGAATAGGGGGCCTCCCTGGGACTCGGTGAGCCCACTCCACTACAAAACAGGAGGACAGGTTGTCTTTTATCCAGCTTTCTATTAATGCCTCTGGGTTGTTACCCTCAGATCTTTCAGGGAGGCTGATTATCTCTGGTTGTTCCTCTGTTGGCAATTCTCATAGTCCTCCAGGAGATCTGCCTGGGTGCGTATCTATTGGGTAAGTTGTTGTATCTGATTGAGTAGTGGGTCACACCTCTCCTCTAGCCCAGATATACGTCCCTCTGCAGTGGTCACTCTTTTTTGTACCATTTGCAAGTTTGCTCTGAGCAATGAAACATCCACTTTTAGTTCTTCAATTTATATGGAGAGGGTTGTTTTAGACTCAGCTATGGCTGCGAGTAAGATCTGCAATCCGTGGTCTTGCTGAGTGGGAGTTGGTGTTGGAGATTCAGGTTCCCCCCCCCCCCGATCCATCATCCATGTCCCTAGGTGGGGAGTCTGGCCCTTTATCTGTCTTCCTGGTATATTGTTCAAGAGTTTTCTGTCTGGGGCCATATTTGGCCATACTCAGATCGCGGTATATAGCGCTAGATGTCCCTCTGTATGTGCCCAGCCTGTGGTGTGCGTGCAATGCCTTGATCACCGGGTTACAGTAACATCGGTGCTTCATGTCTGCATTAATTGGAGTGGGGGTACTCTATTAAAGAGCCAGAGCAGAGCTTCTTTGTATTGCTTTGCTGCCAGAGTATACAGCAGAGTGGTGTTTTCCAGCAGAAAAAGGGATGACTGCTAATGTTAATTGCAATGGCAATTTTGCACATATGCTGTCAGGTCTCCACAAGTGGATTATCAGTCTCACAAGAAGGGGTTAATTTTGGAGCTCCTTTGCTGGAACTCTGCTTTGTCCCTGTGCCTTATACTGGATGGGCAGGTGTGATCTGGGAGCTGTGTCTGACTTAACTATGTATAAACAGTCTGTGTGGCTGGGTCTCCTGCATAGTTTTCTTATGTGCTTGGGGGAGAGAGTGCCCCTGGGGTCTCAGCTGTTGTTGTACACCTTGTACAGAGGGATAAGGAGCCCCTCTTTCCCTGTACCTGGATCTCTTTTGGTGTCTGGTTAGGTGCTGGCCGGGTGAATTCACATGCAGTTTCCGGACGGGCCCGCCGCTGGATTGGCGGTTACACGAGTCCCGAACTTCCATCGTGGTACTAGGCCACAATTTTATCTTGGCCGTCCAGAGCCCTAGAAAGCTGCTTTTTGAGGATTTGTGGTCCTCTACACAATTATTTCTACAAATAATAGTGGATTTGAAAAATTACATTTTATTCTATTACTCTATATTAGAATTATTCTATATTTTAGAACGTTGTCTGTAATTAACTTCTCCTACTCATTAAGAAGGTCTCCCCTTGTGTCAGTATACAATAAACTAAACAATTATGGACTGAATACATTTTTCTTGAAAAACAAAAAAAAAAATAAAACCGAATAAATCGAATTAATAATGAATAGTTTATGTGTTTCTTTTCAAACAAATAGATGTTGTTCTTTGTTGGATTCCATATTTCTTTCTTGTAGGCTGCCATCGGTGACCAAGCTGTAATACTGGTGCCCAAGATGACAAAGGAGCCCCTTATGCCCCCGTCCCTCCCCCCGATGGTGCCTTAGTGCTTCAGTTCTTCAGTTCTTTAGTTCTTCCACCCTATGGAAAGAGAGTTCAGCGTCAGACATGGAGTAGGAATTCTGAAATTCATTTGCAGTTACAATTTTGTCAATATCATGTTTTAAGTCCCGTGCTTTTTCTGTTAATTTAAAGGTCAACTATAACTATAACAACATTTTCTCCCATCTCAGTGTGTGGGTCTCTCTCCTACATTTATGCCTATATACATAGATATATAGATCTCTATAGATTATATTTTTAACATGTATTTATATAGCGCCAACATATTGCTTAGCACTGTAAAGTAAATGTGATTATACAACTAAGTCACATGAATTATATACATAGAACATATGGTGTAACAAACATCACAATTAATACAGGTACAAAAGGTGAGGAAGGCCCTATGCATAGGCATACAGTCTAAAGGGAAGGGAGTAATACACAAGGTGTGGGAGTGGGCAAGATCGAATTAAGTGGGTGAGAAATGTGGTATTGTATGTGGTGTTGCGTTTGGTAGTTAAGCAGAGTGAAGGTAGGCTTCTCGAAAGAAGTGCGTTTTAAGAGATTTCTTGAAAGCAGAAAGGTTGGGAGAAAGTCGGACAGACCGTGGGAGAGCGTTCCAGAGGAGGGGTGCAGCCCTTGCAAAGTCTTGAATGCGAGCATGTGAGGAAGTAATGAGAGAAGAGTTGAGTAGCAGGTCAGTAGAGGAGCGTAGTAAGCAGTTGGGTGAGTATATAGAGCTGAGTTCAGAGATGTAGGGTGGGGCAGAGTTATGAAGTGCTTTGAAAGTTAGTGTCATTTGAATTTGATTCTGAAAGGTAACGGAAGCCAGTGCAGGGATTGACAGAATGGCGAGGCAGACGAGGAGCGGTTGCTGAGGTATATGAGCCTCGCAGCAGTGTTCATTATGGACTGGAGAGGTGACAGTCTCTGGAGGGGAAGGCCAATTAAAAGAGAGTTACAGTAGTCTAGACGTGATATGATGAAAGAGTGAATAAGAATTCTGGCAGCATCTTGGGTGATAAATGATAAACGTATTTTGGATATGTTCCTTAGGTGGAAGTGACATGATTTAATAAGTGACTGGATATGAGGAGTGAATGACAGGGCAGAATCTAGGATAACCCCAAGGCACCGGGCCTGGGGAGAGGGGATGATAGTGGAATTGTTAACTATGATGGATACTTCCGGGATTTTACTGGTGTTAGTTGGAGGAAAGAGAACCATTTCAGTTTTAGAGAGGTTTAATTTAAGGTAGCGTTGCGACATCCAGGTAGAGATAGCGGACAGGCAGGAGGAGACGTGAGTTAGGAGTTCTGGGTTGAGATCAGGAGATGAGAGATAGATCTGAGTATCGTCAGCATAGAGGTGGTAGTGGAAACCATATGAGTTGATTAATTTGCCAAGGGAGGAAGTATAGAGGGAGAATAGTAATGGTAATAGTAATAGTAATGGTCCCAGGACAGAGCCTTGAGGAACTCCAACAGAAAGAGGTAGGGGAGAAGATGATACTCCATTGTAGGAGACACTGAAGGAACGATTGGTGATGTAAGAAGAGAACCAGGACAGGGCTGTGTCTCGAAGGCCAAGCGAATGGAGGGACTGGAGGAGGAGAGGGTGATCTACAGTGTCAAATGCGGCTGAGAGATCAAGCAGTATTAGTAGTGAGAAATGATTGTTGGCATTTAAAAGGTCATTAGTTAGTCGAGTCAGGGCAGCTTCCGTGGAGTGTTGTGGCTTAAAATCAGATTGTAAGGGGTCCAGTAGGTTATTGTCAGAGAGGAATGAGGTTAGTCGGTTGTAGACTAGGCGCTCAAGTAGTATAGAGACGAAAGGTAGCAGAGAGATAAGTCGGAGGTTGTCAAGATTGGAGGGATCAAGAGAGGGTTTTTTTCAGAATGGGGGTGACAAGAGCATGTTTTAGTTGAGAAGGAAACAGTCCAGTTGAGAGCGAAAGCTTAAATAGGTGAGTTAAGGCTTTGATTAGACAAGGATTGGTATTGCGGAGAAGTTTTGAGGGAATTGGATCAAGCGGGCAGGTGGTAAGGTGAGAAGAGGCCAAAAGCTTTGAGACTTCCTCATCAGTGACAGGGGTGAAGGAGCACAGGAGAGACTGGGAAATGTGGAGGGAGGGTGGTGGAAGTCTAGGGGGGTTGAGTAGTGTAATGTCCCTTCTGATAGTGTCAATTTTGTTTTTGAAGTGCTCAGCAATATCTTGACAAGAGACAGATGTGCACGGAGGGGGTGGAGAAGGGGAAAGGAGAGTTTTAAAGATGGAGAAAAGTTGTGCTGGTTTTTTAGAAAGGGAGTTAATGAGTGAAGTAAAGTATGTTTGTTTGGCTTGGAAGAGACTGGTGTTATAGGAGCGCAGGGCAGATTTGTAGCTCCAAAAGTCTGATTCTGAACGGGATTTGTGCCAGCGACGCTCAAGTGCGCGCTTTTGTATGAGCAGTATGCCAAGGTTGAAGTGGTTTGGGTCGAGAACGTTTAGTTTTTATAAGAGCAAGCTCATTTAGGGCAGTGGTGAGAGTACTATAGTAGACAGAGGTAGCCACATTAGGACATGAGATGGCTGAGATATTAGAGTGAAGAGAGTCAAAGGAAGAAGAGAGATGTGACACATCTACAGCTTGCAAGTCACGGTAAGTACGTGTTTGGGGAATAGCAGGGGGTGAGGAGGGAGTTAGTGAGAGTTGAAATGTGAGCATATTGTGATCAGAGAGGGGAAATGATGAGTTAGTAACATTGGTGGTTGAACAGAGTCTGGTAAATGTGAGATCCAGAGCATTACCATTGGAGTGAGAGGGGGAGTCTGAGCACAAATAAAAGCCTAGGGATTAGATCATCTATAGACCTCTGTAGACTAGAATATTCACACCCATTTCATCACGGAGCCAGGCTCGGACTGGGCCGGCGGGGCACTGGGAAAAAACCTGGTGAGCCCCCAGCTCTTGTGGGCCCCGCTGGCCCAGTTCTCTTCCCTGTGCTGCTCCTCTTGCAGCAAATACACGGTGCGCATACGCGCACGCCCTTGTGCGCATACGCGCACGCCCTTGTGCGCATACGCGCACGCCCTTGTGCGCCGGCAGGTGGGACCCAGTGGAATACAAGGTACGCGCATGCCCGCACGCGTTTGTGCGCCGGCGGGGGTGTGACTCACATCATGTCACCCCTGGGGCCCCCCAGTCCGACCCTGGAAGCGGACCATTAAGTGATTGGCAGTGGGCCCACTGCCGCCAGTTGCCCACCGCATCCGTCACTCTGTTTTACTCCCTCTACTTCCACTGCCTGCCAGTACCTCAGGACGCATTATAGAGGTTGAAGCCAGGCTGCTGAGGACCCTGTTCACGCTGTGATTGGCCTGTGCTATGCCTGCACGTAAATAATACCTTTCAGGCAGGAAGCAACACACTTAACCTGTCCCTGCATACACAGTTCTATTGGGTGCGGGCGGCTCTGAGTGTGATGATCAAGCACAGTTTAATACCGTGCCATCTTCACATGAGAGAGAGCAGTTCAGCAGAGCTTGGCAGTGGCACAACACCCTCTCCCAGGTGGCACATCATACACTTCAGGACTTTACTGGTTGCACTGAAGCCTCCTATGTGATATGGAATACCCTGCTTCAGCATCACAGAAGGTGCCACAAGTACTGACTATTCTTAAGATTAAGACTCTCCATTTTTGCTAAAGAGAAGTTTTTATATATAAAATAAAAAATTATTTGTGTAAATGTTCTTTGTGTCACTATTACTGGGTTGGGATAAGCAGACAAAAAGTTGTCCATCATATATTTCAACAGTGTTGCAAGTTTTTTAACCTCTCAAGGAGTAGTAGTTAACTTTCAGTTAACTTTTATTATCTTATAGAATGGCCAATTCCTAGCAACTTTTCAATTGGTCTTCATTTCATTTTTAAATTTGTATATTTTTCAAATGACTTGCCTTTTTCTGACTCAAACCAATGCCTGGTTGCTGGTGTAATTTAGACCGAAGCAACCAGATGAGTGCTGAAATTCCAAACTGGACAGCTGAATAAGATGCTAAATAATAAAAAAAATGAAGACCAATTGCAAATATCTTAATATGGTTTATTTATGAACAAAAGTGTGGAAGATTCATGGCGCGACACAGATTAGTCCTGCCTGGTGAGTCAGTACCTGATGAGAGGGAGATACAATACTTGGTTAGTTGAATCAGCTCCCAGTTCTCTACACCTGAGAGTCCTGGTGCACATACCGTGATGCTGAGTTTTTTGCAAGAGCAGGAGAAACAAAACATCGTTCATTTCATATGGCAAAGGGGAAAGGGGCAGAGCGACAGAGGGGAGGGGAAGAGGGGGGAGTGACAGAGGGGAGAGAGCGGCGGAGGGTGGGAAACCAAAGAGAGCTTTGATAACAGACATGGGGTAGGCAGAAGACAGTTTAAGAGGTACCTGCCCAGCACCCCCCTGTTGTTGCGCCCTAGGCAGGTGCCTCTTCTGCCTACCCCTAGTTCCGGCCCTGGAAGAAAGAAACAGAGTTGTTCTGATGTTTTTCTGATTAGGAAAGATGTGAGAAAAGTTGTCAGGCGTTTCTATGTCTTTCCTAATCAGAGGAACATCAGAATAGTCATCTTTCTTTTTTCTGATATGTTCTTCAACTAAATGAAAATTCATTCATATTAACATTACATATTTTCCTTAAAAAAATTATTAATGTAAATTGCAATAGTGCTTACAATAGCACTCTCATCAATTTTACATTCACTTATTTTAAAGGTTTACTTATCCTTTAAATAAATAAAAGACCTTCTTTTGCTGGCAGCCTTTTGCCATCTGGTTCTTTACACACAACCAGATAACAGGAATGGCATCTAACTCTTGATGTTGCCTTTGTTACCTAAGACTATTTGATTGTTGACAGAAAGAAGAACATCTGCAGTATTATATTAAATCACAGGGACAATCTTACTAATCCTCCTCATACTCTAATATAAACAGGGAAGCCGCCACAGTCAGAGCATTAGTGGGTTAGCTTTTATTATGCTGCTCAAGAAGGAACCATCTTAAGCATACAGTAGGAAACTTCAGATAAAATGGATGAAATGAAGCCAAGCATGAACAAGAACGGTTTTTGTTTTTTTGTAGATTTTGTAGTTAGTTTGAAGTTGTTAGTAGTGATCGGCGAATTTGTCCTGTTATGTCGAAACATTTGCGAAACACATTAAAGTCAAATAATTTTGACGTGCGTCAATTTTGACACCCACGGCAATTTTTATACAAACGCCTATTTTGTCCAAAAGCATTAAAGTCAATAAGCATCCGATTTGACGCACAACAATTTTTATGCGCGCGACTATTCTGATGCACACCCAATGTTTTTTTGATGCAGCAGATTTTTTGCTGGTGAATTTACCCCGCAGTTTCTCGAAACGTGGAAATTCGGAAATTTGCGCCTGGCCAATTTCTCCATCACTAGTTGTTAGTAAAGATGCTTGAGTGAGAAGTGATTTCCATAAAGATGTGGGCACAGGGTTAGTTTAAGTATAGAGCAAGTCATTGGGGCCAATGCTTTAGAAAAGCACCCATGAGATAAATAATTACAATAGCATGCAGAAATACATAATAACTGTATGATGTAAACATCAGAGAGGTCCACAAATTAGTGATGGGCGAATCTGTGGCATTTCGCCCCAAAATTTGTGAAAATACAGAAAAATTTGCAAAAAGGCAAAAAATTTGCAAAACGCATTGAAGTCAATGGGCATCAAAATAATTTTGATGTGCAACAATTTTGACGCAAGCGAAAATTTTATATGCGCAACTATTTTGTCCAAAGTCAATGAGCATCAGAATAATTTTGACACATGACAATTTTTATGCGCATGACTATTCTGACCGCGACAATTGGTTGTGGCGGATTTTTGGCCGGCGAATTTTCAATACAGTTTCGCAAATTTATTAAGGAGTATGGTCTAATGTCACAGCCCGGCGGCGGGTTCCTGGCAATAGAGATAGTTTGTTGTCAGTGCTCAGTTTAGCAAGTCCCAGTTTTGTAAATGGCACATGGTTGGATGTTTCCTCTCTAATATGGGAATGTAATATTTTCTGTAAGCGCATAAAACATTTGCAAACACCTTTGCGAACATTAGCGACCATGTTTGCATCGTTACAGACCTCAGTGACTTTGTCGCAATGTTGCAAAATACTAAAAAAGGCATTTGTGAACATGCGCAGTGTATGTAATAACATTTCACAGTCGCAAAGCATTTTTTGTGATGTTTTTTGTTAATGAAGCAATATATGGACAAACAATCCTGGTTTTGTTTAAATGGTAAGGTGTTTTTTAGCAGCACAAAATGTCTCAATGTCTTAAATATATTAATAATGGGTTGAGTGCAGAGGACCTCTTGAATTTGCCTTGTTATTGTTTATATCATGTTATAAAGCTGTGACCAATACAATTCAAATGAAGGACAAGTGGTAAGCAGTAATTATTTCTAGGCCGGCAGTTTGGGAAGGGGGACAGGTACTTAGCCCTACCCATGTAATGTGCAGTACCAGTAAGTTTTTACAAATATGCTACTTTCCAACCACCCATTAGTTACAACCAACTAAGTCAAAGTCAAGTCAAAGTAAACTTTATTGTCATCTCAGCAGTATACGAATATACAGTGAGACGAGACGACGTGGCTCCAGCTAGTACATATTACAAAAATACACAATAAATATGTAAACATGAAATGTGCAATATATTGGCAGAAATTGGATATATACATGTGTAAACCTTTAGAACTGTGCAAATAAATTAACAGTTCACAAAGTTAAGTTCACAGTTCAGGTGTGTCTGGAATGTAGTGGGAGGGCAGGCAGTGAGTTGAGGAGTCTGATCGCTTGTGGAAAAAAGCTTTCACGCAGCCTGGTTGTTCGGGCTTTAATACTGCGAAAGCGTCTGCCGGATGGGAGCAGCGTGAACAGTCTGTGTGAGGGGTGTGTGGAGTCCAGTGCAATGCAGGAGGCCTCTCTTACACAGCGCTTGTGGAAGATGTCCTGCAGTGATGGAAGAGCCGCTCCAATGATGTTGCCAGCTGCTCTGACAGTTGCTGTAGACTTTTCCGGTCAGCAGAGCTGGCACTACTGTACCAGATGGAGATGCAGCTCGTCAGGACTCTCTCTATGGTGCCCCTGTAGAACACTGTGAGGGTGGAAGGCAGAAGGCTGGCCCGTTTCAGTCGTCTTAGGAAGTGAAGACGCTGCTGAGCCTTTTTGGTGATGGAGGCGGTGTTGGTGGTCCAGGTGAGGTCATCAGAGATGTGGACTCCCAGGAATTTGGTGTTCTTTACTAGTGATGGGTGAATTTGCGCCGTTTCGCTTCGCCGGAAAAAAACAGCGAAAAATTTGCGAAACGGCGCCGGCGTCTTTTTTTTTATGCTGACGCCCGTTTTTTGACGCCGAGGCCAGTTTTTAACGCCGACGTCCGTTTCGCAGATTTATTTGCGGGCGGCAAATTGCGCGAATTCGCGCCTGGAGAATAAATTCGCCCATCACTATTCTTTACTGTCTCTACCGTGGAGCCATTTATGTTGAGTGGTGTGTGAGCAGGGAGAGTTCTCCTGAAGTCGACGATCATCTCTTTCGTTTTATCCACATTCAGTGACAGTTTGTTCTCACTGCACCAGTCAAGATGTCCAAGAATCACTTGGACATCTTGACTTATTTTCATCTTAGTGGGTTACAAACCCATTAAGATGAAAATCTTTTAACCCACTAAGATTTTCATTACAGTTCCACACTTACTTCCAACCCTATCATACTTAAGCTTCTGCTGCCTACCCCTAGTTACAGCCATGCGACATAGAAGAGAATTAACCTTACCTACACCTATGGCAAGATTGTATGCTAACTTCAAGGCATTTACCCCTAGGTTCATACAGACCACCCTAAAAATACATGCTTGCTAGAAGTTTATTTGGCCTTGAAATAATTTATTTGATTGCTATAGTAAAGTGCAAATGATGATATAGATTTATTGTCCATTTATGCCTTAAAAGAGCAACAAATAAAGATATAACAATAGCTTCATACTCATATTTTGTTATTATATTTTCATATTTGTGCTTCACAATTGCAAAGGGAGTTAAACAATGTAAACATGGTTCCATCTAGACCATTGTTGATCTCCAGCCTCTTGGTTAAGAGCTCATGTTTCACTGTATCAAATCAGCTGACAGGTCAAGCATTATTAATAATGAGACGTCTCCTCTGCCTTGCACCATGAGTAGGTTATTCAGTATTCATGTCAAGGATGTCTCTTTGCTGTGTGGTTTTCTGAAACAGGATTATAATGGGTTATAGCTGTCAAAAGCTGATAGATGGTTTTCTAGTTGGATTTCTGGATCTTTCTTAATAACCTTTCCAAGAAATGGATGGTTTGAAACTGACCTGTGGTTAGCCATCTCATCAGGGTCTAGGAATGGCTTTTTGAAAAGGGTTTGATAGTTGCTTTCGCTTTGGGTCTGGAATAATTCCTGTTAGGATCAACTTAGGAACTTGTGGCTCTTTATGCTACTTTCACTTCCTCCTGTAGGGACTGGGTCTATACCCCGTGCAGTAAACTGATAATGAACCAATGGATTTGTGAGTCTATGTTCAAGTCTGTAGGATTCAGAAGATGCACATCACAAGAGCAAACATGCAACATGTTTTTTTTTTTTGGAAATGACTTTGTCCTCGAAGAAGGCAGAGAATGTCATTCATTGTGTTTAAAGATCTGTTTGTACTGTTTGTTTGTAAACGTACAGGGTTCACTGCTTTTGTGGGGTGAAAACAGCTGACACTCTCTTTTTGAGCAACCCTTGAAATATTGTTTGGGTAAAACATTCTCATGCACATAATGAGCGAATACCACGATTTGTTCATTATGATGTCAGAAACACGTTATGCACATTTATTGGAAAAATCCCAGGTCCCAAGCATTCTGTATAAAAGGTCCAATACCTGTACGATATTATGTATTTGCCACGTCTCCTATTTTTCTATTCTTTAATAAAAGTTCCTGATCAAACATGTTGGATTTGGTGCATCCCAATTAACAAAACACAGTTAATATCTTATTGTTTGCAGACTGATGAGATGTAAATATTGTGCATGTTCAATAAAGGTACTTGTGTCCAAACACGCTCATTGCACGTCTGTCTAGTTGTGTACTCCCCATTGCATCCATCCTGCCTCTTCTCAGGGTCTCGGGGGGCTGCCTAACATTTTGGCAGCCCCTAGTGATTATGCCTTTCCTTCTCCTTTAAGGTTTCTGATGCACAAACATTGCAGCATTGCACTCAGCAACAATGTGTGAGTTAGGCAGAGAGCAGGTGGGGTGTAAGCATTATTTCTGCATAGGCGTAGCTGCTGGCGTCCAACGGCATCTTCCTTAATAAACGAACAACAGTAACACAACAGACAAATGTACCATGTGCTGTCAGCAGGGATTTTAATAGAGCCTTTCTCCTAACGTTTTGGAAGTTTGTTGAAATTATACCCATCTCTGGAGATTAATTTAGAAGCAACTTTCCAATGCTTTGACAGTACATTTCATTTTAATTAACTATTTTTCATAGCAGAGCTTTTATTTTTTTAATTAAATAGAGAAAGTGTCTGCGTTTATGTGGGAGAATTAGCATGGTGAAATGTTAAAAAAAAAAAGAAAGAAAAGAAAATCAATTGAAAAATCAGTTTGCATAAGGAAGATTTAAATGATCATCACATTGCCATTGCTAAGGTCCACCATTGCTAAGGTCCATTTGCAATACTACTTTGTTATTATCCAGGGGCCTGTGCATAATATTTGCTCCCATTTGACCAATACAACCAAGCACCCTAGGCAACCTGAGCAGCTGGGAGAGTGACAGAGGGGAGCAAACTAGTGATATGCGGGCCGGCCCTACGGGACCCGGTCAGGTTCAGGCCAACCTAGCACCCCCATTTGCTCTCCACGCCCACCACCTTACACTGCCGGCTTCCTACTTCCTTTTTTATAGACAGGCACCTGTTATCCCCGCCCCTTTTGTGACATCATCGGCGGGTGGTGCAGGTCTATAAATGGAAGACGGAAGTCAGGCTCAGGCACGATCGGGTGGAAGAGAGGACGAGATCCGGTTGGGTGCAGGTCTGGTTTTACTCGACCCGCACATCACAAGAGCAAACATGGACATGGGGTAGGCAGAAGACCTATTGAAGCAAAAATGTTGGTGCAGGGCACACTGGTAACTCAGGTATTGATCAGAGTTTATGGATAAAAAATGAATGCTTTATTTATATAATCATCTCTCGTCTGACGCGTTTCGTGTCACTGGGATACTTAATCATAGGCTAATCAAGATGATTATGTAAATAAAGCATTCATTTTTTATCCATAAACTCCAGTCTGATCAATACGTGAGTTACCAGTGTGCCCTGCACCAACATTTTTGCTTTTTTTTTGGCCGCACATTGACATTTTATGGGATCTGTTTATTACTAAAGGTCTCATTAAACATATTATCCTTCAGTTTTTCCTTTGCATAAATGTGATAAAACTTTTGAGAAGCCGGAAACTATTTAGCAACCTCAACCTTACTTTGCACCTGTACCCAGTGTATGTAATATAACTTCTTACTGAAAAAGCTTTTATTTTGCACCAAAACAAAAGAACTTGCTATTTTATGTTAGATTTTCTAATAAACAATATTGTTCATACTGCCAATTCACAATGCCAATTTTCATTCATATTTAAAGGGGTAGTTCATCTTCAGGTTAACTTTTGGTGTGTTATAGAATGGCCTTTTTTTTAGCATTCTGTTATTGTTAAAGACACAGCTCCCTTCTTGGTGCACATACTCATTTAACAAGGGGTAGAATTAAAGGGGTGGTTCACCTTTCAGATAACTTTTAGTGTGTTACAGACTGGCCAATCCTAAGCAACTTTTCCATTTAACTTTTAGGGGCACATTTACTAAGGGTCGAATATCGAGGGTTAATAAACCCTTGAATTCGACCCTCAAAGTTAAATCCTACGAATTCGAATATCGAATTCAAAGGATTTACCGGAAATCCTACGATCCAACAATCGAAGGAAAAATCGTTCGATCAAACAATGAAATCCTTCGAACGATTAGAAGGATTTTAAACGATCGATCGAAGGATTTTCCTTCGAACAAAAAAACCTTAGAAAAGTAATGGGGAAGGTCACCATAGGCTAACATTGTACTTCGGTAGGTTTAAACTACCGAAGTATATAGTCAAAGTTTTTTTTAAAGAGGCAGTACTTGGACTATCGAATGGTCGAATAGTCGAACGATTTTTACTTCGAATCGGTCGAGTCGAAGGTTGTAGTAGCCTATTAGATGGTCAAAAATACTTTGAAATTCTAAGTTTTTTAACTTTCGAATCCTTCACTCAAGCTTAGTAAATGTGTTACAGACTGGCCAATCCTAAGCAACTTTTCCATTGGTCTTCTTTTTTATTTTTTACAGTTTTTTAATTATTTGACTTTTTTCTTCTGATTCTTTCCAGCTTTCAAATGGGGTTCACTGACCCCATCTAAAAAACAAATGCTCTGTACAGCTACAACTGAATTGCTATTGCCACTTTTTATTACTCAACTTTCTATTCATGCCCTCTCCTGTTCTTATTCAAATCAATGTAAGGTTGCTAGGGTAATTTGGACTCTAGTAACCAAATCACAAATAATAAGATAAAAAAACAAATGCAAAATGTCTACATCATACTAAAAGTTAATTAAAAGGTAAACAACCCCTTTAAGGTCATAATGAAGAATGTGAACATGAAGTATTTTACTTGCCTAGTTTTCCATAGGTTTGGAATCCAAATGAATGGGAAATTCAAGTCTATTTCATAACACATGAGATTCATGCAATGCTGAGTATTGAAGCACTTGATTCATCAAAATGTGCATTTCTGAGCAATTTTGCTGCCTTATTCTGCTACAGAAGGCCTTGAAAACTGGTCGAAATTCTTCATAGTAATGAACAAAAAGGATTTACACTACGGGATTCAATATGAATAAGAGGATTATTCTCAGAACCGGAGATCAGGACCTAAAAAAGGAACCTTGATGTAGAGAACACTAGTTTGAATAGGAAATTGAGGATATGTATTGCCATGAGCATGTTTATAAGGATTTGCAGGAATTGGACTACTTAATCCATATGGATTGCTTGGAACAGTTATTTTTTGGATGCCAATTTCTTCCTAAAAATGTATTTATTTTACAAAGAGATGGTGTTTGCTATGGAAGGGTAGTACCTACATAGTTTGGCGAATGGCATGGAACTAAACAAGAGAATAACTGTGTACAGAGTTAGATTCGTATACATTTACAGCTTGAGTTTTTCTTTTATATTTACCCAGTGAAAGAAGCATCGCATACACATACACAGCAAATGTTAACTTTTCTTTGGCTGTCCTTTGCCTTCTACCTTGCAGCCATAGAGGTAATCATGGAAAGATGGGAATGATACAGTCAAATACATGTTTAGGGAAGTGGAAAAAGAAATTCATACCATCTAGGTGAGTTGGAGTCCCATATGGTTCAGGCTATATCAGTTGATTTCATTGATTTCATTGGTACCATAACGGTGGAGCTATATACAACTTTTTGGATCTTCCAAGAATTGCAAAAGGAAGGGTAGGGCAAATTACTAGTCAGTGAAATGGCTACATTGTGTAGTAGGTGCTTTATAAGCACAAATTAATGACAACAAGTGGACTGGCAGCTCACACACTCAAAGAAGACTATTAGTAGATTAGTACCCCAGAGATTATATAGGAGAGCATGTATCTATGTGTACAGATACCACTATTAAATATTAATTTGATATTTGCCAAGAGAATAATAACAAACTGTTCAGGAGCATTTCTGCATTAATTTGCTATTGCCGAAGGGTCTTTTAAACACACTGCTAAGCAAAGGGGCATTTCATTTAAAGGAGAACTAAAGTTTAACTAAAGAAGTAGGGCAGAAATGTTGTACAATATGTTTTGGGTTTCTATACCAGCCCAAGGCACACCAGGGAAGATCTGTGTCTCCAAAGATGCCACAGTAGCTCTCCATCTTCTTTTCTGCTGATTCCCTGTGCTGCTGTCACTTACTGAGCTTAGGGACCAACTCAAAATATACTGAAAATATATATAATATATATGTCACAATATAAGGCTTATTAATAAATAATTGGTACATAGCAGCTCGGAAAGCAGCACAATTAGCATTAGAATTTAAGATCAATCCTGTAACATCAGCTTATATGACAGGCAAGTTTCATTTTCTGCTTGATGATTAGCGATAATCCCTAGGTGTAGTTTCTTAGTTGCTGCTCAAAGCCCACTGAGTATGAGCAATGTACTGACACTCCTAACAATATCCAAGATGAGAAATGTGTGTGACACCTTTGAAGCTCTGGGTCATTGCTGTTATATAGATGATGAACCTTAAAGCTGGTTCAATAAATTCAGTATGTAAAATATGGCAATTTTTGGTTTTAGTGCTCCTTTAAAGGAAATGTAAGATCAAAAATAAAACATGAAAATAGCTGAATATGCATATGATGTTTTCAGTGAGCATTTACTCTCAAAGTTGCTCTCACAGCCCCTTGGGATTTTAGAACTGGGCTAACAAACAAGAAGGAAAGGATAAAAACTCTTGTTTAACTGCATCTGTTTTGTGTGCTTTGCTGAAATCCTTCATTGACTTAAACTACATCATGCCCCAAAAATACCTATCATTACCAAGCAAAGATCTGGCAAGGATAAAAGAATGAGAGGGAGGTAAGGGACAATCCATACGAGAAAGGAGGCAAGAAGAGAAGGAGATAACAGAGTAGACATTGGAAGTAGGAGAAGTGGGAACAAGACAAAGAAAGAAAAAAGAGGAGTGTAGAAGAGGAAAGAGAACATAATGGGAGAGAAGAAGTGGAACGCAAGGGTACATAATAAGGGGCAACATGGATGGACAAACGGATGAGAAAGTATGAGGAAATAAAGAGAATAACATATACAAAGAAGAGACTGGCATTAGAAAAAGAACATGGTGTAAAACCAGATGTAGACACAGTAAAGCACAGGGAAAATAAATAACCACCCTGATGAAACATAAGTGGAGTAGAGATTTGTACTGTCTACTGATGTGTATTAATTTACAGGATTGTCTTACACAACACGTTTCAGCATATCTGCATTCCTCAGGTGCATACATTCAGGAAGGCAGATATGCCGAAACTTGGGGGTAAATTTATCAAAGAGTGAAATTCCGCAGCTCTCAATTGATTTCTATGGGATTTTGAAAGGCGTATTTATCAATGGGTGAAAGTGAAAGTTCACCCTTTGATAAATACGCCTATAAAAATCCCATAGAAATGAATGGAGAGTGGCGGAATTTCACTCAAGTGGCGGAATTTCACTATTAACTTCACTCTTTGATAAATAAACCCCATGTTGTTTAAGACAATCCTGTTAATAAACACACGATGATGCTTTGAAAAGCACTGTGGTGCTACCTGTTCAGAGACACCATACAGCTAAGACTTCATTTGAGGACAAGCTTGCTACTGATGTGTGTCTCTGCCCCACATTTCATTTAGCAACACCTACTCTCTTGGCTAAAATGTCATTTGCAAGAGTATTATACACATTATTATTTGCTATGGTATGCTGGCAGTTCATAAAAGCTGGAAGTGAGAACATTGGATGTCCTTGAATTACCCAGTGCTCTTTCCTTCAGCGAGCTCTAAATCCATCTCAAGCCCTATGAAAGGCACCCAACACAATATATGTGCCTGCATTTAACTTGCATTTTTAGTAAGAACCTGGAGAAATTGTGCGCATAGCTGTTAATAATTCTTTCTGCATTCAGGAATTAATGAAATGTATTGTAATTCAAATTTGCATGGCTGAATAATTGCTTTATTAAACTGTTATCAAAAAATGGAACCATGCCAGCCAACTGTGGAAGTGAGTGGGCCAGCGGACTGCATGCTGGTGCCAGGTATCACTTTAGCAGAAATTATACTGCCAATCTGTATTGCCTGTAATTGTGTAATCTCTTGTAATAATATTGGGATAGGATTTTTTCCTATAAAATCTCCTTATCCCAAGGCAGTCTTTATTGCATATGCTGGATGAAATGAGCGAAGAGATAATTAATTACCATCACTGGTGCTCATGGTTTGTCAGCTAGTACTACTGTGGTTAGAATAAATAAGCAAATTATGGGCTTCTGTTCTCCAATGACATTGGAGTATATTTATGGAACATACCTTTTGGCCGTAGATATGATTAATTTTGTCATTTATTACTTAAAAAAGTAGTAGGGCTCAGCTAATTCTGTTGATTGTTAAAGGAAAACTATACCCCCCAAACAATGTAGGTCTCTATTAAAAGATACTGAGTAAAACAGCTCATGTGTAAAACCCTGCTTCATGTAAATGAACCATTATCATAATAATATACTTTTCTAGTAGTATGTGCCATTGGGTAATCATAAATAGAAAATTGCCATTTTAAAAAATAAGGGCCGCCCCCTGGGGTCGTAGGATTCACTGTGCACACATACAAACCACATGTAAGGTCACATGAGCCAATTAACAGACAGAGTTCTGCCTTTTGCTTCCTCACTTCTTCCTGTTACAGTTAGAGTTGTAGTATTTCTGGTCAGGTGATCTCTGAGGCAGCACAGATAGAGTCACGAAATGGTGGTTCAGGGCAAGAGATGTAAAAGGGCAATATTTATGTAAATATATATTCCAGTTTGGTAAGATTCTTTAATATGTCATTTAATTTGATATAAACTATCTGTTGCTTAAGTATTCATTTTGGGGGTATAGTTTTCCTTTAAACACATAGAAAATATTTTCCAAAACTGGGCAAAATATTAACATTAAAATAAAAAAATAAAATTAAAGCCAAAATGATGTGTTTAGATGAAAAGAAGCAAGCTCTATTAAAGGGATACTGTCATGGGAATTTTATTCAAAACACATCACTTAAAAGTGCTGATTCATAAGAACAATGGGAATGTAACCAGATAGCAGCTTCCTAACACAAGGTAACAGCTGCCTGGTAGATATAAGAACAGCACTCAATAGTAAAATCCAGGTCCCATTGCAACACATCCAGTTACATTGAGTAGGAGAAACAACAGCCTGCAAGTAAGCAGTTCCATCCAAGTGATGGCTCTGTCTGAAAGCACATGACAAGGCAAAATGACCTGAGATGCACCTACACACCAATATTACAACTAAAAACAATACACTTGCTGGTTCAGCAATGCAATTTTATATGGTAGAGTGAGTTATTTGCAGTGTAAACAGTGTCATTTAGAAATAAAAACTACATCATAAAAATCATGACAGAATCCTTTTAATCTCTACAAGGGTCCCAAGAGTCGATTGGAGTGATAAATTAAATCCAGTCTGTCTCCTCAGTGAGGCCTCCCTCAAGCTCATTTCACTGGGTCTTCACTAGGGGTTGCATCTCCACTTAAGCCTCCTACTACAGGCTCCATTTCTATATCCCTCTATAGAATAGATTCAAATGAGCAATATGATTCCTGATATAAAATATAAATACCCAGGAGGATCATCTGATACTGAGATCACATAAGGCTGCTTCCAGCTCAATATCTCATTCTCACACCTATTTATGGTGAATGGTAAGTTCTATACTGGTGGCCATATTGACTAAACGTTTTTCCCATTCCCCATGTTTGGACCTCTAAAATGAACAGAATTCTTATCCTTCTGTTCTGAAAATCTGCTTATTTTAGCATTGCTTTAGAATACTTTAGAGATTTTAATCACAATATATGCTGTTTATATAACAGCAACTTTTCTTATGGTTTAAATGATCACCTTTAAATTATATTTTTGTATGTTGTAGAGAATGATATTCTGAGACAATATGATATTGTTTTTTTTTGTGGTTTTGGGGTTATTAAGCTTTTTATTTATCAGCTCTCCAGTTTGCATTTTCAGCAATCTGGATGCTAGGGCCCAACTTACCCTGACAACCATTAACTGATTTTAATAAAAGACTGGAATATGAATAGTAGAGGCCTGAATACAATGAGTAATAAAATGTAGCAATAACAATACATTTGTAGTCTTACAGAGCGCTTTCTTTGGTGAGGTCAGGGGCCCCCATTTGAGAGCTGGGAAGAATCAGAAGAACTAGATACTAAAAAAAAAAAAATAAAGTCCATTTGAAAAGCTGCTTAGAAATAGCAATTCTATAACATACTCAAAATTAACTTAAAGGTGAACCACCCCTTTAAGCTTTTGTAACATTCTATTAGTGATGGGCGAATTTGCCCGTTTCGCCGCCGGTGAATAAATTTGCAACTGTTTTGACGCTGATGTCAAGGTTTTGTAGACGCCGGCGACGGTTTTGACGCTGGCGCCAATTTAGACACCAATTAACAATTTAGTCGACAATAAACGGACGCCCATTGCCATTGCCGGCGTCTAAATTGTTTTGCAAATTTTTCGCCAGTTTCGCAGGAAATTCGCGAACTTCGTGGCAAAGCGAAATGGGACAAATTCATTCCTATCACTACATTCTATCACTACTTTACAGAGGTTCAAACTACCAGTAAGTTCACCCTATTCTTCTCAATAGTTTAGGCAATAGTTTACATTGGCTTGTGCTATTGCTTGTTGGTCAGACATCATGACTTCCCTGAGTCTGGCTTATTATTGGGACGGTTTGGGACAACACTTGTGTTAACAGTTTCCCTGTTATTCAATAAAATTTGTTCTAGGGTTAAATGGTGAATATGTTAATCACATGTATATTGGGGTGTGGAGCCCGGTTATTAAATAGAAATAAACTCTACTATAAACATAGATAAACTGTAAGGGTGCCGATACACTCGCTTTAACTTTGTTTTGTTCCATATTCAGTGCTTGTATGGTGGGAGACAAGGCAATCGATATAGACACAAGCCTTGATTATCAATCGTCTCCTCGATCAGGATGGAAAATTTTTACTGGTGCCCCAACGTCGGCCAAACATTGATGCCAAGTCATCAGATAGAGGTAGAATTCTATTGTTTCTACTTGCATATCTGATGATTCAGCTCTTGAAGTTTGCAGAGAAAACAACCAGTGATCATAATTGTTACGTGTATTAACCGTTACATTAACACTCCGGCTACTTTTTAAGTAAAAACCTCATCAAAATCCAATTGTTTAAGGCAAACAGTTTGAAGAAACAGCTGGAAGGATGCCTACGTTGGAAACTCAGATGGAGTCACAGCCTTTTGCTTCGCCAGGACCAACATTATTGCCTTTTGAAAACAGCGAATGACACACAACACCCTGGATGTAAACAGAATATTATTTGCATGAACATTTCTTATGATTTTCTGTATCATAAAACCCTCAAAATCGTATGCATGTTACCAAACCAAACCAAAAGCTTAATTTTTCTGTTTAAATCCAGACTTCATGCTATAACCTGGAAAGGGCTGATACAGTGATCAGTGGAGCTCAGTGTGTGTTTGGGAAGGCACAGCAGGGGGAATGCTAATTATGGTGCTGCACAATCTACACGTTAATGCCCTGTGTACATAATCAGGATCATTACAAATTATACCATACAAGAGCACAGCAAGCTCCATGTGTGCAGGGAAACTGGGCCGTGTGCTGAAATCTCCCCTATAATCATGTGTCTGTGGGCTTCCTCTGGTGCCCCATGATTTCATGTTGACTCTGGAAAGAGGAGGCCTGTTTATAGGAGATAAACAGAGGTAACAACAGCATGGAGCCAGTTACTGTGCTCATATAATTGGCAGGTGATTGTCTTTATTGCAGCCAGAGAAAGGAAGCTTTTTTTCTCCTCTCCCTGAAACATCTTGTTTCCCGGTAATCAGGGCTCATTAAACGAGGTTCCCTGATAATTAGCAGGTAGGTCTGAGTTCCCCAGCCAACAGTGATTTTAATCTTTGGTGAAGGTAGTGGTAATGAGTGTGTATATGTGTGTGTGTGAATGCTACCTGTCTCCTTGTGCGTCTCTCCTTCCCCTGACACAGGAGTTGCACTGTAGCCGTCATTGAGTAATACATGGGGATTTAATTGGCGTTTCATTGTTATGAGCTGTGCAGTGTCAGCTGGCAGACTGTTTAATTGTCACACATGTACAATGCTTTTCCCATCTATCTACCTTTCAGCATTATACAGATCTTGTGCGTGTGTCTTTTCAGAGCTTCCCATCCACAAATTATACGGTAGAAGAAAGCATCATTGAAAGGTGTTAATAATGGCTTTTCTAGACGAAGGAATATAGCGCTGAGCTAGATCTTTCCCTTTGTGCAGTGATGATGAATAATGAATACAGAGCAATAGCTGGGATGGTGGATCAGTGCCAGCTTATAGGAATGAGCGAAATATTTTGAGTTTTGCCAAGGAAAAAAAATGCCCATAGATAGTAAAAGAAAAAATGTTGCAAGGTTTGAAAAATTGACACGGAAAAAAAATTGCCCTTTGACTTCAATGCGTTTGGTGAGTTTTGCTAATTTTTAGTAAAGGAAACGAGTCAGATTCGCCCATTACTCTGTAGCCATGTTGTTGGCATGTAGGAAGCTTGATAAAGGGCTTGTTATGCCCGAAACGTTGCTTC
The DNA here is from genome assembly GCF_017654675.1 of Xenopus laevis. Taxonomy (NCBI): domain Eukaryota; kingdom Metazoa; phylum Chordata; class Amphibia; order Anura; family Pipidae; genus Xenopus; species Xenopus laevis. Next base: position 109,342,657 of record NC_054378.1, on the reverse strand, counting down.
ACTTGCACAAATAAATTATTTTTCACTATACCGGAGTGCTGCTGAAATTTGCATTGGAACTGTAGGGACCTTCCTAATACACTTCAAGGTCAGCTTCTCTGTTTCACCAATGTATAGAGGGGGTCATTTTTAAGCCCCTTGCCCCCACATCAATGCCTTAACAATTCTGCTTTGATGCATGAGTTCTGTCCTTTTTAGTTTGCTACAGTTTTAATTTAAGCTTTTAATGGAGATTTTCTCATTAGGCTTCATCTCCCCTTCACCAACAGGCAGCGTTCAGCCCATTGCTTTCCATTATTTTCATTGTGTTTATTTTGCTTTAAGACGGAAACGTTTTTGCGGTTTAAAGGCACAATGGGAATTACACTATTGATGCAGCTTGGACATCAGTGAAAGAAATGTTTAGAAGTCTTATACAGGTATAGGATCCCTTTTCCGGAAACCCGATATCCAGAAAGCTCCGAATTACGGAATGGCTCCCATAGACTCCATTGTATCCAAATTTTTAAAAATGATTTCCCTTTTCTCTGTAATAATAAAACAGTAGCTTGTACTTGATCCCAACTAAGATATAATTAATCCTTATTGGAAGTAAAACCAGCCTATTGGGTTTATTTAATGTTTAAATGAATTTCTAGTAGACTTAAGGCATGAAGACCCAAATTATGGAAAAATCCGTTATCCGGAAAACCCCAGGTTCCGAGCATTCTGGATAACAGGTCCCATACCTGTACAAGGGTAGAGTGCCCCAGTAAAATCCAGAGGGAGAACATCTGACATTTGATGGCACATGGCATGGCTGTGATGTCATAGGGAATGGTATTTATGAAGTGGAATGTTTGGAAATGGAGACACAGGCAATAGCTGAGTAGACAGAGAAACTTTAAGCCCCCCCACCTGTTTATGTTTTTGATTAGTCATGTACTTGTACATCATTAAATCCTCACATAATCCTCTTGTTCAAGTTTCTGCTTGGGTGACATAAACAGACAGAGAGCAGCGGCTCTAACAAGGGACCTGTGTGGCCCAGATTTAGAGTCTGGCTATGAAACGTGTTTGATGAGTTTATCTGCAGCCTGCCAGCATAGGAACGTAATAAATCCAGGGAAAGCATGCAGGTCATTCAACTCAAATGACTTGTTGTTGGCTTCGACTGTACTCTGGGGCTTGTTGATGTGCCATAGTCATAGGCACATTCATAATTGGTAATATTTGTTCTAGACTTTGCTTTTACAGTTGCAAATAGGTTTCCCACTATTGACTTCTGAATTTATCGACTGTTAAGGGATATGTTGTAGTTCCATAGTAGCCGGAAGATTGCAAGTTAGTCATTGAAATCTAGTATATATCATCTGAATGTCTGACATCTTGTAGCCTCCCCTTGCAATGTCTCATTTCTGGCTGTAGTCTGTCAATTTGTCTTCTGTCTCTTATATTGTATCACTTATTCATTATCCTATTCACTATATATATATTGGTTATTAGTAAACACTGCTCCGACTCACCACCAATGCAAAGTACTCCAACTGGCAGGGACTGTATTAAGCTAAGCAGGTACCAGATCCCAGGCCGAAACACAAGCAAAGAAGAGAAGAATGGATCACTACAGCACCGAACTTCAATAAAAGCTTTCACCTTTATTTCTCATAGTTTAAAAGAAACACACCTAATCCTTTTCGGGTGCTTCCTCGCTTAATCAAAGGTATGAATAAGGCTGATTCTGTGTAACTGAATCATTAATTGAGGATTTTTCTAAATAATAGCAGTGTTTATAATAATAATACTCACTTGTTCCAAATAATAGCAGTGTGGAGTTCAATTAGTGAGCTCATTCAATCTGTGAAAAAACAAGTGTCAATTACAGCCCTTATTTAAGGAAGGAAAGAGCAAATGTTGTGCATACTGGTTATAGTGCATTTCTCTGATAATCTGAGCAAAAATGTGTTCCAGACATTATTCAGAAGAACAGCATACTTTGATTATACAGTTGATTGAAGAGGGGGAAAACATATAAAGAAGTACAGAAAATTATAGGCTGCTCAGTTAAAATGATCTCAAAACTTTAAAATGGCAACCAAAACCTGTGGATTTCAGCAGGATGGAAAACGACCATTCAAATAATTGGAAATATAGACAAAATGGCAAAGACTCAGCCAATGAGCAGCTCCAGGAAGAGCAAAGAATGTGTAAAGTTACCTGTGAGTAGTGTTACAATTAGAAAATACCTATGTGAAGCCAAACTATCAGCAAGAAGCCCCCGCAAAGTCCCATTGTTGAAAAAAGATGTGCTGAAGAGCTTACAATTTGCCAAAGAACACACTGATTGGATTAAGTGAAATGGTGCAACATTTTGTGGATTGATGAAAGCAAGATTGTTCTTTTTGAGCCAAGGGGTCACAGACAGGTTGTTAGATGACCCCCAAACAGTGAATTCAAGCACAGTACAGAGTGAAGCCAGTGGCACAAGCATCATGATATGGGGATTTTTCTAATACTATGGTGTTGGGCCTATTTATCACATACCAGGGATCATGGATCAGTTTCAATACATCAAAATACTTGAAGAAGTCATGTTGCCTTATGCCAAAGAGGAAATGCCCTTGAAATGGGGGTTTCAACAAGACAATGACCCCAAACACACCAGTAAATGAGCAACATCTTGGTTCCAGACCAACAAGACTGACGTAATGGAGTGGCCAACCCAATCCCCGGACCTTAATTCAATAGAAAATTTGTGGGAAGACATCAAATATTGTCAATCAAGAATTATGAAATGTAACAGGTGAGAGAAGTTGGTGAACTCACTGCTTATACAACTAAATATTAGTTCAGCTATTCAAAGAAAGACAAAATCTTGAAAATGTTTCAGTTTATACAGTGAATGTTTGAGTTTGTAAAGAAGAATGCAGACACTGCTATTTTTGGAGCAGTCTAATATTCCCTTTTCTTCACTTTCTGTAAAGGAATAAAACAAATTAGAAAAAATTCTCTTCATTTTTTTGATTTGGAATAGAATGTGCAGTGTTCCCAATGCATTTGCATGTGTGGAAATAAAAACTATTTTAAGGTTTTTGAGCTTTATTCGCTTTTAACATACTGCTATTATTCTGAACACAACTGTATATGGCTAGACCAGTTTTAGATTAAGGTTTAAAAAAACGACACATGCCATGACACATCAAGATGAAACTTTTGGTCAAGTACAGGATATCCTGTGTACCTTGTAGCTAATACAGTGGAAAGTGTGTTACTCAAACTGTGCGGCCAGACCCTACATAAGCTCTTAGTCCCAATATGGCATAGGACATATCTAAAAGGGCAGTTTCTCCTTTTCTTCACTTAAATTACTTTTAACAAAATAATTTATACTTAAAACACTGTAATTTGTAAGATCAAACATCACTTGTCGAGCAGTGGTCCCCAAACTATAGGGTTGTCCCATCAGGTGGGGATTGGCACAGTGGCAGGGAAAAGGACTCAACCAGATCTGTTGCTTTATTACAAACATTGGTTGGACTTTTAGGAGGAGCAAGTTCAACGATCACCGAAGCATTGGGACAACCCTTGTTTGGAAAAAAAATGTTTGTAACATATTGATAAGGTTTTTATATTAACAAGATAGTACAGAGCAAAAACAGGGCTAGGGCCAGACGGGGCCAAAATCAGCCTGCTGAAATCCACACGCCAATTTCAGCCCCTTGTCACTAGCAGTATTCTCTTCTTGTTTCTCAGGATCTTGTGTTTCTTTGCCAAAACTCTGCAAATGTGTTTGCACCGGAGCTGGCACAAGGCTTCAGGATGTAAAACAAGGAGAGTATACTGCTAGAGGCGAGAACACAATCGTGGCTCTGGCACGAACATACACTGTGGATTTTGGGAATGAAATGCAAGACTATTCACTTCCGAAATCCACAGAAAGAAGAGGCTTTTGCTAGCAGTCATTGGATGAAATCAGCCTGCGGATTTCAGCAGGCTGATTTCGGCCCGTTTCATAGTAAACATATCTGAAGATAAGTAATTAACAAAAATAAACAAAGAAAAGATAAGCATGGTCAAGTAAAGCAATGTAAAAAGGAACAAATGAAATAAGAAAGAAAAATGCCCAAAAGGGGAAAGAGTAAAAATATCTGTAAGCTGTAAAGACGGATAAAATGAAATAAAGCATAAGTCCTTACTGGGAAAGTATTTGTCACGGCCGGCACCCAATACCAGAACAAGTGCCAAGCACCCTGGTCTCTGCTCGGCTTCACCAGTAGTGTGACCACCGTTGGGCTTCGGGAGGAACCGGGTGATCAATCAAGGGGTTAAACAGAAGAGTAGTCGTAAGCAGGCACAGTCAGGATCCAGAAGTCAGAATAGTCAAAATAGCCAGGCAGGTGTCAAAACAGGAAACAAACAGGTTCAGAAGGAAGCAGACAAACTAGCACAAGGCTCAGGAGCACCATAAATACAATCCTATCATGGGCACAGAATTCAAACAAAAATCCCTTTAAATATAATTTGAATTTCGCGCCACTGAGCGCTCACGTCATCACGTCAGCACGCATGCGCATAAAACCAGGAAGAGTCGCGCGCACCCTAACAGACCGGCGCCTACAGGGAAGCAGATCGGCGCGGCAGGCGTCCCTGCCGTCCCCCCACTAGACTACCAGGGTAAGATTTTCTTACAATATTTGTCAAGCTGAAATTGAGAGTTTAACAGAATAGGGTCAGGCAGCGATTATAGAAAGATCAGTCAATTGCCATGGGGTCCAAACTGGTATTTTTTTACAGTTGAGCTCAAAAATGTTATTGTTGTTCATCTATTTTATTATTTCAGCTATAGTGGGGGGGCTTCTCATGTCTTGTAGTGGGCTGCTATAGCCATTCTTGTAGCCGTGAGAACTTAATGAACCAAAAACTTAGCCTAACAAGAAGTTTCACTATATTGTCCAAGAGGGGTTTGACCCCAAAATATATTGGATAAAGTACCCTGCAGTGTCTAAAAATCTTTATGCCAGAAGGGACCTGATGCTTAAAGGACATGTAAAGCCTACATTTTCCTACCATGTATATAAGTTGCGAATATCTTCCCCACCCAAGCCACAGCATGTGTACTGTATATACCCCCTCCATTTTCCTAAAACAAATAGAAGCTTTCACCCGGCGGCCATTTTTCCTCTGACACATCATCAGTAACATTGAGACATGTATAAAAAGTTCTGCTTGGGTTGAGCCCTGTAATGGTTAAACTGAGCTCAGGAAAGGTGGCTAGGAGAAAAAAAATAGGATCAGACAGAGTTTTTATGGGAACCAGCAATGCTATCTCTTCATTGGCTGTTGACTGGAGGATGTGTTTAGTAATCTGAGCTGAGAAGAACTGAGCACGCTCATAAGCCAAAGCAAATTCCGGAGAAAGGGACTGAGGGGGTTATAGGAGGAGAAGGATTTCTAAGTGATTAAGAGGATGCTGCAGCCTTACAACTAACCTTTTAACAACCAGACTGGCATTCATCTAAAGATTACAAAGAGGCTGTTCACTGATTACATTTTTGTGGAGGGGGTTTACATGTCCGAATTTCCAATTCGGACATGCCCCCTTTGGACCATTTGATTGCTCTTAAGATTTATTTCATATAACACAGGTTATGTCCCCTGATATCATGGTCTTATCTCTTAATTCAGCACATGTTTCAATGCAAACTGTGAATTTGAAAGGAGCAGGCAATGATTCAGGACTAGATGAGTGATATGTCCTTTGCTTATATAGGCAGCTTTGACATCTTAAATATCACCAGTGCAACATCACCTCAATTTTCTTGCTGTATTATTATATATTTTTATTCTGCATTACCACGTCTGTGTCTCCAACATGTGTGAGAAGAGTAACAGGGGATTGTGATTATTTACCACCACTAATGTCCCGATGTGTATTGCCATGCCACCAATCATCATTTCTAAAACCACTGGAAAAGGCATTAAATTGTTGTGTTCAACGGACCCCACTCCTTATTAAAAAATGTCTCCCATGACATGCTTGGTGGCATCTTTTACAGCCAAAGCCACTCTACAAAAGAAATTTGGAAGGAGTAAAAGAATGTAACAACGTAACTATGAAAAATACATATTCAAGACATAATCTTCAGGCAGATCTGGTAACAACATAATTATGCAGTTGAAAATTGTTTCTAATATATAATAAATAGGTTTAGCAGAACACTGAAAATCAGCACTGGCACATCATTCCCTTGGCTAAGATAAATTAAAGAAGCGGACACAACCAATCAGCGCCTGCAATTTTTTGTGATCACAATTAAAAGCTGATTATTGTAGTCTTTTATAAGCCAATTCAATTACACCCACGATAGACTCATATTTTATGAGTCTATTTTATATTAGGGTTTAACAGTTAAAGCTCATTCATAAATTATTATCCAATATGTCTATGATTCAGTTAAGTTTCCCTAGACATAGTTTCCATGAATCCTCTTTAAAAAAAACATGTGGTTGGGGGAGTTGCATCTCAAATAACATGTCACAACCCATTGATATGAAAAAATATCACATTTACTCACAGATGCTGCCCAAAGTAGTTTCTACTGTACTTTTTACTCCATACCTGTGGTATGATCTCACATCTCCTGATTATAACTATAGCTATTTCTCTTGCTGCAGGCTTTCCAAAATCACATATAAATCCAAATCTCACTTAATCAGATTTAGTCATATTTAGAAAATGCGTTCCCATCCCATTATATGTATTTTATGACTTTTATTACATTGCCCAAATAGTATTCTAACCCTTGCATGTTCCTGTATAAGGGATCCCCATAAATACTGAAGCTTAAACCTGGTCTTTGGCTTGGGTTGCTGTATTACAACAGGATACCCCACTGCCACAACATGTGTGGGTCCCCTCACCTATACTTATAAATGTTATCCAAAATGTGGTGTGAGGCTTTTAAGTGATAGTTTTGTGTGGCTCTCAAGTCTCTTTTAATACTTTCGTCTTGTCTGTTAAGCACTTTTATTGGTATTTCCTCTCTCTCGTGCTCTCTTCCCGTCTTTTTCCATCTCTCTCTGTTTAGATGTTAGATTGTGAGACTGTAACAAATGAATTCTATTTCCAGCTGACTTTCTTACTTGAAATGAAAGGACACTTAAATGACAATCAGGAATTGATTAGCGCCGGACTGAGCTTCATATTGTTGCGCAGACAGTCTGAGCTTCATGGAATTGCCTACCAAGCCATTGAATATATTAGTGCTTGTTATTCACAGCCTGTCCCATTCGGGTGACCTCCTGGACAGCCCAGCTCTGTATAATTTCCCTTCAGCTTTGTAGCCCTTCAAAAAGGGTTTGAATTAAGTTGCTCCCTACTGCATAAAGAGAGACCCTTTCATTTTTTTGGAGTACTGGCCTCCTTTATTTTTACTATATGATGCACTTTGTATTTGTCATTGGTTGAACCTGGAATGGGACTCTCCCTTTCTTTTTTGCCTATTCAAATGAGGTCAGCATAATGTTATTCATCTCTGCTGTACTTTTTCTTCCAATACTTTTTCTTGATTCATCCAAATGAATAAATATGTCTGCTCAGGCTTTGTATTTGCAGGTTGTCAATGCCCCAGGTTGGTGAAAAGCTAGAATGAAAGAGAATGAGAATGAGACAGTTTGCTGTGTACTTTCAGCCTGGTGAAAAGTAAATGTTAAAAGGGAAGAAAAGATTCTATCAATGGTGGGTGCCAAATGTTTGGACACTCCCCATGCATTGTAATCACTTACCTGATACTCCAGGCTGGTGCTCTAGTTACTGCACCTGCCTGGGGTACTTGCAAGTGAGCAATCCTATTCCTCCCTTTTTCTATATTTAAAATCCCATGACCAAGGCATGCACAGTAGAATAAAAAAAGCCGTCTTTTTTTGTTAAAGTTTGGCTTTACACTCTACTGCACATGTTCAAGAGGTGCGGAGACAGAAGCAGGAAGAGGATATCTTGCCAGAACTAAGGTTAGGCAGGAGAGCAGGCTTCCTAGGGTGCAAAGCAGGTATTGGTTAAAGGGTCTTCTACCAATCCTTAGTCCAGATTATCATGCTCCCTCTGTCACTCTACCCTCCAGCCCTTGCCCTTCCCCTCCGCCACTCTCCCCTCTGTTAGGGCAAAATGATAGGAGGGGTGTTGGGCAGGTACCTGTTAAAGGTCTTCTGCCTACCCTTAGTCTAGGTTTGCATGCTCCCTCTGCTGCTTTCACCTCCCTCCCCCCTCACTCTCCCGTACCTCCCTCCCCAGCCCTTCCCCTCTGCTGCTTTCCCCTCCTTCCCCTGTCCCTCTCACCCCAGTTATGGCGCATGCAGATGTTCATCACTTTTGTGAGCATGCCGGGGAAGTGGGGGGAAGTGCGGTGGCTGTCTGGGTTGCCTAGGGTGCCCGGTTGGCTTGGCCCGGCCCTGTCGCTTGCTCACATATACCCAAGGCCAGTGCAGTTTTATGCTAACATCAGCACCGGCCTGGGGTATCAGGAAAGTGATTACAATGATTGCGCCCCCTTGATTGGACCTTTTCTTCTTCTTTAAGGTCAGGTGCCTTCAGGGCCGGATTTACATACCATTCTTACAATAGGGGCACAATGGTGTGCAAATAATGATGGACCCCTGGTATAGACAAAGGGTATAACAAAATATGCTTCCAAATAGAAGCAGAAATAGAAGCTTCTTAATAGATTAGCCATTAAGGAAATTAATCCATACCATCTAATAGCTTTATTCCAGGCTTAATGTACTGCAAGTAAATGCATTAATTTGTTGTCTCTAGGTCTTTTTTAGTCAACATTTATTCAGGCCACCCTTAGCTCATGACAAGGTTATAAATACTTGATATGTTGTCATAGAATTAACTCTGCTCCACGAGTATCCATTTATCCCAAACTGGCCTAAGGGAGCCAGCCACACAATTTAGGCACCACTGCTCTAAGCTGTCTATCTGACCTAATTAATACTGAGGGTTAAGAAAATAAATTGCCCCCTGCCACTTCTTATTGACTTGAATGGGAAACATGTGACAATGACAGAGCTAGCACATTTGCAGCCAAAAGAAGCCAGATGATATATCAAATTGGAACAACATTATCTTCCTGTAGACCAAAATACAAAATCCTACCAGGTGATAGACTGTTGTGGTATTTCAGATGGTAATCTGTATAATTAAACTAGAGAAAGGCAACGCTGGATACAATCAGCTAGACTTAAAATAGAGTTTACACCTACACTGTCTTGTGATGTCAGTCATTTCAGAATTTATTAGGTGCATGAAATGTTGTTAGCCATGCTGCATAACTCGATTTGACCATAAAATTGGTCTGGGATACAATAAATGATCTGAAATAACCATCTTTATATAGATTACACAATTGCCCAATAGTCTTGACTTTGGAAATCTGCTGACCTCTCTGCTGGGTTAATTAGTTTGATTAATATATAATTTTCTGTGATATGCAGCTTATGGGTTCCTAGGTGAGAAGAAACAAATGATGGGCTTTTGCAGGGGTATTGACACTGATGAGGGAAAAAAGTTGGTATGGTAAACAAGAAACTAGTGACCAAATAATACAAAATGGACACACACTAAAACCTCCATGATTAATCTGATCTTCTCTCTGTCCACAGTTTTGGAATAGAGAGAGGCTCAGCTTCACGTGTATGTTCATCAGTAGAATAGAGATGAAAGAGATAAATGCAACATATTGGCCCTAACTTCTATTCTGAAGAGCTGCTATAAAACATACATGCACAGCAAGATCTGCCCATTTCAATGTATATCTCCTGTCTCTTCTGATGAATGGTGTGCATTTAGTGACACTGTGGAACCCTGGAGTTACAACAACCTGGTCCTCCTGGATTCCAATACTGGTGTCACGGTCGGCACCCAACACCAGAACAAACACCAGGCACCCTGGTCTCGGCTCGTGCTTCACCAGTAGTGTGACCGCCTTTGGGCCTCGGGAGGAGCCCTCGGCTTACTTGGATGCCACCTAGACTTAAACGAGAGGTGCAAGATGAGGGTTCTGGATAGGCAGAGGGGCACGACAGTAAAGCAAAGTCTTTGGACAGAAGATCGTAGTACAAGGCGATAGGCAAAAGAGTAGTCAGATCAGGCCGGGTCGAAGCAGACAGAGAATAAACGTTATCAGGCAGGCAAGGGTCAAACCAGGAAGTCAATCAGAGGGTTAATCAGAAGGGGTAGTCGGTAATCAGGCAAGGGTCAGAATCCAGAAGTCAGAATAGTCAAAATAGCCAGGCAGGAGTCAAAAACAGGAATCAAACAGGTTCAGAATATACCGTAGCACAAGGCTCAGAAGCACCAGGAAACAATATCCTATCACGGGCAATGCATAAAGTAAAACTGTAGCTTTAAATAAATTTGAAATTCGCGCCTTTGCGCGCTGATGTCATATGTCAGCGCGCCGGCGCCTTTAAGATGCAACCAGATGCGGGGCGCGCGCCCTAGGCGCCGAAGAACCCTGCGGGCATCCCCGCTTGGAGTGCGGTGGGCGTCCCCACCGACCCCCAACGCCCCTACCGGGGTAAGTTATTACAACTGGGCTCAGCAGACTTGTGCACAATGAACTGAACCTTTTTGAACAATTGCTCTGGAAGTGATGTAACCCCCACTCTAAAAAAGAAAAAAACTAGAAGTAGCTTGTACCCAATTTGCATCAAAATACAACCTTTCGGGGCAGATATTGATCAGGGAAGCTTTCTGGAGGGCCCGATACACTGCTCAAGCTTTTATTAACCAGTGTATGGGGACCTCGAGTTATAGGATCCAATGTTATCAATGTTGTTTAATTGGATGTTGTTTTATGAATTTGATCAACACGGTCACATCTGACAACCCTCACCAAAATCTGAACAAAGCTTAAATATAGGACCTTGGAAGCACTACAGGCTACCTTTAAAAATAACTGGAAGAGGGACTATATCACTTACTTAGGAGTACGTATCATGCCCAGATATGAAGATCTTTTCAAATGCAACTTTCTGCCTTTGATACAAGAGACAAAGTCTCAAAAACTTCAGAAACGGGCAGGATATTCCATATTTTGGATGGGTAGAATAGCCTTCCTAAAAATGTTTATCCTCCCAAAAGATCTCTACCTTTTCGAGACTCTACATATCCCTATCCCCTAGGCAGTGTTAAAGGAGATCCAGACACTATTTCATGTCTTTATATGGGGAAAAGAGAGACATAGAATAAATAGAAAAACCTTAACAAGCCCGATCCAAATGGGAGGTATGGGGGCACCACAGCTTCAACACTATTACGAAGCAGCCCAGATTCGCCAGGTATTGACACGGTCACAGTGGTCCTCTGATATTATATGGGCAAACATTGAAACACATCAATTTCAACCCTACCACCCCAACGCTTGGATTTGGTTTGATTTGGGAAAGGTTAAACCTAAAGTACGAATGCTTAGGACCACGGACCATACAATAAAACTCTGGTGGAAGTTAAGGTTTAAACGTAAGCTAGCATCAGATCCATCCCTACTACTTTCACGCCTGGGTAATCCTCAATTTCAGCCAGCACTAACCTCGCAATATATATACAGCAATGGAAAGATATCCTTTTTTTCACTTTAAGGGATTTGACTTTACAATGGTACTTTCCCGACGAGAGAAACTTTAAAGGACAAAGCCCCAGATTTCTAACTCTCATGGTACGAATACTTCCAGCTAAGGCACTATTATGCCCCAATACTGGCAGCAAAGAGGGATGACCCACTCACCTCCTTCAAACGCATGGCAGCTCAGGGGTTACCCCAAAAAGGTCTAATCTCTTCCATTTATAAACTACTAGTTAACCCTTTCCTGGAAACAGGATATAAGCACAGTTATATGCAAAAATGGGATGACTGTATAGAGAGAATAATCGAAGCTAAAGAATGGGATGCTATCTGGGATAACACCAAGCGGGGACAACAGGAAAATGTTTTTAAAATTTTAATGTTTTGGTATCATACACCAGCTAAGCTCCATAGGTTATTTCTGGAGACTTCTTCTCATTGCTGGAGAGAGTGTGGACATCAGGGAGATGTACCCCACATATTCTGGTTTTGCCGTCAAATACAAACATTCTGGAAGAGAGATTACTCATCAGACTCTAGATAAATGCATTCTTTTGGGAAACCTTATAAGCAACGTCCAAAGCACATGCAAAAATTAACTAATCAGGTATTTTCGGCTGCCCGCATCTCAATCACGGGCAAGTGGAAGACCCCCTCTATTCTCTCCTTGCAAGAAGTGAAACAAAGGGTTAATAGTATCAAAATATACAAATACAATCTGGCACAAATGCAAAATTAAATTTCCCTGTACCTCAAGGTCTGGTCCCCATAGGAACTACTCTCAAAATCAGCCTAGCCATGAATATTGATCACTAATGGTTAAGTAATAATAGTTATATACGGCTAACTGGGACCCCCTTTTTGGTCCCAATCCCCCTTTCTTTTAGTTGGTTATTTTCTGTCCCTCTTTCTCTCTCTTCACTTAATGTTTGATTTTATCTGAATGTTTTTACGCCAACTGTTCTACATATAGTCTAACATGTATAACATGGAATATGAGTTTGAGCATTGGACATCAATCTGTAACTAAGACCCCATATTGTTCTTCAAGACTTATATGTGATGCCTGTACAAAAAATGTTATGCTTTTTTTAATGAAAAATAAAAAGTATAAGTTACAAAAACTTAAATATAGGGGGCTACTTTCCAGAAATATAGCAACCCTCTATCAATATGACTTTACTTTTCTTAGTGGCAGAAACATTTACCTCGTTATTTAATGGCATGTATGTAGCACTTCTTAAAAGCCTTTTTGATTCTCTACTATTAGATCCATTAAGCATTCTAAAAAAAGTCACTGAGCATATAAATGTATAGATAAACCATTACTGGGTAATTTTTGTAGCAGTGTTGTGATGTGTTTAGATGGCTTGTAGACAGAAGAATATTTCAAGACAGAAATGTATCTGCTCCATACAAATCTTCTGCCAACATGTTAAGTTTATGAAAATCCCCCCTTTGGGCTTGTTTATGTCTCACAGTCTGTGATTTGGAGACTTGGGAGCCAATAGAAGTCTCTTTTAGGAGTTTTTAATTAGTTCCCAAGTGTCAATGCTTGCAGAGTGTGTGGGAGGCAGGAGAGCAGCCTCTGGGAGCTGAGCAATGTTGGAAAAAGGTATATTTATCCTGAGGAATAATGTAATTACATATTTATTGAAATAATACATAATAAACCCATTGTAACAGCTTACCCCGATGTTCTAGTGGGAGGGGGTCTGCAGGGACACCTGCAGCCTCCTCGGCGGAAAAGCCTGCCACGCTGCCGCTCCTCTAGGCTGTAGTTCTTAGAGCGCGCGGTGTGCAGCTTCCTTATTTGTTGGCGCATGCACGCTGGCATCATGACGCCAGCGTGCAGTGGTGTGAAGTTTAAAAGTATTTAAAGCCACAGAGTGCATTTCACCTTGCCCGTTATAGGATCAATCTTCGTGAGTTCCTGGTGCTCTGTACTTTTATTCCTGCCTGTTATCTGATATCTGACTCCTGTTTTTGACCCCCTGCCTGGCTGATCTAACTTCTGGTATCCTGACCCCTGCCTGGTAATTCGACTATTCTACTCTCTGTAATCCGATCTGTGCCTGTCTTGACTCCTCTCAATTGATATCCCGGCTTTGACTTAATTTGTATTCTGCCTGCACCTACCCGGCCTCATTTGACTACGCTTCCCGTCTACGCCTTGTACAGTGACCTTCTGCCCAAAAGACTTTTCTTTACCGTCGTGCTCTTTTGCTGGTCCAGAACCTTTTGCTTTGCACCTCTCTTAATAAGACCTGGCGGCATCCGATTACCCGAAGGCTCCTCCTGAAGTGAAAGGTGGCTGTTAAAGGCAAAAGCAAGAGCCGAGGTTCTTAAAATTTATGTGCTGACCGTGACACCCATTCACTGACTGAAATATTTCACATGAAGCAAGGTGTACATCAAGTATGGGGTGAATGCAGAACTGTACAGTCTGGTTAACTGCACAGCCAATAAAGAATTTGCCTAATTTGAAGTTCAGTATGCAGATTGATGTAAATACACTGAATAGTCTATAGAAAAGAGATAGTCTTTTACTCCTTCTCACCTTAATATACCTGCTATCCCACAACCACACTCCCTTCCCAGAGACTATTATCCCACTGTTACTATAGGCACCATCTCTCCCTACTATACCTGCTATCCCACAGTCACACTCCCTTCCCAGAGACTATTATCCCACTGCTACTATAGGCACCATCTCTCCCTACTATACCTGCTATCCCACAGTCACACTCCCTTCCCAGAGAATATTATCCCACTGTTACTATAGGCACCATATCTCCCTACTATACCTGCTATCCCACAGTCACACTCCCTTCCCAGAGACTATTATCCCCCTGTTACTATAGGCACCATATCTCCCTACTATACCTGCTATCCCACAGTCACACTCCCTTCCCAGAGACTATTATCCCACTGTTACTATAGGCACCATCTCTCCCTACTATACCTGCTATCCCACAGCCACAGTCCCTTCCCAGAGACTATTATCCCACTGCTACTATAGACACCATCTCTCTCTAAATGTTTAAACCAGACTGTTTTTAATACAAGTCTAGAGCAAGAGAACTGGCATGAGGAGCTACCTGGTGAGTTAATACAGTCAAACATGTAGTATGTGGGACAGCCTTCTGCTGCTCCAAAGCATTCCTGACAGTGCTTGCCATCTTATACTGCTAGGAGGATATTTATTTTCCATTTTTATTAATATAGATTTCTAAAATGATTGAGGGCATTTTGAAAAAGGTCTAGAGCTGCAAATTAATTTTAAATGTTTTCCTTTAGGGTACAAATTTCATTAGCAGCATGATCTACTGATGTCATCACTAACTGATCAATAGTAGCATTAAGGTTATGTTTCTGGGGTCTCAGATGCAATATTAGACACTATGCCGTTTTAATTCAAGGTTTCTACTAAGTAAGGAATGTAGCTGCTGGGATCCAATAAGTCTGGTTGGACAACTTGAAATGATGATCTAGATCAGGGGTCCCCAACCTTTTTAACCCGTGAGCCACATTCAAATGTAAAAAGAGTTGGGGAGCAACACAAGTATGAAAAAGTCCCTTGGGTGCCAAATAAGGGCTGTGATTGGCTATTTGGTAGCCCTATGTGGACTGGCAGCCTACAAGAGGCTCTACTTGGGACTATAATTCGTTTTTATACAATTAAAACTTCATTTCAAGCTTGAAATTCAAAAATAAGCCCCTCCTTTGAGGCCACTGGGAGCAACATCCAAGGGGTTGGAGAGCAACATGTTGCTCACGAGCTACTGGTTGGGCATCACTGATCTAGATACACCAAGGCCTCTGTAAAGGCAAGGAGAACCTTCTTTTGAAAGGGAGCCTGAACTGGCAGGCAATGCTAAAGAAAAAATTCCATATAGAAGGCAGTGCAAGTAAAAAAATAAAATAAAAAACACTTTTCAGAGTGAAAGGTTTTCATTCTATAGTCAAGAAGAAAGCCATAAGGATGGTACATTAATTCATTGTTTCATGTCTTGGTGTTATATACGTTGCACCTAGGAATGTCAAGAAAACATCCCAGTAGTGGTAAGGAAGAGATAATAAAAGAGATAATAAAATAGCAAATTCTTGAAGATTTCTGATTAAATGTTGCAGCTGCTTATGAGGCGTTCTTTATTACCTCATTAGAGCAAACTTCCTTGGAGACAGTGTACTGTTCAATGCATCTCCATTTATTCATTATCCATATGAGCAGGTTCTATGGCTAGAGAGGCAACTGTGCCCCTGGGTAAACTTTTGTGGAGGAGCCCCATAATGCCAAAATCACACATAAATCCTCTAGAGTCATGCTGCTGAATTGTGCATAACTACGTCCCTATCTAACTATTGTTGTACAGTATGGGATCCATTAACCAAAAACCCATGCTCCGAATTATGAAAAAGTTATCACCCATAGGGACAAATTTACTTCCTACCTTCGAAGTTGCGACATCGCCGCACTACGCCAGGCAAAGTGGCTATAATCCACTAAAATACGAAGTTGTGCTCAGATAGGCGAAGGAAGTTGCGCTAGTGTTAATTCGTCAAGCAAAGCGAAGTTACGATAGAGATGCCTAATTTGCATACGGCGCCAAGTTAAAGTACAATGGACGTATATGTAACAGCAAATACATTACACTACACAAGCCTGGGAAAGCTTCATAACATAAAATAGAGTTGTTATTTTGCCCTATACATGTGCCCACTGTATAGTTTAGGTGCCATATGTTAGGAAATGTAGGGGGGAAGGAGGGTACCCCCAAAAAAATGTACGATCTTTTTCAGCCTATCACCCTTAAAAAAGTAAAAGACGCCAGCCTTTTCTGGGACTTAGAAAAAATGTCAACTTTTTTTGAAGCAATCCCTATCTACTCTATTGCACTTCGCCTGGTCTGAGGTGGCGAAGCCAAGTCTGGCGCAAGAGGTAACGTTCAGTAAAATGCGCAAGTTAATGAATTAGCGTAGTTACGTCCCTTCGCTATAGCGCCACTTGCTTGGCGTAGGGGTGCAAAGTAGCACTAGAGTAGGTCCACTTCGCTAGCGAATTTACGCCAGCACCCGTTAGTAAATCGTCGAATTAACGAAATGACGTCACACTGGCGAATTTGCGCTAGCGTTAGCCGCTTCACGCTTTAGTGAATTTGCCCCATAGACTCCATTTTATGCAAATAATTGAAAACCAGCCTATTGGGTTTATTTCATGTTTAAGTGTTTAAAAAGTCATACCAAACTAGAATCCCCGATTTACCCTTATTTATCATTAAGAAAACCTCAAAATAATTGGATTGGGAAAAAAGTGACATTTTCAGATTGTCACTCGATTTGGATAAATGTTTTGGATTTGACCCCGGAAAAGTCTGAATTTTTCATGAAATTGGAGGAATTGGCGGAAAAGCCCAAAATGTTCGGATTATCATATGAAACCCAGCACAGACCATAATATCGTCAAATTGCAGAAAGGACCTCTACCATTGACTTCTACAGGACCTTGACAGGTTGAAGATGGAGTATTTTCAGATTCTAACTTTTTGCATCCTCAGAGTTTAATACATTTAAAAGAAAAACTTGTTTTTTTGTCATTCAGGCTTTGATATCTAACCCCCTAAATGTATGAAGATCCAAATTAAAGAAAGATATGTTATCTGGAAAATCCCTGATCCCGAACAGTCTGGATTACAGGTCCCGTACCTGTACAACAATAAACTTACACAGTACTCATTTACAAACAGTAAGCAACATAAAAATATCGGTGCACTTTGCCACATTATATAAACTTACACAATGCATTGCTTTGCCGTAAGAAATGGTTATGAAGGTGGGTGTTGTGTAGGAGTGCTGTGGGCAGTCACTAACGTTTAGTGCGCCAGTATTCTCCCCTAAATATTGCTACATTTAATATAAGCAGGGCAGGTGGGGATCACCTTCATGTATTTAATTATATCATTATATTACCCTTGAGATTTAGGAGAAACACACGCCAACTGTAAATTATATAAAACATGTAATTTTGTTGTCATAATTAATTGGGAGCTGAATGTGTCACGCAGTACACTAGATCTGTATGTGAGAGTGATAAATATAGGCATCTGTGAAAGAACTGTTCAGTGGGGAAGAAATAAATTGACATTGTACACGTGTATACAGTTACTTATACTATAGTCACACCCGACTAAGGGGCAAATTCACTAAGATTCGTAGTTGCGCCAGGCGTAACTTCGCCGCACTTCGCCGCACTTCGCCAGGCGTAGTTTCGCTAGTGCTCCGCAAATTCACTAAAATCCGAAGTTGCGCTCAGGGGTAGCGTAAGGTTGTGAAGTTGCGCTAGCGTTGATTCGCTAAGCGAAGCAAAGTTACGCTAGCGATGGTTAATTTGCATACAGCGCCAAATTCAAATTTCAATGGAGGAATATGTAGCAGCACTACAAATGCCTGGGAAACCTTCAAAACATCAAATAAAATTTTTATTTTGCCCTACACATGTGCCCACTGTATAGTTAAGTTGCCATGAGTCAGGAAATGTAGGAGGGAAGGAGGGTAGCCCCAAAAAAAATTTCGATCGTTTTCAGCCTATCACCCATAATATAGAAAAAACGCCAGCGTTTTTTGGGACTTAGAAAAAATTTGAACTTTTTTTGAAGCAATCCCTATCTACTCTATTTCGCTTCGCCTGGTCTGAGGTGGCGAAGGAAGTCTAGCGTAAAAGGTAGCGTTCAGTACAATGCGCACTTTAGTGAATTTGCGTAGTTATGTCCGTTGCGCAAATTCGCCAGGCGTAAGGGTGTGAAGTAACACTAGCGAATGTACGCCAGCGTTCGTTAGTGAATTTGCGAAGTAACGAAAATGACCAACGCTAGCGAATTGACGCTAGCGTTAGGCGCTTCGGCGCTTAGTGAATTTGCCCCTAACTGACTGCACTCACCACAAGAGGTTACAAATGGCAGGTTGGCTGAATAACAAAGGGTGCTGATTGCATTTCCTGCGCTGGGGAAGAATGCAGCTTCAGAAACCCACCAAGTATTGTTCCCACCATGTATTCCTATAAAGCCAACCACATCCAACTATAATGATACCACTTGCCTTTCTATCATGTTTTAGGCTTGTGGTGCACATTACATTTCTCCATAGGGAGATTTTTTTTTTTGATATGGAAAGCCTAATGACAGCAATACTCCATTATTTGTTTCACAGTAAAAAGGAACTAAATAAATCATCTATCAAAGCAGAAAAATACAGTGTCAACTTGATACAAAACAGAATACAGTTTTAATGCAGTGGAAATGCCATGTTAATTGTCTACATGTGGCAGAACACCTGGCAGTGTAAACAAGGCCCCGGTTTAATACAGAATACACTAGAATAATAATGGAATAATAATAAAGTTCATTTTCCTTGTATAATAGGGGCTGTGGGGATTTAGTTCTCCCTTTATACAATTATTCCCTTAAATCTATTGAGAATTCTCATTGTACAGTAGCAATATAACAGGATTTTCTCCTCCTCCGAGCAATGCTAATTCATTTTAAGAACTAATAAACACAGAGGATCAATGCCATTATGGTAAGGTTCTGTGGTGTCTGCAGCAACAGCAAGGCATAAAAATGTGTGAATCTGTTCGTGCAGATGCAGCGCCAGATGCTGAACGCCGATATTCCGCAGGTTCACCAAAGGGTTCGCTGTTTGTAATCAACAGGCAGGAACAACAGAACAAAGTCAACATTTTCAGGGCTGGGTACTATTATTTCATTGATATAAATTTATCTGATGGAGCTCTGTAACCTGACACAGCTCTCGTGGCTGAGCACTGCGATCTGCTGGTGTCTCTGAAATATTGCATTAACGCTGCTTGACACATCGATTCACAATTCTATAGTAATCTTATCAGCATTACTTCCATTTTTTGCATCTCCACCATGAGGCTATAAGAGTACTTAGTTCAATAGCAATGACAGCTGCCTCCTCTTTCTCCTCACAGACATCCAAACTCTCATATAAATCCTACTCTCATACAGTTTCCCCCCAGCTTATAACTGGCGGGGGGGGGGGTATGTTCCTCAGCCTTGGACCCTATCCAGTCATTATTCTGCTACAGTAATATAAAAAAAGAGGAGTATAAAGCACCTTCCACTGATCAAAAAACCACATATATGGTGTGCAGGGTCAAGGGTTAATGATAAATATTCAATAGAGAGTAAAGAATGACCCAAAAGTTGCACCACCCCATTTATTATTCCATAAATCCCATGAACAAGGAAGGTAAAACTTAACCTTTATTGGTATGTATTAAAATAACCCAAGGGAGCAATACCCGACTTTGAATAAGGGGGAGAAACATTTGGCAGCTAGGCTGGCAGCAGCGTCTCGGAAAACAATTCTACACCAATGGCTATCTATAGAAATCCCATCGACCACACTCATGAAACAGAAATTACACCATATCTTTCATATGGACTGGCTGGAGGCCACGATGAGAAAAGACTTACAAACAGAAAATTTTTCTCCATCTGGACCACATACATAAATAGCCTTCCTTTACCACTCAGATGTTTAACCACTTACACCTTTATAAACACTACATGGTATGACATGGAAATCTTAAAGGGTAACTCCTTACTACAAGAAGCTAACGACTACATTCAAAACTCACTTCAGGGCGCCAGACCATCCACAAGTTCACCCCCCAGGAGTCACCGTACTAATAGGCTTTTGACGTCATATTTAAGGTAAATAAGCCTGACCTGTTTACTTGAATCTGGATGTTTATGCTCATTCTCAGAAACTTGATAGTCGAATGTTGCAAAATAACAGAACTGTAATATTATGCTAGCTTTGTTTATGTTTATATTTATGTTTATTTTTCCCTTTCTTTAACTTTACTATGTTAAATAGCATGCATTCTTCGTTTATAATGATGATCGCCAACTGGATACTTATGATCCAATATTTGTAAGACATGCTTAAGAACTCTTAATAAAAACATGTTTTAAAAAAAAAAAAATAACCCAAGGGTGAAAAATCAAAAATGATTAAAATTACAAAAAGGAGGAGCCCATATTTTGCTGAATTAAGTAGTCTGCCCCAGATGCTTAACAATTGATCGTATTCAAGCCAGATAGGATCATATAAGAAGCATCATCATGGGGATTACCTAAATAAAGTTCTGTAAGTTATGGCAAAATGGCCATAGTGGTAGCACTCAATTCCCCAAAGGGTTAATCCACTAGTGAGTGCAAATTGATATAAAATGCGATTGTTAGTCAAATCGAGATGAACCGTGGGCATCATACGTACCAGCCCACAACGATTTCCGAAACACCCTCATGTGACAGAAAATGTAAGGTTCAAAAGCCTGTCTATTGAGATTCTGTTATCGGCGTTACTTGATTACAATGTTAGCCACTATGTTGCCATTCAACCCCCAATCCTTGACACACCCCCAGTGATACTGTGTGGTCAGCGGTGGAGTATGTTACAGCCAAAGTAACTTAAACTACAGCAAAGGAGCTCCCTGCCTAATTGAGCTAAAATTAGTAAGGTGCGCCTGACGCATTCTTTACTCTCTATTGAATATTTATTATTCTGCTACAGTCATGTTCCCCTCCCCACCAATGCAAAATTTAAACTTTTTAGATATCCTATTCCCCATCTTTCCAAAGCCAATGTTCCTCTCTTGTGTCCTCTGGAATGCAGTAAACTTTTATCAACAAGCTGCTCATTATCAATTTCTTTAATCTGGGCGTTCCAACTATACTTGGCTTTCCTCTATAGACACGCTGCCTCACCTGCTGCCCTGTCCTATGGGTTACACAACTTAGTTACACTTCCAAAGCGAAGAACTGGTTTAGAGGTGGGGTCTTGTTGCAGTACATGTACATTTCTTCCATCTTCTCCATCCCTATCTTTTCCCTTCTTGAAGATCATTTAATGTGGCTACTTTCCCCTAGATTTCTTCAACAACTCTGCTGCTTGGCTTTTCTCTGGCACCCCTCCATCATTCCCCCCACAGCCCCATTGACAGTCCTTATTCCCCTGCTGTTGCTAAGCTCCTTACCTACTCTAAAAATCCTCCTATGTCTTCATTTAGCCTCTTCTTGTTTACAGTATCTAGTAGAATTAAGTCTCAAAGCAACTGGACTTTTCTGAGTTTTCTTGAGTTCTTCTTCAGTTCAAGCCTTCAAATGAGTGGTGAAACGTTTTCAAGAAAGCTCAGAAAAGTCCAGTTGCTTTGAGACTTAATTTTGACTCTTTATCTGGATGAATGAAAATTTTCATAGACATATATCTGTTCTTGTTTGTCAGCCATGTTTAATTGAATGCCCCACTGTTACCTTAAATTATAACTGCCAGAAATGCCTCTTCCTCTTTCTTTCTTCCAATACCAATTATATCTTTGTCAAAATCTCTATAACAATTAATGACTCTTCTAACAACCCTCTGCCCGATTAAAATATATATTTGGTTTTTAGAGTAAAAAAATATACTTATTAACAGCATCAAACTGTTTAATAACATTAAGGAAAGTTAGAATATTATAAGTCATGGTGTACATTTAGTTGAACTCTACATTACAGACTTGCATGTCATTACATGGAATAAGCATAAATGTATTGTTTAGCAAGTTAATATTTGGCCCCTAATTCCCTTAGCAAATCAATTGCTAAATCATGTTACTTTCAAGCCATAATATTTCTAAAATATTAGTTGCATGTTCTCTGTACATTTGCTGCATATACGTGTCTATTGTGCAGCACTGTGGAATATTTTGATGCTTTATATATCATAATTATGCTGGTGAGCCCCTTTATCAAGCACTCATAGAACTCCCTAGTAACACTATACAGTCTGTATATATCCAACAAGTACCAGTACTATTAAATCATGAAATAAATGCTGTGAAATGCAGCTCAGAAGATTCAGCTGAAGCTTAGAAAGAAGCCAGCACACACTGTAGCTGTGAAAAAAGTTATTAGTGAATATTGTTCATTTCGCCAATAAAAAGGGATTTAGTATTAAAACCATATAAAAAGCCAAAATCACAAATATTTATCCACAATGTCAAGCATAAATGTGTGTGGGAAGCTCAATAAAATAGAACAGTAACTCAGAGAAGGTTTGTCCTCTTAAACCCCTTCCCCTGCCTGTTTTGCTGGAGGAGGGAGGGGTGGTGATTGTTGGTGATATTCACTGGAGTCACAAGAGAACTCTTTTTCAAACCTGTGGGGAAAGGGTTAATAAGATCAGTGGAGTGGAAGAGATATACAACATTCGTACCCCCTACTCCTACCTCAAGGGGTCGTGCAACGGCCATTCCTAAACACTGACCTGTGTAGGGAAATAAGGAACATTCTCAAACCCAACCACCCACCCACATATGCCCCCAGGGTGGAAGACTTTTCATTGTTGATATCTGCGGTTTCAATATTGTTTTTCAGTCTATTCTTTGGGGTCATAGGTAGTTATACACTCATGCTTGTCAATGTGGGTGAATAGATGCTGATTTGCAACTAAACTTTGAAAATGTCAAGCATACAGGTATGTGACTATAATATAGGCTTGGCCTTTGTCTTCCACATATGCTTTATTCAAATGCATTACATATTAAATTTCCATAAAACAGCTAGATATAAGAAATCACTCAAGCTGCATTTGTTATAGAGCAATTATCTGGCTCCTGACCACCTCCCACACAACTCAATTCAGCTTGATCACAAAGCAGCACTTGAGGTTCCTTATGACTCACAATACATTTAGGGTTGATTTCCATCACTCTCCATAAGAGAACCACCTACTCATACTGGCCATATGCTTCTTTGCTATTCTGCACAAAAGGTCAGAGTTGAAGATTAAAAAAATACAGTATTATAATATTAATGGAAGATACTATGTAGCTTTTCCTGATAACTGCTAGCACTTGGGCAAACCTGGTTGAGGGAGACACAGGTAAGGGTCTCAGGGCTACACTCGCAACTCTACACAATAATACTAAACATACAGTAGTAAGAGAAATCCAGATCAGCAACTTGCATAGTATATAGCCATACATTCTCAACTTCTTATATTCTGTTAAGCAGAAGTATCTCTTTGTATCCCTCTGTATTCTATAATAGTCCATAAAAACATTTACTAAGAACAGTCTTTGAGTAAAATTGGGCAATTTCAGGAGTTTGCTGATTATAGAGCTAAAAGAAAACATGGCAGGCATGTGCCAGTTCAGTTAGAACACTGGGACCTAAATAATGGTAAAGGGCACAAACAAGGATCTTGAGTTCTTCTTGTCTCCAGATAGGGGTTATATATCACCCCTGGTAAGTATTGATAGGATTCAGCTGAGTTAGCTAAAGCATAATGGGATATGTAAACAAGAATCACAACAATACTGAATTTCATGTCCACCCTCCATCGTTAGTTTCAAAATTGGGGACATATATCATATATTCAAATCAATGCCTGTCCTATGCTCCCTGGATGTGCCATACTCTGCCTGCCCTATTCTCCCTGTGTGTGTCATACTCCGCCTGCCCAATGCTCCCTGTAAGTGCCATAATCTGCTTGCCCTATGCTCCCTGGGTGTGCCATACTCTGCCTGCCCTATGCTCCATGTGTGTGTAATACTCTGTGCCTGCCCTATGCTCCCTGTGTGTGCCATACTCTACTTGCCCTATGTTCGCTGTGTGTGCCATACTCTGCCTGCCCTATTCTCCTTGTGTGTGCCATACTCTGTCTGCCCTAGGCTCCCTGTGTGTATCATACTCTGCCTGCCCTCTGCTCCCTGTGTGTGCCATACTCTGCCTGCCCTATGCTCCTTGTGTGTGCCATACTCTGTCTGCCCTAGGCTCCCTGTGTGTATCATACTCTGCCTGCCCTATGCTCCCTGTGTGTGCCATACTCTGCCTGCCCTACTCAGTACCCTGTGGGACATAAGCCTGGTAGGGTTTGTTCTGGGGGGTTGTTAGCAAACAGCATATGGCAGCATATGGATTTATGGGTATGTTTATGGTATGACTTACATTTTCACATATGAATGATGTGATATCCCTGCAGTAAGAACCACTTGGTTTAAAACTAAAGACTCACTACAGCCAAAAAGCTCAAAATACCCAGTGTAACATTTGCTCAGCAACCAAGTTGGGGCACCACCCTATATTTTCAAGGCCTCTCATTGAGTCCTACACTAGTAGCATTCTATATTTGTAGTGCATTTAAAATTAAGTCCCCCAGCAAACAGTGTGACTGAGTAGTAAGACCATGTTGCATTTACCCTTATCCTACACTGTTTACATTAACATTCTGAGTTTGTAGTGCATTTAAAATCAAGTCCCCCAGCAGCCAGTGTGAGAAATTAGACAATAGTGCACATTATAAATGCACTAAAAACTCAGAAGGTTAATAGATAGTGTAGGATAAGGATAAGTGCATCAAGGTCTTACTACTCAGTCACACTGTTTGCTATGGACTTGATTTTAAATGCAATACAAATTTAGAATGCTAATAGTGTAGGACTCATGTACAATGAGGGGCCTTGACGTAGGACACGTGAGCTTACATATTTTGGCAAAAATGTGGAACACCTCATTTTTTGTCGTTGGTCGCTGGCAATTATTCTCCTTCTTTTTGTGTACAAACATTGGCTTTTTATCATTTATGGCAGCTGGTAAACTCCAGAATGTGGGTTAGACTGAGCACTGGCACAAGGATGATTCTGGCAGCTGGTCAATGCTGCAGCATGGGTTAGACCGAGCGCTGGTGATTGTTTTCTGTGCCCCACCTTATATGCTGGCTTTACTTTAAGTCATAATTAAGGCCTGATGCCCAGGGCATCCCCAGCTCACTCATGTCACTGCAGCTCTATCCAGGCAGGAGTATCTATCATCAACAGTAGCTATTCTTACTGTGCTACTTGCGTGTGTGTTTCAGCACCCACAAAATCTTAGCTGGTCAAAGAAGTAAAATCAAACCCTAATAATAATAACAATAACATATCAGCAAATACAGGGACTTACATAGTTACATAGTTACATAGTTAAATTAGGTTGAAAAAAGACAAAGTCCATCAAGTTCAACCCCTCCAAATGAAAACCCAGCATCCATACACACACCCCTCCCTACTTTTAATTAAATTCTATATACCCATACCTATACTAACTATAGAGTTTAGTATCACAATAGCCTTTGATATTATGTCTGTCCAAAAAATCATCCAAGCCATTCTTAAAGGCATTAACTGAATCAGCATCACAACATCCCCCGGCAGTGCATTCCACAACCTCACTGTCCTGACTGTGAAGAACCCCCTACGTTGCTTCAAATGAAAGTTCTTTTATTCTAGTCTAAAGGGGTGGCCTCTGGTACGGTGATCTTCTTTATGGGTATTTATGAATCCTCTTTATGCTATTTGTCTATAATGTCCTCTAATGTACTTGTAAAGTGTAATCATGTCCCCTCGCAAGTGCCTTTTTTCCAGAGAAAACAACCCCAACCTTGTCAGTCTCCCCTCATAATTTAAGTCTTCCATCCCTCTAACCAGTTTAGTTGCACTTAGTCTCTGCACTCTCTCCAGCTCATTTATATCCCTCTTAAGGACTGGAGTCCAAAATTGCACTGCATACTCCAGATGAGGCCTCACCAGGGACCTATAAAGAGGAAAAAATATGTTTTCCTCCCTTGAGTTAATGTCCTTTTTTATGCCCTTTATTTGCTTTAGTAGCCACAGAATGACACTACCCAGAATTATACAACTTGTTATCTACAAAGACCCCTAGATCCTTCTCATTTAAGGAAACTCCCAACACACTGCCATTTAGTGTATAACTTGCATTTATATTATTTTTGCCAAAGGGCATAACCTGCATTTATCAACATTGAACCTCATTTTCCAGTTTTCTGCCCAGTTTTCCAACTTAGTCAATTCACTCTGCAAAGTGGCAGCATCCTGCATGGAACCTATAGTTCTGCACAATTTAGTATCATCTGCAAAAATAGAAACAGTACTTTCAATGCCCACCTTCAGGTCATTAATAAACAAGTTGAAAAGCAAGGGACCTAGTACAGAGCCCTGCGGTACTCCACTAACAACACTGGTCCAGTTAGAAAATATTCCATTTACATAGGACGTAAGTCTAGTGATACAGGTTATTTAGGCCAGGGTACCTCGATACAGTATTTGCAAGTAAAAAGCTGTAATAAATATAAATTTCCATACCTCTATAGAAATGATGCTCAATGTAAAATAACATTATGATGATGCTCAGAATAAATTCATCTTTTTAACATCCTCCTGGGAACGAATCATGGCTGTAATACATACTGTATCTATGGTGAAACTTCCTCACAATACTCATTCAGTTTTCAGGGCAGTCTGTTCAGTCTGCATCTTGTTGCTAAGCAAGGATTTGATAATGTGAATTTATTCTGCATTTTTCCACCTTACTTCAACACAGTATTGTGCATCTGTGGAATTTAACTCTTAGGGGCAAATTCACTAAGATGCGAAGTTGCGCCAGGCGCAACTTCGCCGCACTTCACCAGACGTAGTTTCGCCAGCTAAAATCCGAAATTGCGCTCAGGGGTAGCGTAAGGTTGCGAAGTTTCGCTAGCGTTGATTCGCTATGTAAAGCAAAGTTACGCTAGCGAAGGTTAATTTGCATACGGCGCGAAATTCAAATTTCAATGGAAGAAAACCTTCAAATCATCAAATAAAAATTTTATTTTGCCCTACACATGTGCCCACTGTCTAGGTAAGTTGCCATGAGTCAGGAAATGTAGGGGGGAAGGAGGGGAGCCCCAAAAAAAATTTCGATCTTTTTCAGCCTATCACCCATAATGTAGAAAACACGCCAGCGTTTTTTGGGACTTAGAAAAATTTTTGACTTTTTTTTAAACAATCCCTATCTACTCTATTGCGCTTCGCCAGGTCTGAGGTGGTGAAGGAAGTCTAGCATAAAAGGTAGCGTTCAGTACACTGCGCAAGTTAGTGAATTTGCGTAGTTACGTCGCTAGCGAAAATTCGCCTGGCGTAAGGATGCGAAGTAACACTAGCGAAACTACGCCAGCGTTCGTTAGTGAATTTGCGCAGTAACGAAAATGCCAAACGCTAGCGAATTAACGCTAGCGTTCGGCGCTTCGGCGCTTAGTGAATTTGCCCCTTAGGGTTTATACAGGTATAGGAATCGTTATCCGGAAACCCGTTATCCAGACAGCTTTGAATTATGCCAAGGTCATCTCTCATTTACGCAATTTTATCCAAATAATTTAAATTGTTTAAAATGATTTTCTTTTTAGGTCTCACGGTGGAGGAAGAAGAATGTCAGAAAATAGTAACGCACTCAACTTCAATATGCTGTAAAATACAATAACTGAATTACAAGATATTAAGTAAATGGTACAGGACCCCGGTAAAATATGCCAAAGTTTATAACACACTAACCTCCACATGTTGGAGATGTAACACGACACAGGGTACTCTATCGCACATCTTCTGGGGATCCCGGTACTGTCTGATTTTTGGATTAAAAAGAGAAATTATTAAAGTGGTTACGGATGTGGAGATCCCTAATGCACCACTACACTTACTCCTGTACCATACTCCTAAGTCGATACAAGTGTATCGGAAGTCATTAGGACCAATTATGTTAGATATGGCAAAGTCGTTAATACGATAAAACAAACTACAGCCCCCTTAATCACTGATTGGCTGCACAAGATTTCTGAAATTGAACGATTTGAAAGCTATAAAACATCGACCACACAAGACACGCAACGATATTCTCAAAAGTGGATTTATTGGCTTTGTTTTAAAGAAACAGACCAATACAAAGAGCTTATATAAGTATAACTCTGACAAGTTTAGGGATTTAAGTCCCCCTCATACATTCATACCCCCTTTAACTCCTGATGTGGCATTTGGGAATAGGGGACCTTTCTGACTGAGGTGACCCATCATAAAAGAAGATTTTACAATTACCTGGCATCAACTGCTGAGCTTAACGCAGTGGACATAAGAGGCTGCTCTACCGCCCACTCCCTCCCTGGAATACAGAGCAAAAGAGGTGCCCCATACGGGGACATGCCCTTGTTAGAATGGGTGTAGCCTCCTTTATGGGGATACCTCTAGAACTACTCCCTTTATTTACAAACTCCTACAGACTAGAAGGACCTCTGTTCTGTCCTCTATATTCTTTCTTCTTTTTTTTTTACTGTCCTCTATTCTTTTTCCCTCTCTCTTTATTCTGGGGCAAGGCACCCGGATCTGTAGGACCTCCATTCTCTAAAGTAATTTTCATATTACAGTATTAAGTTATATAGAGGGATGTCTTGAATGTAAGCCCTGCCCTTCGTTTTCTTTCTTCTTTTTCCTTTCTTATATTACATGATTATTGCGTGTTTTCTAACTTGTTCAATATAAAACATTTTCAATAAACTTGAATTTAAAAAAAAAATAAAAAATTATTTACTTTTTGTCTATTTTGAGCCAAGCTATGATATAATAAATCCTTATTGGAGACAAAGCAAGACTATTGCATTTATTTAATGTTTAAATTCTTTTTTTTTCGTTGCCTTAAGGTATGAAGATCAAAATTACAGAAAGATCCCTTATCTGGAATACCCCAGCATGCTGGATAACAGGTTTCATACCTGTAAAGATATATATAAGGGTATAACATACACTAGCACTGTTAAGGCAAGAACAAGGCATCTTCTATTCTGATGATAAACAGAGGCCACATGTAGATGCAGCATTTTGCTAAAGGGCTCGCTGAATCAGATTTGGCTTTTGTGCTGGACATCAATAGAAGGTCCTGAGATTACAAGGACACAGAATATTTAGCATATCATCAGTCGCAGGCTACAATGGATTCCTTGGCTGAGAAGTTATGTCAATCACACTTCTGATCTCTTCAAGGCTGAATATTTATTGTGCGGATACGGAACTATTCTGCAGACAGAGGAGCTTAATGATGTATTTTTGGAGTTACATTGTCGGAGATGATATATATATATTGTATTCTAAATGCGGAGTGGACTTGCCGAGGGACACTCCATGAAACATTATGTATTGGTATTTTTTCTATCCTGCCTGACAGTTCACTGCCCCCAGGCTTGTGATGCCTGAGGTGATAGATCACCTTGCTGCATGGCAGAAATAGTTTTTAATCATTAATATACAGCACAAATTTCAATACTATCTCTGGTCCAGGGTTACAATATTTAACAACAAACTCCCTGCGTTGGTGTCTATTCATTAATGCCAGGCATTATTCACTACATCTGTTTATCCTAAGGCCGCTGTTGGCAGTATCGCTGTAGTTTGAGGATTATGCAGTGCTTGTAGACACACAAAAAAGGATGCAGAGAATATGTCAAAAACAAGTCTTTTGTTATTTGCATCTTTGTCTCTTTCCAATCTGGGATTTAAACTGCCATCTGGTTGCTATGTAACTCATAAAGTGCACTGAATGCGACAAAATTGGTGATTTTTCTATTAATCTTGTAGTGCTTTGATGCATTTTATTTCCCTTGCCCTGGGCATTCTCTGGCGGCATTGGGTTTCACAATGGATCCTCTGGGGCACATTTAATCGTGGACGAAAATTCGCCAATCTATGGTTTCGCACCCATCACACTTCGCCAGACGAAAATTCGCTCAGACAACGCTAATTTACTGAGATGCAAAGTTTCATCCTGGGCGTCAGATGCTGGCGAATTTTTCAGCGTTCAATTCTTCCTAGTGCAACTTCACTAGAGGTCTTGCGCTCAGGCTAATTTGCATACGGCGGGAAATTTAAAGTTGAATGCACGTCTTTATGATACATGCTGTATCTAATACATTACACTTACACTGATAACTACACATGCCAAGGGAACCCTAATAAAGTCAATTGAGTTGTTATAATGCACTACATAAAAGCCCAGTGTAAAATAAAGTTCCCATATGTTATAAAATTTATGGGGGAAACCGGTTAAACAGAAAAAAAATTGAAACACTTTTGCAGTCTATCACCCTGAAAAAAAGGAAAAGACGCCAGCGTTTTTTAGACTTAGAAGTTTTTCTACTCCAGAAATATGATGTAACTGAAGATTGAGTTACGTTCTATGCACTATGTACCTGGTCTGAGCTGGCGAAGGCAAATCTGGCAAAAGAGGTAACGTTCAGAAAAATCTGCATTTTAGTGAATTTACGGAGTAACATCCATTCGCCAGAGCAAAAAGTCGCCTGGCATTAGAGTGCAATTCACTGATAGTGACGCCTGTGCCCGTTAATAAATCGGCAAATTCCCTGAAAGCGGTAACGCTGGTTACACTTTTTTAAACCAAACATATTAAAGGGATACTGTCATGGGAAAAAACATTTTTTTCAAAATGAATCAGTTAATAGTGCTGCTCCAGCACAATTCTGCACTGAAATCCATTTCTCAAAAGAGCAAACAGATTTTTTTATTTTTAATTTTGAAATCTGACATGGGGCTAGACATATTGTCAATTTCCCAGCTGCCCCAAGTCATCTGACTTGTGCTCTGATAAACTTCAATCACTCTTTACTGCAAATTGGAGTGATATCACCCCCCTCCCTTTTTCCCCCCAGCAGCCAAACAAAAGAACAATGGAAGGTAACCAGATAGCAGCTCCCTAACACAAGATAACAGCTGCCTGGTAGATCTAAGAACAACACTCAATAGTAAAAACCCATGTCAGTGCTACGCAATATGTTGGTGCTATATAAATACATGTTAATAATAATAAAATAATAAATGTCCCACTGAGACACATTCAGTTACATTGAGAAGGAAAAAGAGCAGCCTGCCAGAAAGCATTTCTCTCGTAAAGTGCAGGCACAAGTCACATGACTGGGGGCAGCTGGGAAATTGACAAAATGTCTAGCCCCATGTCAGATTTCAAAATTGAATATAAAAAAATCTGTTTGCTCTTTTGAGAAATGTATTTCATTGCAGAGTTCTGCTGGAGTAGCACTATTAACTGATGTGTTTTGAAAAAAACGTTTTCTGATGACAGGATCCCTTTAAACAACAACTTAGTCACATGACTTGTGCTCTGAAAAACTTCAATCACTCTTTACTGCTGTACTGTAAATTGGAGTGATATCACCCCCCCTCCCTCCCCCCCCCCAGCAGCCAAACAAAAGAACAATGGGAAGGTAACCAGATAGCAGCTCCCTAACACAAGATAACAGCTGCCTGGTAGATCTAAGAACAACACTCAATAGTAAAAACCCATGTCCCACTGAGACACATTCAGTTACATTGAGAAGGAAAAACAGCAGCCTGTCAGAAAGCATTTCTCTCCTAAAGTGCAGGCACAAGTCACATGACCAGGGGCAGCTGGGAAATTAACAAAATGTCTAGCCCCATGTCAGATTTCAAAATTTAATATAAAAAAATCTGTTTGCTCTTTTGAGAAATGGATTTCAGTGCAGAATTCTGCTGGAGTAGCACTATTAACTGATGTGTTTTGAAAAAAACATGTTTTCTGATGACAGGATCCCTTTAGCTTTTCCTAGTTACAGACTGCAGTGCTTTCTCTTCAGCCTTGTAATATGGATCTAAATGAATGGGGTGAAATAGCAACCCAGCCAACAATAACAGCTTTGGTCCATTCATTCTATGCTATTAAGAAACTTCAGAAGCAGGGCACACAAAGACAATATACTGATGACCAGATTGTGATGACAGAACTGGCTGCCCCATCAGTGTTTTACTTATTATTCTGCATCTGGTGTTAGTATTATTGTCATTCAGAGTCTTTCATTGGCTTGCTGCTGCTTCCTGCATTGTCATAAATTTACTGAGCAGTTAGAGATACTATCATACATATTACCCATTCCTTAAAGGAGCCGTTCAGTGCAAAAATAAAAACTGGTTAAATAGACAGGCTTTGCAAAATAAAAAATGTATCTAATACAGTTAGTTAGCCAAAAATGTAATGTATAAATCCTGGAGTGACTGGATGTCTAACTTAATAGCCAGAACACTACTTCCTGCTTTACATCTCTCTAAAGGTGGCCATAGATGTAACAATTACCATTGAATTGAACAGGCAGAAACAATAGAATTCTACCTGTATCTGATGATTCAGCAGTAACAGTGCAAAATTTTCTGGCTGACCCGACCAAAGAGCTGACTGATATCCAAGTAATCAGCCGATATTTGTTGTCTTGTCTCCTGCCATACAGGCACCAAATATCATATGAAACTTTGTTTTGTACAATATTATCATTACATCTATGGCCACCTTAACTCTTAGTTAGCCTTAGTAGATGGGGGGCAACATGGGACATTACTGTTCATTTAGTTTGCTTTTGATACTTAGCCTCAGGGCAGGAACTAGGGGTAGAGGCACCAGACTAGGGAGCAACAATGAGGAGGGCACTGGTCGGGTAATTGAGGAGGGTCCTCATCCTACATGCGCTCTAGGTTCGCAGTACTCCCTGGTACCTTGGTTAGCAACTCTTGACTCTTTTCTGTTAGCTTGTGTGCATAGAGGGGAGAAAGGTGGTCGGCTGGGTTGCCTAGGTTGCCCATTTGGTTTGACCTGCTCTGGTGTAGCATGCAGAACAGATTAAAATGAAACATTTAGGATCAATATGCCCCCCTCAAGTCAGTGATAGTTTATTAACTGGCAACCAATTAGAAGACGTTGGGTTCTGGCATTTATGTTAGACATCTGCTTACTCCAAATTTTTGTTGATTTCATCAACTATAGTGAAAACATTTCTTATTTTGCATCTATTTTTTTTACCCAGTTTTTATTTTTACACTGAGCAATGCCTTTAAACTCGACAAATATATAATCTAGATGCTGCATGGCTAAGCAGCATTTCAGCTATGCTATGCAGAATATATCTGGTTTTATAGGAGTGCGGGAGGTGCCAAAATAGAGCTTCCTATTTTTGAGAAAGTATTAATGTGACATTTCTGGTCTCATGAAAGTCTTTGAAAGGAAACAAAGGAAACAGAGACAGGGCCTCTAACAAGAAATTGAGCTGAACATATAGAAATGATGTGGCTAGTACTTCAAGAGCAGAATTTTAATAGGAAACAATGACAGAATCAATGGGGCTTTTGAAGAGCTTAGGTCATAGGCAGCACAATGAATTTACCCGGCACAGAGACTGTCCCACATAGCCCTGCTCACAGAGATTACAGCCTGCTCTCCTCCAACAAGCCAAGTTCAAATTATGTCTTTCCTTGTTAAGGAAAAGCACGGAAGAGATTTGCATAAATTACAGAATAAATATAAAGCAGTCAGACTGGAACACGTGACTCCGCTAATAAAATAGCTCCATGAGGGATTCATTAATCAGGAGAATTAAAATCATCTTTGTTAAGAAGCTGGTTAAATATGTTAGAGGGGAGACGTCTGGTGATTGATAACCCACAGAGACAGGCAAGGGTTCCAAGTCTGAGACCCAGATATTTCAGGTAATAAAGTTAATGAGAAGTGCTCAGTATCTTATAGCCATAGAGGGAAGCGTGTGTGTGTCCCTTACACTTGGATATCTGGATGCAGAACGCAGCGCCAGGTATAACTATCTCGCTGAATGGCACATCAGAGAAATGTTCTTCTCCCTCGCTCCTGACCCACTGAAATTATTATTTCTTTTTTCTGTTACATAGAAGTGGCTAAAATAAATAGAATCTGTCACTTCTTGAAATGTGGGGCCCGAGTTACACTTAATCAAAAAGAGCAAAAAAATAAAAAACAAACCCAGGCAGAGCCAGATCTTTTGCAATGGAAGGTTTTGTTTTGTTTTTTTTTTCTTTAATTTGCGCTTTAAAATAGACCCAGCGTGCCAGTTCCGCTAAAGGAGAAGTAATGGCTGTCAGCAGTGAAATTATTGTTTATTTCTCAACTGTCAAATGCTTTATCTGGTGCTGCACAGTTAAAGGAGAGGAAAATAATGGCACATGTGGACAACATCAATGGCAATACACATGGAACAGAGGGCACTTCTTGGAAGAGATTCAATTTGCCGCATTAGGAGAGAAGAGGATACTGCACATCCCCAATGTTATAGAATTATTCAGAGTGCTCTTCTGAGTACTTTTGCACTTTACATATATTGGGGTTTTTTCTGGTTTTCAAGATACTAGCATATTATGAATTTGAAACAAGAGAAACATCCGCTGTTCATTTCAACCAACTGAACACAGGAGAGATTAAAAGTTAAAAGCGTCAAAATGGGTGCCGGCATCAAAGTCGAAGTCAAAAAATTTGCAAATTTATTCGTCGGCTGCAAAACAGCCAAATTCGCCACCAATTCGCCCCTTCACTAGTGCTGGAGGCTGGTGCTAAGAGTGGACCTTTTAAGGAGAACTAAAACCTAAAAATATGGATAGAATTGCAACGTTTTATACACTAAATTTACTGCATCAGCCTAAAGTTTCAGTATCTCTGTCTCAGTAATGATTCGGGCCTTTAAAGTTGTGCACAGGGGGTCACCATCTTGGATTTTGCTAGGAGTGTCAGTGACTCTGCACATGCTCAATGTGTTCTGAGCAGATGTTGAGAAGCTAAGCTTAAGTGTTGTGGTATTTCATCAAGCAGAAAATAAGGTTCACTTGTCATAGAAACTGATACCGGCTGATTATTCTGATACAAATTGCACTGGTTTCGGAGCTGTGATGTAATGTGACTCAACTGAAAAAAAACCTGAAAACTGAAATCAGCCTTGTATCATGATATTTATATTCTGTATATACAGTACAGGTATGAGATCCATTATCTGGAAATGTTTTATGTAGAAAGCTCCAAATTACAGAAAGGCCATCTCCCGTAGACTCCATTTAATCCAAATAATCACATTTTTAACAAAATTATTTCCTTTATCTCTGTGATAATAAAACAGTAACTTGTACTTGATCCCAACTAAGATATAATTAATTCTTATTGAAAGCAAAACCAGCCTATTGGGTTTATTTAAAGTTTACATGGAAAGATCGGTTATCCGGAGAACCCCAGGTCTGGAACATTCTGGATAACAGGTCCAAAACCTAAGTTCAATAAGTGACAGCAGCACAGAGCATGTGCAGTGAATCAGCAGTAAAGAAGATGGGGAGCTACTGGGGCATCTTTGGAGACACAGATCTTCACTGCTAAAGGGCTGTGGTTGCCTTGGGCTGATACAGAGGCACATAACATAATGTACAGCATTTCTATCTTAATTCTTAGTTAAGCTTTAGTTCTCCTTTAAATATAGTTTTTGTTCACTTTGAATGTGTGGGCTATTTACTTTATTAATATATACACTTGACACCATTTTTACCACAGAGTTATTGCAATCTGTGCCCATTCTAAGCATGGTAATCAAATTATTTCTTCACACTGGGATTAGCACAAGGCAAAGGACATTTTCCCCCAAATGTCTCAACTACAAGCAGTTCCATATAATTAATTATTGCCCCTAAGTCTTCGATCATCTTGATTCAGAGCATGTTCTCTTGTTCTAGATTTCCTCCCTCCCTGATAAATGATTTTTGCCTGAACTTCGTTAAATCCTATAATGAAATTGAAACTTCCTATCACTGCTTTCTAAACTTATTACGGTATTTTAATATCACAAACCCATTAGCCTTTTCCACCTTGCTTGACCCTTAATCTCCCGTCGCACACCTGGGTCCCAGCTCCGTAGCAATTACTCTCGGAATGTGGCCGAGCCGCTTCTCTTTTCTTTTTTGTGTCGAAATAACAGTGATGAATCATTTTTGAGGATTCATTCCAGATAAATAATTGGTCTGTTACTTTGGTTCGAAGCAAGTTTTTATAAAATGGTAATGGTCTGTTAAGAGCAACATTTGTTTTATTTGATGGCATTTTAGAAATGCTGTCACGCCATGAGTTACTGGTGCTCAACCTCATAATTGGATTATTAAAATATGGTGCCCATTCCTGAATTAATCATGCTCAGCTCACTTTTTTTCCAATTTGAATGTTATATTAAAAAATGGTTATTTTCCGATTGCCTTGTAGCATCCTGCACATGAAAAGATCAACAAAATCTACGCTTAAAGGGATACTGTCATGGGAAAAAAAAAAAATTTCAAAATGAATCAGTTAATAGTGCTGCTCCAGCAGAATTCTTCACTGAAATCCATTTCTCAAAAGAGCAAACAGATTTTTTTATATTCAATTTTGAAACCTGACATGGGGCTAGACATTTTGTCAATTTCCCAGCTGCCCCAAGTCATGTGACTTGTGCTCTGATAAACTTCAATCACTCTTTACTGCTGTACTGCAAGTTGGAGTGATATCACCCCCTCCCTTTCCCCCCTCCAGCTGCCAAACAAAAGAACAATGGGAAGGTAACCAGATAACAGCTCCCTAACACAAGATAACAGCTGCCTGGTAGATCTAAGAACAACACTTAATAGTAAAACCCATGTCCCACTGAGACACATTCAGTTACATTGAGAAGGAAAAACAGCAACCTGCCAGAAAGCATTTCTCTCCTAAAGTGCAGGCACAAGTCACATGACCAGGGGCAGCTGGGAAATTGACAAAATGTCTAGCCCCATGTCAGATTTCAAAATTGAATATAAAAAAATCTGTTTGCTCTTTTGAGAAATGGATTTCAGTGCAGAATTCTGCTGGAGTAGCACTATAAACTGAAGATCTGGGGCCTGTGATGAGTTTATTAAAAGAATGTTCATGATCTGTTTTTTATATTTCTTTCTTCAAGCCAAACAGGCACCCTATGCAACCCAGATGGCCACCATGCTCCCCCCTGTCCGTTCTCAATCGCTTACCGATAGCGGCCATGCATGCGCCATAGCAGAGGGGAGCGACAGAGGGCAGTAGACTAGGGGTAGGCAATAGACAGTTTAATAATCCTTGCAGCCTTTCCCCAAAGAATGATAAAAATAGCCTCAGACCATCATATCTCCTCCATTAAACTCTACTGTTGGCATTTTGCATATAGGCAGGTAGTGTTCTACTGGTATCTGCCAACCCATCAGGTTACCAGATGGTGAAATGCCATTTACCACTTTGGTGGACTTGTGCCCATGTTACATTATATTAGTAATTACCTTTACTTGGCATTGCACACGGTAATGTTATGTTAGTTTGTCTCCCATAAAATTTTTACCCTACCTTTGCATAGTTCTTGTGCTGACATCGAAGGACATAAGTTTTGTATACAGTGTCTGGATACTTTTGATTAATATATGTATACTGTAGTTTTGCCATATAGTGCAATTAAATATAACAAAATAAATTCCACAATGGGCTCTGTATAATCGTGTCCCCAACACGTAGGGGCCCATTTACTTAGCTCGAGTGAAAGAATAGAGGAAAAAAAACTTTGAATTTCGAATGTTTTTTTGGTTACTTCGACCATCGAATGGGCTACTTCGACCTTCGACTACGACTTCAAATCGAACGATTCAAACTAAAAATCATTAGACTATTCGACCATTCGATAGTCGAAGTACTGTCTCTTTCAAAAAAAACTTCGACCCCCTAGTTCGCCAACTAAAAGCTACCGAAGTCAATGTTAGCCTATGGGGAAGGTCCCCATAGGCTTTCTGAGCTTTTTTAGGTCAAAGAAAAATCATTTGATCAATGGATTAAAATCCTTTGAATCGAACGAATTGAGGTAAATCTTTTGACTTCCATATTCGAAGTCGAAGGATTTACATTCGGCAGTGGAATATCGAGGGTTAATTAACCCTCGATATTCGACCCTATGTAAATCTGCCCCTAAGTCTAGTGTGTCTATAGTTGGGCACCTGTCAGTGATTACCTCAAAAATACTCCAATATGCTCTCACTTAAAGTCTTTTGGAGAATCTTTCTAGAGATGTTATCCTTCTCTATTCGAGAGCAGGGTCAGATTGAGCCTGCGGGACACCGGACCAGACCCGCTCCCTGCACTTGCTCTTCTTACCGCCCCTACCCCTAGACGGCAGTTAGGACTTTGCGGCTGGGGGGCCCGGGGGATGGTGTTGGGGGCCCCTGAGGCTGCGGCCCAGTGGACCCCCCCATTCCGACGCTGTATTAGAGTGTAGTTGTGTCTTTCTGTATGTCAGTCAGGCAGTATATGTGTATCTGTATGTGAAATAGACAGTATATGTGTGTTTATATATAGATTGTAAGCTCTACTGGACAGGGACCTTCATCCTCTGGATAATATTTAAAGCAACTGTACTTTGTATTTATTTGAATTGATTATTGTACTTTGTATTTATTTGTATCTATTATAATGTTTGTTCTATTAATTTAGGGGCAGGTTTACTAATCTCGAGTGATGGTTGGAATTTCAAAAAGTTCGAAATTTCGAAGTAAATTTTTGGGTACTTCGACCATCGAATAGGCTATAATCGACCATTCGACTTCGGTTTGAACGATTCGAAGTAAAAATCATTAGACTATTCGACCATTCGATAATCAAAAAAAACTTTGTCTTCATACTTTGCCAAATTAAAACTACCGAAGTGCAATGTTAGCCTTTGGGGACCTTCCAGAGCACTTTTCTAAGTTTTTTTTTTGGTTGAATAAAAATCCTTCGATCGATCGCTAAAAATCGTTCGAATCGTTTGATCCAAACGATTTAATCGCTCGATAGGACGATTTCCATTCGATCGATCGCATACGGTGTTCGATATTCGAAGTCGAGGGATTTCAATTCGAGGGTCGAATTTCGAAGTTTTTTTGAACTTTCGAAATTCGACCCTTAGTAAATCTGCCCCTTGTTGTTCTGCTTTTCAGTGCTGCGTAAATAAGTAGCGCTATATAAATATACATACATCAGGTAGTATTTGTGTGTCTGTATGTTGGATTGTGTATAAATGACTGGAAGCCTGAGTCTTAGCTCTGTGCAGGCTGCACGTTCCGTTAGGTAGTTTTCACTTGATCGATATTTATAGATTACAAAGCGTGTGGAGTTATTTCTTGTTACAGCTGCACTTGTTTGGCTTGCCACATTTTCCAGGTAGATGTTCTTCAGGGGATTTTGCCTGCTGTGGTTTCATTTCGATAAACTAGAATCTCTATTGCTTTTAAACTGTAGGTCTGAAGATTGCATGCTTTATAGATTAGTCTCTGCAAACTGACAGACTCTAGGCCAGTTCCTCGGAGTATACCGGCCCTGTATTTAGCATTCAGCCAAGATGCGATTTTGTTTTCTTTTTTTTTTTTTAATCTTCACAATGTAGCGATTAGTAGTAGTTTTCTGAAATTCCGTTTACAGAAATCAACACTTGTATACTCAGCGGAAACGATCAGAAATCTGTTGCGAGCCTTTGTATTACAAGGAATAATACGACTGGCTAAATACCATGTTTCATCAGGGGCTATTACGGAACAATGCGCATAGTAACCAAGCAATTGATTTAGATAAATGTACAGCAGGCAGGATATTTAAAAGCAAATCTATGATTTGTGGCTGAGGTGAACTTGGGCACATTCGTACAGTGTTTGTTTAAAGCCCTGTTTAAAGTTAAAACTGTTTTCTTTTTCTTGGTATTGCAATACGTTTTGTAGTTAGTTCTGCTGGAGTTTTTTTTCAATATACAACAGACCCACAGACTTTTGCAAATAATGTGGTTACATTTACCCTTCTTTACAGCAGAAAGAATTGGCAGGTTTGATATGTATGTCTCAGCTTAGTCATCCCTTGACCAACCAGAAGTAAACCAAACACATTCATATTTACTTTATAGAAACTGTACTCGTTCTACATTACTTGCTGTCAGGAGAGCTGCGGAGTGCTCCTGTCCATGGAGAATCCAAGATGACGGCGCCCATGGTCACCGCATGGTTTCTGGTGTTGGCGCATTGACGTCAGCGCGCCAACACGTGACATCATGATGGCCTGTTTTGGAGTTAAATTCAAAGTTAAAGGACGCCCAGAATGCCGGTTGAATGCCCAACTATAGGATTTGTTTCAAGCATTCCTGGGTGTCCCTAAATTTGTGTTTATTGCATTCCTGGACTTTTGACCCTGCCTGTACCTTGACTTTGCTAATTATCTGTCTGCCTTCTGAACTCCTGCCTGGGTTTGACTATGTTTGTTCCTGAACCCTTGTTTATTGCTGTGAACTTGGACTTTGGCCTAAAGCTTCCTCCTTGGTCCGGACTTCCCCCGCTGGGAGCTGATAGGACCCCTTACACTTGCATCAGTGATATACACTGGAGCACCACATAGAGTAGAATATATAAAATTAAATACTTTATTCAGCCATTAAAAGTCAATATAAGAATTTACCAATAGTGTACAGAACCATTATGCTTGACGAGTTTCGTAGCCCTCCAGCCTCTTTCTCAAAAGCTTGTTAGACAAGGATTTTAAAGGGATACTGTCATGGGTAAAAAAAAAATTTCAAAATGAATCAGTTAATAGTGCTGCTCCAGAAGAATTCTGCACTGAAATCCATTTCTCAAAAGAGCAAACAGATTTTTTTATATTCAATTTTGAAATCTGACATGGGGCTAGACATTTTGTCATTTTCCCAGCTGCCCCTGGTCAGGTGACTTGTGCCTGCACTTTAGGAGAGAAATGCTTTCTGGCATGCTGCTGTTTTTCCTTCTCAATGTAACTGAATGTGTCTCAGTGGGACATGGGTTTTTACTATTGAGTGTTGTTCTTAGATCTACCAGGCAGCTGTTATCTTGTGTTAGGGAGCTGTTATCTGGTTACCTTCCCACTGTTCTTTTGTTTGGCTGCTGGGTGGGAAAAGGGAGGGGGGTGATATCACTCCAACTTGCAGTACAGCAGTGAAAAGTGATTGAAGTTTATCAGAGCACAAGTCACATGACTTGGGGCAGCTGGGAAATTGACAATATGTCTAGCCCCATGTCAGATTTCAAAATTGAATATAAAAAAATCTGTTTGCTCTTTTGAGAAATGGATTTCAGTGCAGAACCCTCAAGTAAAGGTGACCATAGACGCAAAGATCCGCTCGTTTGGCAACATCGCCAAACGAGCGGATCTTTCCCGGATATGCCATTAACAGGCATTGCTCTATCGGGGGTAATCTGATCGTTCGGCTGTATGGCCGAACGATCAGATTACGATGTGCCATGGGCTCCGGCGGGAATGGTCGGGTCAAAATCAAACCTGACCGATCGACCAAACGATCGATCTCCGCCGGACTAAAGATGTCGGCACACACCACACACGATCCGAAGATAGTACAAATCCTCAATTCGTAGGATTTGTGCGTCTATGGCCACCTTTAGACACCATTCATTTAGGGCTACAGCAAAAAAGCACCTAAGTAATGCTTATCAAGAAAGCATAGCCATTGTAGTAATTGATTAAGCCCAAATATTGTCATAACGTTGCAGGGATTCAAATCAATCAGCTTAACATGTATCCATTATTTAGATATCTTAACAGGTAACATAATAACACAATCAGTTCAGACCAGAAGACAATCAATGTAAAATTGAAACAAATATAAAGACATAGAAATATAAAAAATATATACATATTTATATTACATATATTTAACCAATATGTAACAGAATGAATTAAAACATATATATATATCCTTGAAAAAGGTCCCCAGGTGGGACTGAAACGTCGGATCTAATGTTGTGTATTCAATAAAACAACACTTCAATTGAAACAAATATAAAGACATAGAAATATAAAAAATATATACATATTTATATTACATATATTTAACCAATATGTAACAGAATGAATTAAAACATATACATATATATATATATATCCTTGAAAAAGGTCCCCAGGTGGGACTGAAACGTCGGATCTAATGTTGTGTATTCAATAAAACAACGCTTCATTCACTAAGCTAATGGGTGAGTGCTGATCCTTCACACCACTATCTACAATATTGATCGTCCACCCCTGCTCTAATAAGAAAAGAGACACCAGCAACCATTTTATATATATATATATATATAGAAAGATATTCAAAAAAAAAAAGCAAGAGACCTCCCACTCACGATTCATGCCTCCAAAATCCTCTGTTGACTTTAGATGGTATATCCAATAAACCTCTCGGGCTGACAGTCTCCTATTCATATCCCCCCTCCTAATCTCTGATCGAGGTTTGACTATAATTTGAAAACGAAGTTTGCTTGAGTCACAATTACCCATTAATATATAATTAGCTTTAGTAGATCTCATGTCCCCTCTATTTTTGCAGCCGAAAGATGCTCCAAAATCCTCACCCCTGCTGGGCGATGGTCTGCCCCACATATTGGGCTTTTGTTTTATTGAGACTCAGTTTTGTATTATTGAGGGAGTGCAGGCCCTGGTTCAATCACACCCCCAGCACCCCTGGTAGTTCCACCACTGCCCAACAGAGGTAAGTAGGGTGGGAGATTGAAGCAACAAGTGGTTTGTTTTAAAATGTTCAGATTTTTCAGGAGCCAACCCTCTGACTTGCAGAACAAGTACATGGTCAGGGAGTAAAGGAGAGCAGCCTTGGTATGTCATTGGCACTGACAAAAACTTCTTGGATTTTAGTGAATCTGATGACTCTTTATAGTATTGCCATGCTGTGTTTATTATTTTTTAGACTTTAAAAATGTCTGCCTTTAATTGTAACTATGTAGGCAAGGCCACTGGGGCTGCTGTTGCCTGAGGCTTTTCTTTATTGCGATTCTAACTCACGCAATTTACTACTCCACAAAACAGAGGTCGGAGCTTGATCCAAATTGTTAATAATGAATCTGTTCAGCATTTCTTTTTATTTCATCCGAAAAAGTTGCGTATGTAAGATTAAATTGTCGCACAAACAATTTTGTTAGCAACTGACAATGCATTTCCCGCATTTTTTT
Organism: Xenopus laevis; assembly: GCF_017654675.1. Taxonomy (NCBI): domain Eukaryota; kingdom Metazoa; phylum Chordata; class Amphibia; order Anura; family Pipidae; genus Xenopus; species Xenopus laevis. The sequence goes on along the minus strand of NC_054378.1, from coordinate 109,299,271 downwards.
TTGAGTTTTCTGAATTTTTCGGCCAAGCCAAATTTATGTACTACACTTTTGGCAAAGGAGGGGGCTGATGCAGCTCCCGTGGGTGTACCCTGTTTTTGTCAGTAATACTGATAGTTTTTACTTAAAACTAGTTGTAGAAAATCCAGCAAAAAAAAGTGCACAGTAGGAGGGGATAGTGCAGTATCTAGTAGTGATGAGAGAAATAAAAAAAAATTGTCACCCATCAAAAATACTTCAATGCATCCATCCATCACCCGTCACTAGTATCTATTAGTGCTTCTTCAATATACCTTAACCCTTCTTCTTGCAGTATTGAAGTGTATAAGCTTTGTTTATCAATTGATGCAAGTACTACATTACCCAGACCTTCCAGTTTTCTTATTTTTGTAAGGAGGTCAGTTGTATCATTTAGGTACCAATGTGTTCTACAATGGGTTGCAGGGATTTATCAATGATTCATGTATACATGGTCGGAGATAGAGAAGTGTAGGATCTGTGTAATGGAGAAAAGATGAGTAAAAAAACACTATTGGGGTGTCTGGTTGGCAACCCTCCAATTGTTGAACTGCAACCCCCAGTATTCCCTCCTTTGGCTCCGGGACACAAGGCAAGTGCTTTCTCTGCCCCAATAATATCATCCATATCTTTATGGTCAAATACCTTTCATGCTAAAAGTTAATTCTAAGCTGAAGTTTCTATTTAAAGGAGAATTCCACCCTTTAGCAAAAAAACCGTACCCCCTACTCCCTTCTCCCCCCAGCCTAGCTGCCCCCCCGGGGAAATACGCCTAACGTTTTACTTACCCCTCGGCGCAGATTCCTGGATCGGTGTTCACCGCAGCCATCTTCCAGGTCTTTGTGTCTTCTACTGGTGCTTCGGCAGTTTCTGTCCATTTCGGCGCATGCGCAGTTGTCGCAAACAGGTAAATTGCTCCAACTGCGCATGCGCCTCTTAGCTAGTCTCCATCTCAGCTTACCGAAGACCCGGAAGATGGCTGTGTGGAATTCTGATGCCTGAATCTGCACCGAGGGGTAAGTAATAAGTTAGGGGCATTTCCCCGGGGTGGCAGTTAGGCTGGGTGGAGGAGGGAGTGGGGTCTACGTTGGGTGGGGGTAGGGTTTTTTTTTGCTAAAGGGTTGAATTCTCCTTTAAGAGACAACTGCCTTGTGGTTCAGCCCTAATGTGATTTGGGGCCCGTAATCCTCAATCAGCAATACAACAGGGACATCAGATCAAGTGTTTGGAGTTGGAAAAAGGTATGAGGAACTGGTGATAGAGCAAGAAGTATCATCTTGATCTGTCAAGTCAAGATAAAGCAAAAAGGTAGGTGGGATCGAAGCAGCCAGAGCATCTGCTCAACACTTTTTATTGTTATGTAATTCCCCTTTTTAATATTCATAATTTCCAGCACAAGCGTGGAGAGAAGTGGGTCTGTGGGAAGGGGGAGGGGTATAATTGGAAAGCAGATAAAAGAGATAATTTATAGATGAGCCTCCTGTCAGCAACGAGTTTGTTAACGCTTCCATGCAGAATAAGCTAGCTTATAATTAGAAGTCAGTGCTGGTATTAAGAGGAAAATTCCAGAACTATTCTGCTCTATTAGTGCACCATTTACATTCCATATTGAATAGATCAATATCTCGATCCGATCCTAGAGACACATTCACTAGCATTCGATACGCTAACTTTGCCCAGTGCGCAGTGGCGGAATGATGAATGGATCTTTCACACCAATATAAGCAAACGCTGTATAGTTTTATTCATGCACTGTTGTTATTATTAGCATTATGACTTGGTTTTAGATTGTCACTTGTCACTGTTGGACCAGCATTTTACAGATAAAGCTGCTCACATCTGGACTAATGCAGAATGTGCCATTCTGACCACTTTAGAATCTTCTTACAGCTTTTTAACAGCCATTAATATATTATTGACTGATGCCCCAAATGTACCATAATATTGCATGCATATAAACACTAGTCACAAAGGCATGTGCATCTATACATCATCCTTGGGAAGCCAGTAAACCAGTGCTGACTTGTGTCAAGCTTAAAAGTGCAAGTTGCACGGACACAGGGTATTCCTCAAATTGACACCTACTGTACCAGGAGGACTTAAAGGGCTTACATTGCTTGTTACACCTGCACGCGCAACTCACCAAATGAATATCATTCCAATGCAGCAGCTAGCACCTGTCACATGTGACACAACACAAATGCCGGCCGGGATTTTTAGTCCCATCCGATCGAGATCTGGCCGACTTTCGGCCAGATCTCGATCGGGGCAGCCCGTCGGGGGGCCCCATACACGGGCCAATAAGCTGCCGACTCGGTCTGTCGGCAGCTTTTATCGTCCCATGTATGGCCACCTTAACTAACATTTAGTCAAATACAAGAGTCCTCTGCACTCAACCCATTATCAATATATTTAAGACAGCGACATTTTGTGCATACTGCTACTAAAAAATGCCTTACCCTTTAAACAAAACAGCTCTATGTTGTAGCTCCCACCCTTCCCAGCTATAGTCAGGTGATCCCACTGGTGTCTAATAAAAGGGCAGCCAAGTATGGAGGTTTACTTTGAAAGCAGCAAGTTAAGTTGCAGGTAATACCTAGTCCCTTTGTAAAATGTATAATGAAGCAATAGAATTCTTAATGAATCAGATAAAATTGAGCATAGGACTGGCCAGATATGGGATGACTTTGACGTAGTTGGCCAGCTTAAATATATTGCAATATATGGACAAACAATCCCTGTTTTGTTTAAAGGGTAAGGCATTTTTTAGTAGCAGTATGCACAAAATGTCTCTGTCTTAAATATATTGATAATGGGTTGAGTGCAGAGGACTCTTGTATTTGACTATATGTATTTTGTGGTCACAGCCTCATTGCACCCCCGCCTAATGGTTTTAAAAAATAGTGGTGAGCACAACTTTCCCTTGTTTGTTATAGTTTATACAGGAGCAGTGACCAGCTCTATGTTGTAGCTCCCACCCTTCCCAGCTATAGTCAGGTGATCCCACTGGTGTCTAATAAAAGGGCAGCCAAGTATGGAGGTTTACTTTGAAAGCAGCAAGTTAAGTTGCAGGTAATACCTAGTCCCTTTGTAAAATGTATAATGAAGCAATAGAATTCTTAATGAATCAGATAAAATTGAGCATAGGACTGGCCAGATATGGGATGACTTTGACGTAGTTGGCCAGCTTAAATATATTGCAATATATGGACAAACAATCCCTGTTTTGTTTAAAGGGTAAGGCATTTTTTAGTAGCAGTATGCACAAAATGTCGCTGTCTTAAATATATTGATAATGGGTTGAGTGCAGAGGACTCTTGTATTTGACTATATGTATTTTGTGGTCACAGCCTCATTGCACCCCCGCCTAATGGTTTTAAAAAATAGTGGTGAGCACAACTTTCCCTTGTTTGTTATAGTTTATACAGGAGCAGTGACCAGCTCTATGTTGTAGCTCCCACCCTTCCCAGCTATAGTCAGGTGATCCCACTGGTGTCTAATAAAAGGGCAGCCAAGTATGGAGGTTTACTTTGAAAGCAGCAAGTTAAGTTGCAGGTAATACCTAGTCCCTTTGTAAAATGTATAATGAAGCAATAGAATTCTTAATGAATCAGATAAAATTGAGCATAGGACTGGCCAGATATGGGATGACTTTGACGTAGTTGGCCAGCTTAAATATATTGCAATATATGGACAAACAATCCCTGTTTTGTTTAAAGGGTAAGGCATTTTTTAGTAGCAGTATGCACAAAATGTCGCTGTCTTAAATATATTGATAATGGGTTGAGTGCAGAGGACTCTTGTATTTGACTATATGTATTTTGTGGTCACAGCCTCATTGCACCCCCGCCTAATGGTTTTAAAAAATAGTGGTGAGCACAACTTTCCCTTGTTTGTTACACCTTAACTAACAACCACCACCAACCCTCCACCCACTACTACCATTGGCCAACAACCCCCTGCCTGTTCATTTGCCACCAGCCACTTGCTTACTGTCAGCCCCCACCCATGTCTAGCATTACATGCAGAGAGCTCAGCACTGCAGGAATGGATGGGAACTTGTGCAAAAGGCACACAATGTCCCAAGACAAGCCAATAACTCTTTGTGATACTTATCTCTACATTCAGATTTACTAGACTGTAACACTGGGCTCTAATCATTGAAAGACTTGGTCTGATACCCATGTCATCTCCATCAGATTTGAGAAATTTGAATATGAACTCATAATGTGATAAAACTGTTAGCCCTTTTAAAAGGATTATAGTATACCTCTAATTCAACATTTCACTGTAAGGGGATTATTGTAAAGGTCAGTCTGTGAAAATAATTTTAAATGATTTTTATTAGATATCAACAACTCTGGAGTCATGCCATCATCAATTTAATTGGTGATATTAGCAATATACCACATGCATTATTCATCTTAAATAAAGGACATCTATGTAATTACTGACCCAGAACGTCCAATGTAACTAAATAACTGACCTCTCATAAGGTCCATGAAAAATTGGAGCACAGACAGAGAATCCCTATTTGACTATACTTGCTGCTACCAAGGGTAGAAGTTCTGTCCCAATGAATAATTTAGGGGAATTGCCTGTATGAACAGAGTAAAAGCTTCTCATTCTTTTTCAACAAATGTAAAAACAATCTGTTAAATATTAATGCATGACACATTGTGGTCAGGCCACTGGCAGGATATGAATGTGCTGAAGAGGATGCATTTGGTTGAGTATTAGGGAGAGACATTTCCAGAACAAACCTTAGGGCTCAGGCTGCGGCAACAGGACACATACCACATGCAGAGTTGTTTGCAAAGATAAATCAGGACAGGAATAATCACGCAGGGAGATACAGAGATGTACTTCTAGGCTGTTATAGAACAGAAATAGAAATAGTTGTTTACTCTGTATCTCAGATTATACGTACCATATTCAGTTTTGCCTGCCTGGTGAGAAAAAAAACCAGAACAGAGCACATTGAATATCCCAGAATGACAGATATTAGTCACCAACTGGTTTTCTTATGAGGAGCTGCTCTGGGCCATCTTCAGGGGAAAGTAATAGTGCCTGCAATATTCCCTCCCATTTCAAGAAAAAACTTTTATTGTAAACATTCATTTTCCAAATGGGCAAATTAATCTTTAAAGGATAAGTAAACCTTTATAAATATGTTAATAGTAAAAAAATGAAGCAGGAAGGGGTGGGACCCTTACTATCAGAGGGGGGTCAGCTGGTTGATGAAAACAAAATAAAAGCGCAGATTCTGAACTCATATTTTTCATCTGTCTACACAAATGAGGAACCAGTAAGTGAAGGTTTCCTTATTAACAGTCCCAATTCTAGTAATACAACTAATGATGCATGGTTCACACATGAAGAAATTCAAAAGAGACTAGAACATGTTAAGATTAACAAAGGTCCAGGGCCAGATGGTATTCATCCCAGGGTAATTAGCGAGTTAGCTCTGTGATTGCCAAACCTCTTTACTTAATTTTTCAGGATTCATTGAGATCTGGCATAGTGCCGAGAGACTGGCGAATTGCTAATGTGGTGCCTCTATTCAAAAAAGGATCCCGCTCTCAGCCTCAAAATTATAGGCCAGTTAGTCTGACGACAGTAGTAGGAAAGCTTTTCGAAGGGTTAATAAAGGATAAGATACTGGACTTCATTGCAAATCATAATACTATGAGTTTGTGCCAGCATGGTTTTATGCGTAATAGATCTTGCCAGACTAACTTAATTTCTTTTTATGCGAATGTAAGTAGAGACTTCAATTCTGGGATGGCAGTGGATGTGATTTACTTAGACTTTGCTAAAGCATTTGATACAGTGCCACACAAAATGTTACTGGTTAAATTAAGGAATGTTTGCCTGGAACATAGTATTTTTACCTGGATAGAGAACTGTCTAAAAGATAGACTACAAAAAGGTGGTAAATGGAACATTTTCTACTTGGACCAGTGTTGTTAGTGGAGTACCGCAGGGCTCTGTACTAGGTCCCTTGCTTTTCAACTTGTTTATTTATGACCTGGAGATGGGCATTGAAAGTACTGTTCCTTTTTTGCAGATGATACTAAATTGTGCAGAACTATAGGTTCCATGCAGGATGCTGCCACTTTGCAGAGTGATTTGTCTAAACTGGAAAACTGGGCAGCAAACTGGAAAATGAGGTTCAATGTTGATAAATGCAAGGTTATGCACTTTGGCAAAAATAATATAAATGCAAGTTATACACTAAATGGCAATGTGTTGGGAGTTTCCTTAAATGAGAAGGATCTAGGGGTCTTTGTAGATAACACGTTGTCTAATTCTGGGCAGTGTCATTCTGTGGCTACTAAAGCAAATAAAGTTCTGTCTTGCATAAAAAAAGGCATTAACTCAAGGGATGAAAACATAATTATGCCTCTTTATAGGTCCCTGGTGAGGCCTCATCTGGAGTATGCAGTGCAGTTTTGGACTCCAGTCCTTAAGAGGGATATAAATGAGCTGGAGAGAGTGCAGAGACTAAGTGCAACTAAATTGGTTGGAGGGATGGAAGACTTAAATTATGAGGGGAGACTGTCAAGGTTGGGGTTGTTTTCTCTGGAAAAAAGGCGCATGCGAGGGGACATGATTACACTTTACAAGTACATTAGAGGACATTATAGACAAATAGCAGGGGACCTTTTTACCCATAAAGTGGATCACCGTACCAGAGGCCTCCCCTTTAGACTAGAAGAAAAGAACTTTCATTTGAAGCAACGTAGGGGGTTCTTCACAGTCAGGACAGTGAGGTTGTGGAATGCACTGCCGGGTGATGTTGTGATGCTGATTCAGTTAATGCCTTTAAGAATGGCTTGGATGATTTTTTGGACAGACATAATATCAAAGGCTATTGTAATACTAAACTTTATAGTTAGTATAGGTATGGGTATATAGAATTTAATTAAAAGTAGGGAGGGGTGTGTGTATGGATGCTGGGTTTTCATTTGGAGGGGTTGAACTTGATGGACTTTGAATCCCCCTCTGTGACTGCCTTTACAGGTCTTTCTATATACGGTCTGGGAAGTATAACCGCTTGTGGAACTCAGGGAAAAAGAGTTTGACGATACCTCACTATATGTGCCCTCAAACTACAGATACTACACCACAAGAGAGACACACCAAAGGAGCCTGCCATCCACATTACATGCCTGAACAATCGCTCCATATGTGAGTAGTTTCTGATTTGATCTGTGCAATGCTTGACTAGAGAATGGGTAAAAGTTATCTCTTATTTTCTTGTACTGTACACACACAGAGCACAATAATTAGTCTCCATGGGCCATCAAGGCAGGAACCTTCTACTTCTTTTGCGGAAAAAGTTAATCAAGAGTTTGTGTTGAATATGTAAAAAGCAAGTGAATTTCAATAGATATATAAATGCATAAATGGCAAAATAATGCCTGGAGAAAAAAGGGGGTTCAGCATCTGTCTTATTGTTTTATTTCAGTAACAGAAATGACTGTTGTTACTTACACATCTAGAGTGCACCTCAACAAGGTCCCTACGAGCACTATTATTTCCGGAATATGGTGCAACCAGCTGAGTATTTACTGGGCTACATAGAGGATCCTAAGAGCAGCAAAAGAGCACGTATGTGATGGCGCATATACATTAACATGTCAGTCTAGTTAATTTCTAGCCTTCAGTTTCTACCCAGTATAGACCCCTATCTTCCTTATTATGACTATAATCTACAAATATGCTACACAGTTATATCCAGAGTGCCCCGGCATTAGGTCTTTCAGGCCAGGTGATGACACCAATGGTAAATCTAATCTGGACAGATTTAGATGTTTGTATATATTGACTTTATGTAAATTGAAAAAGTGCTCTGAGCAATTTTACAAATTCTTTCAAGGGATAATGAATCATCTTTGAAGCCCAATGAGCATTTGTACATGGCAATTGCTGCCCATTTCAGGCCATGTTTGAAATCCAATGTGCAAGAGGGATAAGGGTTTGGATGGAATGAAGATATCCTGGATAGTATGCTGCTTTCCATAGGAGTACGTTTAATATTTTACTGAGGCACACTCTGCAAAAGTTCTGGGTTTTTTGCCTCCTCTAGTTAAATAATACCTGTTGGTGCATTAAACTGCTCAGCCTGATGGACAAATGTTTCCCCACTCAAACTAACTAAATTAGCAAACCAATGACCTCCAAATACCCCAATCTAATCCTAACTGTCCTTCAGATTAAACCCCCCAATCTCTGCAGTTAGTAAACCACATTTTGTAGCAGACAAAGGAAGTGCAGGTCAAACTTTCCTTTCAATTTGGCTCATGAAAAATGCTAAAGTTGATGGAGCTCCAGTCTGAGCTTTGCTCTGCCAAGCACTGTAATTGAACAGGAGGGTAAGAGCTATGGAATTAAAGAGGTTGAGATAACTTTTAGTGTAATGTAGAGAGTGATATTCTGAGACAATTATAAAATATGAATAGTAGTGGGCCTGAATAGAAAGATGATTAATAACAATGAACAATGACAATAAATTTGTAGCCTTACAGATCATTGGCTTTTTAGAAGGGGTCAGCGGCTCCCACTTGAAAGCTGCAAAGAGTCAGAAGAAAAAGCTAAATAATTATAAAAACTATAAAAAATAAATAATGAAAACCAATTGAACAGTTACTTAGTATTGGCCATTCTTTAACATACTTAAAAGTTACCTTAAAGGTGAACCACCACTTTAAGTTTACTGTCAATATTACATTTTAGGTAGTAGCTGATAACTTCACACTACAGCCATTGCAACCTGGAGCACAACATATATCAGAGGCAGTGGTTGGAATCTAGTGGGACATACTGAAGAAGGTTCTTTAACTCATTTGAAAGGAAAAAGACAAAGGAACAATTAGCAGTGCCGTGAGAAGGGAAGGAAAAATGCTTCAGCAGAAAGACAGGGAACAGATGTAATAAATGCTTTAGTAATTTTGTGTATAAAGGGTATGTTTTGCACATTACAGACAGATACAGCCCATGAAAGAACAACACAACAAATATGCGCCCCTGGAGATTTGGTCTGCGAGGAAGCCAACGGCACAAGGTCCTTGCCATTAAGACTTTAATGATAACATATTCATTGTACAGTAAAATCTGCCAAATCTTGCTCTGTTAAATGATGGCATTTATTTCAGTAATTTCATGCCAATCACTTCACTGTGCTGCAAGAATCAAGTAACGCCTGATTAGCATAAGAAAGAGGAAAGCAGATTGGAAAGGAAGCCTTTCTAATGATCTGCAGGGTTTTGTTTGTGAGGTTCAAGAGTGGGATGCAATGCGTCCTCACTGCACAAAAAAGGGAAAGTGTAAACAGCATGTTGTGATCCACCTGGTGCCAACCTGTTGGATTGTAGAGCTTGCCATACAGTCAGCCAACAATAATTCAAGGGATGTTCAATTTATTAACCTATAATTTAACCCCATCATATTCATATATTTATCCTGAAAATATTTATTATTTCAGCTGGCATAAGCTATAAGGCTCCCTTGTGCCCAGGGCTGTTCCCGTCATCGCCATGCTTACGTTTTTGCTCTCCTAAATGAATGATGAGGGGACACATTTCTTATGCAGATAGGGCAACTGCACTCTAGAAGAGACAAATTCCTGGGTTAAACAACAGAATTTGGGGTTTAAATGTCACCAGGCTGTCCCAGTAACCTGTAGGGCACTGCTACCTGGGGCAAGTTGCCCACCTCCCCTCGTGGCAGGAGCACCCCTGCTAGTGCCAGTGAGAGCTGTAATTAGCAACTTGCACTGGAGTGTACATGTTCTGTTCCAGTAGTAGGCACAAGTGCTAAGTTTATTGCACATTCAGGTACCAGGGATGGTAAATGAACCCTCAAAATGTACAAACTTTGGGGTTGGCCCCCCTGTGAGCAGTGGCAAGGGGGCTCAGTTTGCAGGCCAGTTAGGGTGTTGAATGATTATTTGTTGTCCCACTTAGATCTGTAGGTAATTTTGGTTGAAGAAAGACAAAAATCCATGAAGTGGATCCCCTCCAAATGAACATCATTGCACACATGCAGACCTTTCTATACACATTCACATATATAAATGTATATTGTTTTTGCCTAGATGTCCATGCAGCTGTATGTACTGAAATAGGGTGTTTTGTATGAAGAAAATCCCCAGGAAATCAGGTCCTGCTAGACCAGGGATCCCCAACCTTTTGAACCTGTGAGCAACATTTAGAAGTAAAAGGAGTTGGGGAGCAACACAAGCATGAAAAATGTTCTTGTGGTGACAAATAAATGCTGTGATTGGCCATTTGGTAACCCCTATGTGGATTGTCAACCTACATTGAGGCTCCGTTTGGCAGTACCCTTGGTTTTTATGTAACCCAAACTTGTCTCCAAGTCTGGAATTCAAAAATAATCACCTGCTTTGAGGCCACTGGGAGCAACATCCAAGAGGTTGGAGAGCAACATGTTGCTCACGAGCTACTGGTTGGGGATCACTGTGCTAGACCATCATTTTCTATGGACTGTGTCCAGTCGGTGCAAATGAATAGTAGGGGGCTCTGTGGTTTAAGATTTATTATAAGCAGTGTAAAAAAACTGCTAAATTCTTGAAAGCTAGCAAAAACTACTGTAATTTAGCATGTATTTGTTCCGAGGATCTCCTCCTAAAAAAGCATCAATATCAGTGTATATTTTAAATATGTGGTTGTGTTAATTTCTAATCCTGCACAATATGCACCCCTAGAATAAAAGAAGGAACAAATCAGGGTGGATAAGATCCTCGGCATAGTGCTAGACAGGCAAAGTTAGAAAGGAGTGCGTGGGAAGAAGTTAAATTATGCATAACATTTAAACAGGTAAAGCTACTCTGCGCCACTTGTTCTGTACTTTCAGGAAGAAATTGTGTATTTTGGCATTGTGTGTGGCTGATATGAGTGCGTTCCTACAGTGACAGGCAACTCTATTTAGCTGAAGAGGCACTGCGGAGATGTAGAGATGAAGAACATCGCTATCAACATGCTTTTCGCATTGTGACTGGGGTTCCTCTGGGAGGATTGCATTATATAAATACATGACTATTTTTTAAAACCTTACGTACTGAATCTGTTAACAGCTGTAGAGAATTTGCTGCATCTGCTCATGCGTGCCTTCATCCTTCCCTTTTAGCTCAGAGCAGTAAACAAGTGTATCTTCAAACAAACATGCCTTGGATGTGCAGAACTGCCCATTAGGTAAAAGGAAACAGAAGGGAATGAAACAACAGGCAATCTGGGGCAACAAGATAAGGTTATATAGTTAAATAGTTAAGTTGGGGTAAAAAAAGACCAACATTTTTCAAGTTCGTCAACACCTCCAAATTAACCCCATTTATTTGTGGGTTAGAGCCACAATTAAAATTATTTCTGGCGGTGCTGTCAATGTGTGACCTTAAAATTAACCCCGGGGCCATATATGTACAACATACCTTCCAACATTTTAGAAATAGAAAAGATTTGCTGCGCAGAATTTTTTTTGACCATGCCCATTTTCGTGACCTAATTGATAATCTTAAATTGTTACAATTGTTTCTTTGCTTATCTTAAATGGTTACAAATGTATCTAAGTGCACCAGCCACTTATTCTGGGCTCTCTACCAAAAGCCAATTAAGTTTTAGAAAATGTGTATCTTTTCTGGCTGTTCAGTGCAGGAGATCAAAGAGAGAGTTGGGACATTTGAGTAACAATCCAGGACTGCAGGTTGAGCTGTCAAAATCGGGACTGTCTCATGAAACAACGGGACAGTTGGGAGGTATGTGTACATATTTATATATATCTATAGTATCTATATACTCTTATATCACATAATCATAACTTTGTGACTAAAAACCCCTGTCTTTATACACACATGCACTTGCATACATATTGAATTATTTGTGAAACAGGGGACCAGGGAATGTGCATTGTTAATAAGATAAATCAATTGCACTTCCATTGTATTTAAACGTATTATATTTTTCCCTTGGTAGCCTGGAGTGCTTCCACTTTCCCTCCCCTTGTATATACTCACATATGTATATATATATTAATTGTAGATCTTATATTCACAATAGCCTTGGATATTATGCTTTTTCAAGAAATCACTCAAGTCACTTTTAAAGAAATTAATAGAACCTGCCATCACAACGTCACCAGGCAAGGACATTCCACAACCTCACTGTCCTCACCATGAATAACCACCTACACTGCTTCAAATGAAAGTTCTGTTTCTCTAATCCAAAGTGGGCCTTTTGTGCGTGGATCTTGTCTATGGGGAAAAAATATCCCCTGCTATCTACCTATAATGTCTTCATATGTAAACACTATTCATGTCCCCTCGCTAGCTCCTTGTCTCCAGAGAAAACAACCCCCATTTATGTTATTTCTACCAACGTGCATAAACTTGCATTTAGCAATTTTGAAAATCATCTGCCAGTTTGCTGCCAGGTTTTCCAGTTTAATCACTCTGCATGGAGCTTATAGTTTTGCACAGTTTAGTATCACCAGCAAAAATACAGTACTTTCTTTTTTTTTTTGTATAATTTTTTTTTTTTTTTTTAATTTTAGTAAAGCAAAAAAGAATTACAGAAAGAAAAACATCAGTTCCGCATATAGTTATACACTTACATGAGTACAGCATTATGCGAACAGTCAACATTTAGCTGGTAACAGTGTTCACTGGTTGCAAACTCAAATGGTATTCTATGTTTCAACTGACCTTGCCGTGGTTTCATATATGAATTTCTGAAACCATTGATAGATCTATATAAGAGGTGTTGCTCGCAGAATAATTGGTAACAACAATACATTTGAACTGTCCGCTGTCTGTGCTTTTGCCGTTGTACGGTCGGGAACCAATTGTAAATAGGAAAATCTTAGGTTGGGAGGGGGGGAGACAGACATAGCAAGAACATTAATTACCCATGAGAAAGGGTAGTAGATAAGGCTATTATCCTGTTAAGTGTAAACCGTTCTGGCTCAAAGATTAATCCTATGAATCTCAAATGCTAATATTTAAAATTCAATAGCAATGGTCTTTAGCTCGGGTTAATAACTTGGTTTGGCATGAGCATTCCCATCGAAACTCTATGTGGTGGAGTCCAGGTATTGTATCCAGAGACGCCAAGTGGTCCAGTGTTGTAGCATTTCCTTGTGTGAGTCAAATTTGCGGATCTCTTCCATTTCTTGTATCCATTCAGTTTGTGTCGGGGAGACGTTACTTTGCCATTTGCGGGGAATAAGTATTTTGGCTGCATTTAATGAAAATTGTGTTAAGGACTTCTTATAAGATTGCACAGAGTCTGTATTATAATGCAAAAGTATTGCAGCAGGATCGTTGGGTATGTTCAGTTGTAGTTGAGTGTTGCACACTCCCAGGATTGGTGTCCAGAATAGCTGAATGTTTGGGCAGTCCCAGAAAATGTGTAGCATAGTACCTGTTTGTTGTGTACATCCCCAGCATTTGTTGGTTGAGGCGGGAAACATTTTATGAAGTCTTATGGGAGTATTGTACCAGCGAGAGAGAATTTTATAATTATTCTCCAGTATCCTTCAGCTTCTAGGGCCCATAAATGTTTTAGAAATGATATTCTCCCAGTCTTGAAAATACAGAACTTTCAATGCCCACCTCCAGGTTATTAATTCAAGTTTAAAAGCAAAGGGCCAAGTACAGAGCCCTGCGGTACTCCACTAAAAACACTGGTCCAATTAGAAAATGTCACCCTTGGTGATCTATTCTACAGCCAGTTCTCCATCCAAATACAAATATTATGTTCCAGGCCAATATTCTTTGATTTAATCAATAACCTTCTGTGGGGTATTGTATGAAATGGTGATCAAATGAAGTCTAAGTAGATCACATCCACTGCCATCAAAGGAATCGGGGTTCCTGCTCACCTTCTCAAAGAAGGCAATTAAATTAGTCTGGCAAGATCTATTGCAAATAAAACCATGCTGAAACAAACTCATAGCATTGCATACTGTAGGTTGCACTTTAACTTCCAGCATTCCACTGTGAACTAACCAATGCCAATAATTGTAAAAAATACAGCTCTAAACTGCCCATCTCTGCTTTAGAAGCTCTTACAACAGTATAGCTATTCAGTATATAATCTACTGAAGGTTCTGAGTTTCAGAATCGTCATTGCTGACTGTTTCCCTTTAATTCTAAAGGGGCCATTTACAAATTAAATGATACTTGCTCCTGTTCTTTCACACAGTAGCCAAAGTATCGATCTGGCCTCCTCTGATGAGGCAACTTTGTCTCTTGTAGCTGAGGAACACTGGGGCCACCACCAACCTGGTCCAGGGTTTAGATAGTGGGTTGCATCAATAGGTGCCCTAGAATTACACCAGGGAATCAAATGCAAAGGCTGGAAGTGATGCCATTCTGAAAAAGCTAGACACATCTTGCACCCAGTTTGCATCAAAATTCAAGTGTTTGATGCATCAGGCATAATCAGGGCAGACACAAGTGAGTTTCGCCTCACTTATGCTGGAATCATGTATTTGCAAACCATTATGTGTTAGCCTGTGCTGTTCCTACAGATGGAGCAAATATATATGATATAATGATATTGCAAGTATAGGTGCAATTCCATGATAAGGCAATTAGATTACACAAAAATTTGCACCAAATGCATCAGGGCAGCTCATTGGTTAGCATTGGTGCCTAGCAGGGATGATGGTTTCCTCCAATAAATGGCCCACCAGCACACCCTGGCCTCTTTTTAAGTGATGGTCCAGTGCACGGTAGAAGGGAACGGCACCCTCCAATATTCAGTAGAACCCCCATTTTAGAATTTTCAGGGGACCAGAAAACAATGGTGTAAAATCCAGGAAAATATAAAATCAGGGAGATGTTTTATGCATTATATATAGGTGGGACCACAAAATAACAATGTAAAATGAGGGAAAACTTAAAATCAGGGAATGTAAAATTGAGGTTTCAGCAAAGCAGAATTACCGGCACACAGGAGACGATGCAAGCGGGGAGACCCCCTGAGTCCTGACCCCAAGTCGGTTTATTGGTTCCTGATAAAACTGATCCTACAGGGTATGTAAATGTGATAGGCACATTAGATTGTAAGCTTCATCGTGGGCAGGGACTGATGTGAATAATGTATATATTCTGTATAGCACTATGCAATACATTAAAGGATAAAATGAATGTGATTAGTGTAGCCCAGCCTCTTGCATTCATGAGAAGAGACCATGATTGTTTAAATGATGTAGTAAGATTATCCCACAGCCCACTGCTTCCCTTCATTGTACTAATTGTACTTGGTTCTGGATGCAGGAGAAGTGATTCTCAAGAGGATCCAAGGAAAAAAAGCTACTGTACTTGACGGTAGTACTATGTTCTGTGTTAATAGGCAGGCGTGGAGCAATGGTGTAACAAGGCCGTGAAGGGCCTCAGCACAGCAATTAATAATTTGACCATACATTGGGGCGTGCACTTCTCCCACAGATCCATTGCCACAGGGTCATGGCATCACATATAACACAAAGAAAGATCCAGTAGCTGTAATGTCCCTGCTGTCCCTACTTGCCCTACAGTAGACAGGTTTGGCCAAAAGCATGATCCTTGTCTTTGCTGCAGAGCAACCTGGAGCAGCCATAGCACTTTGAGATGTTTGAGATCTCAGCCGCTCTGTGCATGACCTACCAGCTTGAAAACATTGAGCTACAGATCCAAGTCAGGTCTGCCAGGGGGTGCTGGGAGTGCTGGAGAGTAATGTTTTAGGCATTCCTGCTCTATATACACAGGAGAACGGCTGTAATAGTTTGTAGATGTATCTGGGAGTTCTTTCATCGTTTGGAGCTGAGGGAAGCCGGGAGTTGCAGAACAGCAGGAGGGTGCTATGGTAACGCAGCCAGGTCTGCTCTTAGCTCATCTCTTGTACATTCTCATATTTTATTGCAATGCTAAAAGCAATAGTGTGAGCTCAGTGTGAACAAAGTGTTCCATCCATCCTGGGACGCTGGGAGAGAGGAAATCATGCAAAATTAATTACATGTAGAGGAGCTGCCATTAATATGTTAACAATGAAGGAGCAGGCATGGTGGAATCTTCTAAAGACAAAAAAAAATAAATTAACGCATACATCACAAACCACTAAGCAGCTTCTAAAGCCACTGCTATGATGTGCAGCCCAGAGTAGCAAAAGGATTAACAACCAAGACAGTGGCTAGAGGAAAGCAATTAGGAAAGCTCTTGGCACATTATGAGCATTTCTGGCTTGTTGTAGACTAAATATCAAAATATCATTTTATAAGGGCAGTACCACCAACTACTTAAAGCAGAATTAGAATTAGGTTTATTCCTTGTTTTTTGTTGTTCATTCTGTGAAAATGCCAACTTATGGCTGCACAAACATGTAGCTACAAAACCACATTGATAATAACAACTCTATGTGCTGATGAGCATGAGCACCTGATATAGGTTGTGAGAGATATGTCAATGGAGGTTTCCCTTCATCCAAGTCATGATCTAAAGCAACTGGACCTTCTGAGCAATCTTGACATGCTTCAGTGTACATCTCCATGACTTCTTCAGTTCAACTGTCGAACTAAAGTAGCAAGTATTCAGCAAATCCGGCTGCTTTAGGCTCATCACTACTGTGAGAGAAACCAATGTCTCATCATCAGTGCCGATTCTTACCTAAGGGCTGCCTCCCCTCGCCGACTTACCTGTCAGGAGGGGAGGCAGGAACACTAATGCGGAGAGCGCAGTTGCATTAGTAAAGCCACGTTACTAAAGCCGAATTTCCGGTTTAAAACCGGAAATTCAGCTCTTAAAGTACCAGGAGTGGCTTTTTACCCGCCCCTGGAAACCTCTCCAACGTTGCCGCCTGAGGCGAGCGTCTCAGCTCGCCTCATTGGCGGCGCGCCCCTGCTCATCATGGGGATAATAGTCTCTGGGAAGGGACTGTGGCTGTGGGATAGAAGGTATAGTAGGGAGAGATGGTGCCTATAGTAACAGTGGGATAATAGTCTCTGGGAAGGGAGTGTGACTGTGGGATAGCAGGTATAGTAGGGAGAGATGGTGCCTATAGTAACAGTGGGATAATAGTCTCTGGGAAGGGAGTGTGACTGTGGGATAGCAGGTATAGTAGGTAGAGATGGTGCCTATAGTAACAGTGGGATAATAGTCTCTGGGAAGGGAGTGTGACTGTGGGATAGCAGGTATAGTAGGGAGAGATGGTGCCTATAGTAACAGTGGGATAATAGTCTCTGGGAAGAGACTGTGACTGTGGGATAGCAGGTATAGTAGGGAGAGATGGTGCCTATAGTAACAGTGGGATAATAGTCTCTGGGAAGGGACTGTGACTGTGGGATAGCAGGTATAGTAGGGAGAGATGGTGTCTATAGTAACAGTGGATAATAGTCTTTGGGAAGGGAGTGTGACTGTGGGATAGCAGGTATAGTAGGGAGAGATGGTGCCTATAGTAACAGTGGGATAATAGTCTCTGGGAAGGGAGTGTGACTGTGGGATAGCAGGCAGGGCCGGACTGGGAATAAAAAGCAGCCCTGGCAAAAAAAGCAAAGCAGCCCACATAGATGTATGTACATTTACAGTTAAAGGAGACATATAGGATAAGTAATTTTAATTATCTTTAAAAATGGCCCCTTTATTAGAGCTCCCTATAGATGTTCACTGGTCCCTGTTTCAAATGAGGGGTGGGCGTGTCCTAACGTTCTCTACCTGAAGCACAGTAGAAGGGGGACAACCAATCACAGCCCTGCAGTCAAACAAGAAAGGCTTCAGTTCCCTATCAGGTCCTGCTAGCTGCTGATTGGTTCCTGTTTTACAGTGAAATGAGCTGAGTGCACAGCCTGGGAATTCAGGGAGCAGGACAGGAAGGGACGGATTATTAGGGTTTTTGCAGAAATATTCAATAAATCAGCCTGACACACTACTTTTTTTAAGCACATTCCTTCTATATCTAAATGTGTATAATGCACTGGTACATTATTATTTTTTACACAATTGTCTCCTTCAAAAAAAGTTGTAGAACAAAGGTGACATAGTCCTGTTAAAATCAGAACATGTCACTACCTCTTTAAACAGATACCAACTAAAAGTTATTATCGGTAACCTTTTGGAGCAGCCACTAAGTATTTACCATATTCCCTTTATATGTGA
The DNA here is from genome assembly GCF_017654675.1 of Xenopus laevis. Lineage (NCBI taxonomy): Eukaryota > Metazoa > Chordata > Amphibia > Anura > Pipidae > Xenopus > Xenopus laevis. The sequence continues at coordinate 109,281,105 of NC_054378.1, read as the reverse complement.
CTAAATTACACAGTTCTGTTCTAATTCACTGACATACAGTATATGGTGTATTAAGTGTAGCAAACACAAGAACTGTACTTATCCATTGGGTCAGAGCTGATCCACTTGTGGCCCTCTGTGTAAAATGTACTGGGAGTTCACATTCATTGGCAAATTACCAGGCAGGCTAGAAACCTTTGATACTTATTCATAACAGCACAGTATGATTAAAACATGTACTAGAAATTTTGGAACTAGAAAATGGTGGTTAATAAACAATAAGTGCATATTTATAGGCCTAAAGGAAAACTCATAGGAAGCAGCAAAAAAAAATCATAAATAAGCAGCAAAGAAATAAAAAGGTAAACAATCATCTAAGCTGAGCTTTTACCTTCTGTTAAAGATGATGTAGAACTTCAGTTACAGGTCCTGCTCTACTTTCCTTCTCTGTGTGCCCCACCCTCTTCCTAGCAGCCCAGGCCGGGAGACTTCGATACATTGTAACTACCTGGGGAATCCCCTACTTAGAATAGATAGTGTGGAACCTGCTGCTTTTCTTAAATCATTCCAGCTGGATCTGTTGCTTTAGCCTGGCCCAGCCCTGCCGATCTTGAAGCAATGCTGCTTCCAAACCCTTCACTTGTTACAGCTTGCCGAAAAAAGGAACATGCGCAGGACCAGCTTCTTATCAACAGGTTAGTGATTTAAACGGTGCTGCGAGTTAGCAGTTTAGGAGAGTGAATGGCAGCAGCCCATTTACATTTCACTAGAGAGCAGCCCATCGGGCAATTGCCCGAACAAACAAATAGCCAGTCCGGGCCTGATAGCAGGTATAGTAGGGAGAGATGGTGCCTATAGTAACAGTGGGATAATAGTCTCTGGGAAGGGAGTGTGACTGTGGGATAGCAGGTATAGTAGGGAGAGATGGTGTCTATAGTAACAGAGGGATAATAGTCTCTGGGAAGGGAGTGTGACTGTTGGATAGCAGATATGGCCGATAGAGGTGGTGCCTAAAGTAGCAGTGGGGATAACAACCTCTGTGGTTGCAGCTTAAGAGACAGACTGAGGAGTACTAAAACAGCCTTTTTGTCTCTCTGCTCCATTAAGAGAGATGTGAGCGTGGGAGTGGGTATGCATTTAGGACTACTCACTTTGCAGCCGGTGAACCTCAATGTTCCCTGACAAATGCGCACGTTCTTCGCTAATGTTTGCTGACACTGAGCTCAGCCACAGAGCAAGGGAAATGAATTGTAAACAAGTATCGATCCCCCCATTTTCCAATGCACACGAGCTACAATTAAACATATGGATCTGTCTCCTGCTCCCTTCTCTGTTCTACCTGCCCGCGACAGATCCTATAAAATAAGCAGCCGGGCCCTAATGACTTTAACTTGTAATGATGGAATTGATCCCAGTTGCTTGTGTGTGTGTGTGTTTGTCAGAGGTGATACTAAATGTTACTGGTCGCCAGCATTACCTTTTAGGACCCCCAGACCTGCAACAGGGCCTGAGCTAGAGAAGAGTTTAGTTACATAGTTAAGTTGAGTTGAAACAAGACCAAAGTCCAACAAGTTCAACCCCTCCAGATGAATCCCAGTGCCATATGCTGTATGTACTTGTATATATAATATATGATATTTATTATATATCTGTTCAAATTGTTATATATGTAAATAATGAATGTTATGGGCCAGGGACAAACACCCTCTCTGTCTCTCTACTATACGCTAAACCCTGCTGTGTAATGAGACTTATTCCAGTATTTAAATATTGCAACAAAATAAGTCATTTACAGAGATCCCAGACAGAAGTGTAAGAGCTCTAAGGGGTGCGTAATACAGTCATGAATACAAAAACAGTTGAATGCAGGCAGCAGTGTATCCACTGGGGGTGCATAGTTGCAACTCTCCTTTTTAAAGGGTAGGGCTCAAAGTACAAACATGGCAGATCATGCCCGTTATTTGCATTTTGTACCCCATAATATTATAAATGACCCCTAAAGTCTCCAGACATGTCATGTAGTGTTCCTGTATCTGGGGTTGCTGCTAAATGGGTGAGTGTCCATGTAAGTGGAGTTTCTCTATACCTCCCAAATATCCCGTTTTTTGCGGGACAGTCCCGATTTTGACAGCTCAACTTGCAGTCCCGGATTGTTAATGAAATATCCAGACTTTCTCTTTGATCTCCTGCACTTAACAGCCAGATACAATAGTCAAAGATACAAAGTTTCTAAAACGTAATTGGCTTTTGGCAGAATAAGTGGCAGGTGCACGTTGATACATTTGTTACAATTTAAGATAAGCAAAGAGGCAATTGTAAAAATTTAAGATAAGCATGACTCTTGGGGAAACTGTGACTTGTAGCTTAAAGGGCAATTTACCTTCATTAGCAAAACTGTAAGAACCCCTAAAAACCACAGAAATGTGTTCAAACTTTCATAACCTGCCAAATTTTGTAAAATTAACATGGTACTTAGGGGGTGTGTCCACAACATGGGCGTGGTCAAAAAATGTTCGCTGCACACAAAATCTTATTGTCCCTCTTTCTATTTCCAAAATGTTGGGAGGTATAAATCCCCAGCAAACACTCAATAACGTCTCAGGGAGGCCAAGTCCTGGTGCCCATGGATTGTCTTAGGCATGTAATCACTGTCCTATGATACATGAGTGCAGCCAAACTTTGTGCAGGATCAACAATAATGATGTAGGTCCTTCACTCCCCCAGGTTAATGGCTGAAATGGTTCAGCACTCAAAGCTTATATTGAACTGATTCAATGTCAGGTTTTAAAAGTAAACTTTAAAGGGGTGGTCCAATTATATTAGGTGACACGCCTACCCACCCCCCATTCTACCTATGTCACTGATCATCATAATCATCATCATAATATATATACTGTATATATGCCGTCAAGATACGCAGTGCTTTACTGCAGTTATAGCAAACAGGGAATAAATGGTCGATAACAAACAAGGATTACAGAGTACAATAGGGTTAGAAGGACCTAGAGATTAGAGTTTACCAACTAAAGGTTATGGTACAATTGAGACATTAGAATTATATAACTGATGACTATGAAGCCCTTCTATTAATTAGGCCTTCCTGCCAAAAACAGAACATTTCCCTTGTGGTGTTGGGGCTTTCTTTGGACTTAGGGTCTGGCTGGGGCCATTATCTATTATTAAACTGTACAATAAGGGAGTGTAGTGCATAGCAATGTAATGGAGCAGGAGCTCCCTCTACTGGCCACAGAATTAATCAACAGCTTCAGAGTTGGAAACCACAAGGAAGAGACTTGCATGTAAAATCAAGTGAAATACCAGCCAGGCAGATAGTCCCTGATCTCTTGACTGTGCAGCACCCTGCCTGGATATCCAAATAAAATGCCGGCTCAAATCAGTCACATCCTCAAAGGAAATCTTTTGATATCACTTTCAGTCCAAGGTGACATTACTTCCAGTGGGTTAACCCATTGAGGATAGGGTCAGGTAGTGTTTCTGGGGAGGGGACATTGCACATCTGTGGGTCAGTGGTTTGGTTTAGGCATGGGTGTTCCCAACCAGATCCTCATAGAATCATATTCAGGGTTTTACTGGTACATTGGGGCTCTGGGACTATGGCATGAAAGGCCCTCCAAACACACAGAAGGACCCCCCCCCACCTGGAGCCCAGCGAAAATCCTCCCATTGCTCCCCACCTCCCAACCCCCTAATTGTACATGTGTGGTGCCACATACTCCATCCTTATTGCAAAAAGGGCGCCCCCCTAAACTTCAATGCCAGGTGCTAATCCAATTGGAGGCTGCCCATTAAGTCTATATAATGTATATAATCAAAAAAGAAGAATTTGGATAGCACACTCTATAAATAAAAATCGTTTTATGGGTCAAAAGAACACATAATCAAAAGTATTTGGGGCAAATACTTTTGATTATGTATCCTATTGACCTTTAAATTGGTCTATAGTATTGAAATAAGAGACTTTCTAAACATAATCAATTAAAAGTTCTATATAGTTTCTGAAATAATCAAGTTTATCTTCACTATCCCCCTCTCAGCATCTGTTTCTCTTCATTCTGTCTTCATACAGCAGTTGGGTGTCAGATATTCATTGACAGTTAGATAAAATATATCTTATAGGGGGGCTCCTTTCCTAGCAGATGTATAGAGCTCACTCAAATAACTGATTCCAGTACAAACAAAATCTAACAAAATAACTGCCTTTTGCACAAATTCTGCATGTAGAGAGACTTGATGTCTGGTGATTTTAATAGAGTGAGCTCTAATACATCTTCTAGGCAAAAGGAGCCCCCCTATAAGATATATTGGATCTAACTGTCAATGAATATCTGACACCCAACTGCTGCATGAAGACAGAATGAAGAGAAACAGATGCTGAGAGAGGAATAGTGAATATAAACTTGATTGTTTCAGAAATGGTACAGAATATTTCATTGATTGTATTTAGAAAGTTTCTTATTTCATTATGATGAAGCTTATATTAAATTTTCTTTTTTGCGATAGTTCCCCTTTAAGGAATAGTTCAGTGTAAAAATAAAAACTGGCTAGAATAAAAAAAAGTTTTCAATATAGTTAGTTAGCCATAAATGTAATGTATAAAGGCTGGAGTGACTGGATGTGTAACATAATTGCCAGAACACTACTTCATGCTTTTCAGCTCTCTAACTCTGAGTTAGTCAGCGACTTGAAGGGGGGGGGGCACATGGGAGATAACTATTTGCAATTGATCCTCAGCATTCAGCTCAAATTCAAAAGCAACAGTTATGACTCATATGCCCCCCCCCCTGATTGGTAACCAGTCAGTGTAAACCAAGAGAGTTGCAAAGCAGGAAGTAGTGTTCTGGCTATTATGTTACACATCCAGTCACTCCAGTCTTTATACATTACATTTTTGCCTAACTAACTATATTAGAAACACTTTTTATTTTGCACAGGCTATCTATTTACCCAGTATTTTTTCTTATACTGAACAATTCCTTTAAGGCCTTCACAATTAACAGTAAAAAGGTAGCAGCGATACCTACTGTTCATTTCAGCAGACCAGACACACCGGCAGAAAAATAACTTAGCGTGAAGCAGGCAGCACCGTTGTTTCACGTTCATTATTTTACCAGTGTTAAAACATCTGTGACCTTGGAAACGAGAGGAAAATAAGAGGAAAATAAGTACTGCAAGTATGAGAGCGCTCAAAACAGCAATTGTTTTAAGGGTACTCCTTCAAATAAGTGTCAAATCCCTTGCAGATAATGTAAGTAAAAACTCATGACAAAGCAATGAAATTGCAAAAAGCAAGGAAATTTGGAATAAACACAGTATATCAGCTTTTTAAACATTTTGCAATTTCCACAGTTTCATCAGGTTGGGGCAGCACTTCTTATATATGGTCCCTGTGTATAGGAGTGAATCTCTGTGTAACCTCATGGGAAGTAAAACTATCGCTCACTCTTATTCCCCCTAAATGTGCTCCTATAATAGCAAGTCATTTCCAGGAGAAAGCTGCGCTTTATTTCCCAAGAAGATGTGCAGAAGCTGATTGCTTTTGAGCCGCCCTGATGAATGGGATTAGTTCATTACTGCACAGCGTCATGTTTAGGGCATGTTTTATACCTGGGCCCTTCCATCCATCAAACCAATCACAAGGACTAATTCTCACAGCGGGTTTAGAACGGTGCTGGAAAGCTGTGGCACTGCAGCTGTTGGACGATGCTGGTAATTGCAGTTCTGCAGCAGCTGGTGGGCCACATAGATGTTATCAATTATGCACATTTTACTAACATGCATATGCACGCTCGAGCAGGGGTGATAACACTGAAATGCAAGTCTGCATTCTGCTCACATATCTGTGGAATGATGGGAGAACAAGAGGCCCAGGCTGGTAAATCTGAGGCAACTTCGGCGACTTTGGAAAACGAAGCGCCGCGTGTGCATTGCCGCAGGCGATTTTAATTTTAGCCAGGCTAATTTCAGAGCAGACCACAGAAACTTTCAAACAGGATAGGGCAGGGGGAAGGCAGTTCAGCCCTGAAGAAGAGGGGGTGACTAATCTCCCAAAATCTGTTCGCGTGGCCAGACCATAAGAATAAAGCCATTAGATGATACAGATAGGGCCTCATTTATTATAATCCAACTGACTATCTCAATAAAAAAGTCTGACAAACTAGAATCCACGATTGGACCGTCATTTTTATTAAAAAAAAAAAGCACAATTTAATGGGATCGGGGACAAACATGAAAAAAATCTAACAAATGTACAAATTGTACAATTTATTTCAGAGTTTTTTCCCAAATAGCTAATTTTTTTCTGGCCTGTTTCCCGAAAAGCCTGAAATGTTTTAGATTTTTGCCCGAAAAATCTGAAATGATTGGATTTTCGGGCTAATTTCAGAGCAGACCACAGAAACACCTCGGCAGGTCTGAGATGCTGGATTTTCAGTTCTGACTTTTTCCATCCTCGGGGGATAATACATCTCGAAAAATGTTAGGTTTTTTTCCCTAAAAATCTGATTTTATAGTAAAAAAAACTAAGGGGCACATTTACTAAGGGTCGAATAAATAACCCTCGATATTCGACCATCGAAGTAAAATCCTTCGACTTCGAATATCGAAGTCAAAGGATTTACCGCCTTTAGTTAGATCAAACGATCGAAGGAAAAATAGCTCGATCGAACGATTAAATCCTTTGAATCGAACGATTCTAAGGATTTTAATCCATCGATCGAACAAATTTTCCTTCGGAAATTGCCAGGAAAGCTTATGGGGAAGGTCCCCATAGGCTAACATTGGTGCTCGGTAGGTTTTAGGTGGCGAAGTAGGTAGACAAAGTTTTTTTTAAAGAGACAGTACTATAGAATGGTCAAATAGTCAAACGATTTTAAGTTCGAATTGTTTGATTCATAGTAGTAGTTGATGTAGCCAATTCGATGGTCGAAGTAGCCAAAAAAAAAGTTCATAATTCGAAGTATTTTTCATTCTAATCCTTCATTCGAGCTAAGTAAATGTGCCCCTAAATATTTTGGCATTCGGACTAATGAATAACCAACATACAGATTGCTGGGCCTTAACAAGAATTAGGCTGTCATTAAAGTAGGTATTCTTTGGGGAACCAATTGACAGAAAGCACCAGGGGTGCCCGGTAGGGAGGGGGTGGCTTATGGTTTGAGGACTAGATCTGGGGGGCGGGGCAGAGTGAGAAGATGGCAAGTTAGTTCAATGGCAACTAATTTAAATGCATGCTTCATGGCTGCTTATAAAACAGTTCAGGAACTGGGGGGGGGTTGGAGAAGGGAGGATGGAGTTTCCAAATACAGGTTATCCAACCCAGAGGTACAAAAATGTGATTCACCTTTTCCTGTATATGAAATGTTTCTTCCCTATGCATTGGCATCAAGTGTTATGTGGCCTTTTTCCCCCCAGCAGCCAAACAAAAGAACAATGGGAAGGTAACCAGATAGCAGCTCCCTAACACAAGATAACAGCTGCCTGGTAGATCTAAGAACAACGCTCAATAGTAAAAACCCATGTCTCACTGAGACACATTCACTTACATTGAGAAGGAAAAACAGCAGCCTGCCAGAAAGAATTTCTTTCCTAAAGTGCAGGCACAAATCACATGACCAGGGGCAGCTGGGAAATTGACAAAATGTCTAGCCCCATGTCAGATTTCAAAATTGAATATAAAAAAATCTGATGGATATCTGTGGATTTCAGTGCAGAATTCTGCTGGAGTAGCACTATTAACTGATGTGTTTTGAAAAAAAAACATGTTTTCCGATGACAGGATCGCTTTAAAGGAGAACTAAACCCTAAAAATGAATATGGCTAAAAATGCTATATTTTATATACTGAACTTGGTGGACCAGCCTATAGTTTCAGCTTCTCAATAGCAGCAATGATCCAGGCAGTGCCGGGCCACGCTGGGCAGGTGCCCTAGGCAAGCCCGGCAGCAGCGGCACCGGTTTAGTGTGCGCATGTGCGAATTTGCGCATGTGCGAATTTGCGCATGCGTAGAAGCGCATAAATCGCGAAAAACACAGAGTCGGCAAGAGAAAGGAACCGGACTTGGGGTAGGCGGCAGAGGAGGTACGTGCCTGGCGCCCTCCCAGCTTTGCGCCCTAGGCACGTGCCTACTCTGCCTACCCCTAGTTCCGGCCCTGGATCCAGGACTTCAAACTTGTCACAGGGGGTCACCATCTTGGAAAGTGTCTGTGACACTCACATGCTCAGTGGGCTCTGAGCAGCTGTTGAGAAGCTAAGCTTAGGGGTCGTCACTAATTATCCAGCAGAAAATGAGGTTGGTCTGTAATATAAGCTGATGCTACAGGGCTGATTATTAAATTCTGATACAAAATGCTGTTTGTGAGGCAAAAGCAAGAAATACAGAAGAATAGTTGGTGGACTCCATATAACACAGATGTGCAGCAGTTCTCAGAAACACTGATTATACAACTAAATATTAGTTCAGGGATTCAAAGGAAAGCAACATCTTGTAACATTTTTCAGTTTATACAGTGAATGAGTTTGTAAAGAAGAATGCAGCCACTGCATAATGAAGAATGCAGAACAGCCTAATATTCCCTTTTCTTCACTTTCTGTAAAGGAATAACACAAATTTGATAAGTTTTTCTTAATGTGTGTGTCTGTGTGTGTGTGTGTGTTCGCGCGCACACACACATTTGGCTGCATGTCAGAATAGTAAACATTATAAAAATTATTCGGACACCCATTGACTTTAATGTATTTGCCCAAAATTGGCGTATAACAATTGTCATTGGCATCAAAATTGATACCTATTGGCTTCAATGCGCTTCACAAATTGTTCGACGTTTCGTAAATTTTCCGCGGGAAATTCATGAATTTTTCAGTGAAACGGGAAACAACTGTCACTTGAACATCTATTCTCCATTTCAAAACATTCATAAACTTGTATAAGTATTAATAATTCACTCATCGGTTAAAGTCAGTGGTCAGAGTGTGTAAGCCCTGAACCCGTCATCAGTCTTAATTCATTCCATGGCTCTCGCACTCCAGGACGCATAGGGCTGGATGCTTAAAACATAATCTTTATTGAATCCATTAGAATTACGCCTGATGTGTTTCGTGCGTTAATCACTTAATCATTCAACTGGAAGTGACATATCTAAGATCCACCCCCTCATTATTTACTCTTTCACATACAGAATAATAATGTTCAAAAATGCATCCTTTTGAAATGTCAAACTACACAAAACAGCTAATCTCAAATACAGAGTTCAGACCTAATGGTTGTCAAGTATTTAATAAATATATCCACTTAACTTCTGCTCGTAATAATTTCTTATGATGGTCCCCTCCTCTCCGCCATGGTAAAACTCTCTCCGATGGTTGTATCCATAAATAATCCACATAACTATTGCAACGTTGTTTAAAAATGTTTTGCTACTGAAGTACTGACACAATGTTCCCTTATTCAGTTTTTAAAAGGACACATTGTACATCCTATATACTGCATTTTACATTTATGTACATATATGTTTTACATGCATCTTTATTTACTTTTTCTGCGGACCCCGTGGAATAAAATGAAACCTGGGATGAAGATAACAATGGTAGGCAGAGGGGAGGGAAATAATCACCATGTATATACAGTATATAAACTAATTTCTAGTTAAGACTGAACCTGTTAATAAATTATAAAGGGCTTAAAAGGCTTCAAGCCATGAATATCAATGAGTGCAATACAAATTTGCATGTACACGTCTTCGCCACTGTATTAATGAATGGCACTGACTGTTTCTCATGTATAGTTAATAAATCACATGTATAAAAATGTTGCTGTTCATATCGTTTCTCACTGAGCTGCAAGACTTAATGCCTGCATGGGATGATCTACATGAGTATAAATATGTATAAACCACGCTGATCATCACAGGCTTCCTTGAACCTAGAAGGCACAATTATTAGGGAAGCTCGGGGGTCATTTGTTGAGCTTCAGCCTGTAAGGATAATTTTTATTTTTCAAAGTGTAAATATTTGGGAATAGTTGGCAATTGGCAGCTCCAACTCTTTAATGTTGGCCTGCAGGGGATCTGTGCACTTTGTTTTCAGCCTAACATCATCAGTAGGAAAGAGAAAATTCCAAGCCAGACCAGGGGATGGGTGAATTTTTTTGCCTTGTTTCGCCGAAAAAATGACGCCCATAGACTTGTATGGCGGCGTGCGCCAAAAAAAAAGACGCCCATAGACTTTACTGGCCATCTGCGACATTTCGCCGGAGGCAAATTTTTGGCAAACCGAAACGGGTCAAATTCGCCCATCCCTACGAGTGGGTATCTGCTCCATACTAGGAATAGATAAACAGCAGATTGTTATTAGTGTGTTCTAGGAGCTATATATAGTTAGGATAGCTATATCTATAGAAATAAGTCAAATCAACTGGACTTGTTGTGTTTGTCTTGAAGACGTTTCACCAGTCATCCAACTGGCTTTCTCAATTCAGAATGGATGACTGTTGAAACGTCTTCAAGAAAAACACAGCAAGTCCAGTTGATTTGACTTATTTCTATAGATATACTATGACCCTGGATGAATGAGAACTTTCACAAATGTTAGGATAGTTAGTGCCAACAAGCAGTGAGTTTAGGGAAGTCAGGGAGCTGAATGTGCAGGACTAGGTTAGTGGCCTAGTGGAGCTGTAGTGGCCAACGGATTGGAGCTTTGGGCATCGTATGCTGGATACTGCAGAGAGGAAGGGGGAAGATTTATTGGGAGAGGAGTCTCCCTTCTGCGGCTAACAACACTCTGCCGGTGCATTTCCACATGATGAGGGTCCTGGAAGCTTCAGAGAAGACTTACTGTGAGACTGTGTGATATAGAGAGGTCATAAAAGGATCCTCTGAGAATTGTTGGTAAAAAAAATTGTTTTAGATCTCATTAGATCAGTTTGTTAAAATAGAGGCAAAAGTGAGCATGCAAAAGGGACTTGCATCTGCACACACAAATTGCAGGTGAGCATGCACCCGTTCAGAGGAAGGGCTTTTTAATGCAAACCCCTGGAATTCCCAACAGCCATAATTCCAGGGTTCTCTTAGTGGGTTGTGTCAATGGCCTCAACTGTGAGGCCCAGTGAATTAGGCACTAACGCCGTTATTAAAGCTATGAGACAGAAGCGACGCCATTCAAACACAATTGCAGGTATAATAATGTGCTCTGCAGCCTGAGCTTGATTTATACAATTCACAATCTAGTTTGCTTCTATATTGGCTCATTACACACAAGTTATGGTGAATGCAGCTTAGTGTGAGTCTCAACATAAACTGGGATTCTGGGAAAAAGCACTGCACTGTGGGTAAAAAAGCTGATAACTAATCTCCTTGCGTACCAAGCTGGCAGAATTATAGAATTTTCATTTTATCGTGGGGATTCAGACTTCCAACTTGGCAGTGTTTTTGCTTTGTGTAGATATATATTTATATATACTGGGGGAGGTGGAGCCAGGAGCAACTTCTACCCAATCAGAACAGACAGTTTGCAGCACAGGACTATCATTTGGTCAGTGAAACAGGAAACGGAACAAACATGTGAAACAAATCAAGGTCTTAAGCCCACTTTTTTATATTCCTCTAAGTCTAAGGGATATAAATACTTGAAACAAAGTAATTTAAACCATTAATATATTAGCATTTTTTTTCACCGCTAATATAATGTATTTGATGTAACAGCCTCACCTGCTGTTCAGTTTGGGCAGCCAGCCTGCAGTGAGAAAATTCAGGGGCAAATTTAATAAAGGGTGAAGTGGCTAACGCTAGCAAAAATTTGCCACCATGACGTCATATCGTTACTTCACCGATTTACTAACGGGCATAAATTCGCTAGCGAAGTGGACCTACTCTAGTGCTACTTTGCACCCTTACGCCAGGCAAAGTTGCGCTAAGGGAAGGTATGTTCCTGAAAGTTAACTGAAGTTGAAATTTTTTCTAAGTCCCAAAAAACGCTGGCGTCTTTTACTTTTTTAAGGGTGATAGGCTGAAAAAGATCGTAATTTTTTTTTGGGGTACCATCCTTCCCCCCTACATTTCCTAACATATGGCACCTAAACTATATAGTGGGCACATGTATAGGGAAAAATAACAACTCTATTTTATTTTATGAAGCTTTCCCAGGCTTGTGTAGTGTAATGTATTTGCTGCTACATATACGTCCATTGTACTTTAACTTGACGCCGTATGCAAATTAGGCATCGCTAGCGTAACTTTGCTTTGCTTGACGAATTAACACTAACTTCGCTACCTTTCACCTCCCTGAGTGCAAGTTCGGATTTCAGTGAATTAGCGGTGCCCCGGCAAAGTGCGGCGAAGCCAACGCTGGCGCAACTTCGAAGGTAAGTAAATTTGCCCCTCAGAGTCTTCTGAGTTTACATGGATTTGTTTGGAGAGTTTTGATTCTTTTTAATTTATGCATTAATAGTGTTATAGAAGTTTATGTGATTCTCAAATGTTCCAGTTTATAAAGAACTGTATGTTTTGAAAAGCTTTGTTTCTATCCACTTTGCAGTTTTTTTGCTGTTCCATGAAGTCGGGATCTTCCAGAATGAATATTTCTGATCTTGCCCATAACTAACAACACAATGTTGTCTCTGCCGCTGAATTATAAAATGTGTGAACTCTGACACAAAGAGGCACTAAAATGCTTTTTCTTCCATTGCAGAGGTAGGCGTGAGTCATGAAACAAGGAAGATAATAGTTTCTGTTAAAAGTAAGTGCTCTCCGTGATAATGGTTTATGAAATATATGCAGCATAATTCACAGGCAAGGTTAAACCTGTGTGGGCTCATTTCCAAGAAGTCCCCCAACTGAATTAGCATGCAGCACAATGAGAAGCAGTTGTTGAGCTTGAATGACCCTAACCTTCTCATCTTTCTAAACACACAAGCTAGAGGTGGGCCAGATAACCCCGCAAGTTTTCTGGGGGTTACCTAGTTTTTGGCCCCTTCTCCCAATTATATATTGCCCGTTGACATCTCTGGTGCCAGGGGACGCAATGTGATAGGGAGTCTCTACATGGCAGAGGTCTAGAGTAGAAACTTATCTGGGTAATGGCAGATATTCATGACATTCACAGACATGTAAATAGGGTTGCCACCTGGCCAGTATTTTACCGACCTGGCCAGTAAAAATGTTGGTTGATCCCAATGTTATTAATAAGGAAAAAAGTTAAATATATATAGAAAGGCCGTTATTTTTTTCTGGAAAAGGTGGCAACCCTACATGTAAATATGCTACAATGCAAGAGTTTTAAACTGCACATCGATACTTAAAGCTATTCTGTCCTGTCCCCTTATTATTATTATCTCTGTATACTCCATTCATTAACTCATATGGTTCCCAAATCTATGCTACGTATTCACAACTGTATCTCTCCTCTGCCAGGGTCAACATAGATCTCTTTACCTGGGCTTCTTCTAGACAGCCAACCTGAAATGGTTCTCTTTCCACCATCCAACACCCTAAAAGTGTATATTACTATACTTGACTCTACTACTACCTTCACTGCCCAGGCCCAGTGCCTTGGGGATATATTTAATTCTTCACTCTCCTTTACTCTTCATATTTAATCAATAACTAAATAATGTCATTTCCATCTAATGGATATTTCTAAAATACATTTATCACGCAAGATGCCACCAGCATTGTGATTCATTCTCTCATCATGTCGCGTATTGACTATAGCAGGATTCTATTGATTGGTTTTTCCCTCCAGAGACTGTCACTTCTCCAGTCCATAATAGATGCTGTTGCCAGGCTTATACTCCTCAGTACCAGCTCTTCCTCTGCCCTGCCACTCTGCCAGTCTCTACTCTGGTTTATGGTAATTCTGGCTTCATTGTAACTAATTACCCTGATATTCAAAGCCGTTCCCTACATCTCACTTATATCTAGGCACACACCAAACCAATCCTTCTATTCCTCTACTATTTAAGTCATCACCCATTACCTCTTCACATAAATGCACTCAAGACATTTGCTAGGGATTCACCCCTTCTCTGGAATTTCCTTACATGTTCATCCATCTTTCCCTCAATCTCTGCCTAAAATGACATCTAGTCTAGCATTACTACACTGTATGCCACTGCCTCCTACTAAGTGTTATGCTCAGAGGCACATCTCACACTGCGCTCTTGGCCATTCCAATACGGTGTGTCTTTAAACTCTTCTTCTTTTAGATTGTAAGCTCTGTTGAGCAGAGCCCTGTATCCGTCATTTTTAATATGTATTCTGTATGTTCAATATATGCACCTATTTATTGCGATATAACCACTCAGCTGCACCTCTGAATAGACTCTAATTATTTTTGTTCTACTTCTTTAAAATATGAAGTCCTTTTCCCCTTTAAAAGTACAAAATAAATACCTATTTATTCTGAATACAGATATTTCTCTTTAAGTCTCGGACTCTCTTTAGGGTTGTAGACTCAGAGGGGGGTTAATAAGAAGACAAGTATTATTTTATCATCGGGGAATGGGGACATACACAGACCATAATCATAAGAGTATATGTTGATCTGTTTGTTTAATTTGTGACAACTAACTTCTACCATGTATGGCTACATAAATTGTAACAGCTGCTAAGCATTATTGTGGGTGCCTATTCTTGGCACAGACATTTAGCTGTAAGCTTGTTGGAGATGCCAAAGGCAACACAGGTGGCTCAATGCATAACCTATAACTTTATGTTTATCCCTCCATCAACTTACACACTGATCACTTCTATTTGATGATGGATCAAGGCAACAAGTTAAATGTTCTGAATATTTTCTAGTAATTCATAAACATTCACTCCACATGCTCAAAGAGAAATTTCACCTTAAATTTGAATAACCTCCTTTATTGGTCAGAATTTGCATGAAATAGCACCAGGAACCTGGGAATGTGTTTTATATTTATAATGAAGCTGTTCCAAAACCACCCTCTTGTGCAATCTAACAGCACAGGGATCATTTATAACATGCAGGGCAAGGTTGTGAGTACAACATGGCACAATCCACCATGTTTTTGACGCTTTTGCCCATTCCCCTGATTAAAGGAGAATTGCCACTCCTAAAGTTCAGAGACCTGTGTTTGCCTGATCCATACAGGGATGTCTGTGTTTGGCAGGCTGTGTTCATAATAGTGGGTAAGGGTAGGCTTGCTCAAATTTGTATGTCATTTAGGCACTCAATTTAAGGTGTTAGGAATGAGATTACAACAGGGCTAACTAATGTCTTCTAGCGCTGCACTCTCTCTGGATATTTTTTCCAGTACAAGGTATGAGTGTGACCAGACACAAGTTGAGCACCACTACGGAGTGTGCTCTTGCACCCCTTGAAGCTCTTGCATTTGTGTCCAGGGTGTCTGCAAATACTTCTTTTAAGATATTAGGCATGAGTATATGCAACTCATTGAAGGTTCTCTTGCTATCCATAGTACCCACACTCTCTTATGAACACAAAAAATCTCTTTACTCTCAACAGCCAGATCCATTATCTAATACTGATCTGTCATGCTTTTAAAGATGGCCATAGACATTACAATTACGATCTTTCCTGGAAAAGATATTTCCAGGAAAAATATTTTGTTTCAATAGACACGTGTAGAGCGGGATCATCAGATATACAGATAGAAACAATAGAATTCTACCTGTATCTGACGATTCAGCACTAACAATGGCCAATGTTCAGGTGCCTTCAAAGATCAAAGAGCCAACCAATATCCAAGTCTACTGCCAATATCGGTCAGCTCGTCTCACACCATACACGCACCAAATATCATACGAAAATTTGTTTCGTATGATATTAGCTGTGCGTCTATGGCCACCTTTAAAAGGATATGTGCCCACTTACGGACATGGAGGATATTTCAGAGAGATGTGGCTATCTTGGCCAAAGTGCATAACGTCTGAAGACTATAGAAGGCTTATATAGGGTTATAACCATGTTATATCCATATAATATGATGTAATTGACATATTACTGTTTGAATTCATTAGACCATCCTATGTCAGGTTGTTTTTGCCCCTTGTCTGCATGAAAAAGGTAATGTCTAAGTAAAGGAATCTTAGCCTGGGCGTCAGTGAGGATAGCTGGGATTCCAAGGTAGAATGGAGCTTCACATACTGACTGTGCCTACAAATGATTACATGTAATATGTTTTCTGCTTGGGGGCACCCAGTGAATATAGAGCGGCCGCAAGAAACACTAGAGCTTAATGTGCACTTAGAATTAACTTTTCATAGCCTGGTTTATGGCAGCAATAACTCTTGTGTAGATAACATGTCTAGCTGTGTGCTAGAAAAATACTACTGAATTATTCTACCAGCGCTCTAGTTACAGGCAGTCCGGCTTTGGAATAGATAAAGAACGAATAACCAAGGGCGTCATTTATCAAGCAGACACAAGGATAATATTTTAAAGGGTAATTCTATTCAAATCAAATTGAAATATAATTCTAAAGCAGATTTCCAATGTACATTAATTAAATAAACATGTTTGGGGTTATGTAATATGAGGAGCAAAGTTTGCTTCACTTCTGTAGCAACCAAACAGCACGTAGCATGTAATGGTCAAAAGGGATCATCTACTGGGTTGCTATGGGTTACTGCTCCTGGGCAAACTTTGCACCTTTTATTACATATGAGGGTGGTGATTTATTGGCTCTTCTGTTGAAGTGATATAAAAGTAGTCAGCCCATTTTAAGCTAAGACTACAATACTCGCAATGCTTCTTTCATATTTTGTCAGCGTCAGACTGGGGAATTGGCGGCCCTCCTCCCAACTATCAGGGGCCTGCTCCTGACGTCAACCCATGTACCACGTCATGTTGTGCACCATCTATCTTCTTACCTCTTCTTAACTTTTTTTTGGGTGGGCAGCCGATGGGGGTAACAGGCGTGGGTCAGTGGGGCCCAGGAGGGCCAGGACCCACTGGCTGCTTTACCAATGTCTAACCAGCACAGTCTGACCCTGTATTCTGTGATTAAAAGACCTGTTCAAAAAATGGAAAAAAATTGTTTGGCTTTGAAATCTGCAGTTTGCATGAGTATTCTATTCCCTGGGGAACACTGATCAAGTGTTGGACCTCAAAAAGGGAACACTGATGTAGAGCATCTTTGACAATAGCAATGGGTTAATCTGCAGTTCATGCTAGGGAAATGGAAGGTGGATCCATATACATATGCAAGTGTATGAATGGCGCAAATAAAAAATGGAGTTTAGCTCCAATGGTTGAGTATTTCTATCACTCTGTCCCATATCATTGTAGCCAAAGGCCCAGAATCCCATAGTAAATGCACTAAATGGAGCCCAAGCAGGGAAGAAGGGCTATAGTTAGGGTTGCCACCTTTACTGGCCTTCCTATATATTTATCTTTTTTCCCTATTAATAACATTGGGATCAACCATCATTTTTAACGGCCAGGTGGCAACCGTAGCTGCAGAACATACATCAAGCACATCAGTCTTTATCAGGGAAAGAACATTTCTGCAAAAGAGAAAAGAAAATAAATGAACTAATAAAATCAAGTTGTGTCGTATGGGGCCCAAGTGCAACCAGACTGCGGATATTGTGTATAATTGTCTTAGCAAACATATTCATCCCTTCTATGGCACAACGTTTGGCATTATGTTTTACTTCTGTTTTTAATTAGCATTTTAATTACCCATCTTTTCTTCATACACCAATAAATATTGTGTTTTCATTTACATAGGAAGGTTGGGTATGCCTTTCATGCAAGTTTTCTGTTTAATTCAGCAATGGAGAATTTTATGTTCCAATAAATATAAATATATATATTTTTTTCCTTCTGGAGTATCAGGGATATGTCTTTTGCACCAGAGATATTAAGAGCATTCACAAGAAAGGTGGAAATGCAATGCTTGCATACAAATACCTTAAATTCTGAATCCTAATTAACATATGCAAATTGTGGTGGGAAGGGAAATCAGGAGACTTTATGTCAAGGAAGTACATTTTTTTTTTCCACGTTTTCCTTTGCCGATCATAATTTGCATATGCAAATTCGGATTTGGTTCATATTCAGCCAAATCTTGCATGAAGGATTCAAGAATTCAGCCGAATCCAAAATAGTGGATTTGGTGCATCCCTAGTTGCTAGGGATAATGAGACCTGGAACAAAATGTGCAACTTTTATTACATTACCATCAGAACGGAACTTTCTAGAGCCAGCATGACAAATTAAAATAATTAAAGACTTGTCTTGCCCTTTAAGAATAAAATGGTAGATGCCATAACTCAGTGCTTAGTAGGACTATATTTTAAAAAAATTTTAAATTAAAAAAAAAAGGTACTGCATGAAAATTGAATTCCCCATAGCATCCATTGCCATGACTTGGTGGGACAAAACTGAGTGGCTCATGACATTCCCATGGACCATGTTAATTTCACCCTTTAAGGCTGATGGGTAGAGAAAGAGGGAGGAAGTTAAAGGGATACTGTTATGGGAAAAACATTTTTTTTCTCAAAATGAACCAGTTAATAGTGCTACTCCAGCAGAATTCTGCACTGAAATCCATTTCTCAAAAGCGCAAAGATTTTTTTTAAATTCAATTTTGAAATCTGACATGGGGCTAGATATATTGTCAATTTCCCAGCTGTCTCAAGTCATGTGACTTGTGCTCTGATAAACTTCAATCACTCTTTACTGCTGTACTGCAAGTTGGAGTGATATCACCCCTTTCCCTTTTCCACCCAGCAGCCAAACAAAAGAACAATGGGAAGGTAACCAGATAGCAGCTCCCTAACACAAGATAACAGCTGCCTGGTAGATCTAAGAACAACACTCAGTAGTAAAAACCCATGTCCCACTGAGACACATTCAGTTACATTGAGAAGGAAAAACAGCAGCCTGCCAGAAAGCATTTCTCTCCTAAAGTGCAGGCACAAGTCACATGACCAGGGGCAGCTGGGAAATTGACAAAATGTGTAGCCCCATGTCAGATTTCAAAATTGAATAAAAAAAATCTGTTTGCTCTTTTGAGAAATGGATTTCAGTGCAGAATTCTGCTGGAGTAGCACTATTAACTGATGTGTTTTGAAAAAAAACATGTTTTACAATGACAGGATCCCTTTAAGTTAAGGAATCAGATAAGCACAAGTTCAATGTGAAAAATTATAAATTTGCCTCCATGACAAGGTTAATTACAAATTGAATTCTAAATGCAAAGTTTCATTGTTAATTTAGTTCTTTCTTTTCTGCATATTAATTGTATGCAATGCAATTTTCTTTGGATGTGGGCCCTTGGGACAGGTGGAAAAAAAGAATCATTGTAGCTGAAATCCAAGTATACATACTCACACGTGAATTTGTTGTCCTTGTAGCTGAATGAAAACCCAAATGTACATGAATCACAAAACAAAAGAGATAAAATCAACACATTTATGGCTAACAAAACACCCAATGACGAGGCCGCTAATGCGTTTTGTAGCTCTGTCACCTCGTCGTGAAATACGTTGTCATATCCTGCAGTTTTACTGTAAATGATCTCAGTGGGATGCACTCTCCATTCCAAATTGGCTGCCCTCATCACACACCTTGTCGTGGCTACAGATAACACACACGGAAAATGACATGGAAGGAGTTAGGAATTCAAGACTTTATAAAAACATTAATATTAAATATATGTTTGAAAACAGGAGGTGGGGAGGGGGGTTCTTGCTGCAATTTCTTTTAGGGTGCAGTTTTGCAAGCAAGAAAAAATTAAAGTATTAGAAATGTATTTCAACTGGTAAATGAAATGTGTTGGATGTGACAAGCTAGAAACAGATGAAATATAGCGTGAGCCCTACAGCTGCTTAGAGAGCCGGGCGGAGGGTGGAATCATTTACTGGGAGCGGAACAGAAAGGAAAGGAAGAATGTCATGTACAAAAATCAATACAGGTTAAGGTTGCTGCTGCAAAATACAGATGGGAAAATAAAGAGAAATTGTGTCAATCAGAGTATTATTGGCACAGAGCGCAGATAATATTTCAGCCAAGAGATTGGAAGCTGCTGCTCTTTTTATTCCCTTCATTCTCTCCACTGACTGAACTAACTACCCATTACTTTAATAAAAATAAAAAAATAAAATATATATATATATATATATATATATATATGTACCTGTGCTTGCATTAAAGTGTCTCTAAAACAGGCTCTAGGCTCTGCAATCATTTGGCTTGAGGAAAACAACCTCTGTGAGGCCTTATTATACTCTATGTAATATCCAATTTGTGGTCTGTCTATATGTAGTAGTTTTATAAGCAATTGACAAGAAGAGGCTCCATACACAGTGATAGCCGCAAGCTTATACAGTTCTGTTCAAATTCAAGGCAGAGGTGAATTACAAGAATTCACTTCTATGTCATTTTTTCCTTCGAGGTTGGTCACTACCTTTAATGCACTTCTATGTATAGTACAGGTATTGGATCGGTTACCCGGAAACTGATTATTCAGAAAGCTCCGAATTACGGAAAGGCCATCTCCCACAGATTCCATTTTATCTAAATAATTCAAAATGTTAAAAATGATTTCCTTTTTCTCTGTAATAATAAAACAGTAGCTTGTACTTGAACCAAACTAAGATATAATTAATCCTTATTGGAAGCAGAGCCAGTCTATTGGGTTTATTTAAAGGGATACTGTCATGGGAAAAATACATTTTTCAAAATGCATCAGTTAATAGTGCAGCAGAATTCTGTTAGACATATTGACAGTTTCCCAGCTACCCCAGTCATGTGACTTGTGCTCTAATAAGCTTCGGTCACTCTTTACTGCTGTACTGCAAGTTGGAGTGATATCACCCCTTCCCTTTCCCCCCCCCCAGCAGCCTAACAACAGAACAATGGGAACGTAACCAGATAGCAGCTCCCTGTAATGATCGCTCCCCGGCGCATCCTTCCATGGCAGCATCCTACCCAAGATGGTGGTGCCCAAGGGGAACCCCGTGGACTTCAGATGCCAGTGCGTCAATCCGGACGCAGTGTCATGACCCCAGTGTCAAAATGTGCAGAGTCAACGTAGTGGTCTCTGGATCAACCTCAGGGCAATCACTCTCTCCTGATTCCCTCTCTTCTGGAATCCCTATACTACAGGCAATATGGCCTGGGAGAGATACCTCCAATCTATCACTCCTATGTTGGAGCTCAGAACTGCTCTTATTTAGCTCAACCCTGACTATCTTACACTCCTAGAGTGTACTAGTACTGGGAACTCACCTGCCACTTTCTATTCCTTATTCACGGGGTTGCCTGGTCCCCGACTTGGACACATGCCTTTCTGGGCCTTGCTGTACCCAGGCTCCCCTGGGCACATCCAGCTGGATCACCATCCAGAGGCCAAAGAGGAAGAGGCTGCTTCTTACACACACTATAGTTCAGTGTGGCAGGAAGTTGTCATTACCCCTCTTGGCCAATCACACTAAGAAAAGGGAGGGGCCTTAAAGCCATAGGGGCAGATTAACCCTCTATGGGCCCATACAATATATTTTTTATTACTGGCTCTATTTCTGATCGGGCCCTGTTGGCAGATCTATCCATTCCATATATTGTATATGCTCTTGTGCTGGGACTTCATCCCTATTAATTTTATTAAATTTATAAATGTATCTATTTTAAACTGGTTTCAATGCATTTATCAACATAAATGAAAAAAAAAAAATAGAAAAAAAATCAAATAAGTGAGATAATGCATTAAGCCAAGGAAGAACTCTCCGGGAAGTGAAATTGCCCAGATAATGATTTTATTTTCCATCTATTGAGCCTCTTTATCAGCGTGTCTGAAATTGCTTTCTGCTTCATAAAAGGTATTAATAAAATAATACAGTAATTGCACTTTCTCGCTGATTTGGCTTTATTTATTTATTTCTGCCAGCCTGTATTAAAGTTACAAGACTTTTTGTAAAGTGTCACGCAAGAAATAGAAACAGCCGTGCATTTTAAGAAATTTCCCCAACTAATAATACACATATATATTATCAGAGAGGTTCAACTTTTGCATGATTTATACACAGTTAATCTACTACTGCCTTTCCTCAAGCAAGGCCCTACCTTGGCATCTATGAAACTGATGTGCAAAACTCTGTGCACAGACCATTCCTTACAATGACCAAACTCCATAAAACCACCAGACGCTTCAACCCAATCCTTTTACTATTTAGTATAGTGAATTGTGGAACAGGACCTTCATAATACAATGTTTGCCTTTTGCCATCTTAAATGCCAAGAGCAGGGAGCTCCTTTTCCTTTTTGTCTTGAGTGGATTCTGAATTATTTGCCTTTTTCCTATTTCCTGAATAGCACAGAATTCGAACAACACCCTAGTGATTTATAAAAAGACATAGAAAATAGTAAGTGACAACAATATCCACCAAATGCAAGCCATGTGCACAAATATTATATTTGCACGTTGCATTACCATACTTGGTAACATACAGGTATAGGATCCCTTATCCGGAAACCCGATATCCAGAAAGCTCAGAATTACAGAATGTCTCCCATAGACTCCATTTTATCCAAATAATCCAAATTTTTAAAAATGATTTCCTTTTTCTCTGTAATAATAAAATAGTAACTTGTACTTGATCCCAACTAAGATTTAATTAATCCTTATTGGAAGCAAAACCAGCCTATTGGGTTTATTTAATGTTTACATGATTTTCTAGTAGACTTAAGGCATGAAGACCCAAATTACGGAAAGATCCATTATCCGGAAAACCCCAGGTCCCAAGCATTCTGGATAACAGGTCCCATACCTGTACTAATTTAGGTTGAAAAAAGACATGTGTCCAAGTGAAACCTGCCTAACCGCTAGGTGAGGGTAAAAAATCCCATCTGAATCCTCTCTAATTTGCCTCAGAGGGGGAGGATTCCTTCATGAAGAATATCCTTTCTTTTATTCTTAATAGATGCCCCACGTCTGCTGGAAGAATCTACTGGTGAATAAAGCAGCATAGAGGATACTGCATGGGCCCCTTGTATGGTTATCATATCTCCCCTCAAATACCTCTTATTCAGTGATCTTGGCTTTCTTTATAACAGAGACTTCACTAGCTGAGCTGCCCTGGCCTTGGACTTTCGCTAATTCTTTAATATTCTTGAAACAATGAAGACAAAAACTGCACTGCATATTCTAAATAGGGCCTTACCAGAGCTTTGTAAAGGAGACGAATGACCCTCTCCTCCTGCAAATCTATAACTCTTTTTTAAAACAGGAAAATATATTGCTGGCTCTTCCTGCTGCTGACTGGCATTGCTTGCTACAGCCAAGATTATTATCCACTGCCTCAGGTGGCTCCTGCCTCAGAAACAGCCCTGCATTTATCAACATTGAATCTTATCTGGCACTTACCTGCTAAGATTTCCAGTTTGTCCAGAACCCCCTGCAAGGATACCACAGCCTGGATGTAATGAATTGGTCCATATAGTCATGCTCTGGTCACAATGCCCTCGCCAAATTCATCAATGAACAAATTCAATAAAAGTAGACCCAATACAGAACCCTGCTGCACCCCTCTAAGAACCCTATTCCAATAGGAGAATGCACCACGCTCTGTCCCAGATCCTTAAACGAGAAACAAACCCCTTATTAAAAAAAGGACTATGTTGTGTGGGGGGGGTAGGATTTTTTTAAATAAAGTGTTTTTTTCTCCTTTAAGTCAGTTTCTAATTATGTGCAGAACAATCTCAATTAAGGTATAGTCAGCTGGGCCAGACACACAGCCTTAAAAGCCCTGTCGACTAAAAGCTAACCAGTTCAGATAGTGTTAACGAGAGTCACTGGCTAAAACATAACTTTTAATAAATATATTAAAACCATAATGCACACCACCAAAAAACTAAATCAAAACAACAAGGCTCCCTTGTGACAGTAAGGAAGTCTGGGAGAAGTGTCCCTAAAACCATATTAAAAACCAGGCTATAGGTAGAACGGTGTATAGCACAATTGTAACTGTCTTAATTGACAGCGTGCTACTTGCAAGCAGTCAAAGTAATGGATGCCAGTCGCAATCCCAGAACCCTCCCTTTCAAAAAGTTCCCCAAGCCAATAATTCCTACCTAGCTACGTGGGGAGCAAGTGGGAGCTAATCGCCCACCGTCCACCTATGCCACAAGCCCGACGCGTTTCGCCGTTTGCGCGGCTTCCTCAGGGGCATAAGTGCCGGGTGTGTGCCAAAATGCAGTTTAAATAGGCGATTCTAGCCGTCCGTCTAACAAGGCGCTTCCGAATGACGTCACTTCCGGTTGCGCCTGCCGAGAGTACTCTCAGGCGCTTCCATGTATCCAATGCGCATGCGCTGCCCACACTTGGCTCCTCAATACGTATATTGCGCATGCGCTGCCCATACTTGGCTCAGGATGCGCAACTCATATCGTCCTTCAGGTGATTGATTCTATTTTATGAGCTTGCGCTGTTAGAAAAAATAAATAACAAATAAATAATCAGTGGATGGTGCGCATGCCACAAATTAAAGTTTGTCAGATTGTCTGAACTGTTCCCATTGTCCTTGATGGTTAGTATGAATTGCACCTAGTAATTATGCTCTCATATCCTGCGCATATACACCTTATATCACCACCGTTACTATGGTGTATAAAGTTGGTGACCGGTTGCTATGGTGCAGAGCGTTGGCAACCAGTACTCGGTATAGTTTAATTCTCTGCAGGGAAGAGCAAACGCCCCATATTATGAGACACTTATACTACACTTACACTTACACTTATATTATGTGCAGAACAAACAGCATTACTAAGACCAAAAGACCTTGAGGCCAAAAGAGGAAGTAAATGTTTATGGCAAAGCCCAAATACAACATAGATGACACCTACTGAACCCCACTACCTAAACTCCTACTCAGGGGTGCACCAGACATAAGGTAAGGTGAGAACCTTGCCTCAGGCAGAATTTCCCCGCAAGTTATCAGGGAGGCAAAAACAGCTAGTAACTTTAAGAGCTGAATTTCTGGATTTGATTTTTAACCAGAAATTCGCGCTATCTGCGCTGGCGATGCTCCCCTACTAGCGATGACCCCCTTTCCAGCAGAAGATGGTGAGTTGGTGGGTGTGGCATCACAGGAACTGCCTCAGGGCAGCTTAGGGGACTGAATTGCCCCTGCCCCTACTTACCTCATCATAAAAAGCTACTGAATTTTTTGAACACAAAGGTGTTTAACACAACCTGTACTTCCTTATGCACCACTGCTTACTATAGTGTGGCGTTTTCCACTGCAATTTCCACTTCTGGAGGGGGTGGGGGGCCCAGCTGCATGGCCTCGTTAAGCCAGGTAGTTACATTACCTAATCTCTCTAAGTACTTGAGGTTGTATTCCAGCATGCCCAGGTATTGTTCACATGAAAACTACTGAAATATTGAAGTACATATGTGTCAGCAAGTGACAACTTGTTTTTGCTTAGCTACGGGTACCCCACTCTTTACACATGAGTTAAGGCCATATGGGGTGGTTCTTAATGTTTTTGGATTTATTTCCTAAGGGAATACATGAAGTCCTTAATCGATTGCCAGGTCATTTACTCTTGAATAGGACTATGATTACACCGAGCAGATCAATATAGCATCATTCCCATGAGCCCCAAAACAATAATCATGCATCACTTTTCCATTTTAGGAGAACGTTTGCTTTCTTTTATTATGTACAAATTCCTTTTCATTAACCATCTCAATCAAACACAGCAGGTAAATTGACACATTTGTAATAGGCTCCTCTTCAGTAGTAGCCGGGAACTAGGGCACGTGCGGCGCGCCTCCTCTGCATTTATAGGCGCAGGCGTGCTGGCGTGTTGACACCAGCAAGCAATGGCGCGAAAGTTTAAAGTATTTAAAGGGACATTTAGGATTTTTTCACTGCCCCTTATAGAATTTGTTCCTCATCAGTTTCCTGGTGCCTCTGTGCTATATAGCTTCTGTGATCTGATTGTTGTTGTGACCCCTGCCTGTTTTTGGACTATTCTGTATCCTGACCCTTGCCTGGTAACCGACTCCGCTTATTCCGTATCCCTTCTGATTGATCTCCTGGTTTGAGCCTTGCCTGCCTTACTCCGTTTGTACTCTGCCTGCCCTGACCCGGCCGGATCTGACTACGCTTTCCGACGCCTTGTACCACGTCCTTCTGCCCAAAAGACTTTGCATTCCCATTGTGCCCCTTTGCTCGTTCAGAACCCTTTGCTTGGCACCTCTCTTAATAAGACCTGGTGGCATCCGATTAGCCAAGGGCTCCTCCCGAGGTGAAAGGTAGCTGTTAAAGGCGGAAGCAATAGCCAAGGACAGGGTGCTTAGCATTGGTTCTGAATTTAGGGTGCCGACCGTGACATACACATACAGATTTCCTTGAGTCCTACCTGCCTGAATGCTTACACTTGGTGAATGTCAGCTTGGAAAAAAAACAAACTAAGCTTCTGCAGTGGAGCTCAAATTTTCTATCTAACTCAAAACATCTTTGAGTGTAGTATGACAGAAGCTCCCAACCACAAGGACCCTTCTCCCCAACTCCATGAATGTTGGTCTCCTCTCCTAGGGACTTACAGTTGATACGGGGCTTTTTTTTCTGTGATCCCCAGTAGCATCCACCCTCTCCTGCAGTGAAGTCCAAAGACGTAGAGCCATGTGCTCCCTAGACTCTTCAAAGGACTGAATATTTTTTGTCCAGTTGTCAAATTCTTCATCAGGACATTGGCCAGTAGACTATAATTAAAAAAGTTTACAACTTAACTGAAACTACAATTACAGGTGTTAGTTAGGGAAAAGTTCCAATGGGCATAGGTCCCCCTATAAACTTTTTGTGAAATTAAGTAAATTAATTTTTTCCTCCAAAAAAACTAGTTTAAAAATATTGTGCATTCAAAGCACAAAAGAAAAATATTTAGCTTCCTTTCTACAATATAGTAGAAGCAAATATTCTAGCTGCTTACATAAAATGTGTTTTACTAACTCAAATATCAAAAATAAAATTGTTAAATTAATTCTTTACCAAATAGTCGTCCCCTGACAGACGGCTTAATAATATCTGCAGTAGATTTAATTATGTAGTAGTAAAATGTCACTGGAACGCATGCAAACAGTAAAGTTCCATCTGTATTGTTGTTCGAAGGCTTGATTCAGCCCTAATGTGACACCTCGGGGACCACCATAACACATCAAGAGCTCACACAATTAAATCTAATGCTATATGTGTGTGTCACAATCTGATGGAGACAAAATGCTAACCTGCACTTAAGTGGGCTTCTCTCTTTAATAAATTCATACGGCAATAGATTTACTGTCAGAGTGGCCCATAATTCAGCACATCACTTATTCCACTTCTCTCAATGGTGGAGAAAACTGGTAAAGAAAAGCGATCCAATTATTCATCAGAAATAGGAAATATGATCCAGGTGGTGACTCCGCTGGATGTAATATCTCATGACAAGGCTGTACAAGAAGGAGATTGGGACACCGATGACTTTCCCTACAACCCCATGTACAGTATGTGCAGAATATACAGTGAGGCTGAATTAAATACTGTAGGACCTAATCTGGACCAATGCCCTTACCAAGAGCTCTGTAAAATGATTTACTTTTTACTTTACATTTAATGAAATTCTGCATCAATCCAACCCCCCATTGGACTCCCTACATTCCATCCCCCCAGAAATTACTGTTTAAGCCAATGACTCGTGTTGTGCTTCTGCAATTCATTTCCAGGATCTTCAGGAAAAATATAAACAGCCTTCATCGCTTGGGGGGGTGAGATAAGTAACTGCAACCTGCAAAGTTCCCAAGGAGCCTGTGGGAACACCTGTTATAAAAGTAAGTTTTTGTTATGAATCCTAATAATTGTTGAGGTTTTTTTTGTTATTACCTATAGCCACAGGCTATAAAATCTGAGATCTGCAATAGTATTAAATGCATAATCACAGTGGTACGGGAGAATGGGTGTAGGGTTGGGAAAAGGGGCCCTCTTTTTATAGCTAGAGGATCTGTACATGAGGTCAGGGCCGGATTTACATAGTGGGTGCCCCTAGGCCCACTGACGTCCGTCGTCCCTGTCCCCCCCTTTGTTTGTGCAAATTTTCATCATCAATGGGGATTGGCGCATGGGAAATTTAGAAAATGATTGTATCTCAAGCGCATCTCCAGTGGTTTTGAACCAATGTGGGTGTGTTTGGGCAGCATTCCGCCCCCCTAAAATCCTGCCACCCTAGGCCCGGGCCTAGATGGCCTTTGCAAAAATCCGGGCCTGCGTGAGGTGGTACATCAAAGCTGACAATTTCATGGGTATTAGGCATTATCTTAGGCGACATCTGGTAATACAAATAGCAGGGGACCTTTTTACCCATAAAGTGGATCACCGTACCAGAGGCCACCCCTTAAGACTAGAAGAAAAGAACTTTCATTTGAAGCAACGTAGGGGGTTCTTCACAGTCAGGACAGTGAGGTTGTGGAATGCACTGCCGGGTGATGTTGTGATGGCTGATTCTGTTAATGGCTTTAAAAGAGAAGGAAACCCCCTGGGCGCAAAAACCCTCCCCTGTGTTGCTTCCCCTCCCTCCTCCCCCCTGGCCTTCCTGTCCCGCTGGGCAAATGCCCCTAACTTGTTACTTACCCCTCTGCGCAGGTCCAGTCCACAGAGTTCACAGACGCCATCTTCTCCCAAGCAACCTTCTTCATGCTTTGACCGGCGTATTTGGCGCATGCGCAGTAGGAGCATTTTGCCAGTACGGATCTACTGTGCATGCGCCAAAAGTCAGGAAGTTTTCCAATTTCAATTCGTGACTTTTGGCACATGCGCAGTAGATCCGTACCGGCAAAATGCTCCTACTGCGCATGCGCCAAAACCGCTGGTTCCTCTCAGCCCCTATAACACACACTGGCTAACAATAGCTATAAAACTAAGA
The DNA here is from genome assembly GCF_017654675.1 of Xenopus laevis. Classification (NCBI taxonomy): domain Eukaryota; kingdom Metazoa; phylum Chordata; class Amphibia; order Anura; family Pipidae; genus Xenopus; species Xenopus laevis. Next base: position 109,252,218 of record NC_054378.1, on the reverse strand, counting down.
GACAACTCCCCTGCAGTCTCTTTCCCTAAATAGATGTCATAGTTTACAGTTCCAAAAGTAAATGATGATTTCTGGACCTTTAAGCCTTTGGGAGGAATTATTTTTATCTAAAGACACGTCAGTCAGACATTTCTATTTCTACCTTAAACAACCAGAGTTCAACTGGCCTACCTTAGTACCGGGGAGGAGGGCCGATATCAATAAATCTTATCAAAAACCCCTTGAACACAAGCATCAAAATGTTTGGCCACCCCAATCCCCCCGTTTGCACTACAAAAAAAATTAACTAGCAGGTAGGTCGATTTTGAAAGGCCCAAAGGTTGATAGATGTGTTGTTTATTTCAACCACAGCTACTCTGGTATAAGATCTGAATAACAGGGGTTTAACAATAGAGGAATCAGAACCTGAAGTATTTATGAACTTCTTATTATAGCGTAACATCAGCTGTTGATATTGTGATCTATTTACTGCATTATATGAACTGTTATCTTCATAGGGAAATGACTAGATATACAGTATCTAGTGACCACAGGGGTTGCAAGGGGATTTCATCTAGTAATGTGAAAAAACCAAATAGGCCAGCTAAAACCAAAAAATTCACATTGTTCCAGAATTAAAAGAGGGAGCCCAAAACAAATACATAATATCAATAGTAAATGTATTGGGCCTCTAAGGGTGAGCCAGGGGGACAGGGGGGACAGAGAGGACAGAGAGAAAGGTGATGTATTGAATAAATTAATTTCTTCAGTTTCACCAGGGAGGATTCACTGACACACTATTTACAATGTATAAATAATTCAAAAACTCCTGAAATTAATTCTTGGCTAACGGTGGAAGAAGTCTAACGATTAGGGATGTAGCGAACGTCGGAAAAAAAGTTCGCGAACATATTCGCGAACTTGCGCAAAAACGCGAGCGGTTCGCGAACGGTTCGCGAACCCCATAGACTTCAATGGGAAGGCGAACTTTAACATCTAGAAAAGACATTTCTGGCCAGAAAAATGATTTTAAAGTTGTTTAAAGGGTGCAACGACCTGGACAGTGGCATGCCAGAGGGGGATCAAGGGCAAAAATGTATCTGAAAAATCTGCCTGTGTGTGCTTGGAAGAGATAGTGTAGGGGGAGAGCTGTTAGTGATTTCAGGGACAGATGATAGTAAGTTTGCTGGCTAGTAATCTGCTTGATACTGCTCTGTATTGGAGGGACAGAAGTCTGCAGGGATTTGAGGGACATTTTAGCTTAGGTAGCTTTGCTGGCTAGTAATCTACTGTTCTCTTTAAACAACTGCCATACGTTGACCTTGTAGGCATTGTTTGCCCAGTTTTTTTGGACGCAGCCACTGAAGCACAGTTGCCAGAAAAAATATGCCATATAAATGCTGAAAATAGTCATTTTTCGCCATACGTTGACCTTGTAGACATTGTTTGCCCAGTTTTTTTGGACGCAGCCACTGAAGCACAGTTGCCAGAAAAATTATGCCATATAAATGCTGAAAATATAAATTTTTTTGGTTGCAGCCACTGAAGCACAGAGGCCAGAAAAATTATGCCATATAAATGCAGAAAATATGCATTTTTTTGGTCGCAGCCACTGAAGCACAGTTGACAGAAAAATTATGCCATATAAATGCTGAAAATATAAACTTTTTTGGTTGCAGCCACTGAAGCACAGAGGCCAGAAAAATTATGCCATATAAATGCAGAAAACATGCATTTTTTTGGTCGCAGCCACTGAAGCACAGTTGACAGAAAAATTATGCCATATAAATGCTGAAAATATAAATTTTTTTGGTTGCAGCCACTGAAGCACAGAGGCCAGAAAAATTATGCCATATAAATGCAGAAAATATGCATTTTTTTGGTCGCAGCCACTGAAGCACAGTTGCCAGAAAAAATATGCCATATAAATGCTGAAAATAGTCATTTTTTGCCATATACGTTGAGTCAACGTATGGCAAAAAATGACTATTTTCAGCATTTATATGGCATATTTTTTCTGGCCTCTGTGCTTCAGTGGCTGCGGCCAAAAAAACTGGGCAAACAATGCCTACAAGGTCAACGTCGTTGACCTTGTAGGCATTGTTTGCCCAGTTTTTTTGGCCGCAGCCACTGAAGCACAGAGGCCAGAAAAAATATGCCATATAAATGCTGAAAATAGTCATTTTTTTGGTCGCAGCCACTGAAGCACAGTTGCCAGAAAAATTATGCCATATAAATGCTGAAAACATAAATTTTTTTGGTTGCAGCCACTGAAGCACAGAGGCCAGAAAAATTATGCCATATAAATGCAGAAAATATGCATTTTTTTGGTTGCAGCCACTGAAGCACAGAGGCCAGAAAAATTATGCCATATAAATGCAGAAAATATGCATTTTTTTGGATGCAGCCACTGAAGCACAGTTGCCAGAAAAAATATGCCATATAAATGCTGAAAATAGTCATTTTTTGCCATACGTTGACCTTGTAGACATTGTTTGCCCAGTTTTTTTGGTTGCAGCCACTGAAGCACAGAGGCCAGAAAAAATTAAACCAGTAGGGTTTGCACCCTAGTTTGTAACGGTGGCGGAGGGAGGAGGAGGACGCTAAAGGACAGCTGTGTGTGGAGTCATGAGGCTTGAAGAGAAGGACAGCTGCATAGAAGTCAGAACAAGTCTTCCGGCGTGCAGTAACCCTCCGAGATCCACCCCTCATTCATTTTAATAAAGGTCAGGTAATCGACACTTTTGTGACCTAGGCGAGTTCTCTTCTCAGTTACAATCCCTCCTGCTGCACTGAAGGTCCTTTCTGAGAGCACACTTGAGGCTGGGCAAGACAAGAGGTTCATGGCAAATTGTGACAGCTCTGGCCACAGATCAAGCCTGCGCACCCAGTAGTCCAGGGGTTCATCGCTCCTCAGAGTGTCGATATCTGCAGTTAATGCCAGGTAGTCCGCTACCTGCCGGTCGAGGCGTTCTTTGAGGGTGGATCCAGAAGGGTTGTGGCGCTGCCTTGGACAGAAAAACATTTGCATGTCTGACGTTACAGACTGGCCAAAGGGCTTTGTCCTTGCAGGTGTGCTCGTGGCAGGATTACTGGCACCTCTGCCCCTGGAATGTTGATGAGTTCCTGAAGTGACATCACCCTTAAAAGCATTGTACAACATGTTTTGCAGGCTGGTTTGTAAATGCCGCATCTTTTCGGACTTGTGGTATGTTGGTAACATTTCTGACACTTTATGCTTGTACCGAGGGTCTAGTAGCGTTGCGACCCAGTACAGGTCCTTCTCCTTAAGCCTCTTGATACGGGGGTCCTTCAACAGGCATGACAGCATGAAAGACCCCATTCTCACAAGGTTGGATGCAGAGCTATCCATCTCCGCTTCCTCATTATCAAGGACTGCATCATCCACGGTCTCCTCCCCCCAGCCACGTACAAGACCAGGGGTCCCCAAAAGGTCACCACTAGCCCCCTGGGAAGCCTGCTCCTGTTGGTCCTCCTCCTCCTCCTCCACAAAGCCACCTTCCTCCTCTGACTCCACTTCTGGCACCTCTCCCTGCGTTGCAGCAGGTGCCTGGGTTCGTTCTGGTGATTCCGACCAGAAATCGTGCGCTTCCAGCTCCTCGTCACGCTGGTCTACAGCCTCATCTGTCACTCGTCGCACGGCACGCTCCAGGAAGAAAGCGAAGGGTATTAGGTCGCTGATGGTGCCTTCGGTGCGACTGACCATATTTGTCACCTCTTCAAAAGGTCGCATGAGCCTGCAGGCATCGCGCATAAGCACCCAGTAACGGGGGAAAAAAATCCCCAGCTGTGCAGATCCAGTCCTACCACCCAGTTCAAAAAGGTACTCGTTGACGGCCCTTTGTTGTTGCAGCAGACGTTCCAACATAAGGAGCGTTGAATTCCAGCGAGTCTGGCTGTCAGAAATCAAACGCCTGACTGGCATGTTGTAGCGCTGCTGAATGTCAGCAAGGCGTGCCATGGCTGTGTAGGAACGTCTGAAATGGGCCGACACCTTTCTGGACTGGGTGAGAACGTCCTGGAATCCTGGGTACTTGGAGACAAAACGTTGGACTATTAAATTTAACACATGTGCCATGCAGGGCACATGTGTTAAATTGCCTAGTCTCAACGCTGCCAACAGATTGCTTCCATTGTCACACACCACTTTTCCGATCTGCAGTTGGTGTGGGGTCAGCCACCGATCGGCCTGTGACTGCAGAGATGACAGGAGTACAGATCCGGTATGGTTTTTGCTTTCCAGGCACGTCATCCCCAAGACAGCGTGACAACGGCGTACCTGGCACGTCGAATAGCCTAGGGGGAGCTGGGGGTGCACAGGTGTGGAGGAGGAGAAGGAGGACCCAGCAGCAGAGTAAGAAGAAGAAGAAGACGAGGTAGAGAGCGATGGAGGAGTAGAGGTGGTGGCAGAACCGCGTGCAATCCGTGGCGGTGACACCAACTCCACTGTTGTTGTTGAGCTACCCATTCCCTGCTTCCCAGCCATTACCAAGTTCACCCAGTGGGCAGTGTAGGTGACATACCTGCCCTGACCATGCTTGGAGGACCATGCGTCAGTAGTCATATGGACCTTTGGCCCAACACTAAGTGACAGAGATGCGGTAACTTGGCTCTGCACATGTTGGTACAGGTGTGGTATTCCCTTTTTAGAAAAAAAATTGCGGCTGGGTACCTTCCACTGCGGTGTCCCAATTGCTACAAATTTGCGGAAGGCCTCAGAGTCCACCAGCTGGTATGGTAAAAGCTGGCGGGCTAAGAGTGCAGACAAGCCAGCTGTCAGACGCCGGGCAAGGGGGTGACAGTCAGACATTGGCTTCTTACGCTCAAACATGGCCTTCACAGAAACTTGGCTGGTGGCAGATGACTGGGAATGGGAACAGGTGGTCAAGGTGGAAGGCGGAGTGGAGGGTGGTTCAGACGGGTCAAGGAGAGCAGAGGTAGAGCAGTAAGATGCTGGACCAGAAGGAGTGTGGCTTTTAGTTTGCCTGTTGCCTTTGAGGTGTTGCTCCCAAAGTGCTTTGTGCTTGCCGCTCATGTGCCTTCGCATAGAAGTTGTACCTATGTGGCTGTTGGGCTTACCAAGGCTCAGTTTCTGACTGCACTCATTGCAAATTACAATGCTTTTGTCAGAGGCACACACATTAAAAAAATCCCACACTGCTGACTTTTTGGAAGTGTGCGATCTGGCGGTAACAGTAGAAGTTGGCGGAGTTGGCGGTATTGGCGGCAATGGCGGGTGCGTTGGCCGGCTGAACACAGGTGCCGATACATGTTGTTGCCCTGCTGATCCCTGCGGGCTGTCCTCCCTGCTTCTTCTAAGTCTTATTCTCCTACTGCCTCTCTGACTCTCCGTCTCTCCATCTGAACTACCCTCCTCTTGCTCTCTTCTACTAGGCACCCACAAAACATCAATCTCCTCATCATCATTCTCCTCAGATGCATCAATTTCTTCTGACACATCACAGAAGGAAGCAGCAGCGGGGACCTCCTCCTCATCACTCATTATGTCCATCTCTATCGTGTTCTCTGCCAGAATTAAATCTGGTGTAAGGTCCTCATCTCCTTCATCTTCTTCTGGCAATAATGGTTGCGCATTACTCAGTTCAAGAAACTCATTGGAAAATAACTCCTCTGACCCCAGTGAAGAAGGGGCACCGGTGGTGGAGGAAGTGTTACGTGGGGTGGCCATAGCAGTGGAGGATGAGGAGGATGTTGTGGTAAAGTTAGAAACGGTAGAGGATGGGGTGTGCTGTGTAAGCCAGTCAACTACCTCTTCAGCATTTTGGGAGTTCAGGGTCATTGGCTTTTTAAAACTGGGCAATTTGCTAGGGCCACAGGATTGCATAGCAGCACGGCCCCTAGCACGGCCTCTGCGTGGCGGCCTGCCTTTGCCTGGCATTATTTTTAAAAAAACAACAACAACAACAAAAACTCAGTTGGTTTTTCTGGAAACGATAATACACACAGCTAGATGGCGGGTTGAAGAAAACACTGTGCAAATAATGCCTACAAAGTCAACGTATACACTACTACAGCGGTGGATACGGATTACGTAAAATATATGAATGCTGCTTGAAAAAAAGTAACTCAAGTGGTTTTTCTAGAGACGATAATATTATCAATATTTAGACAAAATGTGAACAAGGTCACACAGCTCGATGGCGGGTTGAAGAAAACAGTGTGCAAATAATGCCTACAAGGTCAACGTATACACTACTACAGCGGTGGATACGGATTACGTAAAATATCTGAATGCTGCTTGAAAAAAAGTAACTCAAGTGGTTTTTCTAGAGACGATAATATTATCAATATTTAGACAAAATGTGAACAAGCTCACACAGCTCGATGGCGGGTTGAAGAAAACAGTGTGCAAATAATGCCTACAAGGTCAACGTATACACTACTACAGCGGTGGATACGGATTACGTAAAATATATGAATGCTGCTTGAAAAAAGTGACTCCGGTGTTTTTCTGGAGACGGTAATATTATGGATATTTAGACAGAATGGGAACAAGGTCACACAGCTCGATGGCGGGTTGAAGAAAACAGTGTGCAAATAATGCCTACAAGGCCAACGTATACACTACTACAGCGGTGGATACGGATTACGTAAAATATATGAATGCTGCTTGAAAAAAGTGACTCCGGTGTTTTTTCTGGAGACGGTAATATTATGGATATTTAGACAGAATGGGAACAAGGTCACACAGCTCGATGGCGGGTTGAAGAAAACAGTGTGCAAATAATGCCTACAAGGCCAACGTATACACTACTACAGCGGTGGATACGGATTACGTAAAATATATGAATGCTGCTTGAAAAAAGTGACTCCGGTGTTTTTTCTGGAGACGGTAATATTATGGATATTTAGACAGAATGGGAACAAGGTCACACAGCTCGATGGCGGGTTGAAGAAAACAGTGTGCAAATAATGCCTACAAGGTCAACGTATACACTACTACAGCGGTGGATACGGATTACGTAAAATATATGAATGCTGCTTGAAAAAAAGTAACTCAAGTGGTTTTTCTAGAGACGATAATATTATCAATATTTAGACAAAATGTGAACAAGCTCACACAGCTCGATGGCGGGTTGAAGAAAACACTGTGCAAATAATGCCTACAAGGCCAACGTATACACTACTACAGCGGTGGATACGGATTACGTAAAATATATGAATGCTGCTTGAAAAAAGTGACTCCGGTGTTTTTTCTGGAGACGGTAATATTATGGATATTTAGACAGAATGGGAACAAGGTCACACAGCTCGATGGCGGGTTGAAGAAAACAGTGTGCAAATAATGCCTACAAGGTCAACGTATACACTACTACAGCGGTGGATACGGATTACGTAAAATATATGAATGCTGCTTGAAAAAAGTGACTCCGGTGTTTTTTCTGGAGACGGTAATATTATGGATATTTAGACAGAATGGGAACAAGGTCACACAGCTCGATGGCGGGTTGAAGAAAACAGTGTGCAAATAATGCCTACAAGGCCAACGTATACACTACTACAGCGGTGGATACGGATTACGTAAAATATATTATGGCTGCTTGAAAAAAGTGACTCCGGTGTTTTTTCTGGAGACGGTAATATTATGGATATTTAGACAGAATGGGAACAAGGTCACACAGCTCGATGGCGGGTTGAAGAAAACAGTGTGCAAATAATGCCTACAGGGCAAATAATGCCTAAAAGGTCAACTTATACACTACTACAGCGGTAGTAAAATAAAAAAAAGGAAAATAAAAAAAAATGAATATTAAAAAAAAAAAATTAAAGTTGGTGCTGCTGAACTACTAGGAGCAGCAGATTAGCACACCAGTCCCACTCCCCAACACTGCTAGACTAATAGCACTGGGCTCTTATAGTAGTAGTAGTAGTAGTAGTAGTAAAACAACAAAAAAATAAATAAAAGCAGTCCTTACAAGGACTACTGTTATTGCAGCAGTCAGCAGATGAGATCAGAAGCAGGACAGCTGCCCACTGCAGCTACATACAGAGCACTGCAGTAGAAGGTAGATTACTAGCCAGCAAAGCTACCTAAGCTTAAATGTCCCTCAAACCCCTGCAGACTTCTGTCCCTCCAATAACAGAGCAGTATCAAAACGATTACTAGCCAGCAAACTTTCAACTGTCCCTGAAATCACTAACAGGCAGCAGCTCTCTCCCTACACTATCTCTTCAGCACACACAGGCAGAGTGAAAAAACGCTGCAGGGCTTCGGTTTTTATAGGGAAGGGGAGTGGTCCAGGGGAGAGCTTCCTGATTGGCTGCCATGTACCTGCTGGTCTGGGGTGAGAGGGCAAAAAAAAGCGCCAACAATGGCGAACCCAAAATGGCGAACGTCGCGCGACGTTCGCGAACTTCCGGCGAGCGCGAACACCCGATGTTCGCGCGAACAAGTTCGCCGGCGAACAGTTCGCGACATCTCTACTAACGATTAGATAAGGTCAAGATAAATAAGGCTCCGGACCCTGACAGCATAAACCTAAAGGCCCTTAAGCAGTTACAGTCAGTGGCTGCAATTCTCAGACTTTTATCCTCCAGGCTTCACATTCTTGTTATAGGGCCTCACCTGATTGAAATAAAGGGTTTAAATGTTCTGTTAAAAATATGATTGTATACAGGGCTGGAGTGAGACATCAGGGGACCCAGGTATTGTAGGGAGGCTGGGGCCTCAAAAGGCTATAAGTGTTGCCATTAATCATCATCTGGGGGGCCACAAGCCAAAGGTCAAACATAAATGAGAGAACATTGTCCAATATCTTTAATAGTCAAAGTTCTTTGCACTTTCTGCAATAGTGATCTGCTCCCCACACCCTGGTCTGAGTGCAGAAGAGCTTGGGATAAGGGGGCTGCATTGGCTCTGCCACCTGTAGTAAAAGCAGGGCAGTGCCACTACATAGAACAAAGGTATTGTTGTGGTTTTAGAGCTTTTTGAACAATTCAACTTTATTTCTCTAAAATGTACTAATGCCAAGAAAGGCTGAATGATGTGCTAAAAAATACGAATATAAAAATTCAAGTCTAATTACTAGGGGAAAAAATCTGATAACCTCTAAAAGTCTGAATGGTTAAAAAAAAGGCCAATAGGATCAGTGCAACTGAAAGGTTTTGTATTGGAGTTTTTATATACTCAAGTATAAGCCGGGTTTTTAAGCACCCAAAATGTGCTGAAAAAAAAACTTTGGCTTATACTCAAGTCAATGACGCGAATGGCTGCACTTCAGCAGAACACACGCTCCTGCATGCGCACCATTCACTTCCTACCTGGTGTTCTGGGCTAGGGATAGGAGGCAGGCTTCTGGAGATCCAGATGCTCCAACGCAGAGGCAGGTTTATCCCTCCGCTATATATATATATACTGTATATATATATATATATATATATATATAATATCAAAACAGGGGGGTTGTGGGAGCACTCTAAAGGCTTTAAAGTATATATATAAGTATAATAAATGCTATTGCATATATACCCAAAACAGGGGTTATTTTGTTACAAAGTTATGATCATAAATGATCATGAAAAAACAGCGTTCAATGGACATTGATTACAGGTAATGCTAAAATGCACATAAAATATAAAACAAGTTAGGGACCGCCATTCGGGGTTTACCTTGACGTGGTATGGTGGCTTATCAATTTTATGATCATAACTTTGTAACAAAATAACCCCTGTTTTGGGTACATATGCAATAGCATTTATTATACTTATATATATATACTTTAAAGCCTTTAGAGTGCTCCCACAACCCCCCTGTTTTGATATTATATATATATATATATATACTGTATATATATACTGTATATATATAATTTGTATTACACCAATTAACGGCACTCCAAGGAAGTTGATAACGCCAAATAGATTTGAAATAAGTCAGGTTTATTAGTTCCAACGTTTCGGCTCCATATTGGAGCCTTCATCAGGGAAAAAGGAAATTAACAGTGAGTAAACAGGACATTTAAAATGGCTACAATTGGCGCCAAAAATACGTTGCTAGGGATCCCTAGCAACCTCATTGGAGCCGAAACGTTGGAACTAATAAACTGACTTATTTCAAATCTATTTGGCGTTATCAACTTCCTTGGAGTGCCGTTAATTGGTGTAATACAAATTGTCTATTTTCAACTGGCACCCAGGCTTCGACCTTCTCATGGAGTGCGTTCTAATATTGGTTTCTATATATATATATACTTTGCAAAAACGAAGATGCACACCAGGATTTGGCAAAAAGGTTAAAAATCCATTTTTATTAATTTACATTTAAAAAGAGCTAGTTAACGTTTCGGTCTAATTCTAAGACCTTTATCAAGACTTGATAAAGGTCTTAGAATTAGACCGAAACGTTAACCAGCTCTTTTTAAATGTAAATTAATAAAAATGGATTTTTAACCTTTTTGCCAAATCCTGGTGTGCATCTTCGTTTTTGCAAAGTATGTAATCTGCCTTTGAAGGTAGCACCCAAGTATTTCACTTTAACGGTGTGCGCTAGGAGCTTTTCGGATTGTATGTATATATATATATATATATATATATATATATATATATATGTATGTAATGTATGTATACCTTTACAACAGCAAGTGTGGGCAGCACAGAGCTGTGACTGCAGCCTCTTCTGATCAGTAATTAAGAGGCAAATTCTTCCTTAGCAGAGCGCACGCAGGAGCGTATCTTCTGCTGAAGATGTCCTAAAATGCATTTCTCACCCCTAGGCTTATACTTGAGTCTATACGTTTTACAAGTTTTTGTAGGTAAAATTAGTTACCTCGGTTTATACTCGGTCGGCTTATACTCGAGTATATACGGGGTAATATGGTTCATTAAAAAAATAGAAATCCAAATTTTAGTAAATCGGCCCCATACTCATATTAAGGTGACAGGGTTGTATTGTGGAGGCAGAGTTGTATCCATGGGGCAAAATCATATCCAGGGCAGGCAACAAGTGTGGCAGTTTCGTATCCAGGCAAGGCACTGGGCAGTAGCAGAAAATACAGTGCCAGTGTCCAGACGCTCTGTAGGGATCTAAGTAGATTTAGTAAGAGACATTTATCTCCAAGTCCAGATGTCCAGATGGATTTTTATGAGTGACTGGATGGCATTTTTCATAAATTGTACATAAGTCATGTCCCCACTGGGCTGTCTTCCCAACTACTGGTTTCCGTATAGCCAGTCTATTTATATGCCCCTCTACCAACCATCAATGCAATCTAATTGCAGCTCACAATCCAACTGAGATTGAGTCAAGCAGTAAATCATATAGTGGCAGTTTCCTCGTGAGGCAACTTCCATCCCGCTGGCGATTTAGATTCGACGGCAGGAAGGATGTCGGGAGGCAATTTGTCACCTGGTGACTAAATCTCCACGAATCTTAGCATGTGCCCTTACCCATAAGTTGTGAGTCTCAATTCTCCCAAAAGACTTGTTTATCTTAAATAGTAACAATTGTATCTTAGTTTATCTAAAATTGTTACAAATGTATCTAAGTGCAGCTGCTGAGTATTCTGGGCTCTCCAAAAAAGCCTCTTAGTTTCATTTTAGGGCAAGGGCAGACGTAGCGTTTTTAAAAAACCAGGTGTAAATACACATAAACTGCACTACCACTGAAACTAATAGAAAACGCACTATGGCAATTCACACAGGGTGCTTGCAGGCCGAAATCCGCCACAGGACACCAGTATTCGCTTTTTTCAGCAGAAACGCCAATACTCCAGATCAATTGACTCTATGGGAACTGCATGTTTGAAACCACACTTTGCGTAAATACGCAGCGTATTTTAAATATGGCGTCCAAATTTCAATGAGAACAATGAGAAGTGCATGTTGGGAAAAGAATGAAAAACGCATGTTGACGGTTGCATGTGGTTTCAGTGGCGTATTTGCACCCGGCGTTTCTTTTTTAAAAATGCAAAATAAAAACGCCACATCTTGCCTTGCCCTTAAGTTTTAGGGCAAGGGTAGACATGGCGTTTTTACGTTGCGTTTTTACGATGCATAAATACGCCACAAAAAAATGGAAAAAAATGGAGCAGGAATTATCATCAATACACAACGTAATTATGTCACCGGCCGTTAAAAAACAAATAAGTCTCAATTTATCTCGCAAGAATTTGGACGCCATATTTAAAATACACTGCGTATTTACGTAACGTGTGGTTTCAAACTTGCAGATCCAATAGAGTCTATTGATTTGGTAGCTTCTTGACGTATTGGCATTTCTGCTAAAAAACGCCAATACTGGCATGCTGTGGCGGATTTCATCTTGCAAGCCACATCTGGCCTTGCCCTTAGAAAAGTCTTTTTCTGCTGTCAGTCTGTGTCGGACTGGGACACCAAGGTCCCACACAAAAAACCTTAGACAAGAACCAACCAAAAACTTTAGACCAGGGCCTCACCCTCAGAAATATTTTCTTCCTCTCCTCACTCAACCTCTATTCTCCTAGTCTCTTTTCTTTACATACTATATAATAATAATAATATATATATATATATAATATAATATAAGCCTGCGGACTGAACCATCACATAATCGAGACTGTCCCACAGGAATCAGGGCAGTTGGGAGACATGTATAAGGCAGCAAATAAAACCAGATATTAGAACTTACTAGGTCTCATTTCACCATCTTCAAGGTCTTCAAATTGCAGGAAAAAGACAAAGTTATAATTGTCACTAATAAAGATGATATTAACATGCTACTCATATAATTATGGAAAGTCTTTTACTTGCCATCAACTCGAAATTAATCTAGACAAAGCCCTGAGGGAAGGACACATCCAACTGATTTATTCCAGATTTCCATGGAGGGTTTTAACCAATAGGAGAGAGGTTGAAGGATATCGAGTCCAGGCAGCCGTGGTTCTATTACCTGCAAAAATAATAAGTATGTGGACTGAATAGAAACAAGGCAAGACCACAGCAAAAGATGAGGAGAGGCACAGGTCCAGACTTAAATTTAATATATATATATAGTTACTATCTACGGCATCTTACTGCCAGTTGCAACCCCCCTCCTGCGCATACCTTATCTCATTTCTTTGCAGCCATGATTGTGGTCAGGGTGGAGGTAACGGTGCAGCGTCCAGGGTAGGGAGCATGTTTGGGTCGGCGGTGCCCATCAGGTTTTTGCCCATTGTTCTGCAGCCCAGCCCTGCTTTGGAGATGTTTTTGCCTCAATATCTCCCTCTCCAGGTAGTATTACTTACTGGCTGCATGATGGTCTTCATAAATATTATGAGCACTCTTTCCGAATTATGTCAATATATGTATATATGTTTATGTTTGTACACTGTTGATTCAATGTCAAAATTTCCCCCCTCTCTAAGTATCTCTATGTGACAGAATTAGAAATAAGGTAATTAACATGTGTATCACTAGAACTAAACATCTACCCAGTGCCTGGTGCTGCCAGTTCCTTTGTGGAATTAGCACAAAATCAGTCAAACTAATCCTTAAATAGGGCCTTGGCTGTCACTTTGAATGGCATTTGCATGTTTGCTTTTCTCTCTTTCTTTGTCTCTTCTTGGCACTAAATAAAATATCCGTCACCTCCAAATATGTCCATTAGCCTCCAAAGGGCAGTCACGCTCTTTCATAATGGTGGACCACAATTAAAGCAACAAATCAAACCAACATACTTCAAGGTGCCACCCAGGATGCGTAACACACTCATGTACTTCATATATTTAAAAGGACCAAGTTATGAACAATGTTATTGGAAGTGAACTCAACAATGTCTATGTGGGGTCCAGGTGCACATGCCCCAGACCTTCAGCTCAAGGGGGTTGCAGAAACCTTGACTTCACACATAGCAGACTGGCACAAACTAGACACACATAACAAAGTGGTGGAGATAAAAAAAAAAGTTGTTTGTTTAACTTTTTTAACTAAAAAAAACCTTCTGCATTTTGTGCATCATGGGACTTTAAAAATGGTTCTGCAAAAAAGTTTATTCTGACAACATTTTAGTACTTTAAGGGAACCTTCTTCAAGACAAACCCACAGGAGAAAATGGGTCATTACATAACAATAGCAGTGAAGGAGATCAGGTTAGAAACCTGGAATGGGTCAGGATTTTGGCAAATCCACATTGGCAATTGTTACCTTGAACCATCAGGGCATACTTAAGGAACTTAGACCCACAGCTGCTGAGTAGTAGAGCTAGGCCAATAGTAGGCACTCTGAACAAATTGGAATCACAAAGCTTAGCTTCTGGCTTTAGAAAATCAAGTTTTACAGTAATGATGTGTGGGTTGACTCAATACCAATGGTGACCCTCAGCCCTCAGGTTGAACATAAGTTGGGTAGGTTTGGTTTTAAAGTTGGGATTGGGTGCGAGTCCGACTGGGGAAGGACACTCCTCCACTGCTCGCAAAGATTCCATGTCTTGGAACCAGTGGCACACATAGAAGTAGCATACAGAGCCAGAAGACGCATGTACAGGTTGGGTGTGGGTCCTACAATGGCACCATTTTGCAGGTTAGGGTCAGGTGTGGATTGCTTTAATCCCTGACCCACACATTACTACTATAGAATTTTCTATTTTCATTGCAGAATGCTACACCAGTCAGGTACCAATGTCAGACTGCCAAAAATCCCCCCCCCCAGCTGTAACCCCATCCGACCCCCCATGTACCTTTTTCTTCACCCTACAGAGTTGGCAGTGATGAAGGCCAGGGACTGAGGTGGGGCATTGACTGGCACTATTGAGGGAGGTTGGGGCAACGACCGGAGCAAGGGAGGGAAGTGGGGCAGCAACTGGGGCCAGGGAGAGAGGTAGGCTAGCGGGAAAGCTTCAATTAGGGAGCAGGTCTGGGCCAGGGGGGCCAATGAGTGCTGGGATCCACCAGGTTTTTTCCCAGTCCAACCCTATTGGGTACCAACAGAGTGATCGGGTACCCATGGAGCAGGTGATCCACAGATACCTTGCAGAGGAAGTCAGGTAGATTGCAGGAATGATTTTTTATTATTTTTTTATTAACATGTATTTATATAGCGCCAACATATTGCGTAGCACTGTGTGTGATGTGGGCTGTTTAGTTGTGGGAATCAAAAAATTTAAATATTGAATTCTCATCTATTTCAGATGATTCACCCAGTGATATCATTTCCAGGATTGTACGGTCAAAGCGTTTATTATTGTATCCAGGATCCAGTCAAAATGAAGGTACCTAGAGTCCCACTGAAATCCTCGTACTTTCTGTCACCCAGCGCCCACATTAGTGAACTCCTCACTGTTTTTGTCGACAGGCATCTTCTCTGTTTTTAAAAGCAAGTCAAGACTTATTTGTTCACATCGGCTGTCTGAGATCAATAAGAAGCATCTCATTAATCAGTAATGAATTGCTTTGAGCCCCATGAAATAAAAGTTCTATATAAAAATGTCATTGTTATTATTTGACTTATGAACATAAGTGGGGGCTCAGCAGGTATGGGATGGGATTGGCTCTACAGAACTAGAACCATGCAGGACTATCTCAGGGCAGAGAATCTATTCAATGACAGGTAATATACTAGGAATCAGTTTCAACTAAGATTAGGTTAATTAGCCTTGTGTTTATGGAAGATACAGTAGCTTCCCTATTCAAATGACCAGACTTAGGCCCCGTAATACTACACATTATACAATATGGTACTATAAGCTGCTCAATTAAAATAAATAGCCAATAAACCCCAAGAGTAATTAGTGTATGACGCCCTTTGAATAATATCCTACAATCAATCAACTGATCTAGAGGCGAGGAAGTATTTTTTCCTTTTTGAATAGCAGTGTGATTTGTCATTGCTGTTAGTCAGGCAAAAGCAATATAGAAATTCTATTTTCTAGTTTGATTTTTCCAGAGATAAAAAGGTCTCTTGTTGAATCAGTTTTTTAAAAAAAAGGCATCTATTAGGCCGATAATGGGGGAAACATATGTCATTGTGGCAACATTACAGTTTGAAATGGGAAATACTAAGTGCAGTTCAATTGCAAAGCTTACACCATTTGACACTGGGGGATGTATTGACTGCAGTTGAATTGGACTGTAGGAAGAGTGAACAGCCCCCAGATGGTCGGTCCCTACAGAGAATGGCAGCATTTGGCTCCACAAATCTATCACTGACCATGTGTATGAAGAGTCGGCTGCCAGAGAAAAATAAATATCTCTTTCCCAATAATGAGGCTCAAAAATCCAGAAAGCTTGTGGGCTTTATACTGCACTCTTGACTCTTTAATGTGCAGCCTTAACGAGTCTTATATATTCTTAGGGCTCGAATGTATGTGTTTAATTTAGACTGTGACTTATCTCTGGCCTTTTCAGTCTCTCAATTCCCTTAAAGGAGAAGGAAAGGTTAAAATTAAGTAAGCCTTATCAGAAAGGTCCATCTAAATATACCAGTAAACCTCCAAAGTAATGCTGCTCTGAGTCCTCTGTCAAAAGAAACACCACATTGCTTTCCTTCTATTGTGTTCACATGGGCTTCTGTATCAGACTTCCTGCCTTCAGCTTAAACCTCATTGCCCTGGGCAAGAGCATGCTCAGTTTGCTCCTCTCCCCCCACCCCTCCCTTCTCTACTGTAATCTGAGCCCAGAGCAGGGAGAGACTCAGGCAGGAAGTGATGTCACACCACATTAATACTGCAGCTCCTATTCTAAACAAACAGAGTTTCTAGAGCTGTTTACTCAGGTATGGTAAAACATTCTACAGAATAAATATAGCATTCTAGCTTGCACTATTGCAGCTAATCTATTGGCAATAAAATGCCTCTGTAGCTTTCCTTCTCCTTTAAAGACGCTGATCACCCAGTAATATCCATTATCCACATTAATGACCAGCTAGCAATTAAAGCAGCCGTCTGTTTAAAAGGGTCTCGCTGGTGTCCTGGTGTTATTAAAATCATAAAGCAACATGGGTGATAGCAGCAAGCTTATTTCCAGAGAAATTTCCCAATATGTGCAGATAATGCAGCTTTGTTCTATAGGGAGGTTTGGTAGAGCCCAAGTCAGTAGTAGTTCATGCATTGAGGATATAGACAGTAGACCAGGTCGTCAAGGACTAGCAGAGGTGGATCAGAGAGTAGTGCAGGGGGTCAGGGTGTTGCAGAAGTGAATCAGAGTTAAAGGGCATGTAAAGGCAAAAAATAAAATCCCATTTTTACTTTCTTTAATGAAAAAGAAACCTAAATCCAATATACTTTAATTAAAAAATGTGTACCGTTTTTATAAGAAACCTGATTGTATGCAGTTAATTTCTCCCTTCATTTACTGCTGTGAATAGGAATTGTCAGACGGTCCCTAACTGCTGAGCAGGGAAACAATCATACTTATGAACAGCAGGGGGAGCCCCCGCCTTACTTCCCAGCCATGCAGAACTCAAGCAGCTTTGTTTATGACTATCCCTAAGCAGCCCAGACCACACTGAGCATGTGCACAGTCTTAGTCTTGCAAAGATGTTTAACAAAGTTAAGATTGTGACCCCCTGTAGCCCATTTTGAAAGCATAAATTATTTGTTTGATTAGGCTTGTGGTGCAGTAAGTTCATGTTTATGTTTAGTATACAAAATACAGCATTTCTGGCCTTATTCTATTTTAGACTTTACATGCCCTTTAAGGGATCATACAGCAACATGAATGTATCATGGAATAGCAGAAATTGATCTCTGAGTAGCACAGGTGGATCAGAAAGTAGAACATGTGGATCAGAGAGTAGCAAAGGTGGATCAAAGAGTAGAGCGGGTGAATCAGAGAGTAGAATATGTGGATCAGAGAATAGCACAGGTAGATCAGAGAGTAGAACAGAAGGATCAGAGAGTAAAACAGGTAGATCATAGAGTGGAACAGCTGGATCAGAGAGTAGAACAGGCGGATCAGAGAGTAGAACAGGTGGATTGAAGAGTAGAACAGGTGAATTGGAAAGTAGAACAGGTGGATCAGACAGTAGACCAGGTTGATTAATGAGTAGAGCGGGTGAATCAGAGAGTAGAACAGATGGATCAGAGAGTAGAACTGGCGGATCAGAGAGTAGAACAGGCGGATCAGAGAGTAGACCAGGTGGATCAGAGAGTAGAACCGGTGAATTGGAAAGTAGAACAGGTGAATCAGAGAGTAGAACAGGTGGATCAGAGAGTAGCAAAGGTGAATCAGAAAGTAGAACATGTGGATCAGAAAGTAGAACGGGTAAATCAGAGAGTAGAACATATGGATCAGAGAGTAGAACAGGTAGATCAGAGAGTAGAACAGGTGAATCGGAGAGTAGCACAGGCAGATTAGAGAGTAGAACAGGTGAATCGGAGAGTACAACAGGTGGATCAGACAGTAGAACATGTGGATCAGACAGTAGAACATGTGGATCAGAGAGTAGAACAGGTGGATCAGACAGTAGCACAGGTAGATCAGAGAGCAGAACAGGTAGATCAGAGAGTAGAACAGGTAGATCCGACAGTAGCACAGGTAGATCAGAGAGTAGAACAGGTGGATCAGAGAGTAGAACAGGTGGATCAGACAGTAGCACAGGTAGATCGATCGAACAATAGCACAAGTAGATCAGAGAGTAGAACAGGTATATCAGACAGTAGTACAGGTAGATTAGAGAGTAGAACAGGTAGATCAGAGAGTAGAACAGGTAGATCAGAGAGTAGAACAGGTGGATCAAATAGTAGCACAGGTGGATCAGAAAGTAGAATAGGTGGATCAGACAGTAGCACAGGTAGATCGAACAATAGCACAGGTAGATCAGAGAGTAGAACAGGTGGATCAGAGAGTAGAACAGGTGGATTGGAGAGTAGAACAGGTGAAATGGAAAGTAGAACAGGTGGATCAGACAGTAGACCAGGTTGATTAATGAGTAGAGCGGGTGAATCAGAGAGTAGAACAGGTGGATCAGAGAGTAGAACAGGTGGATTGGAGAGAAGAACAGGTGAATTGGAAAGTAGAACAGGTGGATCAGACAGTAGACCAGGTTGATTAATGAGTAGAGCGGGTGAATCAGAGAGTAGAACAGGTGGATCAGAGAGTAGAACTGGCGGATCAGAGAGTAGAACAGGCGGATCAGAGAGTAGACCAGGTGGATCAGAGAGTAGAACAGGTGAATTGGAAAGTAGAACAGGTGAATCAGAGAGAAGAACAGGTGGATCAGAGAGTAGCAAAGGTGAATCAGAAAGTAGAACATGTGGATCAGAAAGTAGAACGGGTAAATCAGAGAGTAGAACATATGGATCAGAGAGTAGAACAGGTAGATCAGAGAGTAGAACAGGTGAATCGGAGAGTAGCACAGGCAGATTAGAGAGTAGAACAGGTGAATCGGAGAGTACAACAGGTGGATCAGACAGTAGAACAGGTGGATCAGACAGTAGCACAGGTAGATGGAACAATAGCACAGGTATGTCAGAGAGTAGAACAGGTAGATCAGACAGTAGCACAGGTAGATCAGAGAGCAGAACAGGTAGATCAGAGAGTAGAACAGGTAGATCCGACAGTAGCACAGGTAGATCAGAGAGTAGAACAGGTGGATCAGACAGTAGCACAGGTAGATCGATCGAACAATAGCACAAGTAGATCAGAGAGTAGAACAGGTATATCAGACAGTAGTACAGGTAGATTAGAGAGTAGAACAGGTAGATCAGAGAGTAGAACAGGAAGATCAGAGAGTAGAACAGGTGGATCAAAGAGTAGCACAGGTGGATCAGAAAGTAGAATAGGTGGATCAGACAGTAGCACAGGTAAATCGAACAATAGCACAGGTAGATCAGAGAGTAGAACAGGTGGATCAGAGAGTAGAACAGGTGAATTGGAGAGTAGAACAGGTGGATCAGAGACTAGACCAGGTTGATCAAAGAGTAGAATGGGTGAATCAGAGAGTAGAACAGGTGGATCAGAGAGTAGCACAGGTGAATCAGAAAGTAGAACATGTGGATCAGAGAGTAGCACAGGTAGATCAGAGAATAGAACAGGTAGATCAGACAGTGGAACAGATGAATCAGAGAGTAGAACAGGTGAAGAATCGGAGAGTAGAACAGGTGGATCAGACAGTAGAACATGTGGATCAGAGAGGATCCCCTGACCAGGGATATAACTGTCACTCTCCTCTTGAATCAGGTAAATATGGTGCCTGTGACAATGCTACTAATAGAGAAAAAACATAAAAATATAACAAGGCCGTTTTTGTTTTTTTTGGGGTTTTATTCAGAAAAGTGATAACCCTAAGTACAGTATATCTAAGTAGAATGGTGGATCAGACAGTAGCACAGGTAGATCGAACAATAGCACAGGTAGATCAGAGAGTAGAACAGGTGGATCAGAGAGTAGAACAGGTGAATTGGAGAGTAGAACAGGTGGATCAGAGAGTAGACCAGGTTGATCAAAGAGTAGAATGGGTGAATCAGAGAGTAGAACAAGTGAATCAGAGAGTAGCACAGGTGAATCAGAGAGTAGCACAAGTGGATCAAAGAGTAGAACGGGTGAATCAGAGAGTAGAACATGTAGATCAGAGAGTAGAACAGAGAGTAGAACAGGTAGATCAGAGAGTGGAACATATGAATCAGAGAGTAGCACAGGTAGATCAGAGAGTAGAACAGGTGAATCGGAGAGTAGCACAGGCAGATTAGAGAGTAGAACAGGTGAATCGGAGAGTAGAACAGGTGGATCAGACAGTAGAACATGTGGATCAGAGAGGATCCCCTGACCAGGGATATAACTGTCCTCTAGAATCAGGTAAATATGATGCCTGATGACAATGCTACTAATAGAGAAAAAACATAAAAATATAACAAGGCCGTTTTTGTTTTTTTTGGGGGTTTTGTTCAGAAAAGTGAAAACCCTAAGTACAGTATATCTAAGATAGAAAATGATCACTCAGTCTCTAACTGTCATTGAGACTGTCCATCCCAATATCTGCCAGGCCCACTAAAGTAAAAATTTCTATAGTTTGGCAACACTTGCTCTAGAAGTGAATTGGAAATGGCCAATTTACACTATGCAGAATAACTTTCAGCCATGTCTCATAGGAAATACATGCTGTATATAAAAGGAAAGCAATGCAAAAGCCTTTGAAATAAACAGGATATATTGTTACATTTAGTCTGCCATCTGAGAACCTGTGTTTTTCCGCTTTCCACTGGACGAGAAATATGCAGATAAATTACTTTAAATGATAAATTGATCCTGCTCAGGATCCTGATGCCACATCACAATGTAAATATTGAGGGAGCACAAACGAGTATAGGATACACAGCACGTTTCAGCCCTTTGTGCTTGATAAAGGGCCCTGAAAAAATGTTGTGTATACTATAATAAGGTACCCTTTGCAAGATTTATTGCTCATTTGTGCTCCCCCAATCTTAACAATCCATTTTTAGAATCAAATTTGATACAGGTATGGGATCTGTTATACAGAAACCTGTTACCTGAAAGCTCTGAATTATGGAATGGCCGGCTCCCATAGACTCCCTTTTATCCAAATAATTAAAATTTTCAAAACGGATTACCTGTTTCTCTGTAATAATAAAACAGTACCTTGTACTTGATCCAAATTAAGATATAATTAAAGGAGAAGGAAAGTTGTTTCACACTTGGGGGTGACAAATGTTAGGCACCCTCAATTGAATGTATTTACTTACCTGAAACCCCGGGCCGGTTCTCCTATCAGCAGAGTTAGGTTAGCGGGGTTATTCCAGCAAGCTTCACGGATCACTTCTCTTCTGGCTTCTCCTTCCTTAAATTTCCTGGGGCAGACGCATGCGCAGTAGAATGAAATAGCCGACTTTTTAGTTAAAGTTCAGCTTTTCACTCTAATTCGCATGCTCGGCCACGAGAACAAAGAAGAAGCCAGAGGAGGGTCGCTCCGTGGTGCTCACTGGAATAACGCCGGGCCAGTTTTCTGCTGATAGGAGCATTCACTTGGGGTTGCCATTTGGCACACCCAAGTGTGAAACTACTTTCCTTCTCCTTTAATCCTTATTAGCAAAACCAGTCTATTGGGTTTACATGATTACAATACAATAAAAATTATGGAAGATCTGGAAAACCCAGGTACCAATCATTCCATTGTGCAATGAATCAAAGTTATTAGGTTATAATGGCCTTCTAGATAGGTGAAGTCCACCAGCTACTGGATGGGCTGTAGAGTGAACATCCCTGATGCAGATACTGAAATATTTAACTACTGAAGCAAACTAGTGTATGATGTTGTGGGCTTTGACCAAATGTTTTCTGGTCAGACTGGTACTTGGAAAACTCATGGTAGGCCATGGCTTATGATCCAAACCATTTGGCTTTCAGTACATTTACCCTCCTGTATGAAGAAGAGAAGGAAAAAGAGGGAGAGAGACAGGGAGTAAAGGATTTTAAGAAAGGATATTTGAAAAGGTAAAGGGAAAGGAGGAGAAAGGGCAAGTAGGAGAGCAGAGTAGGCAGAATGCGAGAAATAGGAATGGGAGATGGAAGAAAAGAGAGAAGCCAAGGAACAGACAGGCATGAGAGATCATTAAAACAGAAGAAGAAAACATATATGGATGAACAAAGATGAATGAATAATGGAGGAAGACAAGAAGAGAGGGACAGTGGTCTAAGGTTTGCTAATGGGGTCCTGTTGCCTCACCCAGCCCTGCCAGATGTTGCCTGAGGAGTGGGGATCTGCCTGAAACATGACTATGGTGTCATTTGGGGAGAATGCCTATTGGCTCTGCTAGATACAATACATTGGCAGCCCAGCCTGAAGGTCCGTTGGAATCAGATCAGGGGTAAACACTCCCTTATTTTCTTGGAACTAAGGGTTTGTTCACACGAGGAGATTTGGGGATATTTTGTTGCCTGGCGACTAATCGCCTCGTCTTCTGAGCGACAATCTCCCTGAACTGCCTCAGCGTGTTTTCCCATAGACTATAATGAAAAGTTGCCTGCGCTAAAGCACACGCTGCGATGCGTTTTCAATAGTCGCCCAAAGTTGCCTCAGTAAGCCAACTTCGGACGACTATAGAAAACGCATCGCCGCGTGTGCATTAGCGCAGGCAACTTTTCATTATAGCCTACGGGAAAACACACTGAGGCAGTTTGGGGGGAGATTGTCGCTCAGAAGACAAGGCGATTAGTCGCCAGGCGACAAAATCTCCCCGAATCTCCTCATGTGGCCTTAGGGTTTCTTGGTTTTAAGCTTTTTTGGGCAGTATGGTTTATTGTATTTTTGTATGTAATTTCAGTGTATACACCCATTTATTGTGCAGCACTTTGTTGATGCTTCATAAATGTGTTATTATTTGTGTTATTATTATTATTATCTGAAGTGGGCTTGAACCCCAAAAAGTCAGAAAACTAACCTTGGCTTGATGGAAGGTGATCCCTGGAGTTCATTTAAGTACAGAGCAGAATCTGCCTGTGGGCTCTTTATAGGGATGATATGGCCTGTTTATAAGCAGGATTTTTCTTCCATTTACTCTCCCTTCCTTAAAATATGAGGGCACGGCGAGTATAACCAGAAGCAGCGCCCCAGTGGGACCTCCACACAGAAATCCTGACGTAGTGAAATGTGTGAGGCTGTAGGTCTGCCTTGAAAACAAATAGAAACATCGTAAAACAGCAAAACAGCAAGGTAAGCACAATGTCCAACAGTATAAATACTTCCAGCATGTAACAATAACATATTTGTTTTTTGGAGTTCCAAAAATACATTAAGTCGTAGAGAAAAGTCACCGAGATAGAGAAGCGGATGGAAAGGACCAGTTCCCTGGGAAACCGTGCCCTTCCATCAAGGCTGAGTTCTTAATTTAGTCTGAAAGTGAAAGGGCAGTTCCATGGGGTTTTTTTTTCTTATTGTAAGGGATGTGAATCCGAGGGATGGAGAGGAAAATCACGTGACTTTTTGACACAAACAAGGAAGTAAAAAATGTTTTCCCCTTCCCACCCCTAATTTGCATATTCAGTGGTTCAGCATTTGACTGCGAAGGATTTGGCTGAATCCAAAATAGTGGATTTGGTGCATCCCTAGTTCCTATTGGCCCATCAGTATTATGGGTAAGTACCAAGAGAGAGCCAATTTTTTCGCCCGATATAGGTTTGACGTGAAATTTGTGTTTTTAGTGAATGCCAAAAAACTGTCGGACTGGGGGCCCAGGGCCCATTGAGGCAGCCGTCTCAGGGGCCACATATCCCCAGGCCCCTGAGATAAGTGCCATATACTGTACATTTTAAACTACTACTGTCATCCCTGCCTTTATGGAAGTCTCTTTACAAATCTGATAGGTGTTCTCGCTATAATACAGGTTTGGGACCTGTTTCCTGAATGCTTGGGACATGGGGTTTCTAGAGGATTCCCTCAACCAACCCCCCTGGATCATTCTGAATCAGCAATAGAAGAGCCTGAAATTCCTATTTAAAGGAGAACTAAACCCTAAAAATTAATATGGCTAAAAATACCATATTTTATATAATGACCTTATTGCACCAGCCTAAATTTTCAGCTTGTCAATAGCAGCAATGATCCAGGACTTCAAACTTGTCACAGGGGGTCACCATCTTGGAAAGTGTCTGTGACACTCACATGCTCAGTGGGCTCTGAGCAGCTGTTGAGAAGCTAAGCTTAGGGGTCGTCACTAATTATCAAGCAGAAAATGATCTGTAATGATTCAGGGCTGAATATTAAATTCTGATGCTAATTGCACTGTGCTGCCATGTAGTAATTATGTGTATTAATTACTAATCAGCCTTATATTGTGACATTTCTATTCTATGTGTACTGTATATTGTGAGTGGGTCCCTAAGCTCAGTAAGTGACAGCAGCACAGAGCATGTGCAGTGAATAAACAGAAAAGAAGATGGGGAGCTAGTGGGGCATCTTTGGAGACACAGATCTTTACTGCTAAAGGGCTGTGGTTGCCATGGGCTGGTAGAGAAGCCCAAAAAATAATGTACAACATTTCTAGCTACTTCTTTAGTTAAGCTTTAGTTCTCCTTTAAATATTGGAATTTCAGCTCTTAAAGTTACCATGAGAGGCTTTTGCTGCCCCTGGTAATTTGCAGGCTGCCGTCTCTCTTGAGTCCAGCGCCATAATGTATTATGTATTTTTCTGCCCTCAGTGACAGCCCCATAGGTTTCATGCAGAATGACCCCTGAGCTCTGAGGAGTGTTATTATTGAATTAACCTGCCCATTTATAGCCTAACCAAGAACAGGCTGACAAACCTCCCAACTTCTGGAAAATTGAAAGAGGGATAAAAAATATCTGGTGCGCATAGGACGGCAAAAATGCTTGAACTATTTGACCATGTCCATTTTACAAAATTTGCCATTATGGAAAGTCTGAACAAATTTTTGGGAGTTTTAGGATTATATTTTATCTGCTATTTCAGTTTCGCTAATGAAGGTGAAAGTCAGTAATGAAACTGCGAGTCTCAGTTCCCTCAAGACTTGTTTATCTTATTAGTTACAATTAGGGATGCACCAAATCCAGGATTCGGTTCGGGATTCGGCCTTTTTCAGCAGGATTCGGTTTCGGCCGAATCCTTCTGCCCGGCCGAACCGAATCTGAATCCTAATTTGCATATGCAAATTAGGGGTGGGGAGGGAAATTACCTGACTTTCGCCACAGAACAAGGAAGTACATTTTTTCCCCTTTCCACCCCTAATTTGCATATGCAAATTAGGGTTCGGATTCGGTTCGGTATTCGGCCGAATCTTTCACAAAGGATTCGGGGGTTCGGCCGTATCCAAAAAAGTGGATACGGTGCATCCCTAGTTACAATTGTATCAAAATGCAAGCGCTGAGTATTCTGAGCTCTCTGCCAAAAAACCTCATATTTAATTACGTTTCAGAAACTTCGTATCTTTTTCTGGCTTCCATGCAGGAGATCAAAGAGAAACTCAGGATATTTTCATAACAATCCAGGATTGCAGTGCAGGCTGAGCTGTCAAAATCAGGACTGTCCTGCACAAATCGGGACAGTTGAGAGGTATGGGCTGATCCACTTGGGCCTAGGCAGGTCTGGGGCTGCCACCTCACACTCCTGACCAGCCGCCCAAGTCATTGAGGTCCTTCACCTGACAGCAACTCTCCCTGCCCCCTGCACCTACATTGAGTTTTTCATTGTGGGTGATGAAGATCAATGGAGACCCATTGTCCCATTAGCCCAGTCTGACCCTGGCTACAGCTCATTGGATGTCTCTTGGGCCAAAGAGAATCGTTCTTCCTCTCTACACAATTATACAGCCTAGGACCTCCCAAATGCTATGAGATTCCTTACTATGGCAACTGCTGTCATCTACTGGCAGAATTGCATATTACATTGACTTTCTACACTAATAGTGCCTGTTACTCTAAGCAAGTGGTCCCAACCTTTTTTTTTACTGTGAGCAACATTCAGATGCAAAAAGAGCTGGGGAGCAATGCAAGCATGAAAATTATTCTGGGATGCCAAATAAGGGCTGTGATTGGCTATTTAGCAGCCCCTATGTGGACTGGCAGCCTACAGGACACTCTGTTTGGCAGTAAACCGGTTTTTACCTCCAATCCAGGAATTGACAAATAATCACCTTCTTTGAGGCAACTGGGAGCAACATCCAAGGGGTTGGAGGGCAAAATGATGGATTGGGGATCACCGCTCTAAGCCCTGCTCCTTTGGGGTCTCATAAATTGGGAATAATGAGGGGTATGAATTTGATTAGCCTGACTAATAAAAAATAAGTCATGATGCCAGTGTTATTAATAGTAAAAATATCTAGCTGACATGAACATAGTCATTAGGCAGAAAAAAGAACATGGGTAACCCCCAACACTGAACCCCACAGTCAAAAATACAAGCCCATCCTACATTGGTTTCTAAACCATTCACAGAGAGCTTAGGATAATATTATGCAGCTGCCGGAGTGACTCCTGTAAAACTGTGATTTCTTTTCTTCAATATGAAACTGAATTGAGCCGACTGTTTCCAAAAACGAACACTGCAGGGGTGAATCATCCTAAAGCTGAATGATTGGGGTGAGTTCCACTGAGGCTGCAAGAGATTCCCCTGTGTGCCAGGCAAAGCTTGTAGGTGGAAGACAAGTCATTTATACCAATACACAGGGGTGGCGTATTCATGAGGTTACGGAATGCAGGCAGGCGACGTTTACAGCAAACATTCTGCTTCAAGCTACTGTGAGCAAAGTTCAATGGTTAATTGCCTTGTAATTAGAACATTTCCAAAACCCTAGCCTATGAAAAGGTTCCTCCAATGCTTATATACCCAGATGTCAAGATTTATGAATGAATACAAGTTGTTGGTCTCTGGTGCCCTCTAGTGCACATAATTCAAAATGCAGGCACTGACATATATGTATCTTATAGAAAGGCCAATTCGAAGCAATGTTGCAATTGGTTTTTATTTATTTATATGTATATATATTTTACTTTTTTTTTAATTATTTGACTTCTTCTTCGGACTCTTACCAGCATTCAAATGGGGGTCATTGACCCATCTACACAACAAACAGCTACACATTTATTGTTGTTGCTACTTTTTATTACTCATCTTTCTATTCAGGCCTCTCTTATTCATATTCCAGTCTGGCATTCAAATTAGTGCATGGTTGCTAGGGCAATGTGGACCCTTGCAACCAGATTGCTGAAATTGAAAACTGGAAAGCTGCTGAAAGAAAAGCTAAATATAAACTCTCATAGGAAGGAAGCACACCAGACACTTCGGCATTGCCTTTTAGGAACATTTATTCCAGCAGAGTTGGCACAAGCTTTCGGGGTCAACCCCTTCATCAGGTGCAATAGGGGAAGGCACCTGATGAAGGGGTTAACCCCGAAAGCTTGTGCCATCTCTGCTGGAATAAATGTTCTAAAAGGCAATGCAGAAGTGTCTGGTGTGCTTCCTCCCTATGGGAATTTATGTACGAGAAATTGGCTTGGAAGTATCCTGAGGATTTGAATGCACCCTACGGAAAGAAAGTAAGTGGTGTGCCGAAGAAAAGTGTGCTTAGAAAAGCTAAATAACCACAAATAATAAAAAATTAAAACCAGTTGCTAATTGTCTCGGAATATCACTCTGTACATGATCCTAAATTAAAATAATTATAAAACCCTAAAAGTTAATTTATACAGTAGGTGAAAAACCCCTGTAAGTGTCTAAAACCAAAACCACTAGTGGTGAGAAAGGTTTTGCTGCATCCAAAGTCCTTCTCATTCCAGGAGCAGTGCAGATCATATCACAGGCCAATCACTAGACTGAGGAGTTTAGTGGTGGGTGGAGAGCCTGGTTGAGATTAGTCATATAGAGATTGTCTAGGTCACACCAACTTGTCACCAAGAGGGTCAACCCTACACTTGTATGGGAATTATTATTCAGCAGCCTTGAGGAGAGCTATTAGAGGTTGGTTGTGATACTATTGTGAGTGCCCTCTGAACTCAAGCAGGTTCCTCAAGCAGCTCTATGGCAGGCAATTGGAACATCCCATGGACTGTACTATGTAAGGTTTTAAAAATAATAGTATATCATGTGTCCCAGTCATCTCAATTACAATGTGCCTTGGAAATTTTAGAGAAGGGAAAGAAAAAATAAAGAGAAGGGACGGGAAAAGGGTGTGTTGTTCCCCAGAGTAGTGTCTGGTGTTTTTTTACTGCCCATGGGAAAAGAATGTTTAGGGCAGAGACACATGTGGAGATTCGGGGAGATTAGTCGCCCAGCAACAAATTGCCTCTTCTTCGGGCGACTAATCTCCCCGAACTGTCTTCCCACTGGCTAGAATTCAATTTGCCGGCCGAATGGCACTCGGATCACTTCATTTTCCGAAGTCGCCCAAAGTTTCTTGTGAGGAGACTTCAGAAAACAAAGCACTCCCAGTTCTATCCAGCCAGCGATTTTGATTCTAGCCAGCGAGAAGGCAGTTCGGGGAGATTAGTCGCCCGAAGACTAAATCTCCCCGAATCTCCACGTGTGTCTCTGCCCTTAGCCTTCAGCAAAGATAATGAAGGGAAACACAGCAGGGAATGGAACAAACTAGAGGACATTTCTGTTAATGTATCTCACTAAAAAGGATGCGGGATGTTTGCAATAAGATCAGAGACCAATGGGAATGGAGCTCCTTGTGGCTGTTATAGTGTGGGCCAATCATTGCTGAGATGTGAAGATGATGGGTGTATTCCGAGAGCACATGGTTAAATTGGCATGTAAAGGCAAAAAAATAAAATCCCATTTTTACTTTCTTTAATGAAAAAGAAACCTATCTCCAATATACTTTAATTAAAAAATGTGTACCATATTTATGAGAAACCTGACTGTATGCAGTGAAATTCTCCCTTCATTTACTGCTGTGAATAGGAATTGTCAGACTGTCCCTAACTGCTGAGCAGGGAAACAATCATACTTATGAACAGCAGGGGGAGCCCCCGCCTTACTTCCCAGCCATGCAGAACTCAAGCAGCTTTGTTTATGATGATCCCTAAGCAGCCCAGACCACACTGAGCATGTGCACAGTCTTAGTCTTGCAAAGATGTTTAACAAAGT
Organism: Xenopus laevis; assembly: GCF_017654675.1. NCBI lineage: Eukaryota > Metazoa > Chordata > Amphibia > Anura > Pipidae > Xenopus > Xenopus laevis. Next base: position 109,222,745 of record NC_054378.1, on the reverse strand, counting down.
TACAAGATGGTGACCCCCTGTAGCCAACTTTGAAAGCATAAATATTTGTTTGATTAGGCTTGTGGTGCAGTAAGTTCATGTTTATATTTAGTATATAAAATACAGCATTTCTAGCCTTATTCTATTTTAGACTTTACATGCCCTTTAATGAGACCCCCAGCTAATCTATATGGTACTTTCCTCTGTTATGCTGCAGTATCTGATTCTGTTTATGCCATAAAAATTGAAAGCATCATTAAGCTGAATGAATAATGGACAGGGCTATTAGCAAAGAACCATCAGCATCTGATAACAAAATCCATCCACACTGACTGAGGGTAACAATCAACTTAGAACATACACTTCAGGCTTAAATACTATGAACCTCTGAATATACAGGATGGTATACAGTGTATAATATTTTGGACTAAATCCCAAAGGATAGAATATTCCCTTCACTAAAGCCCCATGCTCAGAGCAAGTCTAATGATTGAGTGTAACATTGCTGTCACTTCTAGATTATAGGGTTACCAGGGGCTTTACATTGTGTCTGTGCCCAAAACACGGAGAGATTTTTCTCTAAATCAAAAAAGAAACAGCTGTCCTTGTGATATTGAGCCATAGAACTGTACAGGGAGGAATAAGGACAAGCTTCCGGCATCCTCTCAGGAACAATTAGAACAGCAGGGAGTGATCCTGTTACCACTTCATAATAAACAGTTTAAAAACTGCTAAAAACCTAAAAATCTAAATTCCAAATGTGCTTAAAGAGAAATTGTACTTTAATTGAATGCACAGCTGTTCCCTTCAACAATCAACATATAGGGGCCGATTCACTAAAGGATTCGAAGTAAAAAAACTTCGAATTTCGAAGTATTTTTTGGGCTACTTCGACCATCGAATGGGCTACTTCGAATCGAAGGATTCGAAGTAAAAATCGTTCGACTATTCCACCATTCGATAGTCGAAGTACTGTCTCTTTAAAAAAAAAAAACTTCGACCCCTAGTTCGGGCAGATAAAAAGCTACCGAAGTCAATGTTAGCCTATGGGGGAAGGTCCCCATAGGCTTGCCCTAACTTTTTTTGATCGAAGGATATTCCTTCGATCGTTGGAATTTAAATCCTTCGAATCGTTCGATCTTCGAAGGATTTAATCGTTCGATTCGAAGGAATAATCCTTCGATCGTACGATCGCAGAATTTGCGCTAAATCCTTCGACTTCGATATTCGAAGTCGAAGGATTTCAATTCCTAGTCAAATATCGAGGGTTAATTAACCCTCGATATTCGACCCATAGTGAATCAGCCCCATAATCTGCAATGAGGTTATTTCCTGAAAGGTCTTACACTGGGGATAAAGTATGTGTGTATGATATATGATAAAGAGCTGTGTGCTATATTACACATTTACTGTATGATATCAATCATATTTGGCCTCAAACCTTCCTGTGCATCTTACTCTAGCAACCAGCCAGTGGTTTGCATGAAAGACTGAAAGATGAGTAGGAGAGGGTCTGTATAGAAAGAGAAGTAATAAGGAATAGCAATAAAATGGTAACTTTACAGAACAATTGCATTGTAGAGTTCAATTAGTGAGATCATTCATTCCATGAAAAAACAGGTGTTGATTACAGCCCTTATTTAAGGAAGGAGCAAATGTTGTGCTGGTTATAGTGTATTTCTCTCTGAGAATATGAGTAAAATGGCTCGTGCTAGACATTGTTCAGAAGATTTTGATTAAAAAGTTGATGGAGAGGGGAAAACATAAAGAAGTGCAAAAAGTGATAGGCTGAAATGATCTCAAATGCTTTATAATGTCACCAAAACCTGAAAGACATGGAAGAAAATGGAAAACAACCATTCAAATGGATCGAAAAATAGCCAAAATGCCAATCCCTCAGCCAATGATCAGCTCCAGGAAAAGCAAAGAAGGTGTAAAGTTACCTGTGATATTGTTACAATTAGAAGACGCCTATGTGAAGCCAAACTATTGGCAAGAAGCCCCCGCAAAGTCCGATTGTTGAAAAAAAGACGTACTGAAGAGCTTACAATTTGCCAAATAACACATTGAATGGCCTAAAGAGAAATGGAGCAATATTTTGTGGACTGATGAAAGCAAGATTGTTCTTTTTGGGTCTAGGGGCACAGACAGTTTGTCAGACGACCCCCAAACACTGAATTCAAGCCACAGTACAGAGTGAAGCCAGTGAAGCCGGTGGCACAAGCATCATGATATGGGGATGTTTCTCATACTATGGTGTTTGGCCTATTTATCACATACCAGGGATCATGGATCAGTTACAATACATCAAAATACTTGAAGAAGTCATGTTGCCTTATGCCGAAGAGGAAATGCCCTTGAAATGGGGGTTTCAACAAGACAACGACCCCAAACACACCAGTAAATGAGCAACATCTTGGTTCCAGACCAACAAGATTGACTTTATGGAGTGACCAGCCCAATCCCTGGACCTTAATCCAATAGAAAACTTGTGGGGTGACATCAAAAATGCTGTTTGTGAGGCAAAATCAAGAAATACAGAAGAATTGAGGAATGTAACAGGTGCCAGAAGTTGGTGGACTCCATGTAACACAGATGTGCAGCAGTTCTCAGAAACACTAATTATACAACTAAATATTAGTTCAGTCATTCAAAGAAAAGCTAAATCTTGAAACATTTTTCAGTTCATACAATGAATGTTTGAGTTTGTAAAGAAGAATGCAGACACTGCTGTTTTCTTCACTTTCTGTAAAGGAATAACACAAATTTCATTCATTCCTGTTTTGATTTGGAATAGAATGGTCAGTGTTCCCAATGTATTTGTGTGTGTGGAAATAAAAGCTATTATAAGGAATTTGAGCTTTATTCCCATTTTTTAAACACAACTGTACCTGTGGCAGAGTCTAAGTTATTGCTTCACTTTAAAGGAGGGCTCAACTCCTGATAGGCTGGGGCCTATTGGAACTTCGGCCCACCTCCACAAGCCTCATGTCAACTGTTGAGGTATTGGGAAATGGAGCTTCCAAAGGATCAGTAACAGGGGGGCAACGTGCAGCAGTAGGTTTCTCACAAAAGAGTTTACTGAAATGATAGTGACACATTTCTGATACATGCGGAATGTGTCACTATCACTTTTCATGGGGACCCCATGAATATATAATATGAAAATGTATGAATAACAGAGTTAATAAGCATTCATCCCCTCATCTCCCCAGTGGGCCACCCTCATCACCAATGGGGTAAAAGGGAGATCGGGAATGTTTTATTGCGGTTTGGTTTCCCTTATTTGGTGGTAGATCATGCACTTCTGCCACTACACATCTATGTAGTACCTTTGATAAAGATGCTTTTAATAAAAGATTTAACACCTAGAGGGTGATGCAGCCAAGATTTGAACTTATGATACTTGGATAACAGGAGCCCCACAGTTAAAGACCATGTTCAACAAAAATGGATGGCAAACAGATATAGCCTTGCTATGCTATCCATAGAATCATAAGTGCTGCTTTGGTATTTGCTCTTATAGAATTGAAGACAAATGTTGAAATTGCAGATTTTTATTAATACTTTACTTTAACCATTTACATTTTTAAAAAAAAATCAAATTTTTTAAATATTACAGTTTTATAAAATAATCCCTGAATGTTTTTTTAGCAATGATTACACCTGGCATAGCACTGATCATGATGCAGGGCAAGGCTTTTCACAGGCGCGTGCCACAGTTTTAACTCTCCCCCTACCACAAAAGTCTGCAGGGTGTGTGCAATTTAACACAACAGGGTCAGTGACCAGCAAACATTAGCACACATAAGAACTTGTTGGTTCGGTTTGTTCCTTAGACTTCAAAAATATGGAATTCCACATCTTTAAAAAAAAAAAAAAGATTAAAAATAAGCCCTGATTAGGAGACAGATAAAAAGAGTAACTTATTTATTTGCAAGGTGCTGAGTTGTTAAGGAGCAAGTGTCACCGACCTTTGCTGGAAAAAGAAAGAAAAAATCTATTTAAGGCACTGATCCAATAAAAGGAAGTTGCAGAGAGGAGAAAGGGCTGTCCAAGCGTAGTTTCAAGTCCACAATTTGGACAATAAAATTGGCTTAAGACACTATTTTGGCAAAATGTAACTTGACTACGGGAACTGTCCCTAGTCCCAAAGCAGCAACAAAATGCACTTGGTTAAGTCATTCCTCCAGAGAGCTGTGATTCGCTAGGGGATAGCGAACATTTCTTCATCAGCAGCCAATGAGAAATCTGCCTTTGTATTTGTCCTGACGTGGGGAAGGTATTGAAAAACAAGAGCAGCTTTGGAAGACACATACTGGGGTGTATATTCTTTCAAAATCCCTGAGGGTTTGCTAGGAGTATCCCAAAACGTTTTGTGCAATATCGCATAATAGACAAGGAGCAGGTTCTTCTGCCCACTCACCACTTTTGCCTTGAATTCAGACAATCTGCAGAATCTCCAGCAGATATTCCAGTTTTATGGAAAAAACAGATGCCTTGTTCCAGAATAGCTGGATTCCTTGATCCACAAGCAGGTTTCAAAATAAGTTACAAAAGCCCAACCATTTGGTCAATCTGACGCATGTAGACACTTTTCAATGGTAGCGCAAACCTGCGCTCTTCTGGAACCCTATAACACTGAATAATAAAAACATAACGTGAGTTTGAAAGTTCCAAATAACCTGGAAAACACATAAGGATAATAGTATCTGTAGGCTAAAACTCACATTTGAGCTGGAGTTACCAGTTTGGAGCTTTGTCTGCGACAGTTTCTCCTGAGTTTGCTGCACTTTGCTTTTACGATGAAAGATGTCCTGCCATGATGTGTCCCTCAAACGCGAGTCAAGTGGGATCAGATGGCCCTCAGTGGTGAAAAGGTATTTATTACCAACATGATGCAGTGGGTTATCCTCATCAAAGAGCTTGTGAGAAAGGAAGAACATATGGAATTTCAAATACAAGAATGATAGAATCCAAAATGTACAGGAGAAGAATTTTAGCTCCAAACTCGATCCTCAGTTTAAGTGCAAGGAATGAGTCTTTGGTCAACAAGATACATTTATAGCTTAGACACAAGACAGTAAAATAACGCTGGTCCTATTGACGCAGATATTCTGAGATGATCAATTGCAATTCTAGCAAAACTACAGGTGCGACAATTTGACATTACAGTACTCCTATTACTCTACTTATTCATTCCTAATTTACCAGGTAAAGGTATTTGCAGGTTTCACTCAGGAAGAAGCTCTCCATCCGATCCTCTTGGGACTTGTCCACAACATGGTGTAAAGTTGCATATCCACACCTGCATGGAGGTGATAGATGAAAGAACTGAAAACTATTTACCCAAGAGAGTAGAGGGGAGGAAGAAGGGAAATTGGAGGGGCACTCACTTTGCCTTAGCATGCTTCTCCAGGCTTAACAGAATATCCATTCCCACATGCAGATAAAAGGGGTTCTTAGTGGCCTAGACAGGAAAATAAGAATAAAATCTGCTTGGGTAGAGTGGGTTATAGGAAGGAAGGAAAAGAAAAGAAAAGAAAAGGAAAGGAAAGGAAAGGAAAGGAAAGGAAAGGAAAGGAAAGGAAAGGAAAGGAAAGGAAAGGAAAGGAAAGGAAAGGAAAGGAAGGAAAGGAAAGGAAAGGAAAGGAAAGGAAGAAAGAAAGAAAGAAAGAAAGAAAGAAAGAAAGAAAGAAAGAAAGAAAGAAAGAAAGAAAGAAAGAAAGAAAGAAAGAAAGAAAGAAAGAAAGAAAGAAAGGAAAGAAAAGAAAAGAAAGAAAGAAAGAAAGAAAGAAAGAAAGAAAAGAAAGAAAAAGAAAGAAAGAAAGAAAGAAAGGAAAGAAAGAAAGAAAAATAAAGAAAGAACAAAAGAAAGAAAGAGAAAAATAAAGAAAGAACGAAAGAAAGAAAGAGAAAAGAGAAAAGAAGAAAGAGAAAAAAAGAAAGAAAAATAGAAAAAGAACGAACGAAAGAAAAAAAGAAAGAAAGAACGAAAGAACGAACGAAAGAGAAAAATAAATAAAGAACAAAAGAAAGAAAGAGAAAAATAAAGAAAGAACAAAAGAAAGAAAGAGTAAAAAAGAGAGAAAAAAAAGAAAGAATAAAAGAAAGAACGAACGAAAGAAAGAAAGAGTAAAATAAATAAAGAACGAAAGAAAGAGAAAAATAAATAAAAACAAAAGAAAGAAAGAACGAAAGAAAGAGAAAAATAAAGAAAGAACGAAAAAAAGAAAGAAAGAAAGAAAGAATGAAAGAAAGAAGCTGAGGTAAGAACATATATAAAACTGTAATTGTTCTAGCGAAGAATAAGGGAGCAGCCTGTACCTGATATAAAAGATATGTGGACTCTACCAGCTCTGGCCTGAGAGGGTAAAAGGAGACATCAGGGGCCTGCAGTTGCCAGTTATATCTTTCCGGTAAAGCTCCATATCGTTTCCAAATGGCATAATAAAATGCATGCAGGCAAATTGCATCCTCAATATCACCCTTTAGAACCTGCAATAGAGTTTTGTTTTACTGAACACATTCGTCAAATTTATCAAAACAGCAATGCCGTGATAATTCAAATGGCATCTAGAGACTGACCTGGAGCGAGTGCAAGCACATAAGGCAACTTCATGTCTGAACTCTCTGCAAGAGCTACATCTTACCTGTAGTCCTGGGAAGAAAGCCTGAAGTGAGTCAATCCAAGTGTTCATGAGCTGCCCATTAAGCATGTTAACATTCACATACAATGGCGGGTCCCCTTCTCCTTCATTACATGCTTCACGCCTGGAGGGTAGAAAGAAAAAGAAGTACAGCTAAATATACTGCAAGCGTCATAGGTTTTAAAGGGCATGTAAAGGCAAAAAAGTAAAATCCCATTTTAACTTTCTTTAATGAAAAAGAAACCTATCTCCAATATACTTTAATTAAAAAATGTGTACCGTTTTATAAGAAACCTGACTGTATGCAGTGAAATTCTCCCTTCATTTACTGCTGTGAATAGGAATTGTCAGACGGTCCCTAACTGCTGAGCAGGGAAACAATCATACTTATGAACAGCAGGGAGAGCTCCCGCCTTACTTCCCAGCCATGCAGAACTCAAGCAGCTTTGTTTATGATGATCCCTAAGCAGCCCAGACCACACTGAGCATGTGCACAGTCTTAGTCTTGCAAAGATGTTTAACAAAGTTACAAGATGGTGACCCCCTGTGCCAACTTTGAAAGCATAAATCATTTGTTTGATTAGGCTTGTGGTGCAGTAAGTTCATGTTTATATTTAGTATACAAAATACAGCCTTATTGTATTTTAGACTTTACATGCCCTTTAAATGTGAAAATGTACATACAGAGAAGACAGGTACTCGTTCCTCAATATAAATAGATTTTTAAGTGCCTTATATTAAACCCTACCCTCCACACTTAACAATAAATTGACTGATTACTACTCGGATTACTTCTATAGCAGAAAAAATATTTGTCACTAGAGACAGTCACTTTTCCCATCCTCTTATAGGGTTAATGAAGCCTTTGAAATTAGAATGTGTGAATGTTTTTTTCTGCAGCTGGAGAAGGTATAATGAAGTACCCACAGATTTAAATAATACAGCCCTGCCGAGCTCTGTGCTTATGGAAAGTTGTCCATTTCCTTGTTTTTTTGACATGCAATAAATATTTCAGCTATTTCTTATGCAAAATAAAGGCCATTTCCCCATGTTTTGATTTACTAAATAATGATTTTCTTTCCAGAGACACACTTAACTGTGACAGTTTGCCCCAGTGGTGCTCAATGCTCAAGAGGGGCCCTGGGGAACCTCATCCACTAAACCCTAAAAATTAATTGGTTAAAAATGCCATGTTTTATATACTGAACTTATTGCACCAGCCTAAAGTTTCAGCTTCTCAATAGCAGCAATGATCCAGGACTTCAAACTTGTCACAGGGGGTCACCATCTTGGAAAGTGTCTGTGACCCTCACATGCTCAGTGGGCTCTGAGCAGCTGTTGAGAAGCTAAGCTTAGGGCTCGTCACTAATTATCCAGCATAAAATTAGGTTTGTCTGTAATATAAGCTGATGCTACAGGGCTGATTATTAAATTCTGATGCTAATTGCACTGGTTTCTGTGCTGCAGGTAGTAATTATCTATTCTAATTACTAATCAGCCTTATATTGTGACATTTCTATTCTATGGGGGTTATTTACTAAACTCCAGATGAAAAAATCACAAAGAATTCGTGATTTTTTTTTATAAAATCAGACTTAAAAAAAAAATCACAAATTTTTCAGAATTTATTAAACCCCTAGGATGGAGAAGTCCGAATCTGAAAATCCGGCATCTCAGACCTGTCGAGGTTGCATTTAAGTCAATGGGAGAAGTCCCAATGGTTTTTTGATGTGTGCTGGGTTTCGTACAATACCCGAAGTTTTCGGGTGAAAATTCAGAAAAAAATCTTGAAAATCGGATTAAAAAATCCGAAAAATTTTGAAAAATCTGATTTTTTACCGCAAATCAAATTGTCTGGAAAAAACCAGAGCGGATTTGACCGGAGTTTGTAGCAGAAAATATTAAGATTTATTCGGACTTTGATAAATATGTGTATTGTTTATTGTGAGTGGGTCGCTACGCTCAGTAAGTGACAGCAGCACAGAGCATGTGCAGTGAATCAGCAGAAAAGAAGATGGGGAGCTACTGGGGCATCTTTGGAGACAGATCTTTACTGCTAAAGGGCTGTGGTTGCCTTGGGCTGATACAGAAGCCCAAAATATAATGTCCAACATTTCTAGCTACTTCTTTAGTTAAGCTTTAGTTCTCCTTTAAAGAGTGCCTAGGGCAGAATGGTTTTGCCATTATAGGGGTTGTTTGGTGCAGGCTTTAGCCTGTAGGTTATTCCATGAAAATGGAAATTTTAGGAGTAAAAAGAAGTTTTATTTCCAATAGAGGGTCTTCTCATTCAAAATGCCTTTGTTGTGGAATTAAAATTAAAAAGTAAACCTTCTTCTGCCTCCCCACAGACAGCTGTTATGGAGCTTTCCCTGATGTCCCTGCAGGCAATGCTTCATTTTGAGGGTTGGCCAAACTCCTGATAGGTAGGGGTATTGTTTACATTTGTCCTCAGCCAATCTGAACTTTTGCCTGACTGGCCAAGCCTGACATAAACCTCTGAGGCATCAGACATAGGAGCAAAGAGTTAATTAAAGTCACAGGGGCATATTCCTCATAAATGGTGATATTTAAAAGGATAGTGACAAAATTCTAGTTCAAGTAGAATTTTTAGTGAAAATAAAATACATTTTTCAGTATATATTATACCCCGAGGGTGCAAAAAGTCTGAAAATCCGACATCTCAGACCTGCCTAGGTTGTATTTAAATCAATGGGAGAAGTCCCAAAGATATCCTAATCTGTGCTGGGTTTCGCGCAATAATTTTGGGGGGTTTTTTTCGGGCAAAAATCCAAAGTTTTCGGGGGGAAAAATCTGAAAAATTCATACGATTAGAATTTTTCACAATTTTTTCCTGCACGAGTAATTTTCAGGAGAATGTATTGATAAATAAGGGGAAATAACCAGTGCGGATTTGGTCAGAGTAAATTTCAGAAAATAATGAGATATTTCGGATTTGGATAAATAACACCCTTAAACCAAATCAAGTCCTACAAAGGAAAAGTATAACAAACAAGGGAAAGTTGTGCTCACCACTAGTTTTTAAAACCATTAGGGATTGTTTGTCCATATATTGCAATATATTTAAGCTGGCCAACTACGTCAAAGTCATCCCATATCTGGCCAGTCCTACGCTTAATTTTCATCTGATTCATTAAGAATTCTATTGCTTCATTATACATTTTACAAAGGGACGATTATGTTTTACCTGCAACTTACCAGCTGCTTTCAAAGTAAAACTCCCTCTGTCTTAAATATATTGATAATGGGTTGAGTGCTGGGGACTCTTGTAATTGTCTATATGTATTTTGTGGTCACAGCCTCATTGCACCCCCGCCTAATTGTTTTAAAAACTAGTGGTGAGCACAACTTTCCCTTGTTTGTTATAGTTATACAGGAGCAGTGACCAGCTCCATGTTGTAGCTCCCACCCTCTCCAACCATAGTCAGGTGATCCCACTGGTGTCTAATAAAAGGGCAGCCAAGTTTGGGAGTTTTACTTTGAAAGCAGTAAGTAAGTTGCAGATAAAACGTAGTCGTCCCTTTGTAAAATGTATAATGAAGCAATTGAATTCTTAATGAATCAGATGAAAATTGAGCGTAGGACTGGCCAGATATGGGATGACTTTGACGTAGTTGGCCAGCTTAAATATATTGCAATATATGGACAAACAATCCCTGTTTTGTTTAAAGGGTAAGGCATTTTTCAGTAGCTGAATGCACAAAATGTCTCTGTCTTAAATATATTAATAATGGGTTGAGTGTCTACAAAGGAAAAGTATCAGGATATTTAAATAAAATATACTTTCCATATATTGTTGATTCAATAAACATTACATAATAACGTGTTACGGTATTTTACTCTGTTAATCACTTCCCTATAAGGTTATTTTTACAAACCAGTTTCAATTCAGCAAAAGGAAATTTCCCACCACTATATTTCTAACTGTCACCCGAAGCCTCATCTTCTCTTACCCCCTGCGAAGGTGATTCTGGATACTTTTGTAAGCCTCATTAAACATTTCCAAATCCTCATCCTCTCCAAACAGGATGTAGGACTTGAGCAAATATTCAAAAAAGGAGTCCAACCCAGCTCCCAGGCCGCTTAGTTTTCCAACCCACTGTCCAGTCTGTATGTTCACCACATTTCCTAGAGGAAGGCAAAACGAGGAATTAAAAGTGTTATTCAACTTGACATTGATTTCTAAAATCGGTCTTTCTAAAGCTCTGTAGCTGCATTTATAATTGTATACAATTTGAATATATAAATTATATTTGTGTCATATACTGTATATGCTCCTGCAAAGCATGAAGGCTGCAAATAAAAAGCATATGGTGTAGTCTGTGAGCTTAGGCAATATTCTGTGCATGCCCTACATTCCTGAATGCAGAATGGAAATTTTGAAGATTTTTTTCTTCCCCCATGCTTCATGCACCGGATTTTTTTTTCTAGGCACTTTATATTTGGTTCAGGATTCAGCAGAATCCTTTGTGGGAGGTTCTGTATTTAGCCAAATCTTGAAATAGTGAATTTTATCATCTCTAATCTATACATACCTCCCAACTGTCCCGTTTTTAGAGGGACAGTCCCTCTTTTGACAGCTCAACCTGCAGTCCCTCATTTGTACTGGAAAGTCCCGTTTTTTCTGCACTGAACAGCCAGAAAAAGAAACAAAGTTTCTAACTTAATTGGCTTTTGGCAGAGAGCCCAAAACAGCCACAGCTGCATAAGAAACGTTTCTAACAATTCCCTTGGGAGAAGTTAGACTCACAGCTTAAAGGGCAATTCACCTTCATTAGCAAAACTGTAATAACTGAAAAAAAACACAGAAATATTTTCAAACTTTCATAACCTGCCAAATTTTGTAAAATGAACATGGTAAATGGGGTGTGGCATATTTTTTGTCCCTCTTTTTATTTCCAAAATGTTGGGAGGTATGGTCTATATCATGTGCTCGGTCTCACCAAGGAGGCCAGTGTTGTTGCTTCGTAGACTCCAAAGGGCTCTGACAGCACGGCGAGCAACCAACTCAAAAGTGGAATCCCCCAAAAGCCGACTTAGAATTCCAAACTCCACAAGCAGCGAGCCAGCTCCGGCAGGGCAGGTCTCATTTCTGCTATCTGGAGGGACTCCCTTCTTCAGATTAACCTGGAAAATTGGAACAAAGCTGCAATAATTGTCTATAAAGACATTCACAGGCATATGCAGAAACTAAAAAAAAAAAATATTGTAAGAGAATGAGTATGGACTGAGCTGCTCACTTACCCTAGGATAAGGCATCCCTGTCTTGGTGTTCTCAAATGCAGGGAGAAGCCTAACTGCAAGGTCATGAGCCATATGAAGAAGTTCATTATCATAACCACTTAGTGTCATGTTGCCAAAGGGCTGCTTGGTGTCTGTCAGGATTATGTGGGCTGACAGTAAGCTGCCTAGAATCCTGATAAGAAAGAACACAGAAAATTTATTTGGCAGAAAAATCATTCAACCCAAAGGCCATGCAACCCTTCTGACCCTCTCAATTACTCCTCAATCTAGTATTGCATTCAAGCAATACTATTCAGGTTCCTTACCGAATAGTAGCCTCAAACACTTGCACCGTTGAATTCTTGTCAAAGGAAACTGTGTCAATCACCAAGCGAACAGCTCTGTGAAACTCAGTGGCATTGCCCATCACCTGCAAAGAGAGTTGTTTTAGAAATGCTCAAGAAGGTTGAGTTTGTCATTTATTTCCACATTACTCCTCACACAGATTATCTATATTATCTAAATATATATAACTGACCAACTTGCCCACAAACCGTACAATTAATGCCCTACACTGAATACATTCAAATACATGTACTGAGCCATTTAAGTAGCAATAACTCGAAGTTATAACACCAACCCCAAAAGGACCATTCATTTTACTACATGCTGTAGTGTAGTCTGTGCTACTGACCTTATCAAAAGGTGCTTTAATCTTTGGGGGTGTATGGGGCACTATCCAAACTGTGAGTGGTGACTACTATATCATGCAGTAGCTTAATGGCATTACACTGTGACATAGGGTGATTTGCCTTCTATTCAAAAGAACCAGAATTGAGTGCTTTCAAAGTAGAATTTTAAAGCCAAGACCTCTTGACCTACTAGGGGTGCACCACATAGTAATAAAGCCTGCAAAAATTACCAGAAGCAGAATGATGCAATGAAGCCACAGTCCATTCCCAGAGACTATTATCCCACTGCTACTAAAAGCATCATCTCTCCCTACTATACCTGCTATCCTACAGTCACACTCCCTTCCCAGAGACTACTGTCCCACTGTTACTATAGGCACCATCTCTCCCTACTATACCTGCTATCCCACAGCCACACTCCCTTCCCAGAGACTATTATCCCACTGTTACTATAGACACCATCTCTCCCTACTATACCTGCTATCCCACAGTCACACTCCCTTCCCAGAGACTATTATCCCACTGTTACTATAGGCACCATCTCTCCCTACTATACCTGCTATCCAACAGTCACACTCCCTTCCCAGAGACTATTATCCACTATTACTATAGGCACCATCTCTCCCTACTATACCTGCTATCCCACAGTCACACTCCCTTCCCAGAGACTATTATCCCACTGTTACTATAGGCCCCATCTCTCCCTACTATACCTGCTATCCCACAGTCACACTCCCTTCCCGGAGACTATTATACCACTGTTACTATAGGCACCATCTCTCCCTACTATACCTGCTATCCCACAGTCATAGTCCCTTCCCAGAGACTATTATCCCACTGTTACTATAGGCACCATCTCTCCCTACTATACCTGCTATCCTACAGTCACACTCCCTTCCCAGAGACTATTATCCCACTGATACTCTAGGCACCATCTCTCCCTACTATACCTGCTATCCTACAGCCACACTCCCTTCCCAGAGACATTATCCCACTGTTACTATAGGCACCATCTCTCCCTACTATACCTGCTATCCTACAGCCATACTCCTTTCCCAGAGACTATTATCCCACTGTTACTATAGGCACAATCTCTCCCTACTATACCTGCTATCCCACAGTCACAATCCCTTCCCAGAGACTATTATCCCACTGTTACTATAGGAACCATCTCCCCCTACTATACCTGCTATCCCACAGCCACACTCCCTTCCCAGAAGTTATAATCCATTTTTCTACTATACACACACAATCTCTGCAAAGACCATACATAAAGCAGATACAATTAAAATTTTCCATGAATATCAAATACAGTAATGAAGTGGTATGGCAACACTCCTGGTAATTTACCTACTAGCAGCCCTTGTGCCTTATGAATGCCTTGCCTGGTGTGCAGACAGAGAGGTCTAAAAGAACCTATACAAGATAGGGCTCAGTAGATAACTCACCGCTAAAGTGTCCAGTGCATCAATCAGGGTTAGGGAGTAGTTCCCAAGGACATCATTGATGTTTAGATTTGAACTGAAACAATACAGTCAAAAGTGTTAACATATACCCAAAGGGAGGAATCAGTATAGCAGAGACCCAGTTGGGGAAGCAGAAAATAAAGAATTAATCATGATATTTTAAAATTATTCCTTTTTATTATGCCTCTCCAAAGTAAAACCTAGAGTGATGGCTAGGGTCAGTGACCTCATACATTGTTATTATGACTTCTCTTTTAATTCAGCCTTTCTACTATCTACCCTGAAACAAAGATGCAGGATTCATTGTTAGGGACACTGAAGCTAGCAACCAGACAGCAGATTAAATTTCAAAACAAAAAGTTAAAGAACTGAAAAGTGAAATGTAAAAAACCCTAACGTCAATTGTAACAGAATTCTGAAAATGCTAAAAGTTGTTTTTAGAGGTTAAACACCTGTATGATACGAAGGCCAACATCTTGCCACAACTTGCATAAGATATAGTGTATGGTGCCTGTATCCAGACCCCTGTTTTAAAATTGCATATGCATATTTGTTTAGAGTTACGACTTGTTGTCAAAACCTTCTTGATTACCTTTGCAGATCACTTGTATGTATTGTATGTATTAAGAAAGTTGTTGCAACCCCTAACCCTTCCCTATCCCCTGGGGCGTAACTACAGAGGAAGCAGACCCTGCGGCTGCAGTAGGCAGCTATTGGGCCCAATGAGGCCATAATTCATATAAAATTTAAATAAATATTGGTAGAACAGGTCAACCTCTAGACATTTTGGGGGCGTGAAAAATAATTTGCTGTGGGGCCCTGTAATATCTAGCTACACCACTGCCCCCCCTTCTTTTTTCTGTACCCCACCCCCTCACTCTTTATATGGAAAATTATAAATAAAGAATGAGAAAAAATAAAATACATATATGTAGAATGCATGTTCTCTGACCAGTTCTGATGTCACTGAAAGTAATATCAGTAGTGGTACAAGAACCCTTTGTCGGGAGCATCGACCCTGCAAGAACCCATGTTCCAAGGACGTGACTCTCTCCTAACTGATAGCTGCTGCAAATTAATGGTTACTGGGAAGCACCAAATCCATAATTTGAATCCAAACCCTAATTTGCATATTCAAATACTGCATCAACCATGAACAAAAAATGTGCCCATTTATTTTTCCATAGCTTTCAAGTCTGGGACTTGGTGCATCCCTAATTATATACATAGTTATTCATTCTAAGGAAACATGTATAGAATAGAGTGGGACCTCTCATTCAGGCTGGCAGGGACAAACAAATATTTGTGTAAAGTAACTACTTCAAGTCCACTGCATATGCCTGATCCTGCTGGGTAAGCTAATTGGAAGCCACAGGAGGAGATGAATGAAATGGAAATCTTGTGGGAGTTGATGGCTCTACCCCAGGTGCACGTGTGCTTTCAGAAATTGGCCTGCTAGAATAAGAGTTCCACTACAACAGCATGAACCATAATACACACATATTTACATTTTTATGAAACATTTTTCACAGAAAAAAAAATAATAAATTGCAATATCTCCTGACTAGGAAAATGAACAGGTGCTAAATCTTAAAATTCCATTATGCAGGTTTTTCTTTTAACTATATAGGCTCTTGTGGAGGGGGGGGGGGTGAATTCATAGGTGTAGTTTCACTGCAGAACCCACAGCATCTAATCAGCATTTGTCTCTGGTTAACTGCAGTCCTGCTAATGACACCAGGGTGCTGCTACTGTCCCAGGGTAAAGCTGGCCACACACCGGAATAGTCTAATTTTAGAACATCATCAAATGACCAGATCTTTATCTAATTTGGCAAACCAAAATGCTGGTCAACTTCGATTGATATCATCATTTGGCTACTCCACTAAATAATCAGATTAAAAACAGAGGCCAATGGAGACCTGTTGGGAGTGAACCACCTCAACCGGTGGATGAGGTCCTTGCCCTATGGAATTTTCACATTTGCCCAATATATGCAGGTCACCGAAATTGCCGCATACACTGGCTAATAGCTAATGAATCGGTCTGGACAGAACAGGAACACCGAAAACAAATTATTTAGAAAAAGGGCAGAATGGTTTCCTAAGCAATAACATAAAAGCAGCCTCTTTCAGACACAGGGCAATATTTGCCACAGCAGAAAAAGCCACATACAAATATTTAATGTTCTAAAAAGCCATTTGTGGTTAGCATAATAATAATTCTAAGGCCAAAGGCTTGCGGTGCAAAAGGATAAGAAACAATATGAATGGAGGCTTTCTTCTGTGCCTATAGCCTAAAAAGCACTAGGCAGTTTGCCATTCTCCAGACATATGTGTCAGAATAGTAATAGGTAGCACCTTCCATTGATTGAGATATAAGAACAAGTTAGTGGTGTGCAGGGTCACATTGTATATAGATAGGTCAAAAGAGAAAAAGTATGGCCCATAGGTTGCACCTTCCCACTGTGTCAATCTGAGATTCCATCATGATATAAAACTTAACTTTTACTTCTAATAATTTGAAATAATAAACCAAAAAATAGTAGTAATAAAAGAGAAGTTAGGAGAGAAAAGCTGTTCTGACTCAAGGTTATCAGCTTGTAAACGGTATATAGAAAGTTAGATTGTAGCTGGATTAATAATCACAATTGACATAATCTCAACTAAAGCAATTTACGGTAAGGCGTGGTCAGAGGTATGTGGTATGCGTACGCCGCAAGAAGCTGAATGTAATTCTGCCGATACCTAAAACTCTCGTACTGCTCTTGGGGGACGAGCATAAAAGGAGAAGGGTTGGTGCGGGAGGAAGTGGGTGGCTTGTGCTATACCGAAAGCTGCTGGTATCCGCGGTTCTGACTTAAATATATCAAGTGATTAATGCAGGTAGAATCAGCGTTGCTGTAATTCGAGCACACATACCACTGACCTCGCCTTACCGTACGACTCAACCGTAAATTGCTTTCGTTGAGATTATATTAACTGTGATTATTAATCCAGCTACAATCTAACTTTCTATATACCATTTACAAGCTGATGACCTTGAGTCAGAACAGTTTTTCTCTTCTAATTTCTCTTCTATCTATTTTTTGGTTTATTGTTTTAAATTATTAGAAGTAAAAGTTAAGTTTTATATCATGATGGGATCTCAGATTGACACCGTGGAAAAGTGCAACCTATGGGCCATACTTTTTCTCTTTTGACCTATCCATTCTCCAGACAGCTGCTTCGCCTGCTTTTAATGATGTTCCAAGGTTTCGGTCCCTGCTGGAGAAAACGTTGGAACACTAATATGTGTATTTAAATAAAAATCAGCAATTTTTACAAAGGGAAGGGCTGGTCCGGGGATGAATTATTCCTAATTGAAGTATATGTCTAAGCACTGACCGTGCACCCCCAAGATTACCAAAGCAGAGTGCGGACACTTAACAAAATTTGGTGAGATATATATATATCACTGTCGAATGAATCTACCGACATATCCGATCATAAGCTATTAAAAGGGGTTGCTCATCTTCCAAACACCATTTTCAGCTTGTTCACCAGAAACAAAGACTATTCAATAGCTTTCATTTTTTTTTTCATGTTTTTCCAAATTTGAAGTTCAAAGTTTAATGTTCCTGCCTCTGCTGTGTCAGTCTGGCAGCTCAGTGATACAGGAGTAGATTCTGAACTGTCCCAATTTGCTACATTTAGTTGATACAATTAGATGATACATTTCTCAGCAGTATCTGTGGAATATTAGCGACTATTGTATCAATTCTAACAGCTGCCTTTAAAGGAGAAAAAAAGTTTAAAACTAAGTAAGGCTTATCAGAAAGGTCCACCTAAATATACCAGTAAACCCTCAAAGTAATGCTGCTCTGAGTCCTCTGTCAAAAGAAACACCACATTTCTTTCCTTCTATTGTGTACACGGGGGCTTCTGTATCAGACTTCCTGTTTTCAGCTTAAACCTCCTTGCCCCGGGTGTGAGCATGCTCAGTTTGATCCTCTCCCCCCCCCCTTCTCTGCTGTAATCTGAGCCCAGAGCTTTAAGTAAGCCGGGAGAGACTCAGGCCGGAAGTGATTTCACACCAAGCTAATATGGCAGCTGCTATCCTAAACGAACAGAGAGCTTCAAGAGCTTTTTAATCAGGTATGGTAAAACATTGTACAGAATAAATATAACATTCTAGGTTGCACTATTGCAGCTAATCTATTGGCAATAAAATGCCTCCATAGCTTTCCTTCTCCTTTAATGAAACTCAAGGATTCTGCTCAGCAGGGACAAAGATAACAAATGTGTCAACTAATGTATCAATTTAGAACAGTTTACAGGGTCGGCGACCCTTCCAGCTGCTTCAGCAAGGCACAAGAAGGTGAAAAATGAAACTGTAAACGTCAGTAGAAAGTAACTGAAACCTGACTTGCAAGATACATGTAGTTTAAGTGACAGTAAACTACAAATCCCAGGATTCCCTTTGAGGCCAGCAATAAAACAAAAAAGACGCAGCTTTATTTATACTAACGGGTCTCCATGGTCCGGTCCACGCCCCCGGCACAGGATGGGGTTGAGCTCATCCTCAGGGAAGGCATACGTCATGTAATTGTCATAGCCGAATGAGAACATGCCACGGGCCTTCTCACGCATTTCCTTACGCAGCCCAACAGGGAAAGAGCTGTAGCGGCGGCCGTACTCATCTCCGGCTCCCAGGACAAAAGGTCCATACGAGGCTCTACACACAGCATTGACTCCCGGTACTACCACAGTAGCCGCCCCAGGCAGGACAAGACCCAGCAGAGCGTGCAACCCGAGCCGGAGAAGCAGCAGCACAGTGCTCCACCACATCACAGGGCCACCACTTCCGGGTCGGACTCCTCCAAGCATCCTGATAGGCCAACTCCACGAGCCTGTCAAATCTATGGGAAAGACTTTATGTGATAGGTGTGCTCAGCGACACTTAGAACCGTTTAGGCCAATAGGAATTCAGCACGTGACACTGTGCGCTACTACGTCTCCATAGTGACACTTCCGGTTACTATTTGCTGTCAATGGAAAAGGAGTCTGTGTCCGCCTATATAAACACAATTCTGTCTTATAAGTTTTTGGCGGGACAGAAAGTGTAGTTGGTTATGGGCAGTTGTTATTGCCTATAGCTCCTTGTGTACCTATGTCAATAAATTAGATTTTATGTCATTTAAATATGGTTGACTCCTCCTCAAGCATTTGGAATCATTCAGACATTAAATCCATACCCTAAATCAGCTGTCCCCAGGATGTACTGCTTTCTTATGCCCCATGAAGATACAGGAAAGGGCCCACGGTCACAGCCATACAATTTAGCCCACACATGATGATGAACGCCTCACATTCTCATGTTCATACTGCTCATCATGGTTTTCTTCTATTTTACTAGGTTTGCTCATTGGTTTACTTCTAATTTCTTCTTAGTAACATAGTTAAATCAGGTTGAAAAAAAAAGACAAAGTCCATCAAGTTCAACCCTTCCAAATGAAAACCCAGCATCCATACTTATGAACGTGTGCTTATCTCATTCTTTCCCCCTTTTCACTAACTGTCCTTAACCCAAATGTTTCCTTTCCACTACCCTTGATTTGCTTGTAGTCTTGTAGATTTCCATCTCCTCTGGTCTCCTTCATCCAATCCCTCCCCTCCCTTACTAACCCTTATGGTTGCCACCTGGCTGGTATTTTACCGGCCTGGCCGGTAAAAATGATGGCTGATCACAATGTTATTAATAGGGAAAAAGGATAAATATATAGGAAGGCCGGTATTTTTTTCCGGAAAAGGTGGCAACCTTACTAACCCTCCATAAACCTTTATTGGTTGCTTTTTCCTTACTTTTGCCCCATTTACCACTGCACCAATGAGGCGAATTGAAAAAATTTGCAGAAGTGGCAGCACCCTGCTGGATACCTGGGTGGCAAAAATGCAGCTCCTGGTAGATTTAAGAGACAAAAATCAGTTTTTCAAACAGGAAATTCACCTCTTCTAGCATGGGGGGGGGGAAATTGCACTCTGCGCTAGCGTCCTGGCCCCCCCAGACGCCCTCCAGCACCAAAAAGATGAGTGGGGCAACAGCAGCAAGCTGCCTAAGGTGGCAAAGGGGCCAGGATCATCCCTATACTTGTCTTTTGGTGTCCTTTCTTCTTAGGGCACACGCTCAGATTCGGGGAGATTAGTCGCCTGGCGACAAATCATCTTCTCAACTAATCAACTAATCTCCTCAAACTGCCTCCCGCCAGCTACAATGTAAATTGCCGGCGGGATGACACTCTGAGTGCTTAGTCTTCCAAAGTCGCCCGAAGTTGACGGAGGAGGAAACTTCGGGCAACTTTGGAAAACGAAGCGATCAGAGTGCCAGGCAGTTTGGGGAGAATGTCGCCCTGAAGAAGAGATTTGTCGCCAGGCAACTGATCTCCCCAAATCGGAGCGTGTGCCCTGACCCTTACAGTAAAGAAGATTCTACTGAAGATAAGTAGTAAATTTACCTAAATTGTAAAGTGGTTATTATCCAAGGGAATCTCTCTGGTATTGTTTGTCTTCAGTTGCAGAATAGTGTTGCAGCTACAGTAGTAAGATAGCTATTTTTCGTGCGGTATATCCCACAGCTATTTCTGTGTAACCTCATTTGAATGAAGGAAAGCCCCTTATTACTGGTAAATGTTGGCATTCAAGAAACACACATTTTAGAACATCAACGTGCAGCCAAAATGAAAACGAGAGAGGGAAGTGCAAGCGCTGGGCAGTCCAATAAACATACACACACACGGATTGATGAATCACAGTTTATTTTAAACATATCATCTACGACTCGAGGCTAAAAATGGATTTCTCATCAACATTATTTCCATAAATAAAATACAATAAGCTTCCCAATTTTGGAACAAAAGTCTGTACAGTTAAAATAGCATATAAAACCCACAAACGTAGCATATTCTGGTACACAGCTAAGTATTCTGGGACTATTTGGTTTTTCAATTATTTAATGGCACGTTAAACATCATAGGCTGCTGGAAAGCCACAGTTTGCTCACTGTTATTGTACAATATGGGCGGAAGAGACAGATCATTCAGTAATTTGGATCTTTATACCTTAAGTCTACTAAAAAATTGTTTAAACAATAATTAAAACCAATAGGCTGGGTTTACCATAAAAAAAAATTAATTATATCATGGTTGGGATCAAGTACAAGCTACTGTTTTATTATTACAGAGAAAAAGAAAATTGTTTTGTAAATTTGGATTATTTGACAACTATAATGGAGTTTATGGGAAATGGCCTTTCCGTAATTGGGAGCTTTTTGGATAATGGGGTTCTGGATAATGGATCCCATACTTGTATATATATTTTCCAAGGCCATTTAAGGTATATTTACAGTGATAATCAATATGATGTAGTAAACATGCATTTACATCCATGGTAGCACATATGGAGGCTCCAAGGCAATCCTAGGTTTAACATTATGGTTGTTAAGATTTTTGGGAGCTACCTCTTGTTTCAGAAGTTGAATTCAGCCCAACAGCCGATAGAAGCCTTGGGTTTCACTTTGAACATCCTTCATGTACAAAATATAGGATTAGTAATCAACATGGCAGTTAGATTCTGGAGCAAATAACAAGATTAGGGGAACATATAATTTATAAGCCTTCAGTGACCCTTTACTAAGTGATGCTGAAGCATAAGGCACCACGTGAGAAACACTAAGGTGTTCTGTAAAAAATAATAACAAAATCTTTTAGTTCACCGCTTCCAAGCAAGCAGAGTGAGCAAACAATCTATTTATGTGGATTTCCTTATGTTTTAGGCACAAGCAAAAAAGAAAAAGGCCAAACAAACTATAAATAGCAGCAGTGTACCGTGAGTTAAAGCAACCTTTAATTGCAGCAGAAACTACAGTGTCACAAACATATTTACCTTTTGGGGAAAAAGGGGGCCGGGCTCCTGTGCAGGTCACAGTAGGCTCAGCAATGGAAGACGGAGCTGGACGGAGCTCCACCAGTACAAGTGATGCAATTATATCAGACCACTAGACTGAAGGGTAGAAGGGAGGAATTTTGCAGTGTGAATGCTTTCTTCCTACTGCTAATACCTCTGCATACTGAGGGATATATAATGCTCTGCATGGAAGACACTGCCCTGCACACCACACATGACTTTGCTTAGCACTGCTCTATAGCATATGTCTGCGATGAAAGTCCAATGGGGCATGATGCTTGACCTAAAAACGGCTAGCCATAAATTTTACATGGCCAACAAATGTCTTTGATCTGCCTACTTTGCACATGGATGAACCCATGCAAAGCTCCCACATACGTTTGGTAAATGCAGCATTGGCCACGCCAACAGAGGGTTTGTAACAGTCTCATGTCCCATTGCAAATTTACATATATAACTCTTCTGCTGCCTTACTTTTGACCTCTCTGTTCTTCTCAAAGTGTATTGTTTTACATATGTTTAGTAATAAATGTGCACATTAAATATTGTCCTGCATTAAAATCAAGGAATGCTACTTCCTGTAGTGCAATAAAAGAGTCTGGCCTTCTATTGTTCTCAGCAAGGGACATTATCCAAACTGACACTAGCATTGCATAATCTCCATGCAGAAAGTGTTGGCACATCCTAGATTGCAGCAAAGGGTGTGTTCCAGTACGGGAGGCAGGGAGAAAAATGCACATCCAAAGTTGAATGCAGTAACGTAGTAAATTCCAGAATTATCCATAACAATTGAGATGGAAGGAAACAATTTCACATGAGAGAGAGCCTGCTGGGATATAGGTGCATAACCAAAATTATAAGAAAGGAGGGAAGAGCTGACAAATTTAAATCCCAAATATGGGAACAAGTACTTGTTGCAGAATGGAAAGTAGAGAGGAGCTTATTCGAAGGTGGAGATGGGTGGGAAAAGGATTGGCCAGAGGAAGGATACAACTTAAGAGGATGGTTCAGGGCTGAGAACAAGCAGAGAAAACACTTGCTGTAGAAAGGAATTACCAGATGGAATTTAAGAGCAGGGTGCTGATGGGTGGGGGTAACCTGGTAGGTTGAGGAGATGTCCTTCACAGAGTTAAGCAGGAAAGAGATAATCATGACTTGAAAGCTCATCCCAGGACGCAGAGCTGGACTAGGAAGGCACATCTAAATGTGCAGAGCAGTGAGGCAAGGGCACGATCTCAGGGTGCAGAGAAGCAGATTAACGCTACAGAGCTTTTTAGCTGCGTCGTGACTTGGAATGCTGGATCAGCCACTGTAACGTTATATCTGGGGAGAGAAAGAAAGAGTGAGGTTTCCCAGCACTATAAACACGCGGGCTAGTGCTGTACACTCTCATACCAACTCATACCTATGTTATCCTTCTCTTTGCAGGAAATGGAATAGCAGCATATTTCTCTATCCTGGATCAAAGAAAGGTTCCTGCGTGGAAAGAATAATGTGTATGAGTATCACCTAAGCACTGCAGACTGCCCTCTTGTTCTGCATATTCCATTCATAAAAACTTGTTGTTTTCCCATTAAGACCTTTTTTGTGTAAACCTATTTATGAAATTCTCCGGAAAACTCCAGAAGCCGTTGTTTGGTTTCCAGCGTACAGCCAGTTCAAAGCTATATGGTATGAGTAAATTACACTTGAACGCTTACGAATGTATTCTATTCTTACTGCCCTTGCCTCCCAGTCACCCCATTCCCAAAGCCCTGTGGATACTTGAGTACATTTTTTCGATGAGCTGCTTCTCATCCAGTGCAGTATGGAGATCACGCTTGTTTCCAAGCACTAAAACCTGGAAGAAAAAGGGGAAGAAAATGAATTCAGAGAAGACAGAGTTCTTGTATTGCTGGTGGTCTGTCTCTATGCTTTGCTGGACTCTGATTTGTTTCTCATTACAACTTGAGCAAGTGAGCAGTGCTCAGCTGTAAAAGATGTGGCAAGTTTATGCCTGCAGCAAAAGCTCACTACATTCCCACAATATAGCTTGTTATGTTGCAAGCAACCTGCCTCCTGTTGCTCCTGAATGAATCAGTTAATAAGATATTTTTTGTTATAAGAAACATGTTATTATTAGTACCGAATTGAATGCAATTTAGTAATTCTGGCCACATATTTAGGGTGTGCTAGGACCGTGCCTCTTATAAATTTTTGAGTAAGAATGACTGGCTTTTTTGGCCCATGATTCATGTAGCCAAACTGCTGCTTCTCCAGCGATTTCTATAAATACGCTGGTATCTACTGTGACTCCTGGCAGCTGTTTGTAGTTTTAACTATAACATTTTACTAGGTGTTTCCACATGTAGATGTACTGCACGTTATGAACAGGGTAAGTGCACTATGGTGCAGGACTAGCAGTGCTGTTGAGTACAAATTTTAAAAGGAACAGTTGAGTATAAAAATAAAACTGGGTAAATGGATAGGCTGTGTGAATTAAAAAACGTTAAGTTAGCCAAAAATGTAATGTATAAAGGCTGGAGTGAACAGATATATAACAGAAGTCGGGCAGATGTTGATCGGGAAGGTTAAAAATCCTGTTGAATAGTGGCCGTATCTGTTTGTTGATGCAGTCCCACGATCCGACCACCCGTATGGCCTCCATTCTGATCTGACCGTTAGGACCACCATCGGATCAGCCCAATATCACCCACCTTAATGTGGGCATATTGTGGAGAGATCTGATTGTTTGGCGACATCGCCAGACATCCCTGTGTATGGCCACCTTTAGAGAGCTGGCATGGGGTAAAGAAGAGTTCTGCCTATTAGACATCTAGTCACTCCAGCCTTTATACATTACATTTTTACTAACTAACTATACTGAATTTTTTTTTTTATTTTGCATATCTTATCTATTTACCCAGTTTAATTCTCACACTGGATGGTTCCTTTAAAAGTACACACCGGAATTCCCTGTAACTGAGGTTTGTCCAGAAGATTGTGCAGCTCGTTACGGGAAGCTTCAATCTTTTCTCGGTCCGCAGCGTCTACCATGTATCTGTGAAGGAACAAAGGACAGTGAGCTGCTTTTGATGTATTAGTTGATTGAAGTCTATCTACAAAAGAAGGCTTGCAAACATTGTTATTTTGTGTGCTGTATGCAGTAATAATTGAAGTATCTTTACAAGCAGCCGTTTCTGCCTTTTAATTGGCCAGCTGGCTGCTAGCCAATAAATTCAGCAATGAAACAAATACTCTAAATGCTTGTACATGAGCTGATATAAACAGCTGGTTGGCTGGCTTTTTTGGCCCTTGTACGGGAGCCCTACCCAAAGACTGCATAGTCATGATGCAGTTCACTCCCGATGGGTCTCAGTAGGCCTTCATGTTATGATCAAATAATGAAGGGGGCAAATGATTGGAGGATCCCAATTTCGCCCAGGATTGTATAATGTATGCAACAAGGAAAGGACTTGCAAGATGTCAAAACGTTATGCAACCCCTCAGTAAATCCAATTGTTGGGTTTTTTTCTGCCACCAGATTGGGGAAAAAATTGAACATAGCACCATGCAGCAATTTTATTTACCTTTACCAGGCGCCCAAGGAAAAACGTATTATTATTATTAAATTGGAATACTCTACTGCACATGCGCATGTATACCCGGGAATAGGGATGCACCAGTTCGGGATTCGGCCTTTTTCAGCAGGATTAGAATTTGGCCGAATCCTTCTGCAATACTTCCGAACCAAATCCGAATTTGCATTTGCAAATTAGGGGCGGGGAGGGTAATTGCGTAACTTTTTGTCACAAAACAAGTAAAAAATTTTGCCCCTTCCCACCCCTAATTTGCATATGCAAATTAGGATTTGGATCGGTATTCGGCCGAATCTTTTGCAAAGGATTCAGGGGTTCGGCTGAATCCAAAATAGTGGATTTGTTGCATCCCTACCCGGGAATAATAAAAAATGGAAGCACTGGGGGTTTTTTTTTTCCATGGGCCAGTGCAGATTTTTCCTAAAAGGAGCAATGACCCAGGGATAAATCTTACTGGTTGGATTCACTATCGGATTCCTGGCAGTTTGAAGCCCTCCAATGAATCACTCTTTCCATGCCCTTTAATCTGATGGCCTAGATATCAGTTCTAGCCCTCTTCTCGTTAATCAATAGACTAGCAGCCAAACCACCTTCCTATTGCTACTGTTAATGCCAGCCTGGCAAGAGCAGAGCAGAAAGTTCCCCCAAAAAAGTTTAGGACACAATGTTTATAAATAAAAAAATAAATAAATGAAAGGTGTATTTTAAGACCAAGTTGTTCAAAAAAGTATTTAATTTAACAAATAGAATTCTATACTTTTTGAATTCTGTTTGTTAAATAAATGATATACTTTTTGAACACCTTGGTCTTAAAATACACCTTGAATTTTTTTTTTTTTATCTTGCATTATCCTCAATAGGACCTTGTGGATTGAAGGTGTTTTTTAGACCAGTGAAGATTTTTTTCCATAACAATGTTTATAAATGTGTTAAAATATTAAAATGCCTTTTTTTTTTTTTTTTTAAAAGAACTTCCCCTTCATCGTTTTTGTACAAGGTCATTTGGTGACTTTCCAATGTAGATTCATTACACATTTTAACTGGTTTTAAAGTTATTTCTAAATATAATTGCAATAAAAAGCAGCATCCGTTTAGCCATTTATATGCTCTGCTTTTTGTTCCGACTCCTAAAAAAAAATGTAGCAGACGCCAGGTGATTGACAGACCTGCCATAAGCTCTACTGTGTCCCTACACCAGGGATCTCTACCTTTTGGCAACTTGTAACATTTGGTAGGACATTTGGCTGGGGCTTAAAAGCTCCCTGCTTTCTCACTCGAGCTCCTGAGCTAAGGGTAAGTAGTCTCAGTAAGTACTACTCAGTCACATTGGTTGCTGTGGGACATGATTTTAAATGCACTATAAACTTGCTCACAAATAATAATAATAATGAGGGGACTTGACGTGGCACGTGAGCTTACATATTTTGGCCAAACTGTGGTACTAACACCTCACATTTTGTAATAATTATTTGTCATTTTTCTTTTTCTACTTTGTAGGACGCAATCGCATATTTGATAATCCTGTATCACATGCATTTTCTTTAGTAACTTGGTACTTACACCCAAACAGACTGAACCCAATGACCTCCAAAAGGTTGGCATGCTATAAATAAAATGCCTTTTTCCTTTCTGGACAGGATTCTTTGTTACACTGGAAATGAAGTGACGTCTCTTCTATGTGTACATTCCTTCACTCTTTGTAACCATCTACAGACACACACACATCTGTGAATCATGTCACTAACAATTGTTCCTTTTCCCACGAATTCTATAAAAACTCTCTGTCACTCTTTTATATCTGGGAACCGGGGTGGGTTACTTTTCACTATGGGATGGGCAGTGATTACCCAGTGATACTAATTAAACTTAAAATCATCCCATACGCCATCAAAAAAAGCGATACTGACTCTATACTAGCTGGAATCTAATCTTACGGCTAACCATGGCACCATTCAACAGAACTCAAAGCAAAGCACAACTAAAATGAAATGATCCCCCCCCCCCCCGATTAATTTTCTATTCTGCTACAGCAACGAGAACTGCAACAGATGTACAGGTAAGGGGATCTGTAATCCAGAAACCAATTATCCATAAAACAGGAAGGCCATCTCTCATAGACTCCATTTTAATCATAAAATTCTATTTTTTAAATGTATTACATTTTTATCTGTAATAATAAAACAGTATCTTGTATTCCCAATAAAGATATAATTAATCCTTACTGGAGGCAAAACAATCATATTGGGTTTAATTAATGTATAAAAGATTCTTTAGTAGACTTATGCCATGGAGATCCAAATTACAGACAAATCCCTTCCTGAAAATTCCAAGTCCAGTGCATTCTGGATAACAGGTCCCACACCTGTACAAGACACCAGCAGTCACAGCTTTACTGCAAGTTTCATGTTCTACTGAATTTACAGTCAGTAAATACTAGGGATGCACCTAATCTACTATTTTGGATTCGGCCGAACCCTTCGCAAAAGATTCGGCCAAATACCGAACCAAATCCGAATTTACATATGCTAATTAGGGGTGGGAAGGGGAAAATATTATCTTTGTTTTGTGACAAGTCACAAGGTTTTCCTCCCCTACCCTATTTGCATATGAAAATTAGAATTCGGATTTAGTTTGGCTGAGCAGAGGGATTCGGCCGAATCCGAATCCTGCTGAAAAAGTCTGAATCCGGAACCGAATCCTGGATTCGGTGCATCCCTAGTAAATACAGCTGCATTGCATGCACAGCACACCACAACAGCAGACAGCTACACTGCAGCATGCCACAACTGTACACTCAGCAACACCACAGCTGCAATATGGCACCACTATAATAATTCTACACTGTAACAGATCTGGGAATCCTGCAAGTTGCGGTAATATTGTAAGGTCTGCTGAGACACACTGTAAGGCCAACAATACAGACAAGCATCAAAATGCAAAGTATTTGTACATAGAACGACTGCATTATATTAATAAAGATTATTAAGTTGTGGTACAGGTATGGGACTTATTATCCAGAACGCTCGGGACCTGGGGTTTTCCGGATAACAGATCTTTCCTGTAATTTGGATCTTCATACCTTACGTCTACTAGAAAATCATGTAAACATTAAATATACCCAATAGGTTTTGCTTCCATAAGGATTAATTATATTTTATAGTTTTGCTATATACACATAACTTATATTATATAATATTTTGAATAGCAGCAAGTATCGATAAGCTACTACAGGTATAACACCTGTTATCCAGAATGCTGGGGACCTGGGGCTCGGATCTTTATGCCTTTAGTCTACTAGATAATCGTGTAAACATTAAATAAACCCAATAGGCTGGTTTTGCTTCCAATAAGGAGTCATTATATCTTAGTTGGGATCAAGGACAAGCTACTGTTTTATTATTACAGAGAAGGAAGGAAATCCATTTTAAAAATCTGGATTATTTGATTATAATGGGAGATGGCATTTCCAGAGCTTTCTGGATAAGGTATCCCATACCTGTACAAGGAAAAAAAAAAAGGATATCCTCAAAAAAAAAAAAAAACTTACACTATTGCATTAACACCACGGCAATAGCGCTCCCACATGCTACGGAATCGAGGCTGGCCTCCAATATCCCAGATCTGTACAGAAGAGATGTAACACACTGGCAATGTTAAAGGATATGAATAGTAGTTTCTGTTAGCAAAGAAAGAAAGCTACAGGGTCTTCTGTATGGTATGGAGACCAAAGCAGTAGCTTCAGCGCTGTATTTTATGAAACAGAGATACACAAAGTAAGAAACGTAAGGAATGCGAGAGAGAGAGAGAGAGAGAGAGAGAGAACATACAAACTCTTAAAGAGGTGGTTTACCTTTAAGTTAACTTTTAGTATGTTTTAGAATGGCCAATTTTAAGCAACCACAATTGGTCTTTATTATTTATTTTTTAGTCTTTTAATTATTCTGCCTCTTTCCAGCTTTCAAATGCAGGGCAGTCTTCTGAAAACAGAAGATATTTACATCTCATGCTACACACATAGCACTGCCTATATAACAAAAATTAGATTTTAACTCCCAGATAAGGCACGAACGCTTTACACTACGTCTTGCATTGTGATGGGCTTTTTGGCTCCTTTTAGCCCGACTCACGTGTAAAACTTCGGGTGACTTCGGAAAACCGAAGCGATTCGAGTGCCTTCCCGCCGTCGATTCACATTCTTGCCGGCGGGAAGGCATTTCGGGGAGATTAGTCGCCCGAAGAAGAGGAGATTTGTCGCTGGGCGACTAATCTCCCAGGAATCTTACCGTGTGCCATCAGCCTAACACTGGTGTGTTTGCTTCAGAAACTCTACAATAGTTTATATAATCAAGCTGCTGTGTAGCTATGGGGACAGACATTCATCAAAGGGTACACAGTAGATAACAGATAAGTTCTGAAGAATCCCATTGTATACTACAGAACTTATCTGTTATCTGCTATATATCCTGTGCCTGAATGGCTGCCCCCATGGCTACACTGCAGCTTGTTTATATAAACTATAGTAGAGTTTCTGAACCAAACACACCAGTTTTACCAGTGCAGCACAACACTACGTTATATTTTCATTACCTTAAAGGGTTTTAATTTTTTGGTGTTATTGTTTCCTTAACTCAGTGATCCCCAACCAGGAGCTCACGAGCAATATGTTTCTCACCAACCACTTGGATGTTGCTCCCAGTGGCCTCAAAGCAGGTGCTTATTTTTGAATTCCAGGCTTGGAGACAAGTTTCAGTTGCATAAAAAAACAAGTGTACTGACAAATGTAGCTTCTTATAGGCTGCCAGGGGCCACCAAATATCCAATTACAACCCTTATTTGGCATCCCCAGGAACTTTTTGCATGCCTGTGTTGCTCCCCAACTCTTTTGATTTTTGAATGTGGCTCACGGGTAAAAAAGGTTGGCGACCCCTGCTTTAAAGGAAAACTATACCCCCCAAACAATGTAGGTCTCTATTAAAAGATACTGAGTAAAACAGCTCATATGTAAAACCCTGCTTCATGTAAATGAACCATTATCATAATAATATACTTTTTAAATAGCATGTGCCATTGGGTAATCATAAATAGAAAATTGCCATTTTAAAAAATAAGGGCCGCCCCCTGAGATCTTAAGATTCACTGTGCACACATACAAACCACATGTAAGGTCACATGAGCCAATTAACAGACAGAGTTCTGCCTTTTGCTTCCTCACTTCTTCCTGTTACAGTTAGTGTTGTAGTATTTCTGGTCAGGTGATCTCTGAGGCAGCACAGATAGAGTCACGAAATGGTGGTTCAAGGCAAGAGATGTAAAAGGGCAATATTTATGTAAATATATATTCCAGTTTGGTAAGATTCTTTAATATGTCATTCAATTTGATATAAACTATCTGTTGCTTAAGTATTCATTTTGGGGGTATAGTATTCCTTTAACTCAAAGGTGGACAACCCCTTTTAGCATAAGTGTCCTGGACAGAACTGAACCCAGAACCTCGGCAATGCTAACCCCTGTACCATCATGATACTAAAAGGAAAAAAAAGGAGGAGGAAAAAATGGAGACTATTATCTGTTAGGCCTGTATTTTATACCACATGCGCCTTACATGTAAAGGGGTTGTTAACCTTTAGTATGATGTAGAGTAATATTCTGAGACAATTTGCAATTGGTTCTCATTTGTGGTTTTTGGGTTATTTAGCTTTTTATTCAGCAGCTCTTCAGTTTGCAATTTCAGCAATCTGGTTGCTAGGGTCCAAACTACTCTAGCAACCATGCACTAATTTGAATAAGAGACTGGAATATGAATAGGAGAGGCCTGCATAGAAATATGAGTAATGAAAAAATAGCAATAATACATTTGTAGTCTTGCAGAACATTTGTTTTTTTTAGATGGGGTCAGTGACCCCCATTTGAAAACTGGAAAGAGTCAGAAGAAGAAGGCAAACAGTTTAAAGAACTATAAAAAAGAAAAAATGAAGGCCAGTTGAAAAGCTGCTTAGAATTGGTTGTTCTAGAATATACTAAAATGTAACTTAAAGGTGAGCCGCCCCTTTCATACCTTTAAAACACAGCAAGGCATTATAGAAATTGCTGCAGAAAACATAGCAGAAGTATGTACGATAGTGTAGAAAAGGAATGGAAAATAACCTGACCTTGATTGTCACGTTGCCTTTTGTCACTTTGCGCATGTTGAACCCAACAGTCGGTATCATGTCCTCGCTGAACTGACCTGACTGGGGGGAAAAAAGGATACAACTGGTGAGACGCAAAAAACATTGACATTTATGTCACCCATTTATCACGATTCTGATACTTATTATGTAGCCATGATCAAGCGACATGTTGTATAAGTGGCACCTGAAATACCAAAGTGCTGCTCTGACAGCTAAAGTGCAAGGTCAGCTATATTATAACTACAGGTATAGGATTCCTTTTCCACAAACCCGTTATCCAGAAGGTTGTAAACTACACATCTTCCACAGACTCCATAATAAGCCAACAATTTATTTTTTTCCAAATAATTTCACCTTTCTCAGTAAAAATAATATAAGTACGGGACCTGTTATCCAGAATGCATGGGACCTGGGGAATTCTGGATAATGGATCTTTCTGGAATTTGGAACTTCATGCCTTAAGTGCATTAGAAAATCATGTAAACATTCAATAAACCCAATAGTCTGGTTTTGCTTCCAATAAGGATTAATTATATCTTAGTTGGGATCAAGTACAAGCGACTGTTTTATTATTACAAAGAAAAAGGAAATCATTTTTAAAAATTTGGATTATTTGGATAAAGTGGAGTCTATGGGAGACAGCCTTCCTGTAATTTGGATCTTCATACCTTAAGTCTATTAGAAAATCATGTAAACATTAAATAAACCCAATAGGCTGGTTTTGCTTCGAATAAGGATTAATTATATTTTAGTTTGGATCAAGTACAAGCTACTGTTCTATTATTATTATCTCAGAGAAAAAGGAAATCATTTTTAAAAATGTAGATTATTCGGATAAAATCAAGTCTGTGGGAGCCAGCCTTTCTGTAATTCAGAACTTCCTGGATAATGGGTTTCTGAACCCCAGATCCCAAGCATTCAAGATAATAGACCAGACCAGCACACAGACCTGCTCATTGTGCATTCGACAGAATAACTGGATAATTGGTGTTCAGGCAGACAGAATACATACAAAAACAATACAGGTATGGGACCAGTTATCCAGAATGCTCGGGACCTGCGGTTTTCCAGATAGCGGATCTTTCCGTAATGTGGATCTTCATATCTTAAGTCTACTAGAAAATCATATAAAAATTTAATAAACCCAATAGACTGGTTTTGCTTCCAATACGGATTAATTATATCTTAGTTTGGATCAAGTACAAGCTACTGTTTTATTATTATCTCAGAGAAAAAGAAAATCATTTTAAAAAATTTGGATTATTCTGATAAAGCCTTTCCATAATTTGGAACTTTCTGCATAATGGGTTTCCAGGTTAACGGATCCTATACCTGTACTTGTACTAGAGGGTAGATGAGCTACATGAATCCATTTTGGAGGCAAAACAAGTCAATTGTGGTTCTGTAATGTTTACATGATTTTTAGCTGATTTAACGTATGGTGATCCAAATTATGGAAAGATCCCTTGTCTGAAAATTGAAAAACTCCCAGGCCCCAAGTATTCCATATAATAGATACCATACCTGCACACAGCTCTGCTCATTGTGCATTTGGCACAATAACTGGATCATTGGTGTCCAGGCAGACAGAATACATGGAAAAACAATACTTTGACTGTGCCACCCAAACATACAAGTGTATAAAGTAAAGCACACGTAATCGGAACATCAGAGGTTACACAAAGTACACATATAAAGACAGATTTGCCCTCGCATGACTTGAGCTGCTAAACAAATGTCAGCAGGTTTTTGGTGCTTGCACCATGGTCAGGAATATTGCTGATTATAACCACAGGAAGCTGCTGAATGACATCCATTCCATTAAGGGTTTTTTTCTGAATGAAATGACGCAAACTCTAAGGGGAAGATTTATCAAAGGTCGAAGTGACCCGACCCTGCAGCCCGCGACCCGAACCGCAACCCGCATATTTACCCACTTTCATCTGCTACCCGAGCCGGACCCGCAACTGCCTTATCCGCAACCCAACCCGAAACCCGCTGACGAGCGCTGGATTTGCCCTGAGGGCGCCCCATCCCTCTCAGAAGATTGCACACATGTGCTTCGTGTCAAGCTTGAAGATGCGCATTTGGCTCCTGTCACCTTGATTCCGGAGCACTAGCCGTTCGGCGCTAGTGCTCCGGCAAGAAAATCGCTTGTGCGGCTGGACGGCATGCCCTTAATTGATGCCGCCCTAAGCCCGGGCCTTTGCGGCATCGCCACGAATGGGCCTGCCGTCGACCACCATCAAACAGGAAGTGATGGTGCTGCAAACCGGAAGTGACATCATCAAAATGGGCAAGGACAGAAACAAGTTTTGTAAAACTTTAAAAGGAGTAAAATATAGACAATATTACATACTTACAAGATAAGAAATTTAAATGAGACCCACGACTCGTGACAGTCGGATGAAATCAGCTTCCACGTGCGACATTTGTATTACTTACATTAGATTCGCCGCATCTGACGCGACGCCTGCGCTTCCTTGCGTAGGAACAAATGGACGTGCACTGAAAATCCCTTTAAAGCTGCCACCCACTGAGCAGGGGGATTTTAATGGCCTGTCTAACTTTGCCCCCTCCCCCGTAATAATTATTACCAAAACCCAACATATTCTGCATAACAGTCCAAACTGTCCTGATTTGTGAACAGAAGCACATACTTACATACATACATACATACATACAATCATATACACATACGTTCATACATACATACATGGGCAAGGCCCTGGTTTATTTGATAATCATTCAGAGGGGGCAAAACTACTGCAATTTAAACTCCTGAATAAGTGACCAATCAGAGCTATTTCCAGGTTGCTATGGAGAAATTACCCATGGAGACAGTGAATGGCTACTGGCTGCATAACAAAAAATCATCTTTCTGAATTTGAAATGAGCCCATACCCCAACAGCAATGTGACAAATGGCCTACAGAAGGGACTAGACCATTGGCAGAAATAACAAGTGTGACAGCAGAAAAGCCACAGCCTAACCCTGTAATATTACTGAGGACAGCACTGAACTATGCTCCTCAAGCTGCCAGGGTAGGCCAAGTATCTAACTCCGGCTCTGAGAGTCTTTGCTGGACTACAACTCCCAGAATCCCGTCAGGCGACATTGTGTTCAACAACAGCCTCCGGTCTGTTCTCACCGCTATAACATTGACGAACGTGGTTTTTCCCGAGTGCTGGAGCCCGACCAGGGTGAGCTCCATCTCCTCCTTCCAAAAGAGCGAGCGAAACCAGTCCAAGAGCCGGGACAAAAGGGACATCATGCTGGGGAAGGCGACTAGTAGCAAAAAAAGACCCGGAGATGGACAAGGATTAGCTGGTGCTTTGATACCAGCTGGGGGAAGCGGTATTAGGATACACCGGAAGTGTAGGGCGCTGATTCGAGAAACTGGAAGCGGAAGGAACTACATGGCACTATTAAGAGGACTCCCCTCCCATGCCTACGATAATGGTACAACCCTGAGCGTACTGGGAGGTGGAAGGGTTGATTTGTGTAGCGATATGGGGGGAGAATTCTTATCTGTAAAAGTTCAGCATTCATCTACCTATTACAAGGGAAACAAGTATTTTTGGATTGCCCTAAATCAGTAACTTTTACACTTTCTGTGTCCGAGTCCCCCCTGTGCATAACTGCCCTGTCAGCTGAGCTTGCCCCAATTTACAGGCTCTGTACCTGGTTTTAACACTAGGAGGAACATTACATAGTTAAATTGAAAAAGTGAAAAAGATCAATTCCATCAAGTTCAACCCCTTCAAATGAAACCCAGTATCCACACACACACCCCTCCATACCTCACATAAATTATATATACCCATATCTATACTAAGGGGCAGATTTATCAAGGGTCGAAGTGAATTAGAGGGAATTTTCTAAGTAAAAAAATTCGAAATTCGAAGTAATTTTTTGGATACTTCGACCATCGAATAGGATACTACGACTTTGAATTTACTTCAAATTAGATTCAAAGTAAAAATCGTTCGAATATTCAATAATCGAAGTACTGTCTCTTTAAAAAAAACTTCGACTTCAATACTTCGCCAAATTAATACCGGCCAGTTGGCAACCCTAGTTGCACCTCCCTTTTTTGGTTATGATTATACTTTTAATATGGGAACAAATGTAACGATTCTGGGAAAAAATACTCATGAATCAAACTTTCAGCTTGAGAAGAGTTTGAGAATGTAGATACTGTTCAGAAATGTAGGCAAAAGCCTTATGCACTTCGTGCCACCCACAGCAAAAGAATGTAGTCTAAAATAGGTGCTAAAAATACATATTAATAACTCCCTATTTGTCACTGGCTTTTGGCTTGATAATTTGGGTCATAACATTTCAGGAATATCTCATAATTTCTTGTTTCACTGGAGAACCTACATCATGGAAGTACCTCATGGGGTATGTTGCTTCACCCCAACAGAAATAACCTCAAATGTTATTTAATATCACCATGATCCTGTTTTTTTACATGAAATGTAATCCGATCAGATTTTGCTATCGTCAGAAGTCATACATGCACTTTTGGGTATAATTTAACTGTAAATATGAAAATATGAAGAAAATTGGCACAGTTCGGGCAAAGTAGTGATGGAGAATAAAATTCTGTGTATGTAGATTCCCACAAGAGCCCCCCAGACTTGGATAGATTCTTTTCTCAAGCCTTGAGCTGAACAACCTGATTTGTTATAAAACCAGCTCTGTGTTCTCCTACATGTAACTCCCTTTTTACAAGCCCATAAAAACTCTGTGATTCCTTTGCTGGGAATTCTGACTGTTTGTGAATTCAGAATCCAGTTTTTGTCTAGTAAACTTTGACTTTTGCCTCAAGTGTGGCAGAATGTAGATAATGTAGACAAAAGCCTTACACATTTCATGCCTCAAAAGATTTAACCATAGACTGTTTTTTCAAAACTATAGGAAAGAAGATTAAGATAGGTGATACAAATACAGATTAATAGCTCCCTTTAATGCACTAAGTTTAACTTGATGAATCAGGCCATAACATTTTAGGCAAAAATCTCTCACATAGAAGATGAGAAATTACCTCAAATGTTATTCAACCTTTTTTGAAAGTCCTAAACTCACAATCTGCGTTACAGGTGATGTACCCATACTGTCAGACTCACCAGTATAATCCAGTCGTAGAACAAGCTGGAGCAGAAGATAATGAACCCACAAGCGCCTCACACAACCGCTACCCACTTGGAGTGGAACAAGGAGCAGGGTTGTGGAGAGTAGCCAGTGAGACGATAGCGAAGTACAAGGGATTAGGCGAAGGCGTAGTCAGGAGATCCGAGGTCAGAAGGCAGGCAGCAAGATTCGTAAACGGTGAGACAGGCAAGAAGGTCGAGACAGGCAGCAGTAATCAAATCCGGGTTCAGGCAAAGGTCGGTAATCAGGAATCCAAGAAGTTCAAGACGCTAGGGTTTCAGTTCAAACAACCTAATAACCAGGCAATGCATCACAGACTGGTTTGGGTTTAAATACAGATAATTTGGCGCCAAACTGGCGTCACTGCGCTGACGTCGCGGAACTGACGCCAGCACGTCCATCACAGGCGTTTCCGCCTACGTCCTTGCGCCCGCGACCGTCGCCGGCGCCTCCGCGCCCGCGACCGTCGCCAGCTCCCACGTCAGACGCCGACGCGCATTAACGCGCCTGCGCCGAACAGGACGCATGCGTGTGTTCTCACATTGCCCCCCATCAAGGAGCGGCCTCAGGACGCGACCACCAGAAGGCTTACCAGGGTAAGTTCCATGGAATTTCTCCAGCAACTCCGGAGCATGGATGTTAGATGCTGGTTCCCAGGTACAGGAGCCGCTTGCCTCTTAACCTGGAATCCAGGATCTCCTCAACCTCAAATTCTTCTTGACCGTCGACCACCACAGGTAGCGGAGGAGGAGCCGAACGCCCAGGAAATCGGAACGTTGAGGCCGGTTTCAGAAGAGCAGCATGGAACACTGGATGGATGTGCCAGGACGCTGGCAGTTTAAGCTGGAAAGCCACAGGATTGACTTGCCGAATAATAGGAAAGGGACCCAAGAAACGTTGACCCAACTTCCTACTGGGACAAGAAAGTTTAAGGTTAACAGTTGACAACCAGACACAGTCACCCACCTTGAACTCTGGGTCACCTCTCCGTCTCCGATCGGCGTAGACCTTGAAATTTTGTTGAGCCTTCTTCATGTTTTCCTGAAGTTTTTGAAAATTGTTGGATAAGAAAGCTAATCGATCCTTGACAGCAGGAACTAAAATGTCAGAAACAATGGCAGAGGGAAAAGTTACTGGATGAAGACCGTAGTTTGCGAAGAAAGGGGACTGATTGATTGAAGAATGATGGGCATTATTATAGGCAAATTCTGCTAGAGGAAGAAGATTCACCCAGTCATCTTGGAGGTATGAAGAATAGCATCTCAGATATTGCTCGAGAGTCTGGTTAGTTCGTTCGGTCTGGCCATTGGACTGAGGGTGGAAGGCAGAGCAAAGGGACACCGAAATTTTAAGTGCCCCACACAACGATTTCCAAAACTGAGATGTAAATTGCGGTCCCCGATCCGACACCACCTCATCCGGAAGACCATGAAGTCTTACTACTTCCTTAATGAAGGTATCATCAGTCTCAGAGGCAGAAGGAAGTCTAGGTAATGACTTGAAATGAGCCATCTTGGTTAAACGATCCACAAAAACAACAATGGTAGAACAATCACAGGACAATGGTAAATCAGAAATAAAGTCCAAAGAAACTGATCCCCATGGACGGGAAGGCACAGGCAGAGGTTGCAGAAGACCAATAGGCCGAGAATGAGAGTCTTTGGATCTAGAGCAAACTTCACAAGATGCAACAAATTTAAAACAGTCTTTAGCCATCCCAGGCCACCAAAATAATCTCTTCGCCAAGATAATGGTCTTCTTGATACCTGGATGACCCGCCAATTTGGAATCATGCACATTCTTAAGGACCTCTAAGCGCATTTGTTCAGGAACAAAAATTTTACCTTGATGAAGAAGAAGACCCTCCTTGGAGACTAATGATGGTTCAGAGATATTCATGGAAGAGTTTTTAATTCCATCTACCAGGGTAGACTGTAGCAGGAGAAAATTATTAGAGTTTAAAATTGTTTCAGGGGAATCTCGTCTTCAGAAGAAAACATTCGGGATAAGGCGTCTGCTTTAACATTTTTAGACCCAGGTCGGTATGTGAGATGAAAATTGAATCTCATGAAAAATAAGGCCCACCTTGCTTGTCTAGGTCTCAACCTCTTGGCTGAACGTAAATACTCCAGATTCCTATGATCCGTAAAGATGAGAATCGGATGTTTAGACCCTTCAAGGAGATACCTCCATTCTTCAAGTGCTAACTTAATAGCAAGTAACTTGCGGTCGGCAACATCATAGTTACACTCGCTCTTGGCCAACTTACGAGAGAAGAAAGCAACAGGATGAAGATCCTCCTGAATTCCAGTTCTTTGCGACAACACAGCTCCCACCGCAAGTTCTGAAGCGTCAACTTCCAAAATGAAAGGGAGGGAAACGTCTGGATGGTGAAGAATTGGGCCTGAAGTGAAGAGAGCCTTCAGCTTCTCAAAAGCCGCCTGAGCCTGTGGCGACCAACAAAACTTCAGATTATTACGAGTCAACTCGGTAATTGGGAGAATGATTTGGGAAAAATTTTTTATAAATTTTCTATAAAAATTTGCAAAACCAATAAAACGTTGAACCGCTTTTTTGGAAGATGGAATTGGCCAATCAAGAATTGCAGAAATTTTCCTGGAATCCATCTGAATTCCCTGAGGAGAAACAAAAAAACCCAAGAAGTCCACAGATGTTTGTTCAAAGACACATTTCTCGATTTTAGCATAAAGCTGATGAATGCGCAGACGAGCCAAAACTTTCTTTAAATGTGATCTGTGTTCTTCCAAAGAATTAGAAAAAACAAGGATATCATCCAAATAAATGATGACGAAAATATCAAGGAAGTCTCTGAATACATCATTGACAAAATGTTGGAACGTTGCAGGGGCGTTGCAGAGACCAAAGGGCATGACCAGGTATTCAAAATGCCCATAACGAGTACGAAAAGCCGTCTTCCATTCATCACCTTCTCTTATTCTGACGAGATTATATGCGCCGCGGAGATCCAGTTTAGAAAAGATCTTAGCTTCCGCCAAGCGTTGAAAAAGTTCAGGAATAAGAGGAAGTGGATAACGATTTTTGACAGTAATCTTGTTCAGATCCCGGTAATCAATGCACGGTCTTAATGAATGATCCTTCTTTTCAACAAAGAAGATCCCGGCTCCAGCTGGAGAAGAAGACTGTCTAATGAACCCTTTGGCCAGATTCTCATCTAAATAAGAACGAAGTTCCGACAGTTCAGACTCGGATAACGGATAAACTCGCCCAAACGGAATTTGAGCCCCAGGAAGAAGGTTAATAGGGCAATCATAAATACGATGAGGAGGTAACTTGTCTGCCCCTTTTTTATTAAAAACGTCCGTAAATTCCTTGTAAGCTTGAGGAAGAAGATTATGAATTTCAGAGGCAGGGGATAGCGAACAAACTCTACTTGAAGAAGAAATACATTGAGAGGAACAAAAATTTGAAAGAAAGTTCACTTCGCCGGTAGTCCAGTTGATGGATGGGTTGTGTTTCTGCAACCAGGGTAACCCCAAGATGACGGGAAATAAAGGAGAAGAAACCACATCGAAGTTCATGACTTCAGCATGCCCTTTATTTAATACAACAAAAATTGAGACAGTCTCTTGCACCACAGGGCCTGAGGTAATCAGAGAACCATCTGCCACACGGAGAGCTATGGGGTTCTTCTTAGACTGGAGTGGTATCTGGAACTGTAGTGCCACCTTATTATCCAAGAAACACCCGCTGGCCCCAGAATCAAGGATTGCTTGAAGCTCTACCCGCTTGTCTCCCCACTGCAAAGATAAAGAGACAGTCAGGAGAGGCACGGGAACATGGCAACCGGAAAAGTCTCTTTCAAACATCCTCTTACCCGTTGGACGGATCGGACAACCTCGAAGCAAATGACCAGCTTGTCCACAGTAAAGGCAGAGATTGAGTCTGCGACGTCTGATCCGTTCCTCTGGAGTTAATGCCGATCTAATGGCTCCAATCTGCATAGGCTCTGGAGCTGCGCTGAAGACGGGCGGAGAGACAGCTGGAGGAAAAGTGGAAGGCACTCGAATAGGAGGTGGAGCGGTTGGTAACATCCAAGACTGAGGGAGAAGGCCTGCTTTCTCTGCCTGTTCTTCCTCTCTACGTTCTCTGAGCCTCCGATCCAGTTGGATGGAAAGAGAGATGAGTTCTTCCAAACTGTCAGGGATGCCAGTGCGGGCTAATTCATTCTTTAATTCGGAAGAAAGTCC
Organism: Xenopus laevis; assembly: GCF_017654675.1. Classification (NCBI taxonomy): domain Eukaryota; kingdom Metazoa; phylum Chordata; class Amphibia; order Anura; family Pipidae; genus Xenopus; species Xenopus laevis. Next base: position 109,181,640 of record NC_054378.1, on the reverse strand, counting down.
GAAGCGGTACTGGTTTTTAAGCGCTGCCGGGTTCCATTCCGTGTCATCTGCCCATTGCCGAAATTCCAGGGTGTAGTCTTCCGCTGGGCGGCCACCTTGCTTCAGAGCACGCAGGGAGGCTTCAGCGGTAGTTGCTCTGTGAGGGTCATCGAAAAGAACTGCCATAGCATCGAAGAAGGAGTCTACTGAGGCCAATACAGGACTGTGACGATCGATAAGACGAAAGGCCCATGTCTGTGGCTCTCCCGTAAGAAATGAGATAATCACCCTGACCCGGGTCTGCTCATTAGGATAAGTGTGTGGTTTGAGCGAAAACAGCAATTTGCAGTTGCTCCTGAAGTTCCGAAACATCTTTCGGTCGCCAGCAAACTTCTCCGGAAAGGCCACCTTAGGTTCCGAAATTTCAGAGGTGATCACCTGAACTTCCGTTGGAGCAGGCGGAGTTGCAGCGGCCGTGGAAGGGAGATGGGTCCTAATGTGCTCTTGTAGCTGAGTATAACCACTTTGCAGCTCCCGAACAGCTTGCGTGAGGGACGACAGTTGTTGAGTCAGGACAGCAAACGGGGACGCCCCTTCAGCTGGATCCATCTGGCCTGGTTATACTGTCAGACTCACCAGTATAATCCAGTCTTAGAAGGAGCTGGAGCAGAAGATAATGAACCCACAAGCGCCTCACACAACCGCTACCCACTTGGAGTGGAACAAGGAGCAGGGTTGTGGAGAGTAGCCAGTGAGACGATAGCGAAGTACAAGGGATTAGGCGAAGGCGTAGTCAGGAGATCCGAGGTCAGAAGGCAGGCAGCAAGATTCGTAAACGGTGAGACAGGCAAGAAGGTCGAGACAGGCGGCAGTAATCAAATCCGGGTTCAGGCAAAGGTCGGTAATCAGGAATCCAAGAAGTTCAAGACGCTAGGGTTTCAGTTCAAACAACCTAATAACCAGGCAATGCATCACAGACTGGTTTGGGTTTAAAAACAGATAATTTGGTGCCAAACTGGCGTCACTGCGCTGACGTCGCGGAACTGACGCCAGCACGTCCATCACAGGCGTTTCCGCCTACGTCCTTGCGCCCGCGACCGTCGCCAGCTCCCGCATCAGACGCCGACGCGCATTAACGCGCCTGCGCCTGCGCCGAACAGGACGCATGCGTGTGTTCTCACACATACAGCACGGCACACATCTGCCCTGTACTTGGTGTGCATGCAGGAATACTTATGCAGGCATGTTATAAACCTCAGCTGGGGTGGCCTAAAACATGTCATGTTAAAGGAAAACTATATCCCCAAAATGAATACTTAAGCAACAGATAGTTTATATCAAATTGAATGACATATTAAAGAATCTTACCAAACTGGAATATATATTTACATAAATATTGCCCTTTTACATCTCTTGCCTTGAACCACCATTTCGTGACTCTATCTGTGCTGCCTCAGAGATCACCTGACCAGAAATACTACAACTCTAACTGTAACAGGAAGAAGTGAGGAAGCAAAAGGCAGAACTCTGTCTGTTAATTGGCTCATGTGACCTTACATGTGGTTTGTATGTGAGCACAGTGAATCTTACGATCTCAGGGGGCGGCCCTTATTTTTTAAAATGGCAATTTTCTATTTATGATTACCCAATGGCACATACTACTAAAAAAGTATATTATTATGATAATGGTTCATTTACATGAAGCAGGGTTTTACACATGAGCTGTTTTACTCAGTATCTTTTAATAGAGACCTACATTGTTTGGGGGGTATAGTTTTCCTTTAAGCATTTGGAAGGCCATAACTTAAACTGAATTTATGTAAAGATATCCATCTTCCAAGGACCCAATATCTTTCTTGAGCAAGATTTATTTTACCCCGCAGGTTGATGTATTGACTGTGAGTGCTGGACTGGGATTCAAAATAGGCGAAAACAACCCCCCACCATGCAATTAAAAAGTGACTGTGAATGGCATTCTACAGCCAGCCCCTCTGGTATTTGACAGGATCCAAAGATTGTTAGTTGGCTTTATACAAGACAAACCTGCACTGGTAAAACTGCTGTGATTGCTTCAGAAACACTACTGTTGTTTATATACAGTTAGGCCCATTAAACTTAGGACAGAGACAACTTTTTTCTAATTTTGGTTCTGTACATTATCACAATGAATTTTAAATGAAACAACTTTCAGCTTTAATTCAGTGGGTTGAACAAAAAGATTGCATAAAAATGTGAGGAACTATAGCTTTTTTTTAACACAATCACTTCATTTCAGGGGCTCATAAGCAATTGGACCAATTAAAAAACTGAAAATCAAATGTTAATTTCTAATACTTGGTTGAAAACTCTTTGCTGGCAATGACAGCCTGAAGTCTTGAAATCATGGACATCACCAGATTCTGGGTTTCCTCCTTTTTAATGCTCTGCCAGGCCTTTACTGCAGCGGCTTTCCGTTGCTGTTTGTTTGTGGGCCTTTCTTCTGAAGTTTACTCTCCAACAAGTGAAATGCAGCTCAATTGGGTTCAGATCAGGTGACTGACTTTTACATTCCAGAATATTCCACTTCTTTGCTTTAATAAACTCCTGGGTTGCATTGGCTGTATGTTTTGGGTCATTGTCCATCTGTATTATGAAACACCTCCCAATCAATTTGACTGCATTTAGCTGGATTTGAGCAGACAGTGTCTCTGAACCTCAGAATTCATTCTTGTGCTTCTGTCCTGTGTCACATGATGGATAAACACTAGTGTCCCAGTGCCACTATCAGCCATGAACGCCCAAGCCATCACACTGCCTCCCAAATGTTTTATAGATAATGTGCTATGCTTTGGATCATGAGCTGTTCCATGCCTTCTTCATACTTTTTTCTTGCCATCATTCTGGTAGAGGTTGATCTTGGTTTCATCTGTCCAAAGAATGTTTTTCCAGAACTGTGCTGACTTTTTTTTTTTTTTTTTTTTAGCAAAGTCCAATCTAGCTTTTCTATTCTATTCTTATGAGTGGCTTGCACCTTCTGTATTTACTTTCATGCAGTCTTCTCTTTATGGTAGACTTGAACCTACCTCCTGGAGGGTGTTGTTCACTTGTTTGGCTGTTGTGAAGGGGTTTCTCTTCACCATGGAAATGATTCTGAGATCATCCACCACTGTCTTACGTGGACGTCTTTTTGCATTGCTGAGTTCACCAGAGCTTTCTTTCTTTCTCAGGATGTACCAAACTGTAGATTTTGCCACTCCTAATATTGTAGCAATTTCTCAGATGAGTTTTTTCTGTTTTTGCAGCTTAAGGATGGCTTGTTTCACCTGCATGGAGAGCTCCTTTGACTGCATGTTGTCTGTTCACAGCAAAATCTTCCACGCACAAGCACCCCCCTCAAATCAACTCCAGGGCTTTTATCTGCTTCATTGATAGACATAACAAAGGAATTGCCCACACCTGCCCATGAAATAGCCTTTGAGTCAATTCTCCAATTGCTTTTGAGCCCCTGAAATTAAGGGATTGTGTTAAAAAAAAGGCTTTAGTTCTTCACATTTTTATGCAATCTTTTTGTTCAACCGACTGAAAGTCTGCAGCTCAACTGCATCTGAGTTGTTTCATTTAAAATTCATTGTGGTCATGCAGAAGCGCCACTAGAGGGGGGCGGGCCCCGGTGCATGACGCACAGCCGGGCCCTGCCCCCTCCGAACGGCCGCATTTGTCAGCTGTGCTTGGTCTACCGGGGGGCCCTGGGGGGTGCGGGCCCTGGCCCGCTCGCACCCCCTGCTCCCCCAGTAGTTCCGCCACTGTGGTCATGTACAGAACCAAAATTGGAAAAAAGTTGTCTCTGTTCAAAAATGTATGGGCCTAAACTGCTGTGTAGCAATGGGGACCTCAATTCAAAGGAGAAAAGGCTCAGGTTACACAGCAGATAGCAGCTCTGTAGAACATAATTGTGTTACCTGTTATCCATTATTTAACCTGTGCCATAAAGCAGCTTGTTTATATGAACTATAGTAGTGTTTCTGAAGCAAACACATCAGTTTTACCAGTGCAAGGCTACAGTACATGATATTGTCATTACTCTAAAACACTTTTATTTTTTGGTGTTACTGCTCCTTTAAATAGACTGTGGTCTCCTCTGATTCATATATAAGGAAAGTTGTAATTAGCATTGGTCCAGTGCATTTCAGTAATTATAGCACCTTGTGACCATAGATTGTGAGCTCTGAAGTGGAGCCGAAAGGGGATAATGGGGTGTGTGCCAGCATTGCTGTGTTACTTTAATAAATACAATCATGCAGTGTTTTAAAAATCAGCATATCGCAATAGCCTGGCTAAAATTTATTAAAATATGCCAGCTATTTTTTCTCCTTTGAAATCTTGTAAAACTGGCTTAACGAAATTACTAAAACAGGTTGTGTCAGTCTAACTCTATTTGCTGTGCCAATTTGGAAAATTGCATTCCAAAAAGAATAGTTAAGGCTGCCATCGGGTGTGGGGAGATCCCATAAGGTTCAATGTGAAGGGGCAGAGCTTGCAAGTGTGTGGGCTTTGGGCACATCATGGACATGTTCTTGGCATAATGGGAAGTAGCTAAGGATGTGATCAGGCATGGAATCGAGTTGCACTTTTTAAAAGGCCCTTAGCTGGCAGAACCCCATCACTTTAAGGGCCCAAGACAAACCTGCTAAATAGTATGAGACGCCATTGTTTTAGTTGGGGACCCTAAGAATAGTACTATGCTCAAAAACATTAAAGGGATACTGTCATGGGAAAACGTGTTTTTTTCAAAATGCATCCGTTAATAGTGCTACTCCAGCAGAATTCTGCACTGAAATCCATTTTTCAAAAGAGCAAACAGATTTTTTATATTCCATATTGAAATCTTACATGGGGCTAGACATATTGTCAGTTTCCCAGCTGCCCCCAGTCATGTGACTTGTGCTCTGATAAACTATAGTAACTCTTTACTACTGTACTGCAAGTTGGAATGATATCACCCCCTCCCTCTCCCCCCTCAGCAGCCTAACAACAGAACAATGGGAAGATAACCAGATAGCAGCTCCCTAACACAAGATAACAGCTCCATGGTAGATCTGAAAACAACACTCAATATTAAAAGCCAAGTCCCACTGAGACTAATTCAGTTACATTAAGTAGGAGAAATAACAGCCTGCCAGAAAGTAGTTCCATCCTAAAGTGCAGGCACAAGTCACATGACTGGAGGCAGCTGGGAAACTGACAATATGTCTAGCCCCATGTCAGATTTCAAAATTGAATATAAAAAAAAATCTGTTTGCTCTTTTGAGAATTGGATTTCAGTGCAGAATTCTGCTGGAGTAGCACTATTAAGTGATGCATTTTGAAAAAAAACATGTTTTCCCGTGACAGTATCCCTTTAAGGATAATTTCCATGAAAGTCTAAAGAACAAATAGTTTTTTTTTTTTGCTTTTCAGCAAAATACTGAGCAATCTAGGTTCCAAGTCCTAGAATTTATCCAGACACAGCAGAAGTGATGATGTCTCTGCACAGATACATAGAACGTACTTGGCAATTACAAAACTCCATTATGTAACCAGTCTCCATGTTTACTGGAATTGCTCCCTCCCTTTTCCAAACATAATTGAGCCCTAGGCAGTTGCATCTGCTTCTGTACTTACCCTATTTCCAGCCCTGGTTCTGAATTTGCCCCGGCAGGAGATTGTGTTATACAGTATAGCTAAAATGCAAACACCTTAGTAAAAACAGTTTTTCAAATTAGGATTATCTGGAAAGTCAGTGTTTTATGGAATATTTGCAAAGCACCATTGACTTTTTATTATTGTATAGATTTGTTGTAGGTAGGTATTTCTATTTCTGTATTTATGTAATCAGCTTGACCAGTAGGTGGCAGTTGTTGATTACCAATATCATGACTGTCAAGTGCACCCACCAAAGATATGTTTATAGATTCTCTGCAAGCTGCGCATACTTTTCGATAGGAAATAAGCACCTGTAGGTTGATATTAAGACAAGATTGTGACATTAACGCATATTAGTGCAACATCCAGTTGTTTAACTATTAGCTATTGCTTTCATTTTCCTAAAATGAAAGTGTTTTAAAGGAATGACAAGATCATGTACTCTTGCCCTGCACTGGTAAAACGGGTGTGTTTAACTATAAGCTGTTGTGCAGCCATGGGGGCAGACATTCGTGCACAGGATATTCAGTAACAGATACGTTTAGAAGAATCCAATTGTATACTACAGAGTGTATCTGCTATCTGCTGAGTATCCTATACCTTTCTCCCTTTTCAGTTTTAAATGGCTGCCCCCATGACTATATATATACTACAGTGGAGCTTATGAGGAAAACACACCAGTTGTACCAGTGCAGCGCAACAGAACATTATATTTTCATTACTTTAAAAGGCTTTCAGTCCTTGGTGTTACTGTTCCTTTAAGTATAGACCCAGCACTTACTGACACCCAAAGGTGGTTTTGTAGCTGGGGGTGCCAAAATTCTATACTGGTGACCAGGTCTGAACTGGGAGTCAAAATAAAATCTTCTATATAGTAGGGTCTCTTAGTAGTACAATGGTTACTCACCACATCAAGGAAGTGGCCCAGGTGCACCGCCCTGGGCCCTCAGCACAAGGGGCGGATAAACCGAAATCTCGAATAGAAGCAGGCACTCAAGGGCAAAAACTTCCACCAGGCAGATGTTCCAAAAGTGAAAAAGTTTATTGTGTCAAAACAGCCTTAGTCAAAATAAGCCCTGGTATTTCATTTTTGCAAGTTTCACTGGATCGCCCCATGTAAAGTGTTTTACATGCAGCAACTCCAGTACCGACAGTTGCCAAGGTATTTGCCTCCCATGACAAAGTGTCACATATGTCATTGCCCTCTAAGGTCTACCTGTCACTGGTCATCAGAGTAGTGAAAACAAGGGAGGTGACAAGAGGACAGTGGCATTGACTGGGAATGCCCTCTTGCTGAGAACCATGTTGATCTACACGCCCTGTTTCCTGTTAGTTTTGAAGGAAAACTAAACTCTAAAAATGAATGTGGCTAAAAATGTCATATTTTATATATTGAACTTATTACACCAGCCTAAAGTTTCAGCTTGTCAATAGCAGCAATGATCCAGGACTTCAAACTTGTCACAGGGGGGTCACCATCTTGCAAAGTTTTTGGACACTCACATGCTCATTGGGCTCTGAGCAGCTGTTGAGAAGCTAAACGTAGGGGTCGTTGCAAATTATCAAGCAGAAAATGAGGTTGGCCTGTAATATAAGCTGATGCTACAGGGCTGATTATTAAATTCTCATGCTAGGTGCACTGGTTGCTAGTGATGGGCGAATTTGTCCCACTTTGCCGAAAAATTTGCGAACTTCCGCAAAATTCTCGAAATGGCAAAAAATTCGCAAAATGTTCCAGTGTCAGTTTGTGGGCATCAAAATAGACATGGGTGACAATTCAAATGCCAGCGACAATTGGATGCACATTAGTCAATGGGCGTGCGTTTAATTGTCGTCCGCATCAGAATTGTCACTGGCATCAAAAAACATTTACACCAGCAAATTTTTGCTGCAAATTCGCTAATTTATTCGCCAGCGGCGAAATGCAGAAATTTGATGCAAATTTGCAGCTGGCGAATAAATTCGCCCATCACTACTGGTTACTGTGCTGCCATGTAGTAATTATCTCTATTAATTACTTACTTATCAGCCTTATATTGTGACATTTCTATTGTATGTGTACTGTATATTGTGAGTGGGTCCCTAAGCTCAGTAAGTGACAGCAGCACAGAGCATGTGCAGTGAACCAGCAGAAAAGAAGATGGGGAGCTACTGGGGCATCTTTGGAGACACAGATCTTTACTGCTAAAGGGCTGTGGTTGCCTTGGGCTGGTACAGAAGCCCAAAACATAATGTACAACATTTCTAGCTACTTCTTTAGTTAAGCTTTAGTTCTCCTTTAATGTGACAGCCTTTATTGATATGCAAAAATAATAACTTGTATGTGTGTATGTATGTCTTTCTTATATACAGTAACTGTAACAGTACTGCCCCTTAGAGTTTACCCTGTTAAGCTGGCCATAGATGCAAAGATTTAGTCATACACGTTTTGTACGATTTTCAGACAGTCTCAGAATAGGCTCAGAATAATTATATCAACACTTTTCATACCATGACGGTCGGTCGTTTTGTCGGTCAGACGGGTCAGGAAATTTCTATCGACTAACAAGAATATCTTTGCTTGTATTGTATTGCCTATCTGACGGTATCCATGGGTGACTGTCACTACTATTTGTCAGACGTAACTTATGTATGATTGCTGTCTGTCAACTATTCAGGCCCGGATTTGCGGCAAGGCCGCATAGGCCCGGGCCAAGGGAGGCAAAGAAATAGGGGCGGCATGCCGCCCAGCCGCCATTCAACTGCACCAGCTGCGCCGGCGTTTTTTCGCCGGCGCGCTGGGAAGGCGGGCGCTAGGACCGCGCGGTCCGACCAGGCGGCCTAGGGGCGCGCAAAAGTTAAATCCGGCGCTGCAACTATTGGCCAGAAGATTTGTTATTTTCCTACTTATTTTAATCTGAATGGTTAGTTGTAGATCTTTGTACAACAAAAGATTGTTCGTTTCAATGCAAAGAACAAAATCTGCGCAGCTTTGGGCAGCTTCAGTAACAAGCGCTGGAACTGGTGATTCGTGATCAAACATGTGCGTATAGTTAATTCAACCATGAGATTTTTCTCTCTAACAAATCCTGTATCTTATGCAGCTAGCTTCCTTATGTGCCATTGTATTGGCCCCGGCACACAGGCTGTGCATTATTAAGAGCACCTGCTCTGAGGCTTTATTGCATTATATAACAGCCGTGTATGCTGCATCTCTTGAGCAACAATCTTTTCTTTACAATCTCATTGTGTGAGACTGTAACCGTGTCCTCCCTGCTGACTTAGTCCCCTCCTTGTTATTATTTTTAAGCTTCAGCAGGCAAATGAATGGGTCACATGGATTACACGTGCCCTGGTCGTGCTCGTTTGAGCAGTAGAGGGAGCACTTGGCAGCCTTCTCTGTCTCCTGCTCAGACCACTTTTTGGTCCCTGACGCATATCACTGGATCTTGTTATCCACCCACAGAGTGTGTGAGTCACTTCTACACATTCCTGCCTCCCCCTCCCCAGGACAAACAACCCGCAGACAGTGTCCCTGAGCGCCAGGAGGCACCGGCACTGAGCCAAACTTGGGCAAGATCTGCCCACGTCACTTCAAAATCCGACCATGAAGGAATCTTGTCGCCAACAACATACATATACGGAGCTGCTTAAGTGTCCTGCGTGGCTCAGTCACAAATCCAAGTGCTGTGTTAAAAGAGGAGAGGCGTTTATGGGCAAGGGTATCATGTATAATGAGTGATAAAAGCAAAGGCGTTGCAGCAAGGAGATCTTAAAGGGATACTGTCATGGGAAAAATGTTTTTTTTCCAAAAGGCATCAGTTAGTGCGGCTCCAGCAGAATTCTGCACTGAAATCTGTTTCTCAAAAGAGCAAACAGATTTTTTTTTATATTTCATTTTGAAATCTCACATGGGGCTAGACATATTGTCAGTTTTACAGCTGCCCTCGGCCATGTGACTTGTGCTCTGATAAACGTCAGTCACTCTTTACTGCTGTACTGCAAGTTGGAGTGATATCACCCCTTTCCCCCCCCCCCAGCACCATTGCAACAGAACAATGGGAAGGTAACCAGATAGCAGCTCCCTAAAGCTGGCCATAGACGCAAAGATCGGATCGCACGAATCGAGGATTCATACGATTTTCGGAACGTGTGTGGAGAGTCCCGGCATTTTTCGTCCGGCGGAGATCGGTCGTTTGGTCGATCGGACAGGTTAGAAAATTTCTGTCGGCTGCCGATAATATCTCTGCGTGTATTGCCGATCGTACGATTTTCAGTGGGAGACTGTCACTAGCTTTGGTTGGACATAGATATCGTACGATTGCTGTCAGGGGCAGAACATTGCTGATCTGTTCTTTAACTAATCTGACTGGTAAGACTTTGATCTGAATGGTTAGTGGCGGGTCGGGAGATGGGAAAGTCCAATCGTACGATGATTCGTACGATCGGATCTTTGCATCTATGGCCAGCTTAACACAAGATAAAAGCTGCCTGGTAGATCTAAGAACAACACTCAATAGTAAAATCCAGGTCCCACTGAGACACATTGAGTTACATTGAGTAGGAGAAACAACAGCCTGCCAGAAAGCAGTTCCATCCTAAAGTGCTGGCTCTTTCTGAAAGCACATGACCAGACAAAATGACCTGAGATGGCGCCTACATACCAATATTACAACTAAAATACACTTGCTGGTTCAGGAATGAAATGTTATATGGTAGAGTGAATTATTTGCAGTGTAAACAGTGTAATTTAGAAATAAAAACTACATCATAAACATCATGACAGAATCCCTTTAAAGGGGCGGTTCACCTCTACATTAACTTTCAGTATGCTATAGAATGGCCAATTCTAATTTCAATTGGTCTTTACTTTTTTTTAATTTTTTTTTATAGTTTTTGAATTATTTGCCTTCTTCTTCCGACTCTTTCCATCTTTCAAATGGGGGCCACTGACCCCATCTAAAAAAACAAATGCTCTGTAAGGCTACAAATGTATTGTTATTAATACTTTTTATTATTACTCATCTTTCTATTCAGGCCTCTCCTATTCATATTCCAGTCTCTTATTCAAATCAATGCATGGTTGCTAGGGTAATTGGGACCCTAGCAACCAGATTGCTGAAATTGCAAACTGGAGAGCAAGATAGCTCAAAAAAAACCACAAATAATAAAAAATGAAAACCAATTGCAAATGGTCTCAAAATATCACTCTATACAGCATACTGAAAGTTAACTCAAAGGTGAACAACCCTTTATGACTCTGATGAGAGTCTGATCACAAGAGCTGGAGGGTCAGGAGTTTAATTTCTTTATCTCATAAGCAGTAAGCGATAGTCATAGGATTGTCCAGCTGCAGCCATATTTTATGCCAATAAATGTTCCCCATTATGCACAGCAAATAAGCGAATCTTTGACCAATCTGACCACACAAATGCTGGGCACAGTTGGGCTGCTGTATCCTTTTGGGTGGAGTCACATGGCAACCTTTGTAGACCCATTCCAAGCTGTATTGTGTCCTTGGGAAAACACCGGATCAATATCAATATCAGACTGAGCCCCAATCGCAGTGGCGGATTAATGAGATGTGAGCTACTTACACAGGCCCCTTCTAGGCTACTCCTGGGTCCGAAAGCTTGCAGATCCAGGAACCCATGCAACCAAACTCTCTAAACTGGGTCGTGTTTGACATGCACCAGTGATGTCACTGGATCCACACACATCTAGACGCATACATGCACTTTACCTCTCAGCTGGTGCACGCAACCAGACCCAGCAGCGCAAATAAAGAGAAATATTTAAAGAAAATAGATATAATACTTGAAAAAGCTAGATGGGCCCCTGATCAGGGGCGTAACTATAGAGGAAGCAGACCCTGCGGCTGCAGGGGGGCCCAGGAGGTATAGGGGCCCCATGAGGCCCTAATTTATATACAATTTCAATAAATATTGGAGAAACAAGTCAACCTCAAAACATTTTGGGGGCCTGAAAAATAATTTGCTGTGGGGCCCAGTAATATCTAGTTACGCCACTGCCCCTGATCACACCCGGTTGGTGCATTAATCGGCCCCTTCAAATGATGATATTGATTGGGGGCTTAAACTAGTAATATATGTAATATGCCAGAGAATTGTAGAGAAGGGAAACCGGATATATTGTATTCAAGGACAAAACAGTGTTGCCTGCAGAATTCCCATCAGCTGAAGGAGCTGTATCTTATAAACACATGGAACACAGGAAAGGATTATAGAAAAGAGTGCATTTTTAAAAAAAACAATAATTACATCGCCAGGACATGCAACCCTCCTGCCAATAGAGCATACTGCCAATAACAACTTTTCTCCCGCTCACAACATGTCAGAATAGAACCACACTGGGGACCCCAGTGCAAGTGCTACCCCTAAAATCTTGACAGCTTAGTCCCAGGCCCGTGCAGCCTTCAGCTGCTATTGGACCTTCATGTATTTCATGCATTTACTTTTTTGTTGCTCATTAATAAAGTGCAGGGTGCAAAAATCACATGCAATGCACCATGTTTAATGTATCCACAACGCAGCATTATATTGCAGAAGGCTCCCATCGTACATGCATTTCACTGATGCTGATTTGTGTCCAAATTGGTAAATTGCTCACGAGTTGCAGGCAATATGGGTCAATGTTGTGTCATTTCCAGCGCAGGAACCAAGGCTAGCCAGCCATTCATTAGGTGCAAGATGGGTGCCCTGTACTATGCCCAGTGTTGACACAAGCACCTTTGTGAAACATATATGTACAGATGCAATATTTCATGCATTTTTGCCCTTTGCACTGCACCGTGCGATTGTAAATGAAGCTTATGTAATGTCTCTATTAATGAAGTGAATATGTATATATTAGCTCATATCTCACAGCCAGTGTCGGACTGGTACACCAGGGGCCCACCCAAAAACCTTTGACTAGGGGCCCACCAATTAATCTTATTCCTCTCCTCACTCAACCTCTATTCTCCTAGTCTCTATTGTTTACATACTATAATCAAATATTCCATCTATTTTAGCCTCTTTGTTCTTTGTTTTGGCCATTAAATAGGCCACATGTCTAGCAGCATAAGGGCCCACTGACACCTGGGCCCACCGGGACTTTTCCAGGTATCCCGGTGGGCCATTCCGACACTGCTCACAGCTCAGCCTATAAGCACATTACATCTGGTAAGTAGGCAATTCTGAGGCCATAAAACGTGCATGCTTCTGTTTATTTTAGCAGACAGTCCTAGCGACCGTGTGCCACCTCCATACACAGAGCCAGTATCAGACAGTACAAGCCGCACCCTATAGCAGCAGATAACCCGAATCGGTAATAATGCAAGAGTTCACCCCAGTGCACAAGATAAGCATACAGCAGCCTTGTGATGTTGCAACAAGGGCCACAAATGTGCGACTCTCTGCTGTCTGTACAGCACTTCATGTTGTATATGTTCTACCACCAATGCTAAGATATTCTCACATCATATCTCCTTGGGTGCCATCATTTTACATTTATGGGGGCTACTGGTTTAGAGGGTGTTTTTGTGCTACTAACAAAAATGGTGGTGCTTAAAGGAGTGTACACCTTTATGTTAACTTTTAGTATATTAATTCCAAGCAACTATTCAATAGATCTTCATTTTTTCTTTTTTATAGTTTTTGAATGATTTGCCCCTTTCTTCTGCTGTTTTCTAGCTTTCAAATGGGGGTCGCTGACCCCATCTAAAAAAACAAATGCTCTGTAAGGCTACAAATGTATTGTTATTGCTTTTTATTACTCATCTTTCTATTCAGGTCCTCTCCTGTTCATATTCCAGAGTCTTGGACCCTACCCACCAGATTGCCAAAACTGCAAACTTAAGAGCTGCTGAATAAAAAGCCAAATAACTCAAAAAAGACTAATAATAAAAAAAACCTGTCTAAATTCCCAGATCTGTCTCCCATTCTCCTGACACTCTGATGCATTTTCCCAGCCGCTCTCTTACCTGCAGCGGGGAAACAGAGCATGTTGGCACTGGGCGGATAGTGGGCGGAGTCTAGGAGTGAGAGTGGGCAGAGTCTGGGCGGTAAGTGGGTGGGAGGATAGAGATCGAATGCGCTGGGCCACTCTGAAGATGTTTTTGCAGGGGGGCCCAGCGCACTCAAGTTACGCAGCTGATGCATCTGCGGTTGCTATCTGGCCGGTATTTTACCCGACTGGCCAGTAAAAATGACGGTTGATCCCAATGTTATTAATAGGGAAAAAAGATAAATATATAGGAAGGGCGGTATTTTTTTCCAGAAACTGTGGCAACCCTATCTGCACCTGATTGTTCAGGCCACTGTCGCTGACATGCTCCAGGGTTCCCATGCGTCAATAGGCGCAGCTCATGTAATTCATCCAAACAGACTGGCTCGGCGTATTTACCTTTCACACCAAAATGCGCAAGTGCAAGGAGCAGTTTTAGACGCAAGTACTTACAGTATAGTGAATGGCAGATATTTGTGCAAGGACTGTGGCAGACTTTGCGCGACTGCAACTGCGTGAGGTAAAATGAGCCCTAATCCAAAGATCTCTATGTAAAGATGCAGTCATTGGATTTGCTTTGGGTTGGACGTGTGAGATTGTGGGTGGGTTGTGTAGTTTCCTATAGTGAGGCCTCTCCTGTGCTGATTCATAGTGCAGACAAAGCCACACACGCTGCATTCCCAAGCAGGATGTGTTTCAGTCAGAACTGGAGGATGGGGGAATTCATGGGCGAGGTCACAGGAACCCTCTCACCCGGATGACGGGAGCTCGGTCAAGGCTGTGTCCCAAATACAGCAAGTCTGTGCCCATAAAGGGTTGGAAGAGGCCTGGGAGAGCTGCACACACTCACATTCGTGAATGACCGGGAAGGAGGGGGGGAGTAGAACAGCTTGTTACCAGAACTCTCACTTTCCTGTCACTTTCAGCCAACCCCTGCCTGATTCCCATTAACACACACTCACACTCTCACAAACCCACAGACACTCACTCACTCACAGACACACACATACACACTCACTCACATACACACACTCACTCACAGACACACACTCACTCACAGACACACACACACAGACACACAGACAGACACACACACGCACGCACTCTCTCTCTGAGGGAGCCGGGAACTCTTCCTGTCAGAGCCCAAAGGGTAAAAGGGAGATACGGGGGCACACAAGGTAGCCAGATCAGTTTACCAGTCACGTAGGCAGCATTCATTGCGTTATGACCTTTTAACTCTTCAGAATATGCACCGGGGAAGTATATCACGTACCCAGAGCACTATACAAGGTGTCCTGAACCTGTCGGTACTAGGACTTGACTGGCATTTATAATAGGCCCTGGCATTTCAAGTACACAGAGACCTAAACAGCCCCCACAGGCCCACTAAATAGTGACTATGGCATAGGGTTGCCATCTGTCCGGTTTTGACCCAGACAGCCCTGTATTTTAAAGGGCTGCCCTGTCAAAACTTCATGGCCGGAACCGGGCAAGATTCCCCATGATTGACATGGCGATCAGCCAATCGCCCTGTCATAGCCCCGCCCCCAACATCACGCCCCGCCCTGCCACATAACAGCCCCACCCCCTGCCCAGTTGTCACCACCGGGAAAAAAGTGGTAGCCCTACTATGGCAACTTACAGCTTGCCAGTCCAGGCCAGTGTTGGCTTCGCCGCACTTCGCCAAGCGTTGATTCGCCAGGGCTGCGCAAATTCACGAAGATCCAAAGTTGTGCACAAGTTACCGACCGTTTGCAAAGTTGCGCTAGCAATGTTACAATCAGCGGTTCGAAGTAACACTAGTGACGGCAAATTTGCATACGGCGTGCAGTTAAAGTACAATGGCCGTATATGCAGCAGCAAACACATTACACTACACAAGACCAGGGAACCTTAATAAACGTGTTCTAATGCCCTACACATGTGCCCACAATATAATTTAGGTGCCTTATGTTATCAAATGTAGGGGGGAAGGAAAAAAAATTTAAATCTGTTTCAGCCTATCGCCCTATAAAAAGTAAAAGACGCCAGCGTTTTTTTTTGGGACCATCCCTATCTAATCTATGCACTTCGTCTGCGGAGGTGGCGAAGTAAAGTCTGGCGCAAGATGTAACGTTAACGAAAATCCGCAACTTAGTGAATTAGTAGTTCACGTCCCTTCGGCCAGAGCACAACTTCGCCTGGCGTAAGGGTGCAAAGTAGCGCTAGAGTAGGTCCACTTCGCTAGCGAATTTACGCCAGCACCCATTAGTAAATCGGTGAAGTGGCAAAATGACATCATGCTGGCGAATTTTCGCTGCGTTAGCCACTTCGCCCTTTGGTAAATTTGCCCCACAGTGTTCCACCACACGCACATTTAATAAAAGGAGCAGTGTTCTACCAGGGTTGACAAATGCCATGGCAACTCAAGCATACCTCTCAACTGTCCCGTTTTTCATGGTACAGTCCCAATTTTGACAGCTCGGCCGCAGTCCCTGATTGTTACTGAAATGTTCTGACTCTCTCTTTGATCTCCTGCACTGAACAGCCAGAAAAAGATACAAAGTTTGTAACTTAATTGGCTTTTGGCAGAGAGCCCAGAACATTCAGCAGGTGAACTTAGATACATTTGTAACAATTTAAGATAAGCAGGTCTCTTGAAGAAACTGTGACTTGCAGTTTAAAGGGCAATTCACCTTCATTAGCAAAACTGTAATAACACATAAAAACCACAGAAATTTGTTTATAACCTGGAAACGGTAATTAGGGGGTGTGGCCACAAAAACGGGTGTGGTCAAAACAATTCACTGCACTCGACGCGTCAAATATTTTTGTCCCTCTTTCTATTTCCAAAATGTTGGGAGGTATGATTCAAGGGTTATGATGAGTTATGGATTGAGCATAACTAGAGTTATTTCCAAAAAAGAATGGTGGACGCAGCTGCTCCGTGTCACGTGTCCGGAACCACATGTACCACAGGGCCACACTGTTCTCGAGTGCTTTTAATGGGGGTTTTTCACCTTTAAGTTAACTTTTAGTATGATGTATAGAGTGATATTCTAAGACAGTATGCAACTGGTCTTCATTTTTTATTCGCAGTGTGTTTTTATGTTTTTTTAATTATTTCCTTTTTTGTACAGCAGCTTTCCAATTTAGAATTTCAGCTGTTATGTGGTTGCTAGGGTTCAAATTACCTTAGCAACCAGGCAGCAGTTTCAATCAGAGACAGGTATATGAGGAGAGGACCTGAACAGAAAGATAAGAAATAAAAGGTATCAATAGCTATGAAGTTGTAGGGATTCTGTCGTGATTTTTATAGTGTAGTTTTTATTTCTAAATGACACTGTTTACACAGAAAATAATTCACTCTACAATATAATATTTCATTTCTGAACCAATAAGTGTATTTTTTTAGTTGTAATATTGGCGTGTAGTCACCATCTCAGGTCATTTTGCCTGGTCATGTGCTTTCAGAAAGAGCCAGCACTTTAGGATGGAACTGCTTTCTGGCAGACTGTTATTTCTCCTACTCAATGTAACTGAATGTGTCTCAGTGGGACCTGGATTTTACTATTGAGTGCTGTTCTTAGATCTACCAGGCAGTTGTTATCTTGTGTTAGGAAGCTGCTATCTGGTTACCTTCCCATTGTTCTGTTGTTAGACTGCCTGGGGGGAAGGGGTGATATCACTCTAACTTGCAGTACAGCAGTAAAGAGTGACTGAATTGTATCAAAGCACAAGTCACATGACCGGGGGCAGCTGGGAAACTGACCATATGTCTAGCCCCATGTCAGATTTCAAAATTAAATCTAAAAAAATCTGTTTGAGAAATGGATTTCAGTGCAGAATTCTGCTGGAGCAGCACTATTAACTGATTCATTTTGAAAATACAAACGTTTTCTCACGACAGTATCCCTTTAAGCCAGGCCACTGATACTTCAACTAGAAACAGTTTACAGAGCTGTATGTGATCAGCTCTGGGATAGATGAGATATTAAAACATCAATGCAAATTTTCTACATGTGAGCCGGCATGCCTTGTGTTCTGCACGTGGCACACTCAGTACAGACATGGATACCCTGACCCTCTGGAGATCATATACTCACTTTGCATTATTAGTTCAGTTGCCCTGTAGAAAATCCAGACAAGGCTGAGTGCAGTCTGAGTGTGGTCTAATGTACCTCCCCAAAGGAGGAGGAGAACTAAAGCTTCACTAAAGAAGTAGCTAGAAATATTGCACATTATGTTTTGGTTACAGCCCTTTAGCACTAAAGATCTGTGTCTCCAAAGATGCCCCAGTAGCTTCCCAATAAGTTCACTATATAAAATATGTAGGGATGCACTGAATCCACTATTTTGTATTTGGCCGAACCCCCGAATCCTTTGCAAAAAGATCGTCTGAATTCCAAACTGAATCCTAATTTGCATATGCAAATTAGGGGTGGGAAGAGGAAAACATTTTTTAATTCCTTGTTTTGTGACAAAAAGTCCTGTGATTTCCCTCCCAGCCCCTCATTTGCATATGCAAATTAAGATTCGGTTCGGCCAGGCAGAAGGATTCGGCCGAATCTGAATCCTGCTGAAAAAGGCTGAATCCTGAATTTGGTGCATCCCTAAAATTATGGCATTTTTAACCATATTAATTGTTAGGGTTTAGTTCTCCACCCTTGGTGGTGCTATATCAGATGGCAGAGAAGGCATAGTGATTAAAATGAATTAGGCAGGGTATACCCTAGAAGGAAGGGAAGGCAGGGAATGGTAATAATTAGCTTGTCTGTGAGTGAAAACAGCAATTTGACGTTGCACCATAGGGAGGTTTAACAGCAGAGGGATAATAGTGTTAGAGAGATGACTCTAACACTATGGAGCAAGGTGCATGATGGGAGAGTGGAGAAGAGTGCATGGTGTCAGCATGCTGCTGTTGAACAGTTGCCAGTCACGTCTCATTCCAGGAAGCAGGGGATAGATTTAGCTGTAGGCTGAACTTGAAAGCACCAGTCGGAAGCCTGACTATGTCAACATGTGCAGGGTGACAGCGAGGTGACACTGTCAAAACAAGTGAAGGGGAACTTAACTGTATGTCTGACTTCAAAGGGCCGGCTCTCCGGCACTTCCCCTCATTGCACTTCCCCCCCCCCCCCTGCAGGAGGTTCCTGAGAAGGGATTCATTGTTCTACACACCTGCCCAGAGTGACTCATATACCTGATATATTGGTCATATCAACCCCCGGAGAGACACTGGGAAAGAGGCACGAGTTAGAGGAGTAAGGACAGTATCGGACTGGGACACCAGGGGCCCACCCAAAAACCTTTAGATCAGGGGCCCACTCTAAGTATTATTTTCTTCCTCTCCTCACTCAACCTCTATTCTCCTATTCTATTTTCTTTACATACTATAACCTATTATTCCATCTATTTAGCCTCTTTATACTCCTAGAAATAGGGAATGGCCATGGAATAGACCAAATATTTAGAAGCAGGAGGGGCCACTGACACCTGGGCCCACCAGAGTTTTCCTGGTATCCCGGTGGGCCAGTCCGACACGGAGTATGGACTATTTGTAACCCTGTCTAACCACGTCTCAGTCATAACGAGAATAACTTTTGGCGACAATGGTCAAGAAATAAAGATTTTATTTTCCTCAAAAATATGAATACATTAAAATATGTGCTACTCCTGGAACTGCAGGGGGCACCTGATTACCTCCAGGTAGGTATGGAACCCAAATGAATGGAATAGTTCTATATTTTGAATATAAAGTGCAATATCCGTCTTCTTTTTCTGGGCTTTGTGGCTTGCAAAGAACATGTAGGCCCATTGGGCTTTCTGAAGGTCACTCAGCACTAATTGTAAGCGTAAGTCTTTTTTTTTTTTACACCCCTGACGTTCATCTCTGTTGATTTTAACAGCTTCCAAAAATCAGACAGAAGTTCAAGATAGAGGCATCTTCACGTGTCATCACTGTGTTGTGTTGTCCTGTAGTGTACAGTATAACACAATCATGAAAAGCATCCTAAATTACAGACAGGACCAGTGACCAGTCCTTCAGCTCCTCTCCTAGAAGTGTCCGCCTTTTCCTTGGGCCTCTTCTTTGGAGGCCGATACCCGTTTCATGGGCAACTCATACTGAGGAGCCAATGATCCTTCTTTGTTGGATTCTGCTGGTGGCATTGCCGTGGTTATTACCCTTATTGGGTCAGTCCTTAGGTTCCGTACCTAGGGTAGGCATTTGTTTGAGAGCTTGTAGCAGTGCAGAAGAATCCATGGATGATACAGTTTGTGGAGTAGCATGCTGAGCCTTAGACGTATCTTGACTCAACAGACCAGAATGTGACATTGGAGGATACATCATAGGCATTGACCCAGGGTACCAATACTTTTCCAGCATAGGAAGATAGGCATTGGCTGAAGGCGGTATTAAATAAAAGGGAAGGCATAAGGGAGGTTGAGATGGAAAAACACCCAAAGACGAGAGGTCACTACTGCAAAATCGTGTTTCCTCCTCTGATGCCTCGAACCTGGGTTTCTTTTTGGGTATCTCATCGTTTTCCTGTTTGATGATCCTTTCCAAGGTGGAGGCCTCTTCTTTCTCTGTAATCTCAGGATGGCATTCACCCCTTTCAGCCTCCCCACCGTAACCGCTGTCCGTATCTGTATCGGTCCCGCTCTGTTCTCCAGATGGGAGAGGGGCCGCACGACATATAACAGGAACACAGTTGGTTGCTTGGACCTTAGGTGCAGGTTTCTCAGTGAGTTTTGGAAAACTGGGAGAGCTCTCGCCAAGCTTTGAAGCCACCCGATGAAGATGGGCAACCAGCTCTTTTCTTTCTCCGCCCTGTAGGAAATGTAAAGCCTCCTCTGCACAGAGCTGGAACCCCGAATGGAACATTTCCTCTGCAGATATTCGGCTTTCTTCAGAAGGGGACCCTAATGGAAAGAGGAACAAATAATCAGAGGAAGAAGAATTTATGCTCATACAGCAGAGACCCAAACCCAGAGTTTGAGATTTATCAAACTCTGGCCTATTAAGAACTCGAATTTGCCAACTAAAACCTGCAGAATTGCGGTTTAAGGAGAAACAAACCCTTAATAAAAAAAACCCCTACCCCCCTACCTTACATAGACCCCCCTCCCTGCTCCCCCCCAGCCTGGCTGCCCACCCGAGCAAATGCCCCTAACGCTTTACTTACCCCTCTGTGCAGATTCTGTCCAGCAGAGTTCACGGCAGCCATCTTCTTCTCTTCGGAATGAGACCGGCGAAGTGGTGCATGCGCAGTTGGAGCAATTGTTTTGCGACTACTGCGCATGCACCGAAACTCACGAAAATTGCCTAAGTCTTATTCCGAAGATTACCGAAGAGAAGAAGATGGCTTCCGTGAACTCCGCTGGACAGAATCTGCACCAAGGGGTAGGTAAAGAATTAGGGGCATTTGCCGGGGGGGGGGGCAGTTAAGCTGAGGGGGGTCTATTAAGGGTAGGGAGGTAGGGTTTTGGTTTATTAAGGGTTTGTTTCCCCTTTAAGTCAATGAGAGAATTCCAGGGATCAATTTGGAGTTATTTGCAGCCTTCCTGACATTCGAGTTTTTTTTCAGAGCAAAAACTTGAATCGAGTTTTTTAAATCCGATTCAAAATCGATTTGAGTTTTTAATTCATCTGAGTTTAAAAAATGTGTTTGTTTTTTTTTTTAAATAAATTTCAATTGGTCAAATTTCGAATTCATGGGAGTTTTTAAAAAACTCCCATGAATTTGAAATTCGACCTTTGATGAAACGTGCCTCCCCGAGTAGGTTAGGGGCAATTAGTTAAGGTGTGAACAAGTAACACTTACCACTCTGAAGTGTAAGGATCTGTTGCTGTTGCTGCTCGATCAGACTGGACAAAGAGCGCATGTGTTTCAAGGTCAGCTCCAGAACCACGGCTTTCTCAAGGTGACCCAAAGTCTATTAAAAGATATGTTAGAATGGTTATCATACGGACACCGCTTACCATTTAGCGACGCATAACAAAACACTAAATTGAAGCTCTGTGATATGACCCGGAACCTCTACCCCCTTTAAAAATATAACACCCAATATACAGTCACATTCATAGATTATGTAAATGAAAAGAAATAGAGTAGAGTATAAATAGTGCGGTACAATTCCAAGCTGACTAATTGGTGCCTTCCCTGGCATTTGCTTTGTTTATTGTGTTTTGTGCAGACGACACCCAAACACCACCAGCTATTTCTGCTTAGTCCCCTACCAATGTTTACACATCACTTACTGTATTGTTATAGGGGAAATACCTGCCCTTTAAGGGGTGGTTCACCTTTAGTATGTTATAAAATGGCCAATTCTAAGCAACTTTTCAATTGGTCTTCATTAATAATTGCCTATTGTTTTTTTAATTATTTGCCTTTTTTATCGGCAGATTTATTAAGGGTCGAATTGAAAATTCGAAATTAGAATTTTAAATTTTTTATGGTCAAAACTGTCAAATTCGACTAGGGAGTTATTCAAATTCGAGTCGAGATTTATCATGCTCTGGCCCTTTAAGAACTCGAATTTGACTATTCGCCACCTAAAACCGGCCAAAATGCTGTTTGAGTCAATGGAAGACGTCCAGGGATCAATTGGGAGTTTATTTGCAGCCTTCCCGACATTCGAGTTTTTTTCCCCGAGTCAGTTTTCTGACTCGTTCCAGTTTTCTGACTCGTTACAGATTTCAAACAGGGGTCACTGACCCCATCTAAAAACAGTAGCTCTATAAAGCTACAAATTTATTGTTATTGCTACTATGTATTACTTCTCTTTCTCTTCAGGCCTCTCCTATTCATGTTCCAGTGCACTGTTGCTAGGGTAGTTTGGACTCCTAGCAACTAGATTACTGAAATTGCAAACTAGAGAGCCGCTGAATAAAAAAGCGAAATAACCCAAAAACTACAAATAATAAAAAATGAAAACCAATTGCAAATTGTCTCAGAATATCACTCTCTACATCATACTAAAAGGTAATGCAAAGGTGGACAATAGGGATGGGCGAATATGACCCGTTTCGTCAAATATTCGCCACCGGCTATGGGCGTCAAAAAAATTTACGCGAGACGCCATACAAGTCTATGGGCGGCATTTACGCGGCGAAACAAGGCGAAAAAATTCGCCCATCCCTAGTGGACAACCCCTTTAACCTCACCAAGATAGTGCAAGGATACACACAGCTACTGTGTTACAAACTAGTGGTGTATGACAAGTGTAGAGGCAGAATAATATAAAGATATATATCATTCTATGCACACACAGTGTGTACCCTGTGGTTTATCAGCTGCTTTCTGTGCACACACATGCACCATCACATGTCTGTTTAATATGTTTTAATGAGATAGGCCTGTAGCTGTTCTGTCTGACTGTGTGATTGTCACATTTATTTAGTGCGTCGTATCATCACATGTTTCTGTTGTGAGTCCATCACATGTATCTGTTTCATGGTGGTCACGTGCATTGATGCAGAGTTTTGTTTCCCGTGATTCCCGTTTGCGTGTAGCTTGGGATTATATTGGACCCATACATAATAAATGATCCTTGGAACATTGCATTGCGGGTCCAAAAATCATGGCTACTTGTGCCCCTGAATTTCGCACTTTGTACACTGAACTTGTTGGGTATATAAACTCATTAACATTAAAGGGGAACTATCGCAAAATGAAAATTTAATATAAGCGTCAGCATACTGAAATAAGAAACTTTCTAAATACAATCAATTTAATATTCTGCAAATAATCCAGTTCATCTTCACTATCCCTCTCTCAGCATCTGTTTCCCTTCATTCTTCATGCAGCCGTTGGGTGTCAGATATTCATTGACCGTTAGATCCAATATATCTTTTAAGGGGGCTCCTTTCCTAGCAGATGTATTAGAGCTCACTCAAATAACTGATTCCAGTACAAACAGAATCTAACAAAATAACTGCACAAATTCTGCATGTAGAGAGACATGATGTCTGGTCATTTTAATAGCGTGAGCTCGAATACACCTTCTAGGCAAAAGGAGCCCCCCCACCTATAAGATATATTTGATCTAACTGAATGAAGAGAAACAGATGCTGAGAGAGGGATAGTAAACATAAACTTAATTATTTTAGAAACAATGCAGAATTTTTAATTGATTGTATTTAGAAAGTTTCTTATTTCAGTATGCTGAAGCTTATATTAAATTTACATTTTTTTGATAGTTCCCCTTTAACATCCTGATCACCAACATTAGGTTTTTTTTTGACTGCAGAGAGACAATAGGTAACTTACAGTCAGTTTGAGGTGCTCTGGCAACAGGTCTTTGAGCTGAGCGATGCACTCGTTAATTCGATCCCGGCGCTTTTTCTCGATGAGCCGGTGTGGCAGCTTGTACGTGTCCTGCTGGAGAGAGGGGGGGAGAGGGGGGGGTAAGCGTTAGACACATTTATAATTAGGTGGCCATCTCAGCAGATACGTGTCATATTGGCTGTAGCAGGAAGGTTCCTACAGTAATTGGAGAAATGTACACAGCGCCCCCTTGTGTCGGTTTCACGGCCACTTGATCTACATGTGACAGTACACGTGAGGCAGGGCCATCATCATCATCATTCACACACTGTACAGAACAAGCGAGGCTTTGAGAGGGAGACACACACAGCACAGCATGTACAGACACACACAATGAATATTTTGGGAAGGGCAAATACGTAAACGCTAAAGGGTCAGTAAGGTGCAAAGCATATATATTTATTATACAGAAATTATCGCAGGGGGGAGAATGTGATAGAGACATGATAGGAGTTACTGGCAAATTTGGCACCAGGCACTGTATATACTGGAATGCAATGTCTGGACCCTGTAAGAAGTGTGAATATGTGAATACATATGCTATATAATCATGTCTCTGGTAGCAAATAATCATGTTCAGAAAGGCATAGGAGCTGTAAAGGAGAAACAAGAGCACATATAGGTGCCTAGTGTAGGGCAGTGATCCCCAACCAGTAGCTCATGAGCAACATGTTCCCCAACCTCTTGGATGTTGCTCCCAGTGGCTTCAAAGTAGGTGCTTATATTTGAATTCCAGGCATGAAAACCAGTTGTATTGCCAAACAGAGCTTTCTGTAGGCTGCCAGTTCACATAGGGGCTACCAAATAGCCAATCACAGCCCTTCGTTGGCATCCTCGGGATCTATTTCCATCCTTATGTTGCTCCCCAAACCCTTCTTACATTTAAATGTGGCTCACGGGTGACAAAGGTTGGGGATCCCTGGTGTAGGGTGTCGGGGTTACTTATACAGTAAGTTATACAGTAAGAACATGGGCGCAGTCTCACCTTGCTCTCCTCGCACCTCTTCACACCTTTCCTGTGTTTGAAGACGGGATACATATGGGACAAGTCCATCCTGTGACAAGCAAAGGCAAGATAAGGACCAAAGTAATTATATTGCTCACCCTAAACTCCACATTTTGAGAGAGAGAGAGGGGACAGGATACTTTCAGGAGCCCCAAACTCACTAGGGACATAGTAAAGGATAAATTGCTCATTAAATCAATATCTAGGGCAGCAGGTGGGACTAACACTTATTGACTGTTGTCCATGTTTAATGGTAACTCTTAGTATCCTATAGAATGGCTGATTCTAAGCAACTTTTTAATTATTTCTTTTCTATAGTTTTATAGCTTTGCAGCTTTCAAATGGGCGTCGCTGACCCCTTCTATAAAAAACAAATGCTCTGTATGGCTACAAATGTATTGTTACTTTTTTTTATTACTGATCCTTCTATTCAGCTCCTCTCTTATTCATAGTCCAGTCTCTTATTCAAATCAATGCAGGGTTGCTAGGGTCATTTGGACCCTAGCTACCACATTACTTATAATGCAAATTGAAGAGCCGCTGAATAAACAGCAAAATAACTCAAAAACCTTAAATAATAAAAAAATGAAAACTTATAGTCTCTACATTATACTAAAAGTTATCTCAAAGGTGAACAACCCCTTTAACACCCCTCGGGGCCCTTCTGGGGGTTCAAGGCTTGTCCTACTCTGGAATTAGACTTCATTTGAGATATTAAACCTGTTGATTAAAGAGAATTCTTCTGACAACCACTGACAGCCTTCAGCTACTGAGAGAAGAGACAGTTCCCAGTTCGAACCTCTCAAATCTGAGGAACGGGGGAGTCAAAAATGAGGGATGTCCAACCTGCAGCCCTTCAGAGTCCCTGGAGCATTTATAGAAAATATCTATAATAGTTTCAACACTATTAATCCTCCACCTACCCTCATGAGGCCCACTAGAATTCTGGGGGTTCATTAAAAATACCCACACCGCCTCCCCCCAATAAGCAGTGGTGAGTTCCAGCTCCAGGGCAACAGGTTGCTGGCAGTGGGTGCTACTACTTGGCAGAGGGGGGGGTAGGTCGTGCCTGGCATTCATTGACTGAACTTACCCAGACAAGGAAGCGGCTCTCTCCAGACAGGCACTGGGCATTCTGTCCATGGTACAATCCAGAGTGTGTGTATTCCAGTCAGTGGCGGAGCGAATGGACTCGAACAGGTCTGGTGCCAGTAGGTAAATGCTGCCCTGCTGTGCCTCCGCCTCTGGTTAAATGGAGGGAGCGGCCGTGTCTCCTCCTCCCTGTGACAAGCAGCACGCCCGGTGCCGAGTGAGACAGCTGCTGCCCCAGTGTCATATGAAACTCACGTGCGGCTCAACCCAACATCAGCTGCGGGAGGGGGTTGGGCCGGAGGGAGGGGGAGACTGGCACTGGAGCGGGAGAGGCAGGACACGAGGAAAGTATTAGCAGCCGCTGGGAACGCGACACAGACGCACCTGACTGATTAAAAGGGCAGTCCCTGAACTGCAGCAGCACCATAAGCTGCCAATAACACGTTTCTTACTCTTACATTTCCCTGCTCCCCCCCCGTCAATAGTGGAAGGGTCTGCCTCCCCTATCACTATAATTATTAGTATTACTCCATGGCAGTGTTACTGTACACCTTTAAATCAACTTTTCATTAGAATTTAGAGATTGATATTCTAAGACATTATAAAATAATTTTTTTTTTTTTTTAGTTATTTAGCTTTTTTTTTTTATTCAGCATCAGCTCTCCGGGGTTTGCAGTTCTGGCCATCTGGTTGCTAGGGAACACATTTCCCTAGCAACCAAGCATTGATTTTAATAAGAGACTGGAATAGGAGAGAACTGAATAGAAAGTTTTTGGGTTTTTTTTCGGCCTTAGTGAACATCTGCTTTTAGATTGGGGTTGGTGACCCCCCATTTAAAGGCTAGAAAGAGTCAGAAGAGAAAAACAAATAATTAAAAAAAAACAAAAAAAAAAAAAAAATATAAAACAGAAAATGTTAAGCCCAGATGAAATTTGCTTCGAAGTTGCCAAACTATAACATGCTAAAATTTTCGCGACACGATATCTCTTCTTCAGGGCGAATCGCCGGCGGGATGGCACTCTGAGTGTTTCATTTTCTGAAGTCGTCGGATTTCCTCGCGAGGCAACTGCGGAAAACGAAGCGCATCGATTGCCATCCCGCCGGCGATTTAGATTCTAGCCAGAAAAAGTCGGGAGATTTAGTCCCCCTAAAGAAGAGGAGATTTGTCGCTGGGTGTGTCTCTGCCCTAAAGATGAGCCACCCCTTTAAAGGAGAACTAAACCCCCCTGCAGCTGGGGTCCCCCATTAGCCCTGGAATGGCTCTCCCCACTGGTGACACTGACCTGTATATGTAGAACAGTGGAGCACAGGGGAGGCATATTCACCAGCCTCAGCACCGGAACTAGAGTGTGACGGGCCCCCCTGCAATGAAATCTTCAGAGGGGCTCCAATCCCCCATTGTCCCGCCCACTTCCCATCACTGACCCCGCCCACTCTCCATCCCCATCCCAGCTTGCGCTCTGCTTCCCTGAGTCAGGTGAGAGAGGCTGGGGGAGGGGGGGTTCTTGTTCACTATAGAGGAAGCAGACCCCTCTGTCACAGGGGAGCCCGGGGGAAAATGGGGCCCCAGACTACTTCATCTATAGTGAGCTGTTAGAATTGATACAATAGTTGCTAATACTCCAGAGATGCTGCTGAGAAATGTATCAACTAAGGGCACGGTCAGACATGGCGTTTTTGCGTTTTTTTTTTAAAAAAAGAACAGCCAGGCGTAAATACGCATAAACTGCACTACCACTGAAACTAATGGAAAACGCACTATGGCAATTCACACAGGGTGCGTGCAGGCTGAAATCCGCCACAGGACGCCAGTATTGGCGTTTTTTAGCAGAAACCCAATCCGTCAAGAAACTACCAAATCAATACACTCTATGGGATCTGCACGTTTGAAACCACACTTTGCGTAAATACGCAGTGTATTTTAAATATGGCGTCCAAATTCTCAATGAAAACAATGAGAAGTGCATGTTGGGAAAAGAATCCTACGTGCTGAAAAACGCATGTTGACGGTCGCATGTGGTTGCAGTGGCGTACTTTACGCCTGGCTGTTCTTTTTTAAAAAATGCAGCAAAAACGTCTGCCCTTGCCCTAAATGTTGCAAAATGGTAACAGTTCAGAGTCTGCGC
Source organism: Xenopus laevis (assembly GCF_017654675.1). Lineage (NCBI taxonomy): Eukaryota > Metazoa > Chordata > Amphibia > Anura > Pipidae > Xenopus > Xenopus laevis. Next base: position 109,153,474 of record NC_054378.1, on the reverse strand, counting down.
CTGAATTACTGAGCTGCCAGACTCAAACACCAGAGACATTACACGGTAAAAAAAATTAAAAGTAACTGAAAGTTGTCTTTATTTGTGGGGAACAATCTGAAAACAATTGAACTGAAAACAACCCCTTTTACGTAATTTCCCTTTCCTTTGGTTACAACTAGTCACACAAAGTGTTCCCGCCTTATTAAAGTGTTGAGTAAACCTGCTGTGATTTCTTTTTAATGACAAGACCAGTATGGGTGCAGTTTCCTCGTGTAGGCTCAGGCGATATCATTGGGGAGGCTCTACGTCCTGCTGGGGAAACGCAGGTGGCGAAATCTCAGAAGCAACATGTGTTCAAATCCGACAGTCGTATTGGATGCACGCAGCGATAACGACCGACATACCTATTACTTACCTTAGATTTGGCACATCCGACGTGACGCCTGCGATTTATCTCAGTGCATCGGAATGAATGCTATCGCAGCTAAAAGCTCTTGTGTAGTTCAACCCTTAAGGTGGTCATATATGCACAGATAATATCGTACGAAACAAATTTCCGTCCGATATTCGTTGCAAGTATGGTGGAAAAAGAGCCGACCGATATCGGCAGAAGACTTGGATATCGGTCGGCTCGTCGATCGGGCTGGACGGAAACTATTGATCGGGTGCCTTTGAAGGGACCCAAACATCACCCATTGTTAGTGCTGAATCGTCAGATACAGGTAGAATTCTATTGTTTCTACCTGTATATCTACCTGTATATCTGACGATTCAGCTCTACACATGTGTATTGAAACGAACGATCTTTCTTGGAAAGATCTTTTCCAAGAAAGATTGTAATTGTTACGTCTATGGCCACCCTTAGTATCCATTAAAAATGCATTACATTAGCATTGGAATATCATTGCAAATGTTTTTTTTTTTTAAAATAAACGTGTACTATATAGGTGGAGAAATATTGACTCAAATGTGACTTTTCATTGATTGCAAAACAAAAGTATCCCCCCCCATCCCATATTATTAAAATAAATTCGCAGAGTTAAATTGGCCGGCAAGAATAAACAAGACTTGATCTGGGTCGAGATTAGGAGAGAACTATCTGATAATCGGCGTCGAGTTTGAATTGCAAACCATGTGAATCAAACATTTTGGTCATGCACGGGTCCCTTTTTTGGAACCCATACCCTGCAATCCGCATTCTTACCTGATTGGACCCGCTACCCGAACTGACCTGGCAAGTACCTTATCCACAACCCAGACCTGTGACCCAATAACTATCAAGAATCGGGAAGTGCTGTCATTGTAAACCGGAAGTGACATCATCAGAAGTAGACATGATCAGAAAAAAGTGGTAAAAATCGATATTAAGAAGACCTGCGGCCCAACCCGCAAACCCGAAGACCTGTGTCAATATCCGCAACCGGAACTTCTACCCGCAGGGTAACCGACCCGATGCAGGACTCTACATTTTGGCCAAGGGAGGAACTATTCAAGAAATTAGGACAGAGCATTGAACTAACCCCCAACAGAAAGCTATAAGGGAGATTATATTCAATTGTAGGAGACACTAAAGGCCACACAGTGCTGTAACAAGTGGTTGAACAGGGATGCGAGTGCCAGGAATACAACAGCATGAGGTTGGTAGATACAAGTGTGTGCATATGGGTGCCTGGGGCTATAGTTACATTTCTGTGATCATACATACGACAATAAAAGAAACCCGCAAGACCAAGGGGTATATTTATCAAAGAGTGAAGTTAGAGTTCACCACCGTCCGCTAGAAAGATATACCGTCACTCTCATAGAAATGAATGTAGAGAGGCGGTATTTCACTCTAGCAGGCTGTGGTTGGCTCCAACTTCACATTTTAATAAATATACCCCCATAAATTGGCAGCTTATTTGCCCATGTACCGGGGGCTCCTGACAGTTTGACAATTGTCAGCCAGATATCAGTTTAGACATTTCCATTAAAGCATTTATATAATCCTCTCCTGGTGGTTTGGAACTGCTCGGAGGTCCATGATCAGATCCGTCTGACTTGATCACCATGCGGGTGGCCAAACTGGAGAAAGATCCCTCCTTTGGCAACCTCATCAGGTATTCGGTTATCTGGGAAGTTGGGCTGGTGCTCCCATGGGCTGAAACTGCTCCGGATTGGGGTCCTACTGTTAAGCACAGAGCTGACATCTACTTTGTGATCTTCTCTACATCTCAATCTGGGTGTGCAATAAAGCAAAAGGCTAAATTATGACGCAAAATGACGACTGTCTTCCCTTTTCTGCTCATGCACACCAGCCAGGAAGAATGAAAAAGCAATAGATTGTGTTGTGGTGCGTCTAGAGAAGTATCCCGAAAAGGTACAGTTTTCATGAGAACCATCCTGGGGTCTCAGATAATCAATTATAACAAGCGATGCCTTTACTTCTCCTTTAATTAAAAAATAGGCAAACCCTACAAGACCTATTTTGGCTCTGGTCAAGTGCAGGTGTATATTGGAGTTCCAGTGTCCGACCGGATGAATTAAATTAACCTACACTATTTACTGTACTGTACCTGATTATGTTTTGTTTTTTAAAGCTGTACAAGCTTGAACACAAACCAATGCACCAATCTGCATTGTGTCGCCATTTCAGTGTTTGCGGTTATTAGGGAAAATTTCACCTATTGCTATGGGGGTTGTTTAGGATCTCTCCCAGAGCTGGAGTGTTTAATCCTACACTTCATCAATGAAACACTGTGCACTAAGCTGGATTGTTTATCCGCAGAGCCTGTTACATAAGAGAAGCTGAAATAGTGGCACATGGTCAGCCTTGTGGGAAGGCGAAGGGGCCGACGTGACAGCGATTATTAACTGGTTTCTCAGCGGTTTACTCTGGGCACTTGGTATCAGAGGGGTCAACAAACTGCACAAAGTTCATTGGCTTTCCTGTTCTGCAGCTGTACCTCAACTACTGGGAGGGTTTGTTGGCAGATGTACTTTATCAACAGCTGCTGAGCCAACTCTTATAGGCACCATCTCTCCCTACTATACCTGTTATCCTACAGTCACACTCCCTTCCCAGAGACTATTATCCCACTGTTACTATAGACACCATGTCTCCCTACTATACCTGCTATCCCACAGTCACACTCCCTTCCCAGAGACCATTATCCCACTGTTACTATAGACACCATGTCTCCCTACTATACCTGCTATCTCACAGTCACACTCCCTTCCCAGAGACTATTATCCCACTGTTACTATAGACACCATCTCTCCCTACTATACCTGCTATCCCACAGTCACACTCCCTTCCCAGAGACTATTATCCACTGTTACTATAGGCACCATCTCTCCCTACTATACCTGCTATCCCACAGTCACACTCCCTTCCCAGAGACTATTATCCCACTGTTACTATAGACACCATCTCTCCCTACTATACCTGCTATCCCACAGTCACACTCCCTTCCCAGAGACTATTATCCACTGTTACTATAGACACCATCTCTCCCTACTATACCTGCTATCCCACCCATTATCGCATTCCAAATATCATTGTCACACTTAATTAAAATAACAAATCCGCAATATCTTAAATGTCCTGCCCATTAATAGCACACTGCAAATAGGAAGCTGCTCCTGACAATCTATTCACAACTATTGCAAAAGTTACCAAATCAATGCAAAAAAAAAAAAAAAATTATATATATATATTTTCAAAGAAATTTTGTTTTAAATACATAGTAACATAGTAAGTTAGGTTGGAAAAAGACACGTCCAAGTTCAACCTTTAAACTCTATTTTATCTAGGGATGCACTGAATCCAGGTTTCGGCCTTTTTCAGCGGAATTCGGGCAAATCTTTCTGCCTGACCGAACCAAATCCGCATATGCAAATTAGGGGTGGGGAGGGAAATTGTGTGACTCATATGCAAATTAGGATTTGCCGAATCTTTCACAAAGGATTCGGGGGTCTGGCCAAATACAAAATAGTGGATTTGGTGCATCCCTAATTTTAATCTGCCTAACTGCTAGTTGATCCAGAGGAAGGCAAAAAAAACCATTTGAAGTCTCTCCAATTTGAAAAATTCCTTCCTGACTCCAAAATGGCAATGGGACCAGTCCCTGGATCAACTTGTACTATGAGCTATCTCCCATAACCCTGTATTCCCTCACTTGTTAAACACCATCCAACCCCTTCTTAAAGCTATCTAATGCATCAGCCTGTACCACTGATTCAGGGAGAGAATTCCAAATATTGATAAGTATTGAAAAAAGGGCTCTCACATAGCAACATGTACTGTTTATATTAGTTATAGTTTTTATAGCTGCAGCCAAACTTCACCCACATACCAGTTCACATAACACTGCTGACACCTACATAAGTAGAAGGCTCTGAACACGTACATATTAGAAACGCCAGGAGGTTTTCTATTGTGAGACCACATGGGGGAGGAAATGGAGGGGGAATTCCAAGCAACTGTGCATCAAAACACAACAGAATAAAAAGGTCAGTGTGAGGGGGAAGTAAGTCAAAGACGTGTGAATGGACGGCTACAGCTAAAGCATCACTGGCCATTCTGGCTTAGGCTCCTCTACTAGTCAAGCTGCTACTTTCACTAGAAACAGGAAACCTCAGTTCCAAAGAAACTGGGTGAATTGTAACTTGTAGTTTCTACGAACGATCCAAGTATAGAGGAAGGAAAAGTAACTCCAGCAGTGTTACTGCAAACTACTTTTTATTCCGGGCAGTGGCAAACACAACATGTTTCGGGTTCAACACCCTCTATCAATCTATACTTGGATCGTTCGTAGTAGTTGCAGCACAGAGCAACCATTAAGGAATCAGACACAAATCGTTTGGAAAATTGTACTGACCACCACCCCCCTCTTCTATTTGGACCTGTAGATTCTAGTAATGCTGCTCTAGTAAGAGCTGCTTTCCTCGTACTGTATTATGTAACCAGAAAACAATTTGGCACCGGTCTCATTTAAATTGACGTTTTTATTCTAGCGTGATTATAGGAAATCAGTTTTAAATAAGGTTTATGTACATTCTGTTGCTGTATGTGTAGCAACTGCCTGTTAAAGCTGGCCATTATATAAGTAATAAGGCTCTTGTTTGACAATATTGGCGAATCTTCACCGATTTGTCCATCCACATGCTGGATAGACAAATCTAACTGGTCCAATTGGGTGTCCCTTCAGGCCAATGATTGTATTGTATTTGGGACCTACAGAATTTTTCACGTTGCAGACCACCTTCAGAAAGTCTCAATACACAAACCAATAATCTGTCAATATGGTCTGGAGGGGCAGCAGCTTTTATGGACCAATAGTCATGTGATTTGCTACTCAGACAAAAGTGCAATATTCCTAATCAGACAAAAGTGCAATATTCCTAAACTGGTTCTTAACTGGTAAAGACTTCATATCCAGAATGATATGTGCACAGAAGACCAGTTTATCTGCATTTATTTAAATATCTCAAACTTGCACATTTACAAAGTGAGGGCGCACTTCCCCTTCAGAAAGAAGTCAGGGGTGCGTGTACAAAAGAACAATGAGGCAAAAATGGCTGAATGGGCTGTATCAGAGCTACAGCATCACCGCAAAGGCTTCACTCAGCTTCTTCCTGGTCCTTGAATCCACCAGGACCACCCCAAAAAAACAGATTTGGTCCGTGTATGTTGGAAGCAAGAACATAAATGTATCAGATATTGCTGTTAGAGAAAACATCTACTAGAGGCCTCTGGGCCTGGTCGAATGAAACACTGGGTGGGGCAGGGGGAGATTCCGTTACATTGCAGGGACGGCCTTTGGATAAGGGGTGAGGTGATTGTCCACACCAAGCAAAGTATTAATTACACAGATCTATACACTCAGACATGACTTACAAAAATGAAATGTCTTATAAATAGATTTGACTCTTAAATATAAAATTCACTCCTTTGCTTCAAGTTCCGACTTTGTCCCTGGTCACTTTCCGTTTCCCCATGAGCAGCGGGCACTGCACACCAACAAGTGCCATCACATCCCCAAATGGAATGGGGGGGGGAGAAGAGGTGAAGTTTGGGTTGAGATCACATGGCCGGCAGTTATACCCTGTGTCTCCTGCTCTAAAATGGGCAGCAGGTGTGGAGCAGAAAGCGAAACGCGTGGCTACGCTGGTTGCTGAGGGTTGATGTTCAGATGTGCTGGCTGTCCCAAGAGGCCAATCCTCTGCTTCTGTTTTCTCTGCTCAGTCATCTGTAGAAGAGCAGGATAAAACGTGAAGAAACCACTAGCATGAACACATTACTCTGCATTTGCAGTGATAAGCCACAACCAACACATTTGTATAGAGGGGGATTTCCATACCCTGAGTATTAGGAAACTACCGTCGCAGCAGCCACTCCCACAGAGCTACTGTCTGGTGTGTTTTCTCTGCAGGACATTAATGAGTACTTCCCTCAGTCTTCATGCCCCGTAGACCTGTAGCTCCAGACACTGTGCCACCCACTCACTCACCTGGTCCTTCAGCTCGCTCAGCTGGCCGGACAGGTTTGTCACTAGTCGCATAGTGGATTCCAGCTTCTCCTGAAGATTCCTCAGCTCATTCTGTTCTCCTTCAGAGTCGCTGCTCACTAGAGACATTGCTCTCATCCTCGGGAACCAGTCTAGATTCCGGTCCTGGAAAGATGGATCATCTTATCAGTGCAAAGTTCTGGATTCTAGAAGGGACTAGTTAGTAATGACTGACTTCATTAGTAGAGAAGCATTGCAGGTGGCTGTCAATAAGACAGAGTTAAATAGATGGACATCCCTGATAAATGTATTTTCCCCCTTATGTGGGGACCCCAGCCATCCAGCACTGAAAAATGTGACCACTTTTCTAACTTCAGCCCTGGACTGCACCCGGCCAGTGATTGTATAATAATTATGGGCCTAGGGAGAAGCATTACAGGAGACACAAGTAGACCTTGTTCAATAGGATTTTCTAACCTGACTGATAGATAATATATATCTATACACGGATCAAGCAGGTTGTTGGGAAGGCCAATGACTTCATTGACTCATTGTCATTAACAGGAGGGCCAGTAGGCTGCCGACTTGGTCTGGAAGGACTTGGATTGATTGGCCCATGCATGGCCACCATAGTCATAGTGGTACTTTAGAATCCGATACATGCAGAGTGCAGGCCATCCAGTTGTTGGGTTTACCCCTAACTGCAGCGCAGTCTGTACCAGAATGTGGTAGGGAAATCATTACAACTACCGTAAAACTTGCTCCTGCAGATTTATCTCATGCATCATATAATCTCATTGGTGGCTCTGACACTTGAGCAGGAGTGGGCTGACACCCAATTGGAGACATTGTCAAGGGCTCAGTGTTAAAGTCACTTTTGTACTCAGTGGGACACTCCTGCACAAAGCCAGTTATATAGAACGTATGAAGGAAAGATATTCTATTTTAACAGTACCACCATTCCCTGTACAGTAATAGAACATGACGTTCCAGGCGGAGCCCAATGATGACATACTGAGAAAAGAACAAGGGGGGGGGGGGGGGAAGGATAAAAATAAAGCTAAACATACTGGGGAATGGGAAAGGAAAAGAAGGGACGCAGAATAAAATGAGTCAGGGAAATGATATGAAAATAATGGGAAATGGAATGGATGGAGAACATAGGCAAAGGATGAGTAATGGGGAAATGAAACGAGGGTGAAAATAGAATAGAGGGGGTATATAAAGCATAAGGGAAAAGTTTAGAGGGGAAAAGAGAAGAAGGGCAGAAGAAGTTGGGGACAGCAGAAGAGCAATATGGGAGGAGAGGAGTCCAGGAGGAGGAAAAGGAAAAGCTACAGGAATTCAAGAAAGTGTTAAAATAAAATTGCAATATAAAACCAAGTGGAGGACATGCTAGATTATATTTACTGACAATATTAAACTTGCTGCACAAAGTGTCCTTTGTTATTGTTAATTAAATAGTTAATGATAGAAGTTCCCCAATGGAACCCTAAAATGCTGGGTCCTGAGGACTAATGCCCTCTCTGTTTAATCCTAAAACCAGACAGTTAGTTTGATACACACAGACTGAGAGATTGAATTTATAGATGGGACCTACAATCTGTCCCTTATATACAGTCAGTAATTATAATGCTGCTCTACCTTCCAACATATGTTGAGAAGTCAACTACTTCCTCGTCATGTTTGCAGATCTCCAATATCCCGGCAATAACTTCCACCTTGGATGCCCCCATTCTGCATCGCTTCCACCCTCCCTTTTGATGTTTTGGATGCCATTTATTCTTGGCCTCAATTTGTCTCACTACCAATGGCATTGCCCAGGTACCATTGTGCTCCTACCAGGCTTTCTAGGAGTTGTAAAGGAGAATTCAACCCGTAGTTTAAAAAATCCCCCCCCCTTACCCTGGGTAGACCCCCCCCCCTCCATACCCCCAGCCTTCCTGCCTGCCCCCCCCCCCCCCGGGCAAATGCCCCTAATTTTTTACTCACTCCTCCTTGCAGATTCTGGCCTCAGAGTTCACGGCAGCCATCTTCTTCTCCGGTTATCGTGTGTACCGACGGCATTTTCGGTGCATGCGCAGTTTGAGTAAATTTCCGGTCCCAAACAACTGCGCGTGCAAGTCACGAAAATTTCCGAAACATTTTGACTTTTCTTTATTTTTATTTTGACGGGACTTTGGGCGCATTCACTGAAACTTCCAAAAAAGACAGAAGAAAGAAGATGGCTCCCGTGAACTCCGAGGCCAGAATCTGCACAGAGGGGCGAGTAAAAAATTAGGGGCATTTGCCTGGGGGCAGGTCTACCCAGGGTGGGGGGAGGGTTTTTTTAAACTACAGGTTGAATTCTCCTTTAACTTAGTGGTTAGACCTTCTTCTTACGTGGGACTGGGAGTTTTCCAGATATACCAAGTTCAACGCATTGGATTTCACTCCTTCAGGCCACCAGGAGCACCAATGTACTGTATACTGTATATCTGTAGTTCTGTCTCTTCATTGAATCCACGGCAAAGGCATAGACTCTTCATTGTCATTCTATCCATCAGGATATTGGGAGGGAGATTTAGGTTCTGTATGAGTGTAAACTTAGTCTAAATTATGTTTATATTCTGTTTTCAATAAAAACAAACCCTTTTCATGTTTTCCTTCTCAATACTTTCCCCCAAGCTAGGGTTGCCACCTGACCGGTATTTTACCGGCCTGGCCGGTAAAAATGTTGCTTGATGCCAATGTTATTTATAGGGAAAAAACACAAAAACATAGGAAGGTCGGCATTTTTTTCCAGAAAAGGTGGCAACCCTACCCCAAGCAGATGTGTCTAACAACAACAACTAAGGAAATCCACACACAACCCTCTCACCCAGACACATGAGAGGAGAACTACAGGGGAGCAGAACTATAACTATCCATAACCTCTGTTCTGCAGAGCCAATTCAGGTCCAGCAGGAAGGACAGAGCTTGATCAGGGTGGTGAAAGTTGAATGTTCCTATAACATAATGTCTATGACCAGGGGGATTTTCAGGTGCACGTGTTTAGTGTAACAGCACTCTCAGGGTTAAAGCTTTTTCCCACTGCTGACCAATGTGTAGTCAGAGATCAGTGTAGTCAGAGATCAGTGGAAGTGACGCTGCACCCTCCCTTTTTCTTTCCCTTGCAGGGAGTGCTAAAAAGCAGCTGGAACGTCCCACGCTGCCCGTTTAATGTTTACAGACATCCCCAGCCTCAGGCGAGAACGAGCAGGTTTCACACGGTTATCGCACAAGAGCACATATCTCGTTAGATATTGCTTATAATACAAAACCCAGAAGTGCAAAGGCTGACGGATTCATGTACGAGGGGAACTGTGAGAGAATGTATTTATTGTAAGCAAACCTACCCCCTGGGGCCAAGTTACAGCATAATCCGGTTGGGACACACACCCACACAACCTTCAGAAGTTTCAATTATTATGAACCAGGATGATGTGGGACCCTCCAGCAGCGTTTCGGGGTCAAAAGACAAAGGGGCCTGACACCGAAACGTTGCATTCTGCATTAAACACGCAAGGTAGTCTTGCTTGCACTAATCCTGTGTGCCATTGTTTTTTTTTTTATTTGAACTATTCCTGTGAGGTGGCCGAGCCTCTACCTTTTGAGCACCAGGTATCTCTATTGTTCCTTGTATTAGGGAGTGCGGCAGGGATCCTGTCATGGGAAAACATGTTTTTTTCAAAACACATCAGTTAATAGTGCTACTCCAGCAGAATTCTGCACTGAAATCCATTTCTCAAAAGAGCAAACAGATTTTTTTATATTCAATTTTGAAATCTGACATGGGGCTAGACATATTGTCAATTTCCCAGCTGCCCCTGGTCATGTGACTTGTGCCTGCACTTTAGGAGAGAAATGCTTTCTGGCAGGCTGCTGTTTTTCCTTCTCAACGTAACAATGTGTCTCAGTGAGTAAGTTTTTACTATTAAGTGCTGTTCTTAGATCTACCAGGCAGCTGTTATCTTGTGTTAGGGAGCTGCTATCTGGTTACCTTCCCATTGTTCTTTTGTTTGGCTCCTGGGGGGGGGAAGGTAGGGGGGTGATATTCTAACTTGCAGTACAGCAGTAAAGAGTGATTTAAGTTTACCAGAGCACAAGTCACATGTCTTGGGGCAGCTGGGAAATTGACATTATGTCTAGCCCCATGTCAGATTTCAAAATTGAATATATAAAAATCTGTTTGCTCTTTTGAGAAATGGATTTCAGTGCAGAATTCTGCTGGAGCAGCACTAATAACCGATTCATTTTGAAAAAAATATTTTTTCCCACGACAGTATCCCTTTAACTTGTTGCAGACCCTCCAGCAGCGACCATGGCTGTGTGAAAGGAATGTCAGTTGCTGGTGAATTGAAAAGGAAACCTACGATTAAACATAATACTGGGTTGTGCATGATGTTAGCTGTGGGTGGCCTGAATGGCTTAAAAGGATACGGTCATGGGAAAACAGGTTTTTTTTTCAATACTTAAAGGAGAATTCAACCCATTTGTAAAAAACCGAGTACCCCAACCCCAGGTAGACCTCCTACCCCAGCCTAACTGCCCCCCCAGGAAAATGCCCCATACTTTATACTTACTCCTCGGCGCAGATTCTGCCAGCAGAGTTCCACGCATCCATCTTCCGGGTCCTTGGTAAACTGACTGAGAGATCGACAATTTCCATTTAATTCTGCGCATGTGCAGTTGTCACAAACCGGCAAACGCAGAAATACCGATCTCCCAGTCAGCTAACCGAGGACCTGGAAGATGGATGTGTGCAACTCCACTAGCAGAATCTGCGCTGAGGGGTAAGTATAAAGTATGGGGCATTTCCCCCGGGGGGCAGTTAGCCTGGGGGGAAGGAGGTCTACCTGGGGTGTGGGGGGGTACCCGTTTTTTACAAATGGGTTGAATTCTCCTTTAATTGAAAATAGTGCTGATCCAGCAGAATTCTGCACTGAAATCTGTTTCTCAAAAGAGCCAAAAGATTTTTTATATTTAATTTTGAAACCAGACATGGGGCTAGACATATTGTCAGTTTCTAAGCTGCCCCCAGTCATGTGACTTGTGCTTTGATAAACTTCAGTCACTCTTTACTGCAAGTTGGAGTGATATCACCCCCCTCACAAATCAATATAAATTTTTGGTGGTCCCTCACTCCAAGTGTTTCAGGGTATCTCCAACTGAGTAGTAGCCCTGTCCAGCCACGAAAACTTTCGAATCAGCTTAAGAATAAACTCTGGAGAACCACAGCGATTCCAGTGTATGTTTTTCTCACAACATGTTTCGAATATAAATATCCCTTATCAGGTGCTCCCCACCCCCCCCAGCAGCCTAACAACAGAACAATGTGAAGGTAACCAGATAGCAGCTCCCTAACACAAGATAACAGCTCCCTGGTAGATCTAAGAACAACACTCAATAGTAAAATCCAGGTCCCACTGCGACACATTCAGTTACATTGAATAAGAGAAACAACAGCCTGCCAGAAAGCAGTTCCATCCTAAAGTGATGGTTCTTTCTGAAAACACATGACAAGGCAAAACGACCCGAGATGGCGCCTACACACCAATATTACAACTAAAAAAATACACTTGTTTCAGTAATGAAATTTTATATGCAGTGTAAACAGTGTAATTTAGAAATAAAAACGACACCATAAAAATCATGATAGAATTCCTTTAAACACGCTTGGGGTGAAGCACATTAGGCAAATACACTTTACTTAATTCACTAACTATGATGTAAATAGTACATTTTTTGACATTATTTGCTTTTGGTCTTCAATTTTTTGCGTTTCAGGCCCTGGAAAATGGTTCAAGGTGAGCAGCCTCATTAAACTACACAAGCAGATAAGAAACAGGCTGGCCTGATTCCTGAGAAATATCAATGTCATACCTACAAACATTACCTGCGCCAGTTCTTGTCACTCACAGGCCTGAGCAAACAAACCTTCCCTTCAGTCTCGATGAGTAAGACAACAGGATTACTACTCAGGCCTAAGGAGTGGGCCGACCCTACCATAAACCTGTCTCCAGGATATCAGAAAGAAACAGTGTATAAACATTAGGGTGGGTGCACAGTTGATTGACGCTCTAGCACACTCACCTGATTGCATTGAACCTTTTGCTGCCTGAAAAATTCAGGAGGCTCTTATTTCCTGTACTAAAACACTGAACAAGTTATATTTATTCTTCTTTACTATGAGTGCTTCTACATTATGGAAAATGATGCAATTTAAAGGGATAGTTTTTTTTCCCAAAATGCATCATTTAATAGTGCTGCTCCAGCAGAATTCTGCACTGACATACATTTCTCAAAACAGATTTTTTTATATTTAATTTTGAAATCTGACATGGGGCTAGATATATTGTCAGTTTCCCAGCTGCCCCAAGTCATGTGATTTGTGCTGTGATAAACTTCAGTCACTCTTTACTGCAAGTTGAAGTGATATCACCCCCCCCCCAGAAGCCCAACAACAGAACAATGGGAAGGTAACGAGATAGTAGCTCCCTAAAACAAGATAACAGCTGCCTGGTAGATCTAAGAACAGCACTCAATAGTAAAATCCAGGTCCCACTGCGACACATTCAGTTACATTGAGTAGGAGAAACAGCCTGCCAGAAAGCAGTTCCATCCTACAGTGCTGGCTCTTTCTGAAAGCACATGACCAGGCAAAATGACCTGAGATGCACCTACACACCAATATTACAACACAAAAAATACACTTGCTGGTTCAGGAATAAAATTTTATATCGTAGAGTGAGTTATTTGCAGTGTAAACAGAGTAATTTAGAAAAAAAAACGACACCATAAAAATCATGACAGAATCCCTTTATAGAGTATTTTTGTTCCCAGTGTAGTCTGTAGCCTAGTGCCCCAACCATGGGCACATGAACAAACTGGTCAACTCAGAAGCAGATGACTCTTCCAGTATTTATTTAGCCTTTGGCCATATACTGAATCCCTTGTGAAAGATTTGGCTGAATACCGAACCATGGGAAGGGGAAAACATTTTACTTCCTTGTTTTATGACAAAAAGTCACTTGATTTCTCTCCCTTCCCCTCATTTGCATATGCAAATTAGGATTCAGATTCGGCCTGGCAGAAGGATTCGGGCGAATCTGAATCCTGCTGAAAAAGGCCGAATCCCAAACCGAATCCTGGATTCAGTGCATCCCTACTTCTGCCATGACCTAAATTAGAGATGTCCCTAGCGATTGCTATGGCTTCACATGTAGAATCAAGTCGTGAAACTGGGGCCTGCGTAGAATGAGAATTAATAAATTACAGAAACTATAATGTTGTAGCATCATAAAGAAATCGTTTTTTGCTGCCGTGGTCTGTGACCCCCATTTAAAAGCTGGAGTGATTCAGAAGAGGAACGCAAATAGTTAAAAAAAAAAACAAAAAAAAAAAAAACAATGAAAACCAACGGCAACGTTGCTCGTCTTGCTTCTAAATATACAGGTATGGGACCTGTTATCCAGAATGCTCGGGACCTGGGGGTTTCCAAATAACGGATCTTTCCGTAATTTGGGCCTTCATGCCTTAAGTCTACTAGAAATTCATTTAAACATTAAATAAACCCAATAGGCTGGTTTTGCTTCCAATAAGGAGTAATTGTATCTTAGTTGGGATCAAGTACAAGCTACTGTTTTATTATTACAGAGAAAAAGGAAATCATTTTTAAAAATTTGGATTAATTGGATAAAATGGAGTCTATGGGAGACAGCCATTCCGTAATTCGGAGCTTTCTGGATATCAGGTTTCTGGATAAGGGATCCTATACCTGTATCATGTTATGGTTTATGGGTCAAGAAGGCCTGTTACAAGGGTACCATTTTTAATATTATGCTGATCCCTCTGATATTTTCCAGTCCTCACCTTAATCATCTCGGCTACATAGCTCTCTGGTCCCGTGTATTCTGTGGAATCTTTCACCTTCACCAGAACGATGAAAAACAAATAATGCCACATGTTGTGTTCTTCCTTAAAGTGTTCCTCAAACGTTACTGTCTTATTGTCAAATTTGTCCCTTTCAAGCCCTAAGTGAAAATAAATAAAAACAGTTGGCTGAAGGAGATATTATTTCTACATAAGTAAAAAGGTAAGACCATTAAAGCAGTGGTAAGTTTGAACTCAAAGAATGGCATTTAGCATACGGGCAGACCCCACAGTGGAATAAATCACCACCAATTTTAAAATAGTTATATAGGATTGCCTTATAAGCAGATCAAATGAATGCAGATAATCATACTCATCCCAGTGGTGCCCACACATTCTACTTTTATTTAATTTACTTTCATTGAAGACCCAATTCCCAAGTCACTCCATTTTATTTATTTTTTTTGCCCAATAAAGACCTTAGTGGTCGAAGCATTTGTGAGAACTCTGGTAGGAAATAGATCACAAAATGCATAGTGTGTAGTGAGCTGAGAGTCCTTAAAGGGATACTGTCATGGGAAAAAAAAAAATTCAAAATGAATCAGTTAATAGTGTTGCTCCAGAAAGAGCTCAAAAGAGCAAACAGATTTTTTTATATTCAATTTTAAAATCTGACATGGGGCTAGACATTGTCAATTTCCCAGCTGCCCCTGCACTTTAGGAGAGAAGTGCTTTCTGGCAGGCTGCTGTTTTTCTTTCTCAATGTAACTGAATGTGTCTCAGTGGGACATGGGTTTTTACTATTGAGTGCTGTTCTTAGATCTACCAGAAAGCGGTTATCTTGTGTTAGGGAGCTGTTATCTGGTTACCTTCCCATTGTTCTTTTGTTTGGCTGCTGGGAGGGGGGAAGGGAGGGGGTGATATCACTCCAACTTGCAGTACAGCAGTAAAGAGTGACTGAAGTTTATCAGAGCACAAGTCACATGACCAGGGGCAGCTGGGAAATTGACAATATGTCTAGCCCCATGTCAAATTTCAAAATTGAATATAAAAAAATCTGTTTGCTCTTTTGAGAAATGGATTTCAGTGCAGAATTCTGCTGGAGCAGCACTATTAACTCATTTTGAAATTTCTTTTTTTTCCTATGACAGTATCCCTTTAAAGGAATTGTTCAGTATAAAAATAAAAACTAGGTAAATAGATAGGCTGTGAAAAATAAAAAAATGTTTCTAATCTTGCTGAAAAAGGCAGAATCCCGAACCGAATCCTGGATTTGGTGCATCCCTACTCTTGAATCTGAGCTGAATGCTAAGGATCAATTGCAAACTCACTTTACAGTTATGTCCCATGTGGCCCCTCCTTAAGTCACTGACTAACTAGAGAGCTGAAAAGCAGGAAGTAGTGTTCTGGCTAATAAGTTACGACATCCGCTCACTCCAGCCTTTATACATTACATTTTTGCCTAACTATATTGAAAAACAGTTTTTATTTTGCAAAGCCTATCTATTTAACCAATTTTTATTTTTAGACTGAACTGTTACTTTAAATATTCTAGTTTGGCTTTCAGGCCACTGAAAGTGCTGACACGAAGACACATCACCAGTAACATAAGGCTGTTAATTTGATCTGGGGAAGGACCAACATACCAGCACATGGGATTCCATCACATTTTTTACTGGTTTTATAAACTGCATTAAAAATTGCCATTTGTTGCCTTCTATTGTGATCAATGTTAAGGACTAAAAAGCACAATAGGATTTTAGCCACTAGTCACCTGATATGCTCCAGTCTATCCCCACTAAACCCAATGGCAGTGCCAGGTGTTTTGAAGCTGTGTTTTTGTAGGACACTGATAAAAAGAGAGCTCTGGACATACACACAACTTACCACAGATGAAGCAAGTGGTTTTCAACACTTCCTCTTTCTTTTGCTTCTCACTCCTCAGATCAGCAAACGTGTCAATGATAACTCCAAAAATGAGGTTCAACACGATGATGATCACCATAAAGAAGAACAGCAGATCGTAGATAACACGAGCAGCAAAGAGCGGTTCCTGAAAAGGTACAGTGGTACAGTGGTCTACAGAAAGTATTATTAGAGTTGGATGTAGGGCGAATGAAACAGGAGGGTAGAATCCTCAAAGGCAAGGATAAAAAAAAACTACTGCAAGTTGACCGTTGCCCAAAACTTTGGCTTATACTGAAAATACCTCTGGTGCAGTCACAGCATGTGCTCCTTTAGCTATAAACACAAAATAGAAAATTAGTCACAATTTACCTCTTTAGATGGTTTACGGAGCACATCTCCTACTCCTCCACCACTTCTCAGTCCATGGCTCAGCACAGTCACAATACACATCAGCAGCGTTTCACATGTGTGTTCCTTCTCCTCTTCTTCCTCTTCTGTGACCTGGGCCAGTTCTTCTTTAGATTGGGGATCAAACAATAAAATCAGATATTTCAAGTACTATCCCCATAATATCCCACGCATTATAATAGGCGTCAGAGCTTACCATGGGTACAGTTGGTGTCAGATCCCACCCGACAAACCTCTGGATACAAAAGCTCTGACGTCATGGTGCCTCCATTCTCTGGAAAACAAACCATCACTGAGATAAGGGGATCTTAAAATGTGTAGATGGCAACTACAAGGACATTTGCTCACCTGTGAAAATGGTTTCATTCTGCAGCCTATCTACTTCCAGTATGAAGTCATCCTTGAAGAAAAGATAACCAACGATGGAGAAAAGGTAGACCAGGATTAAAGCCAATACTGCTGTGAGGATGATGGAACGTCCATTTCTTGTTACACTCTTTATTACATTGAGTAGAGTTTCCTCCCGGTAGACTAGATCAAAGAGCTATAAGGAAACAAGCACTTTATCCATCTGTCTTTATCCATTTCAAAAGGACAGCTAAGTTTTTAGTGACTTGTTAGAGGATCTTACCAAGAGACTGTAGAAGAATTCATGCACAAATACACCCATGGCACAGATCAGCAGATAAAGAAGGTGATACAAAAACTCAACATCCAGGACCATCGCTCCATATCCTCTAGTAAATGTGCCACGATTCCCCACAAAGCTTGTCAAGAAGATTATCTTATTGCAGACCTAAGAATGTGGGTGACAAATACACATTTATTTTGCACATATAGCATGCAAACAATGGTTTTTGTACACATTGACACAACATAGGCTTTGCAATAGAGAAGGCATGAAACAAAACATTGGTTTTATAGAACTGTTACATTTTAAAACACAGGTTTTAAGTGCTACCTTTGCATTAAAAACTTCACATCCTGCACAGAGCTATTTTATTTTAATTTACTTTTTTTTTTTTAATTAAGTATAAACAGCCATTCCCCAGCAGAGCAATTTAACTGGATATAACCTAAACAAACCATCTGAATTTAAAACAAGTGAATCAGTTACTCACAACAGCAGCAAATATTTTGCCTCACAGTGTTAAACTACACCTTCCATGAATCAAGTACATTTGGAATCCTGCGGAGTTGAAAGAACTCACGTTAAAAGCTCCTAACAAGAAGAGAGTGGGCTGCAGACCAATGGAGAAGATAAGGCGTAGGATGGTAGAGGCAATTAGAGCTCTTATTCCGTGTGGTTTTGGAAGGACGATGACAATGGCCAACGATACCAACATAGCTGTCCAAAGCAAGCCAGAGAGACGGGAGTCCAGTGTCCCTAAAAGAAAAATGACAGTTGAGATATTTGGTAGTGACTCTAGTGAAGAATTCACAGCTGTAAAAACAGAATCTTAAAGGGATACTGTCATGGTTTTTTGCTTCAAAAGGCATCAGTTAATAGCTGCTCCAGCAGAATTCTCCACTAAAATCTTTTTCTCAAAAGAGCAAACAGATTTTTTTTTTTAATTTAATTTTGAAGTCTGACATGGGACTAGACATATTGTGAGTTTCCCAGCTGCCCCCAGTCATGTGACTTGTGCTCTGATAAACTTCAATCAAAACTCTTTACTGCTGTACTGCAAGTTGGAGTGATATCACCCCCTCGCCTCCCCCCCTCCCAGCAGCCTAACAGCAGAACAATGGGAAGGTAATCAGATAGCAGCTCCCTGGCAGATCTAAGAACAGCACTCAATAGTAAAATCCACTGTGATACATTCAGTTACATTGAGTAGGAGAAACCACAGCCTGCCAGAAAGCAGTTCCATCCTAAAGTGCTGGCTCTTTCTGAAAGCACATGACCAGGCAAAATGACCTGAGATAGCCGCATACACACTAATATTACAATTGAATAAAAAAAAATACACTTGCTGGCTCAGGAATGACATTTTGGGGGTTATCTATCAAGGTCCGAATATCCGAACCTCGAATAATTAGTAGTTTTCAGAGGAAAAGAAAAACTACAACCCTATTTTTTTGGGCTTTTTTCTTCTTAAATAAAGGTTCATTCGCGCATTCGGAGTTGGTTGGATTTCTAATACTGAGAAATTCGGATCTTGATAAATAACCCCCTTAATATGGGAGTGTGAATTATTTGCTGTGTTTTAGAAATAAAAACTACACCATAAAAATCATGACAGAATCCCTTTAAGTCATTCAAGGTACAGAAAGGACAATCAGTATATTCACTAACCTCCATGCACATTAACAAATGGATAGAAGAAAGCAACGAGCAGATTCATTAGAACAGCCAAATTGAAGGAGATGCTGCTCCAGAAGGTCATGTTCCTAGAGCACCAGTACAGAACCTGCTGCGCTGCAAGATATGATTGACAGGCCATAAAGGCTTCAATGTTAAAAGCAACACAATTTAATGTTGGGAGACATTTCCAGCCAGACAAGCAAACCCCTTGATCATTATACTAAAAACCTCAGGGCAGATTTATCAAAATGTCAAAAAGTCTAGACTATTCCTCGAAAAAGCCATACTGCTAAAACATTTCAGTTTTTTGTTCTTGAATATTCATCAGCTTGTCCCTTGAATTCTCTCGAGTAAACTGCACACGTTTCCCCTAGAGTTTAATGGTAAAGCAGCAAGAGAAATTCCATTTAAACAAACTTGAGTGTTTGTAGGTTAGAGCTCTCAAATTCATTCAGCAAGAAAATGTGAAATTTATTTTGGAGGGAGAAAAGTGTTTAATTTGTTAACATGGAAATTCAACCTTTGATAATCAGCCTCCATAAACCAAGATAAACATTATAACCTGCTTATATTGTAGGCAATACAATTCCACCCACCTCTCAGCTTCTTCTGCCAGTTCATCTCATTGAACAAATCCTCAGAACGCTGGAAGAAGTCGTGGATTTTGCTACCTTGTTCATCCCTCTCAGTCGTGTAATAAATACGCAGCTTGGACTCTTTGGTAAGAAACTCGCAGATACTTGGCACGGGGAACACTATCTGCTCCATGGTACGGTCCAGACGCACAATCTAAAATTTCAGAGGTGGAAAAAGCCAATTGTCAGTTTCCTCCATGTAGGGGCAGATTTATCAACGGTCAAATGAAAAATTCTAATTTGATATAAAAATGTTAATTTGAAATTAGAATTTTCGCATTTTTTAATGGTCAAAACCAATTAGGAAGTTATTCAAATTTGATTAGTTTTTTTAAAAAAATTAGAAAATTAAGAACTTGAATTCGAATATTTGCCACAATCAAATTTGGAGTTGTTTGCAGCCTTCCTGACATTTAAGGTTTTTTTTTTTTTTAGGAGGATAAACCCGAATACAGTTTTTAACATTTGAATCAAATTCTATTCAAGTTTTCGGGCCGATTTAATCCATGTGAGTTTGTAAAATTCGATTTTTTTTTTTATTAAATTTTGAATTTATGGGAGTTTAGGGAAGTTATAAAACTCACATGATTTCGAAATTAGACCACTGATAAATGTGCCTCTAAGTGTAACCAAACACTAACAGGGGTTATGCAATAACATGGCTATCAGTGATGTGCAGGTCGGGTTTTTCCTGACCCACACTTGATCGCAACTCAACCTCCCACCACCCGCATCCGTCCGACTTCCGGGTCTCTTTTATAGACCCACCAATGGCATGACAAAATGAGCGGGTGAGAGGCGTGCATCTATAAAATCTCAAATCGGAAGTCTGCATTTGTAAGGTCATGGAAAGGAGCGTGCGAGGTTGGCCCGAACATCGGGTAAACCCACGGGTATCAGGTCGGCCCGCACATCACTAATGGGCATGGATCGTGGTAACTAGATGCTTTTCTAAAGACACACAGATGAATAAAAGCTTACATCTGATTGGTTGCCAAGGTTATAGGTAGTGATGGGCAAATTCATTCGCCAGGCATGAATTTGTGGCGAAAAATTTGCCACGGCGAAAAAAAAATGAAAATTGTCGCGTGTCAAAAATTATTTGGACGCCACTGACTTTAATGCATTTGTACAAACTAGTCGTGTGTATATTAATTGTAGCTCATGTCAAAATTGTCGCGCATCAAAATGATTTTGACGCCCATTGAATAGACAATGCATTTCTCAAATCTTTTCAATGTTTCATGAATTTTGCAGCGAAACGGGACAGATTCGCCCATCACTAGTTATAGGTGCAATGTTACATTAATTTTGTTTCATACACTGTCCTCTCATACAGTACATATTGTTTGGTCTGCATTTCTTGCACCCATGCATACTGCTGCTGCTCCTTTGGACAGCTCACAGCATTTCGTGCAGTGCAAGGCAAGACAATCATGTCGTGCATACTTGACTGTGTAAAAGCAGGGTCCATCACACCCACTTTTAGATTCTGAAATGTATGATCTCCCTCACCTCAATCTGTGCAGTATGCTTGGCATAGAACTCGAGCGCCTCATCTCCCTCCCCTGTTTGCACTCCAGGTTTAAGCATATGTTGCAATTCCTTGTTGTGCCGTGCAAGCTGTGTAGGAAACTCAGGGATTAGCCAGATACTGCAAAAATTTAAAATTAACATGCAAACGCCGCAAGAGCAATGGCTTTGAGAGTAATATAAAGAAAAGTCAGAATCTCTGCACGACTTCTAGTAATAAAAGCCTTCCATTCAAACTAGTGAATAGTAAATGCTACCTGCTACTTGGTTGCTATGCGTTACTAGACCTCATTCAAAAGTTATGAATCATTGCCCCAAAGCATGACAACAGCATACACCCCTCCGCTTCCCCAGTACATGATACTGAAACACGTGGGACTGTACAGAAGCCAGAAGTTCATACCAGACAAATGCATTTACTTTACACCACAGGTAATAAATCAAGACTGTGATTAGAGGCTTTTATTGAGAATAGCAGGTTTCCACTGTTGCACACGTGTAAAAACCTGGCACGCACACACACAGCTGCAAGAATCTGGGACACTGTTCATGGGAAGGGCACCACACACATAGTTCTGGCATTATGCAATAGACACAACCTCAATTTATTATATAACAAGCCCACCTGGTGTGCCAGGATATAAATATTATGCCCCACATTTCGGGGTGAGGCAGCATAATCCTCCCCACTCTCACCATCCTCAAACTCTACCTCTCCCTGCAGATAGGCTTTCTTTATCACCTCCACCTGTTAAAAACACAGAGGGATGCAATGAAAAAAAAAACAAACAGGTGATGCACAGAGAAAGATATAATTGGGGTTGGAGTGAGTTCTGTAAATGGTGTCTGGGTCTACTAGGATTAGGAACAACATGGATCCAGTTTTCTGGTGCACAACCAACCAGTTCCTTTGGCCTCATATTGTATAGGATCCGTTCTGCGTTCTCGCTGTCGTGCCGACTTTCCATGATGGCAAGGAGCAGCTTTGAAGCATTATTCTGTGGGTCAGAAAATATTTACAACAGCTCTTAATATTCTGCAGCCTACACATAGTATTCAATCAAGCCAAGACTTCAAGAAAGGAAGTGGACATTGTTCCTCAAAATTCAAATTCCAACATACTCTAGGTCAGTGATCCCCAGCCAGTAGCTCGTGAGCAACATGTTCCTCCCCAACTCCTTGTATGTTGCTCTCAGTGGCCTCAAAACAGGTGCTTATTTTTGAATTTCAGGCTTGGAGGCAAGTTTTGGTTGTAAAAAACAGATAATGCCAAAGGGAGCCTCCTGTAGGCTGCCAATCCGCATAGGGGCTACCAATAGCCAATCACAGCCCTTATTTGGCACCTCCCAGGAACATTTTACAAGCTAGTGTTGCTCCCCAACTCTTTTTACATCTGAATGTTGCTCACGAGTGAAAAAGGTTGGAGACCCCTGCTCTAGGTGGAAATATATAAAAAGAATATATTTGGCAAGTAGGAAGAGATAATGTTTAATATTAAAAACTTTACTGTAGAACTTTAAAACTGTAGCTTGACTAGACAAACTATGGTTTGCTTTAACTAGACAGAACGGTTATTCACTTTGATAGCCCATCATCTACCGAGAGCTGCAAGTTTGTCTTAGGTTGACATAGGTCGCAATTGCCAAAATATGTCAGTCCTATTATTACAGGTATGGGATCGACTCACCAGAAACCTCTGAATTACAGAAAGAACATCTCCCATAGACTCAATTTTATCCAAATAATCAATTTTAAAAAAAAAATATTTCCTTTTCCTATATAATAATAATAATAATAATAAGCAGTAGCTTGTCCTTGATCCAAACTAAGATATAACTAATCCTTATTGGAAGCAAAACCAGCCTATTGGGTTTACTTAGAGGCACGTTTATCAAGGGTCGAATTTCATGTCCGTTTTTTATTAAACTCCCATAAATTCGACTAGTCGAAATTTATTAATAACCGATTTTTTTAAACAAAATTCTATTCAAATTATAAAAACTTGTTTCGAGTTTCTTTTATTTTCGGAAGAAAAATTCGAATGTCAGGAGGGCTACAAACATTACTAAATTGATCCCTGGACCTCTCCCATTTATTTATACAGTAATTCGGCAGGTATTAGGTGGTGAATAGTTGAATTTGAGTTCTTAAAGGGCCAGAGTACAATAAATCTCGAAATTCAATTTCGAATTCAATCTCGAATCGAGTTTGGAAAATTCACAATTAGAATTTGAGTGTTTTGACTAAAAAAAAAAAAAAAAGTTCGAATTTTCATCTGACCCTTAATAAATCTGCCCCCCCAATGCATGAAGATCCAAATTAGAGAAAATTCTGCTATCCAGAAACCCCCAGGTCCCAAGCATTCTGGATAACAGGTCCCATACTTGTACTGTATTTAAAGGAGAACTTAAGCTTAACTAAAGTAGTAGCTAGGAATGTTGTACATTATGTTTTGTGCTTCAGTACCAGCCCTAGGCAACCACAGCCCTTTAGCAGTAAAGATCTGTGTGTCCAAAGATGCCCCAGTAGCTCCCCATCTTCTTTTCTTAGCTTCTCAACAGCTGCTCAGAGCCCACTGAGCATGTGAGTGTCTCAGACACTTTCCAAGATGGTGACAAGTTTGAAGTCCTGGATCATTGCTGCTATTGACAAGCTGAAACTTTAGGCTGGTGCAATAAGTTCAGTATATAAAATATGGCCTTTTTAGCCATATTTATTTAGGGTTTAGTTCTCCTTTAAGGCTGCTACTTCTGCTTAACACTGGGTTCGGGAAGTGAAATGCATGGTTAAACTTCATACACTTGGTTTGCAGTTCTCCACTGATATCATCACTGAGGTGATAGAATTGCTGGCAACTTTATTTCTAAAATTAGCCACTGAAGGCAGAAAGCTGTAAGACCCTAACTGAAATCCACAAGGGTCACATTTTTCCTGAAATAAATGTTCCAATATAATTTAGTGTCAAAGCCTGCAACACATTGCAGTATATCCTCTATTATTCAGTCTACTGCTGAGTGATTTAACTACTGGGAAACTGTAATATGGAAGGCTCCCTGCAATGCTACAGGGGTTAAACATACAATATCTCTAATGCAGGTATTTCATTGGCTTATTTCTTGCAGTGATTTATTAAAGTTAGACATATGATAGTTGTGAAAAGTAGTAAAAGGTATGGGATCAGTTATTCAGAGTGCTCTGAATTACGGTAAGGTCATCTAGCAGAGAGTCCATTTTAACCAAATATTTCAAAATGTTGAAACATATTTCCCTTTTCTCTGTAATAAAACAGTACATTGTACATGATTCCAACAAAGACATAATTATATCTTTATGGAAGGCAAACCAATCCCATTGGGTTTATTTAATGTTAAAATAATATTTTGGCAGACTGAAAGTATGGTGATGCAAATTGCAGAAAGACCATTTATCTGGAAAACCTCACATCCTGAGCATTCTGCATAACAGGTCCCATACCTGTATCTGAAGGAGTAATGGTAAAGCAGTTTCTCTCTTGTTTAGGTTGTATTCTGTTTAGTGCACAGAGGTATAAAGCAGCACTGCATGCCCACCCCCCAGCCTGCTAAAAAAACACTTTTAAAGCCAACTTTTGAAACCATATTCAATCATTCAAAGAAGTTTCCCCAGACGCAGATGTGATGCCTGATGAGCAGATGTTGCGGTTTAACTAGACCGGTACGGGTTGCCTTACCTAGACCGGTACGGGTTGCCTTACCTAGACCGGTACGGGTTGCCTTACCTAGACCGGTACGGGTTGCCTTACCTAGACCGGTACGGGTTGCCTTACCTAGACCGGTACGGGTTGCCTTACCTAGACCGGTACGGGTTGCCTTACCTAGACCGGTACGGGTTGCCTTACCTAGACCGGTACGGGTTGCCTTACCTAGACCGGTACGGGTTGCCTTACCTAGACCGGTACGGGTTGCCTTACCTAGACCGGTACGGGTTGCCTTACCTAGACCGGTACGGGTTGCCTTACCTAGACAGGTACGGGTTGCCTTAACTAGAAAGGTATGGGCTGCGTTAACTAGACAGGTATGTGTTTAGTTTAAATGAACCGACAAACCTTGAGCTCCAGAACCAGGTCCATTCTCTTTCGCCCCAGAGGGTTGATATCATTCAGGATGAGAGCAGTGATTATGTCAATGCCATTGGACTCATGAGTTGCTATACAATTCTGTGGGAGGGATATAACAAGAGATCAATGGACTGGTGAGGGACACGATCAACTCTCTGAAACATTAAACCTTATAAAGATGCAACAAGACTACGTTTAAGCTCAGAACAACAAACGCTACACAACAAATCTTCATTCATGCCTATTACATAACAATCATTTGCACGTTTTGACCCATGTAAGCCATGTGTAGAAAGGTGCACCCAAACATTTCCTAATATCTAGTGCAAGCAGCCAGATTTCTAAGCTTACAATACATGAAGGCAGCCTGGGGTGTGACCTGGTTACATAATAATGTGGGTAGCAGTGTCCCAGAAAATAAAACGACACGTGGATTTGCAGCAAGCTCTTGGAGCCTATTATAAACATAACAACAACCTCCTCCCTTTTCTGCTTATTCATACACCAATATCTGACCTGGTTCTCATGACACGGTCCTTGACAGTATTCAGTCAGACTTTCCAGAGTCTGGTTAATGAGAGCCACATTCTTCTCATTAATGTAGAGTCCAAGAAGGCCCAGCCCACCTGTGGTGCTACCACAAATGCAGTCCAAAAACTGCAGGGTCTCACACACTAGATTGTAGTTGGATTTGTTATTTTGACAGCGTAGAAAATTCTGTTTGGAAAAAGATGGCAATGAGAGCAACAAGAAGGAACCACACACAACTATTCCTCTTATGGCATTAGTTTCATCCACCTAGTTTTTCCAATGTAAGATACATACATTCAATAACACCACCAATGCTTAATGCACTTCAAGCTCCATATGGTCCCCCACCCACACTGCCTTCTAGGGATGGTGCAGGTTTTGGGATCTTAAAAGCTGGAAAGCAAAATGCAGATGTTTGCGTGGAAACTGAAAGCAAGGAAATGCAACTTGCTGTTTCGTTACAGAGGTGGCCACAACTATGGGTATGACGGCCAGGGAACAATAAGGTGGAACTTGATCCCAAAAGGTGGTATTATTCCCACTAGAGCCCTGTGCTGTTCCACCCCTTGGGTATTTCTTTTTTTTAAAAAATTTAAATCCCATCTTTTTATTACTTCCTCAGTACAGGAACTCCCAATAGTAGTCTCCCACAGGGGTCAAGCAATCTTTTTGCTGGAACTTTATCGGACAATTGAAATTGGGTTTTTACCTGCAGGTCCCTGTTATGGTTCTCACACAGCAGCTGCAAGAAACGCAGGATAGGCTGCATGATGGTAATAACTGCACTCATTTCCAGTTCATCCCTGCCTTTTTCTGCAACAGCCATCACGCCTTCTCCCAAAGAAAAATGATCATCAGGGTCGGCCTCCCGACGGAATGAATTATATGCCTTCTTTGTGGCAACAGAAGCCTCTATAAGCTGCTCTTTGGCCTCCTCTGTTATTTGCCCACTGGGCTCCCGAACTGAAAGAAAATTCTGTGGTCATCTCCAGTAGGGGAAATAGTAGGTAATCAGTATTAACTAGGTCATACCTCTTTGACGGTGAGGAGTCTCCCTCTCTGACTGCTCTTCATCTCTCTTCTTGCTCCCTAGATCACTAGTGTTTACGGTTA
This sequence comes from Xenopus laevis, assembly GCF_017654675.1. NCBI lineage: Eukaryota > Metazoa > Chordata > Amphibia > Anura > Pipidae > Xenopus > Xenopus laevis. The sequence continues at coordinate 109,126,576 of NC_054378.1, read as the reverse complement.
CAGTGGCTTTTATCTCTTGTTGGGCAACCTTCATCCGGTCAAAAAAAACTTTAAAGAACTTTTCAGACTTCTTGTCTTCTGTTAGTCGGCTGAAGAAAGAGTGCTGTAGAAAAGTAAATGGGTAGAATGAGGTTGTGAGGTGGAATCATAGATCACCACTGCATCAGAGGTCAGGGGATGGCCCCAAGACTTCATTAGCTCCATTGTATCCGGCCTTCAAAAACTTTCACGGTGTATAGAGGTTAATGCAGAGCATGTAGATTCCCCCCACCTTGGTCAGCACAGACATATCCAGTTTAGAAATACTCTTTATCAGATCATGTACAATCAGGTTTATTCAAACTCTAGAAACAGCTCACTAAGTATTTCTATATATGAACAGATGTGTTCAGAATAAAAGCAGTCCAACTTCACTAACCTGATCAATCACTGTTGTGGTAGAAATTATATTTCTACATGGCAAATAATTTACTAGTAGGTGTAGTAGAGTAATAGAAAACCAACAGTCATGACATGCATGCTGCCGAGTCTGTGGCCTTTAATCATTAATTGAGGCTTGTTCAAAATAATAGCAGTGTTGAGTTCAATGAAAGACTGCTCAGCTAAAATGATCTCAAATGCTTTGAAATGGTAACCAAAACCTGTATGAATTGGAAGAACAGCCATGGCAAAGACTCAGCCAATGATCAGCTCCAGGAAGATCAAAGAAGATCTAATGTTACCTGTGATATTGTTACAATTAGAAGACGCCTATGTGAAGCCAAGCTATCGGCAAGAAGCCCTCGCAAAGTCCCATTGTTAGAAAAAAAAAAAGACGCGCTGAAGGGCTTAGAATTTATACATTTACTGGCCTAAAGAGAAATGGCGCAACATTTTTTGGACTGATGAAAGCAAGACTGTTCTTTTTGGATCTAGGGGCTGCAGACAGTTTTTCAGACGACCCCCAAACACTGAATTCAAGCCACAGTACAGTATGAAGCCAGTGAAGCCGGTGGCACAAGTATCATGATATGGGAATGTTTCTCATACTATGGTGTTGGGCCTATTTATCACATACCAGGGATCATGGATCAGTTTCAATAAATCAAAATATTTGAAGAGGTCATGTTGCCTTATGCCTAAAAGGAAATGCCCTTGAAATGGGGCTTTCAACATGCAAAGACCCTAAACACACAAGTAAATGAGCAACATCTTGGTTCCAGGCCAACAAGATTGACGTTATCAGTGGCCCAATCCCAGGACCTTAATCCAATAGAAAATTTGTGGGGTGACATCAAAAATGCGGTTTGTGAGGCAAAAGCAAGAAATGCAGAAGAACTGTGGAATGTAACAGGGGCCAGAAGTTGGTAGACTCCATACAACACAGATGTGCAGCAGTTCTCAAACACTGATTATACAACTACCTATAACCCTGGGCCGGTGCAGTTTTCTGCTGATAGGAGCACCAGCCTGGGGTGTCAGGTAAGTAAATCACTTAGGGGTGCCTAACATTTGGCATCCACAAGTGCAAAAAGATTTTCCTTCTCCTTTAAACACGCTGCTATTATTCTGAACACAACTGTATATATGGATAGCCAATACGTGGAAAACACATTTCTTTTGAATGTTTTTATGTAAACATTGAAGAAGCCCTTGCTTAAAAAAAAAAAAGTTATTTGTAAATATTTCAAATGTAATTGCTATAAAAATCAGCATCTGAGCAACTTGTTTGCTAAACTCCGTTGGACTGCAGCAGCTGCTGGGAAGGCTAAGCCTGCAGGCCAGTTGGGGGATATCTGTGGAGAATGCAGTCTTCTATAAACTCCTGCAAGCTCATCATAAAGAGAAAATACAATGGGATCTTCTGTACAGTGTTGAGAATATGGAGATATGACTTATACAAGCAAATGTCTGATCTGCAAGGAGGATTTGAACCACAAAAGTCCCAACAACTGCTGTTCTTGAGGGATTATTTTGCAACTCCCTCATTTTTAAAGTGATGGGTGGAAAGAAACCAATGCTATGAGGTTCTCCCATGCAGCATCGCCATAATAGGAAGCTTATCTTGTTTCTAAACCTTGTCATATTTCATTTTTATCTCTCTGACCCTAAATATCCCCAGGCAATAGCTTTATAGACAGTCTATAGAGGCCTTGAACATTGGATTCCCCTGCTGCAAACCCCTGGTCACCATGTGAACTGTGCTCAGCTGTGCGTCAGTGACTCTGCAGTTAATACTCTGCCCGAAGGTTTAGGGAATATCTAGCACAGTAATGTCATCAGCAGAAAGTGAGACGCTTCCCCAAATCTCCAGAGAAAGAACAGTAACTATGGCAACTGCCTCTCGCCTCACTGTGGCACTCTGACGCACTACTCTCGGCCTGGCACGTGGAAGGAGGAGGGGGAAAATGAGGCCAGCAACTCATTAAATCTCCTGCCTCTAGCAAGCTGATATAAATAGACCTTATATAACCTCTCTGCCAGACTGCAATGTGCTTGTTTAGTTCTGCATCACAAGGCAGACGCTCCTCTGTTCGTTAGTTGGGTGAGGTGTGAGCAATTGGGAAATTACTGCACTGCAAAGTGGAAGAAAAGCCATGGGATAAACATGTAGAATATTTAATTTGAATAACTCGCTAAGCTATATGGAAAAAGAAAACAGACATGAAAACAGTAAAATGCTATTTTTTTTCTCATACATAGATTAGTGCAACCAACCCTCAGTCCCAATGCTGCTGCAAGTCATATAGCCACTGGTCCCTTCTGACAGTTACTAACGTGGCATCACAAGTAGAGGAATCCTATGCCTCGACTATATTTATAGGATAATGATGTGTAGCCAGCAGTTGTTTGCTGCTGAGCACCAACCTTTATAATTCTGATGGCCATGGGGTAAGAACTGATGAATGTATGTTCGAGGTCACATTCAGAGGTCAAGTGGCCTGCTTCGGGGTGAAGCCACACCTTGAATGTGCAGTGAATGTGCAAAATGTGGGGCTTGATTGTGGCCAAAACACAACTGCCTGTAACTAAGGACTCACTGAAATCTTTTAAGGTCTTTATAGTTTACGGCTGTGATCCCCCAACTAGTGGCTTGTGAGTAACATGTTGTTCACCAACCCCTTGGCTGTGTTGTTACCAGTGGCTTCAAAGCAGGTGCTTATTTTTGAATTTTTGGCTTGGAGGCAAGCTTTAAAGGAATAGTTTGTGTACAATTAACAACTTGGTAGGTAAATAGACTGTGCAAAAGAAAAAATATTTCTAATATAGTTAGCCAAAAATGTAATGTATAAAGGCTGGAGTGACTGGATGTCTAACATAATAGCCAGAACACTACTTCCTGCTTTGCAGCTCTTTAACTCTGAGTTAGTCAGTGACTTTAAGGTGGGCCACATGAGAGAACTGTTTAGTGAGTTTGCAATTGATCCTTAGCAAGGATTCAAAAGCAACAGTTATGACCCATGTGGCCCCCTCAAGTAGCTTATGGGTTACAAGCTGGTAACCAATCAGTGGAAACCAAGAGAGCTGCAATCAATATTCCTTTAATTGCATATAAACTAGAAGTAATGTCAAACAGAGTCTCCCATAGGCAGCTAGCCACCATAGAGGCTACCAAATAGACCAACCACAGTCCTTATTTGGCATCCCCTGGGGCTATTGCCATGATTGTGTTGCTGCCAGACTCTAAATTTAAATATGGCTCATGTGTGAAAAAAGGTTGGGGACTCCTGATTTACAGTATGGGGTGTGTTTGTGCACAGTCAAAACCCTTTGATTTCTTGCAATAACATAGCCTCACCTGGATAGTAGTGTTTCCTCCTTCTAGCAAGGCAATGGCCAATAGGATGCTTTCATGGAACACGCGATCACTGGTGGCATTCATGATTAAGTCGATGACTAAATCAGAAGCCCCTTGCTTATCAAGGTGACACTGAACATCCGAGAGAGACATCTCACTCCGACTAAGGGATCCTGATCCAATACTACCACCTATTTGATAAGTAGAGGATTAGAAGAGTTTAAATATATGGATAGCAATCAAGCTCATATAGGCATTATATCGCAAAATTTGGACACCAACCTCCAGACTTCCCACTGCTACCTCCAGATAAAGGGCCATTTCCAAAACTTGTCAGGCTCTCTCTTCTCCCAGCTGGCCGTATATTACCATAGTACCGATTCACTAAAATTACCCTTAAAGCTTCCCCCTAAAAACAGAAGAAAAAAAAAAAAATTGTTTTTTTAGCTGGCACTGGATCTTGTGTGAGACAGTATCTTCCGCATGTATTAAGCAGATATGCCCAATATTACAATCTCTGAACAAATTCACATTGCTCCATAATTATTTTACATCCCCAGCACACAGCATTAAAAAAAATGATTTAATTGAGTGAACACAGCACAGAACAAGAAAAATGCAGACAGACTATGTAACCTACCGCTCAACAGAAAAAAAAAACAGCTTGGCAGACAAGAGAGGTGGAATATAAATGGGCAGAAGTGCTACCTACCCTCTTGATATCCTCCAGTTGTCTCAGAGGCTGGGCCTGGACATGCTCCTGTGATCATGCAGAGACTTAATTCATAAACAGAGCAAAAACCCAAATCCCAGGGATCCCCTCACAGAGACGGGTGGAAATAGAGACACTGGGTATGGAATGACTGGATGGTGTTCAACAGCCTTCTGGGCACCAATTGAAACTGCAGGTACGTGACCCAAATTATTACTTAGATGGTCAATCTTATAAATTGCTTTTAACACTTTGCATATTTAAATTTATACATGATTGGGGGATGCCATTTAGGTTACCACTGCTGAAACAGTACAAACAGCCATGCAGCACTTGAGTGATAGGAGTTTACCACTGCAGAAACAGTCTTTATAAATACATTTTGGTCACAAGCACAAGTTAGGTAATGATATTGCGCACACGGTTTTGGGGGCCTTTAAGGGGAAGGAGCACATCTCTGGCTAGGATAAGTGCTGAACCAAGTTAATTCCGGATCCTTTACTAGACAATCTGGATGTTTTTATCTTTCCATTTTTGCACTAACGCTGTGGGAGACTCCTTCTGGAAAGGTGTATATGGGTGGTTGCCACTTCTCCTACCCCATGCCCTGACACATCCCCCTTCAAACCCACTAGAAGGATGTTGTAGACCAGTGTTCCCCAACCAGTGGCTCGTGAGCAACATGTTGCTCCCAGTGGCCTAAAAGCAGGTGATTATTTTTTAATTATTGGCTTGGAGGCAAGTTTTGATTGCATTAGAAACATGTACTGCCGACCAGAGCCTCCTATAGGCTGATAGTCCACATAGTGGCTACAGGGTAGACTGCAGACTGCAGGTAGAGTCAACCTGCTAATTTTGCTTTCCCAATGTTCTTTGCAAATGCTACAGTGCAACCATAGGTCATTTGAGACCTATTAGGTCTATGGGTGATAAACTTTCTTGATTTAAGCCCTCGGCTGCACACCTTAGCTCCAAACACACTCTGGCCATCACTTGTTGATAGTAGTGCAAGCTCAAGCATTTTTAGAGCCAGAGCCACCGTAACATATGTGGACCCTATAAGATTATGCGGTTTGTGTGCATTGAACAAATCTGTATCAGATTCAGACACTGCATGTTTTGCTTTGCACATGACCTAGAGGGGAGAGAGCAGCGTCGGACTGGGACACCAGGGGCCCACCCAAAAACCTTTGACTAGGGCCCACCAATTAATCTTAGGCCCACTCTTAACAATAACCTCACTCAACCTCTATTCTCCTAGTCTCTAATCTTTACATACTATAATCTATTATTCCACCTATTTAGCCACTTTGTTCTCATAGAAATAGGGAATGGCCATGAAATAGGCCAAATGTCTAGCAGCTCATTTCACCAACAAGTGGTTTGCATAGGGACATTTCCATATGGGTTTCTTCCTCTGACAGCAGTAGGAAGCTTTTGGAATCTCTTACAAATGAGTCAGACACAGATATCTTACCAGACAGATATCGGACTATATTTTGGATATGAAAGCAGAGGTTCCTTAGAATTCAGCGGCAGACAAGCCTTATGCACTCTTTTGTTGTAAATATTTTAGTTAATGTATAAAGCCATGCCTATTGTGAATGAGCTCTAGTTATGAGACCAAAATCTAGTAGGGGAATCAACTGGTGACCTAAAAAATGGCTGAACTATTTATGCCCGATGTTTTAAATTATTTTATATAGCATAACATTTACACTGTATTCAGGGGGTGGTGGTGACCCACCATAAACACCACAAGGATCCAGTTTTTTGTGGACCCAGACTACATATAATATAGAATTCAAGGGTGAACCATCATTTTGTCTGCAGGTAAACCAGCCACATTTGGTTATATAGATCTGTTTTCAATGTACTCCATATACCTGGCATCCAGAAGGCATGTGACAGACATACAGAAATGCATATTAAGATGGAAGATAAAAACTATCATATCTGAAAATGGGTGATGAGATGTAGCGAAGTGGATTATAGGACTGCAGTTCCAGGGAAACACAGACAACCCATATAAAAATGAACCAGGCCAGTTTTAGGGTAGAGCAAAGAGGATTTACCCTAGGACCCAGTGTATAGTTTTACAATATACATCAGGCAAGTCCAATATGAAGCCCTCCAGCAGTTTTGAACTACAGCTTCCAACTAACAGGGTTATGGAGAAGACTTGAAGTACCAGTTAGTGGGATGAATGCTGTACATGCCGGAATAATGTACCTTTCCCTACTTGATCTTCCTGCACTGCCAGGGACCCCATCTACCCTAACTCTGGCACTTGGGATGATCATGAATGATAAGTTTGGGTAAATGGCCTGGGTGAAATGGTACAGAGCTTCCTAATGGGAAAAAAAAAAAAACACATTACACACCTCCTCCGAGCCGTGCAGTTTTGGTGACTGAAGCCAACGATATAGGGCAGATAAAAAGCAAAACAGAGATATTATAAGCAGGACACTACTCTCAGCCACTGCAAAACATAAAGGCATGAGTTTCAGGGATATAAACAGAGTGTTAAAAAGGACACAGACACGTGTGGGAAGGGGTTAATCAGATTTCCTCCCACACAAGATCAGTGATTCAGCAGAGGAAGGGTCAAAGATTTTCTTGCTACCATCTGGACATAATTGGGGAGACATATTTGGAGCAGGAGTGTCATTTCCAGACAGTTTCTCTCCCACACATAGAGAAAGTCTGGAGCTCATGGGAAGGAAGGTGGCTGAATAACATGGACTGATGAGCTGATCCAACTGCTAGTTCTTCTGGGCGGATATTCACCTCCGCACAAGCCTCAATTTACTGGAACTTGAAACTGCTCTCTGGGACCCATATTAGTCATTACTGCATCTGTGGACAAGGCTCTGAACAGTGAAGGCTCAAGCATCAAGATGCCTAGCAACCCTGCTCCGGCCATTTGGCCTTCCTTTTAAATAGCAATGTGTTTATTAGTAATTAGCGTTGAAGGTCACAGGAGCAGAGATCCAGTTCCAAATGAAGGGGGTTGGAATCTTATGTAATATGTCTTTAGCTGGCACCTCACCACCAGGCAAGCAAAACCACAGTAAAGGGCAATGCCATTGAAGCAACACATCTGAAGAAAAAAAAAAATTCCACTTGGGAGGTTATGCAGAAATTTACAGCCTTTTAATATGAGCTTCAATTCGCTCTTAATGGGGTAAAATAAATCATATATGGGCTAATAAAGCCCCCCAAGATATTAAAAGTAAATGAATTACATTTTTGCCATATAAAAGCAAAGATAAAAGTGGTGGGCCCCAAAATCTTTTATCAGTATCTTCTTAAGTTACTGCTTTTATCGGCTTTTCTTTGGAATTTATCACTTGGATACTTTGATAACATCCCCTTTGACCACTAGAGACCATAACTGCAATGTATAATCAAGAGGACCTTACCATTAAAAAGGGGAGAAAAGTACCTTAACTACCAGTGAATTTGTACCCCTTTAAATACAGGAAGAATACCTTACTGGACCTTTGTGCTGTTGACACTAGACCATACTGTTAAGCCTTGTATTTATAGTCAATTACAACTTCCAAATATTCATGTATCATACCTTCCAACTGTCCCATTTTTTGTGGGACAGTCCCGGTTTTGACAGCTCAACCCGCGGTCCCGGATTTGTTACTGAAATGTCCCGACTTTCTCTTTGATCTCCTGCGGCTGAACAGCCAGACAAAAACACGTTTCTAACTTAATTGGCTTCTGGCAGAGAGCCCAGAATAAATACTTAGATATTTTTGTAACAATTTAAGATGAGCAGGTCTCTTGGGTTTAACTGACTTGCAACTTAAAGGGCAATTCACCTTCATTAGCAAAACTAACAACACAAATGAACTTTCAATAAAACTTTCATAACCTGGCAAATTTTGTAAAATGAACATGGTAATTAGGGGGTGTGGTAACAAAAATGGGCATGGTCAAAAAAAAATAATTCCCGTGCTCTTTTTGTCCCTCTTTCGATTTCCAAAATGTTGGGAGGAATGATGTATATTGCTAAGACTTCTATTTAAAAAAAATTCATAAAAATACAAGGGATTCCCAAATAAAGCCCCCAGCAGAGCTCCTGCTTAGCTAGAAATGAAGTGACAGAGGGATGCTAGGAGTATACAATCCAATCTGTTTCCAGACATTTGGCTGAGACCACTAGCAGTAAAGGCTCATCTGCAGCTGGACAGCAATACCATAAGGGATTCTCTACGCCAGACACATTTTCTGTCCAGCCCATACATATCCTTTTTCTCAACATTAATGCTGCTTTTACTAAATGGAACACTGTTTTTGTCTCGGACAGTTTCTGATGTTTTCAATTTAAAGGGATAGTTTATCTGAAAATGTATTTTTTTAATATGACAATGACACAATGTTAAGACAATATTCAATTAGTCTGCAGGCTTGGAATTTCAACTGCTATCGTGATAGTGCTTAAAGGGGTGGTTCACCTTCAAACCAATACATGTGTATTGGCTTAAAATGTAATACCAGCACATTTGCTTTAAAAAAAAAAAAAACAAGCATTTAAGAGATAATCACCTGTCAAAGATATCGTTCATCTTGGTTCATGTATAGGTGCAAGAGGCAAGGGGTCGCCGACCATTTGTACTGCTTGACTGCAGAAGCGCATGGATATATAGTGTACACAGTAGTAATTAAAACTAATTTACATACCACCCTATCAATTTGCTATTAAGCTCTAAAGAAAGTATAGGTGCCCACTGACGGCAGGGTGATATCAGGTTAATCTGAACGTTCAGCCCTAGGGCCAAACCATCAGATTATATGAAGGAAAGGGGCGCAGACGGGTCGTAGGACCTCATCAACTATCCGATGCGGTCCTCGATCACAGGAAAAATCAAAGGACATATCGGCAGCTTTAATCTGCCCGTGCACGGCCACCTTAGCTATTCCATACATTTTCAGAATCGAAGGGCAATGAATGTTGTTTTGACAAGATCATGCACACGTGACCCCAGGGGCGGATTTCAGCTGAGGATGCCCAGAGGCCCCTACTTTAGGATTGTGCACATGAGCATTCTTTTACTACCGGAGCTCTAAACACAGAGCGCTCAGAGCTCCAGAATCAGCCAAAACTACCTATAAGGCTGAGCTGGCCTTAATTTATGCCGCCCTAGGCCCGGGCCTTTGTTGCTTTGCTGCAAATCCGGGCCTGTGTGACCCGCAGAGCCAATGTCATTGGATACTAGAGCCTTCCTACAAATGAACTAGAAACAAGATAATATATACAATTTTTTTTTTAAAACTCAAATGTAGATATTAACCGTGAGCTTATTTAACATGCTTGTCATTCCATTGACAATTTAGACTTGAGCATTTGAAGGTGAACCTCCCCTCACCTTCAGCATGACTCAAAGAGCTTTTAATAAGATTTGATTTAGGTTTTTTTTTTTTTTTTTAAAAAAAGGTGAAACTTTACACAAGTGAATTAAAAAACTCAAGTGTCCCTTTAAAAAAACTCTTGAGGAGCAAAAACACTTTCAGTCCCAGGGTGTTATATAAAACGAAAAAAGACTATAGCCAATAAGCACCAATTGCTTCCTTGTAGGATGCGGGTTGAGCCATAAAGAAGGACTAGTTAAAAACTGTAGCTGCTGCCAACAGGAGCGGCGGCGTCTTCTCTAACTCTAATCTGGCCGAAACACATTTGTAAACATATGCAGTGACAAATGTAGTCTTATACACGGAACATGTCCCTTTCCAAGTGTAAGTTGAACAGATGACACATTTTTTGTCTGTGGAGGTAATGGGGAGTGTCTGTATAGAAGAATTAAGTCATGTTGACTTGTGGAAGGCAGGCCAACACTAAAAGGCCATGAACTCCTCCTGGAATTACAGCAGATTACAACAGATGGACTGGCAGTACTGAAAAACAAAAGGGTCAGGGCAAATAGTTTTGGCTCAGCTACACCAGGAAAGTAGTATGTGGACAATAGTCTACCACTGAATTAATGGAAAGTCCCTTTTCCAGACCCAAAATATAATCTGTTGCTTGAGAGTAATGGTGGCCATAGATGCACCAATAATATTGTACAAAACTAATTTTCATACGCTATTCGGGGCGTGTAAGGTAGGAAACGAGCCGACCAATAACAGCAGTTAGTCGATCAGCTGGTCGGAAAATGTTGATATGGTGCCATGGAAGGCACCCAAACATTAGACATTGTTTGTGCTGAATCGTCACCTACAGGTAGAATTCTATTGTTTCTATCTGTATATCAGCCGATTCAGCTGTACATGTGTTTATTGAAACTAATGATTTTTCTTGGAAAGAGCATTTCCAGGAAAGAACGTAATTGTAGCGTGCATGACCACCTTTAGTAAAGGATAAGGATTAAGCTCAAAGGACCGGCATCTCCCTTTTATTTTTAGGGATAGCCGACATATGCAATAGCTAGGTTCCCAAAGTGCCTTGCTGCTAATCCAACAATGGCCTGAAGTTTATGCACCATATGGAAATATATTTTTAATAAATCTGCTTGATTTCTTAAAGATCAATGTCTAGGAGAACAAACACCTCAGCAACCGATATTCTTGTTATAAAAGAAAGTCCAACATATTAGGACGTGGGAAACACTGTAAACACGGAGTCAAAAAAATTGTCCAGGCACACATTTGGAGTGGCCGGAGGCTTCAAAATGAAAGAGCATGCTCTAGAGCAGTGATCCCCCAATCAGTGGCTCAGGAGCAACATGTTGCTCACCAACCCCTTGGATGTTGCTCCCAGTGGCCTTAAATCAGGTGCTTATTTTTGAATTCCAGGATTGTAAGCAAGTTTTGGTTGCATAAACATTAGCTTTCTGGTGAAACCGAAGCTCATGTAGGCTGCCAGTCCACATAGTGCTACCAAATAGTCAATCAAGTTCTTTATTGGGCACCCCCAGAAACTTTTTTTCATGCTTGTGATGCTCATCAACTCTTTTTATATTTGAATGTAGCTCACAAGTTTGGGGACCACTACTCTTGTGCTTTACTCTTGAAGGATCACCAGGATTGCAGTCCTGTAGGATTAGAGTTGAAGAGGAAGCATCTGTCAATGGTAAGACTTTCGTTAAAGGGGACGTAAATTATTGATTTCTAACCTCCATTAATATGTTGCATTTTAATAGAAAATAATTATATATGATCCATCTCTGCCGTTTCTTCTTCACAGCTACAAATGCCTTGAGTAGCAAATTCACTGCTTAAAGGAACAGTAACATCAAAAAATGAAAAAATGACAATATAATGTACTGTTGCCCTGCTCTGGTACAACTGATGTGCTTGCTTCAGAAACTCTACTAGTTTATAAAACAAGCTGCTGTAGCCATGGGGGCAGCCATTGAAAGCTGAAAAAGGGGAAAAGGCACAGGATACTTCGTAGATAACAGATAAACTCTGTAGTATACAATGGGATTCTTCAGAACTTATCTATTATCTACTGTGTATCCTGTGCTTGAATGGCTGCCCCCATGGCTACACATCAGCTTGTTTCACTTTCTTATTTTTTGTGTTATTATTCCTTTAACTTGATAAAAGGACCCCAACAGGGTAGAACAGGACACAGTGTAGAAATAACGGAATGAGGAGACTGTGCATGGGGAGAGTAACAAGTGGCCCCACCCCAGACAGATAAGTCTTCAGTACGGATCTATCTATCGATAGATAGATATACACACATAGAGATAGATAGATATACACACATAGAGATAGATATACACACATAGAGATAGATACAGTAGATAGATAGATACAGTAGATAGATAGATACAGTAGATAGATAGATACAGTAGATAGATACAGTAGATAGATAGATAGATAGAGACCTAGAATACCTCTGCATATAAACTGCTGCAGTGACTAATGTGGGATTTATTATAAGGCAAAAGAAAGAGTGAAAAGATTTGAGTCATTTGAACAACTCAAAGTGAAAAGGTAAGAAATGTTGCAAACTTGGTAAGGGAGTCTATGATCAGTATGACAAGAGCACGGCCGACCAATTTGGGGAAAAAATGCTTAATTCATGGCAGCAGAGAGATATTTTAAGTAAATGTGCCTGGTTACTGGATTTATTCTAAACAAAAGCTGACAAGAGTAAGTTTTCACAAGACCCAAGCAAATTAAAAAAAATAACACTAGTTAGTCCAGTAAGTCCTAGTTGCTGGTGACAACATTGCATGGGTGTCTGAAATCCCAGTTTACAACATATTTTGTACTGTATGTCGCCACTGTCAGGGAAACCAACGTACATAGGTAAGAATATGCACTAGTTGCCTAGAAATTCCACAATCTTAAAGTCCACAGCCCTTAAGCAGAATTTCAGTCTTTATGATCTTGCTCGTCAATGCTTCATCATCAGCATTTCTGAGGAGCAAGTTATGAGGTTTGGTGCGTGCGTGGAATTAGCCATACTTGTATGCCACCAGAAATGCTGCACCTAAAGTACACGTTGAACTAAATGATAACATAATCAATGTGAATGCAACAAATACGGCGCCACTGGAACATACATGTATAACAGGCCTTGTATTATGCCTAAAATATGTCTTTGTCTGGTCTTCTCTAACAATTCTGACTTCCTGGTGAAACAAAGTTATAAGGCCAGTTAAAGGGGTTGTTCATCTTCCAAACAGTTTTTTCAGTTGAGTTGTTTTCAGATTGTTCACCATAAACAGACTTTTTTCAACTGCTTTCCGTCATTTATTTTTTACAGTTTCGAAAAATTAAAGTTTAATGTTAATGTTCGTGTCTCTGGTGTTTCAGTCTGTCAGCTCAGTGATCCAGGAGCATCTTTACTGTTACAATTTGGTACATTTAGTTGCTACAATTAACTGATATATTTATTTCTCAGCACCATCTGTGGAATATTAGCAACTATTAGTTCAATTCTAACAGCTGTTTTTTTTTTTATATATTTAATTTTGAAATCAACATATTGTCAGTTTCCCAGCTGCCCCCAGTCATGTAACTTGTGCTCTGATAAACTTCAGTCACTCTTTACTGCTGTACTAAGGGTTGCCACATTTAGTGGGAAAAAAATACCGACCTTCCTATATATTTATCTTTTTCCCGATTAATAACATTGGGATCAGCCACCATTTTTACCGGCCAGGCCGGTAAAATACTGGCCAGGTGGCAACCCTAGCTGTACTGCAAGTTGGAGTGATATAATTTCCCTCCCCAGCAGCCTAACAGAAAAATGGGAAGGTAACCAGATAGCAGCTCCCTGGTAGATCTAAGAACAGCACTCAATGGTAAAATCCAGGTCCCACTGAGACACATTCAGTTACATTGAGTAGGAGAAATAACAGCCTGTCAGAAAGCAGTTCCATCCTAAAGTGCTGGCTCTTTCTGAAAGCACATGACCAGGCAAAATGACCTGAGATGGCGCCTACACACCAAAAAAATACACTTGTTGGTTCCGGAATAAAATTTTATATGGTAGAGTAAACTGTGAAGTTTTTTCATTTTTTATTATTAGTGGTTTTTGAGTTAGTTTTTTTATCCAGCATATCTACATTTTGCAGTTTCAGCAATCTGGTTGCTAGGCTCCAAATTACCCTATCAACCATGCATTAATGTGAATAAAAGACTGGAATATGAATAGGAGAGGCCTGGAGTCAGAAGGAGAAATAAAAATTCAAAAACTATAAAAAAAGAAAAAATGAAGGCCAATTGCAAAGTTTCTTCGAAAAAGGCATTCTATAATATACTAAAAGTTAATGAAACTCATGGATTCTGCTCAGCTGGGCATATAACAAATGTATCAACTGAATGTATCAATTTAGAACAGTTAAGAGTCTGCAACACCCCCCCCCCTTCCCAGAGCTGCTTTAGAAGGTGAAAAATGAAACTTTACACTTCAATATCATAAAAACTGTCAAAAATAAAATAGAAAGTATTTGGGAAAAGTATTTATTTCCAGTGAACAATCTGAAACAAACTGAACTGGAAAAAGTGTTTAAAGGTGAACGACCCCTTTAGGAATACAGAAGTGAATTACCTCTGATTTGAAATTACAAGTAAAGATACCGTATATACTCGCGTATAAGCCGAGATTTTCAGCACCCAAAATGTGCTTGAAAATCCTACCTCGGCTTATACGCGGGTCAGCGCGGTGAGAGGCAGTAAGAGAGAGAGAGGTTCCATGGCAACGCGTCCCTCTAAGACACTGCGTCCTGCATGCGCTACGTGGCCATAACCCGGGTCCCAAGATGCACCGTGCAAATCCGGTAGCTTTGATTGGTTGTAGCGTTAAACCCGGAAGTAAGCGTGTGGGAGCACTGTTGCGGAGAGATGGTAAGTGTATCTGTGACTTTCCCACTTGCGAGTCTGACAGATCACACATTGCTTTATGTTCTATGTGTATGTTTTTATTCCATGTTCTTTTCTAGGCGACAGGCAGCGATCGATTAGCGGGGGCGGGGCTGGTGGTTTTGAGTTCGATCATCTCCGTGTATTACACAGTGTGGGTCATTTTGCTGGTAGGTGATTGGCTGCTGGGCATCAGCTGGGTCACTATTAGTTTCCATTAGTCCTGAGTGATATTGTGGAAGGAATGGGGCCAATAGTCTCCAAGATACACTGGGGCCTTTGAAATTCATGGAACAGGTTATTCATAAAAATTACATTTTTTTTTAAACTTGTGCTTGTTTTTATTTGGTATATGTGGTTATAAATAGTGGGTGGGTATGATCACATTTGCTGATGCCTCTCTCCACCAAAGTTGTCATCTAAATGTGGTCGTACATTATAAAATGTATTTGTTAGTCCAGGTCACTAAATGTGCAGCTCTACTTCTTTTTTTATCATTGTACGATGAATTAATGTTTTAAGCATCATGGCTTGATTTTTAACATTAAACCGACTGTTTGACTTTTCTGAGTTGTGTCTAGGCTTATACGCGAGTCAATACGTTTTTCTGGTTTTCATAGGTAAAATTAGGTACCTCGGCTTATACGCGGGTCGGCTTATACACAAGTATATACGGTAATGAAAATGGAATTGTATTTTGGAATGTAGTTTGCCTTTGAAGGGGAAAAAAAAAGTCAACGTTACAATACTTCACCGATTCAAATGTGGAATAAGAAAAATGTAGGGCTAGTGTTTTTGTTGACTACGTTTTAGTGGGTTTTCTAAACAGGCACCAACAGTTTATTATTCCACATCATAATCATATTCATGCTAGAGATAAAACTGCATGAGATCAGAAGTTGAATCCATTCTTACTTCCAGCCGTAAATCTAGTAGTTAAAAAGAACAGGTATGGGATCCGTTATCTTGAAACCCGTTATGCAGAACGTTCCGAATTATGGAAAGGCCGTCTCCCATAGACTCCATTATAATAAATGAATCAATTTTTTTTTTTTTTTAAAAAAGAAAATTCTCTGCAATAATAAAACAGTCCCTTGTACTTAATCCAAACTAAGATATAATTAATCCTTATTGGAAGCAAAAACAGCCAATTGGGTTTATTTAATGTTTACATGATTTTTTAGTACACTTATGGTATGAAGATGAATGTGTTAAATCAGTTCTTTTCTTCAATGTATACAATAGAGGAGTCTGAGTTCACAGGCTCACTTAATAACTGCACAAATGGTTCAGCTCAATCTAGTCAGTGGGTGACTCAGGATATGATTCAAAAAGCTTTAATACAAATTAAAGTAAACAAGGCTCCAGGGCCTGATGGCATACACCCGCGGGTTCTAAGAGAGCTTGGTTCAGTTTTAGACCAGCCCTTATTTCTGATTTTCTCAGATTCACTGTCATCTGGTATGGTGCCTATGGATTGGAGAAAAGCTGATGTTATTCCAATATTTAAAAAGGGATTACGATCTCAGCCTGGCAATTATAGGCCAGTAAGCTTCACACCTGTGGTGGGCAAATTATTTGAAGGCTTGTTAAGTGATCACATTCAAAATTTTGTCCTAATGAATGGCATTATGAGCAACAATCAGCATGGCTTTATGAAGGATAGGTCATGTCAGACGAATTTGATTGCATTTTATGATGTGGTAAGTAAGATTCTGGATAGTGGGGGGGCAGTAGATGTGATCTATTTGGATTTTGCCAAAGCGTTTGATACTGTGCCCCACAAACGACTGCTTTCTAAACTAAGGTCTGTTGGGCTTAATGAAGTCGTTTGCACGTGGATAGGAAACTGGCTACAGGATCGGGTACAGAGGGTGGTTGTTAATGGGACATTCTCTACTTGGAGTAAGGTTCTTAGTGGGGTCCCCCAGGGCTCAGTATTGGGTCCACTTTTATTTAACTTGTTCATTAATGACTTAGGGGAGGGTGTTGTAAGTAATGTATCAGTGTTTGCAGAAGACAAAATTATCCAGCCCAATTAATTCCATCCAGGATGTGGCATCCTTGCAACACGATCTTGACAAACTGGCAATCTGGGCAGCTAAGTGGCAAATGAGATTCAATGTTGATAAATGTAAAGTCATGCACCTGGGATGTAAAAATATCCAAGCCACTTATACCCTTAATGGGACTGCACTAGGCAGTATTGAAAATCTTAGCTATGAGGAAAGACTGGCCAAATTGGGGATGTTCACGCTGGAGAAGAGGCGCTTAAGGGGTGATATGATGACTATGTATAAATATATAAGGGGATCATATAATAATCTCTCTAATGCTTTATTTACCAGTAGGTCTTTCCAGCTGACACGAGGTCACCCATTCCGATTAGAAGAAAAGAGGTTCCGCCTAAATATTCGGAAGGGGTTTTTTACAGTGAGAGCTGTGAAGATGTGGAATTCTCTCCCTGAATCAGTTGTACAGGCTGATACATTAGATAGCTTTAAGAAGGGGTTGGATGGCTTTTTAGCAAGTAAGGGAATACAGGGTTATGGGAAATAGCTCATAGTACAAGTTGATCCAGGGACTAGTCCGATTGCCATTTTGGAGTCAGGAAGGAATTTTTCCCCCTCTAAGGCAAATTGGAGAGGCTTCAGATGGGTTTTTTGCCTTCCTCTGGATCAACTGGCAGATAGGTAGTTAATAATAAAAAAAAAAAAAAAAAAAGGTTGAACTCTATGGACATGTGTCTTTTTTCAACCTTACTTACTATGTTACTATGTAAGATCTAAATTATGGAAAGATCCATTATCTGGAAAACACCAGGTCCCCTGCATTCTGGATAACAGGTCCCATACCTGTTTTACAATAAATTGAGCAGATACAAATTCCTCGCCAAGTTAGTTATAAAGTAGTAACTCCTAAATTTATTCGCAAATAGTCATATCCACGTATACAATTTGATTTAGAAAAAATATATATACTTCTCCTTTAATATTTCCCTGATGAAAAGGGCAGAAGTCTCATCCTATATTTATTCCCACCTGTTGTGAAAAGTCCCTGGGCCCAGCTAAAAACAGGAGGGAGTGTTACGGCTGATGTACACAGCTCAGCTAAGCCAGATCACGCACATACATGGGATTGAGATTCCTTATTTGTGATGCAGCCAAGAATAAGAGGAGTCTGCATGTGCCAAGTGACCCTTCTGTGTTGTTGTGTTGTGGCTGTACAGACTGCAGAGACTTCCAAGCCCATTTGTCAAAGTCTGAATTTATCTCAATATTTTCTGAAAACTACACTACCAAATCCGCATGGGTTTTTTCCCGCTTATTTTGCAATACACTTTCCTGAAAACTTTCTATGGGGGGGGGGAAAAAAAACCCAGAAGAAATCGTGGAAAAAACCACGAATCATACGAATTTTGGTTTTTCCACCGAAAATTGATTCTTTTTTTTGATTTTTGCCAGAAAACCACAAAATCTTCGGATTATTGCATGAAACCCAGCGCAGGACAAGATATCTCGGGACCTCTCCCATTGACTTATATGCAACCTTGGCTGATCAGAGATGCCGGATTTTCGGATGCAGCCTTTTTCCATCCTTGGGGTAAAATAAATCCCGAAAAATGTGTTTTTTTCCCACTAAAAAAAAATTCAGATTTTTTATTGTAAAATTATATTGTATTATTTTAGCCATTCGGGGGTTTCAAGGAGAAGGAAATGTATTTTAATACTGCTAATGGTTGCATTCCCTCCTCCTGAAACGCCATTTTTTGACATGACCACTGTGGACGTTGTGGCCGCCATCTTTGTGAAGATCACGTCATATCCTCTTTCTCCCAGTCTGAAAGTGCACATGCGACAAATTAATCCATCCCGATGACTCCTTCATGTCACATTTTCAATGCTAAATGGACCCCAAATATAGACCCCAGCCAGACAGACCTCTTCCGTTTTTGATCGCTCCCGAGAAGCTACCAAACAAAAGCAATTGAGTTTCTATGGTAACCCGACACGATCGTTGGTGTTGAACAATAAGGGGGAGGTCAGTGATGACATTCGTTTTTACCACATGACCTGAACGTCATCGCTGGTCTGAGTGAAAGATCCGATCGTACGAATCGAGGATTTGTACGATTTTCGGACCGTGTGTGGAGAGTCCCAACATTTTTTGTCCGGCGGAGATCGGTCGTTTGGTCAATCGGACAGGTTAAAAGATTTGTCGGCTGCCGATAATTTCTCTGCGTGTATTGTCGGACATTGATATCGTACGATTGCTGTCAGGGGCAGAACATCGGCTGATCTGTTCTTTTACTACTTTATTTGATCGGAATGGTTAGTGGCAGGTCGGGAGATGGGGAAGTCCGATCGTTCAAGGATCTTTGCATCTATGGCCATCTTAATTCTGCGCATGTACAAGCAATGTTGTGCAGTTTTCTATCGGCAGAGGGATGTCTTATATTTTATGCACTTTTCAATATTTTTACAGCCGATCTTTGCACACAGCTGAACAGGAACTCGTATAGAGGCAGCATTATTGTAAGTAGCTCTTCACTTAAGGGGCAATCCATAGAGCTTTATTTTTATTTTACCTTTCCATCTCCTAAATAACCCCCTTCATGTACTGGAGGGTCCCACCTTACAAACAAAGCGGTTGTGCTGAACCCTGCAGACCGGGATAAGCTGTACATAACTTTACAATGAAAACAGACATATCACTGATCCAGGGAGGAATCTGATTACCAGACGTAGGAATGAACGTCCCTCAATAAGGCAGGTGATGAAACCTTCCCTATTTATAGGGTTGGGATTTTAGACATCAGCCACATAGGAGAATCGGTAAGTGTAACTAAAACACAGATCCCATCACAAACCTAAAGTTTTAAAAAGGATCCGACCATCTGGCATGCCACGGATATAAGCTACAACCAGCGGCCACAAGGGAAGTGGTACCTTAAAGGTGAACTATTGCGAAAATGAAAATGTAATATAAACTTCATCATACTGAAGAAAGAAACATTCGAAATACAATTAATTAATAATTCTGTGCTGTTACTGAAATAATCAAGTTTATGTTCACTATTCCTCTCTGGGAATCTTGTTTCTCCTCATTCTGTCTTCATTCAGGATTTGGGTGTCAGATATTCATGGACAGTTAGATCCAATATATCCAATAGGGGGAATCCTTTTGCCTAGAACAGGGCTGTCCAACTGGCGGCCCGCAACCCCCCCTTATATGGCCCTCCACATCAAAGTCTGCCTGCTGTGTCTAAATATGTAACATTTAAAAGGTATCACTACAGACATTAACTGGCCCTGCATTGTTTAAACCTCAAAATCACACTGTAATCCCCTGTATTGTTCAAACCTGTGATCCCCCTGTATTGTTCACACTCTATTGTTCACACCCCCAAAGCCCTGTACTGTTCACACCTGAGACCCAGACTGAAACTGCCCACATTCACACCTTATTCTAAATGCTAATGGGGCACCAGCACTGTGTCACTGTATGTAGTACATATTAGACTGCTCCTGATTCCTGTCTCCTGCTCTGTTCTGCCTTCCCTATGCTCCCTGTGTGTGTCATACTCGTCTGCCCCATTTGTTCTGGGGGTTTGTTAGCAATTGAAAATTATTGTTAGGGGGCCCCTAAGGTGTTTAATCATATGCTGGGGTACTGTATTATACACAGGGGAGGAGGAGGCATATGGATTTATGGGTATGACTTAATATGACTTAGCTTTTTTCACATATGAGTGACATCCTTGCCAGGGCAGGTACAAGGTAGTTCTGCACCATATGCAAGAGCTTCAATCAGTGCCCCCCTGTCCTGCATTACCATTTCCCTCCTTACCATGATGGTTTTTAAATAAAGAGAGCAAGAATGGGTAAAACATTTTTTCATTAATATTACTGCCCCTTGTACCAGTAAGCTCAGCAGCCATCCATAATACACTCCACCCATACATGTGCAAGCAAGCTCAGCAGCCATTCATTATACAGCCCTCCTGCAGCCATCATATTGCCCCCAATGTTTACCTGTCAGCAGCAGCCAAAAATAAATCTGATCACATCATATTGCCCCCAAGTATGTATGTACCTGTGCCAGCGCCCAGCAGCAACAGCAAACACATGGCCCCCAAATCTGTACCTGGCTGTGCCAGCAGGAAGCTTCACACTTTACAGTAATAGAAAGAATGTCTTCAGTTCAGTGCAACTGTGCAAGGCTGAGAGCAGCGAGAGTCACACCAAGCAGCCCCCCAGCTCTCTGCCTCTATCTGTCATCCAACACATCAGTGACGTCATTGACGCGTATATGCACATCGTGCTGCACCGAACAGAAGGAGCTATTACTTGCTGGAGGTGAAGGTGAAGGAGATGAATTCCACCCAACTGGGTGACCAAGATTACGGACACAAATTATTAAATAAACGCTTGAAAAAAAAAAAAATGATGGCGCCCCAGACAGCCGCCTTCTCTGCCTACCCCTAGTTCTGGCCCTGATCCCTGCAGTGAGCACCAACCATTTGTTTTTTTGGTGTGCTATTAATGTGGACATGGTTTTGCAGTAACATGGGTGTGGTTTAAAGTGGGTGTGGTCTAAAATAGGGAGTGGCTAACACTGGCTTCTGTTATCAGCCCTCCACCATGTAGATTAGAAAAATTCCGGCCCTCGGTACCATAGAAGTTGGACAGCACTGGTCTAGAAGATGTATTAGATCTCACTCTATTAAAATCACCAGATATCCTGTCTCTCTACATGCAGGATTTGTGCAAAAGGCAGTTATTTTGTTAGATTTTGTTTGTGCTGGAATCAGTTATTTGAGTGATATCTAATTCATCTGCTAGGCAAAAGGAGCCCCCCTATAAGATATATTTTATCTAACTGACAATGAATATTTGACATCCAACTGCTGCATGAAGACAGAATGAAGAAAAACAGATGCTGAGAGAGGAATAATGAACATAAACATGATTATTTCAGGAACAATGCAGAATATTTAATTGATTGCATTTACAAAGTTTCTTATTTTAATTACATTTTCATTTTCGTGATATTTCTACTTTAACCTCTTTATTGCTGGATGAGAGCAACCACCTTGGTTATGACACTATAAGTACTTCCAGCTATAAAGAGAGAAGGGCTTGAAGGGAAATCATCATTAGGTTGTTACATATCTAATCACACAAAACAGCATTTCTTTTGTGTGTGTCAACAACAGATTAGACAAATACATATCTTTACAAAATTCCAACATACTGTGCAACCACACCTTTGTAACGCCCTGGGACAGGGCAATGGATTCCACACGGTGTTGCCTGTAGGCAGAGGAATGCAAGGTAGATACACACAACACAAACACCCAAGCAATGAGGAAAAGCAAATAATGAACACCTTACAAAATTTAAAGACACAAAACACACACAAAAATGCCATGATAGTTTCCCTTTAGGGTCGGTTACCAACAGAAGGAAATGGGGAAAAAATGTACAGGTATAGGATCCGTTAGTCAGAAACCCATTATCCAGAAATCTACCAATTACGGAAAGTCCTTTTCCCATAGACTCAATTTAAACCAAATAATCCAATTTTTTAAAAACTATTTCCTTTTTCTCTGTAATACTAAAACATTACCTTGTACTTGATCCCAACTAAGATATAATTAATCATTTTTGGAAGCAGAATCAGACTGTTGGGCTTATTTAGGGGCAGGTTTGTCAAGGGTTGAATTGAAAATTCGCAATTTATATTTATTTATGGTCAAAACTGTCAGATTCGACTAGGGGGCTATTCAAATCTGATTTGAGACTATGGCCCTTTGAGAATTCAAATTTGACTATTCACCACCTAAAACCTGCTGAACTGCTGATTGAGTCAATGGGAGAGGTCAAGGGATCAATTTGGAGTTGTTTGCAGCCTTCCTGACATTCAAGTTTTTCGGAGAGTTTTAAAAATTCTATTTTTTTTTAAATAATGTTTGATTGGTCAAATTTCAAATTTATGGAAGTTTAGGGGAGTTTTTAAAAACTCACGTGAATTCGAAATTTGACCTTTGATAAATGTATCTCTTAATGTTTACATGATTTTCTAGTAGACTTAAGGTATGAAGATCCAAATTACAGAAAGATCCATAATCCAGAAAACCCCTGGTCCCGAGAATTCTGGATAACAGGTCCCATACCTGTACATGAATTAATCAAGTCTAAACCTCTGAGCTTTCCAGTGCATCGAGAGCTACCAGCTGCAAGAGAGTAGAAACCAGGTGTTAGAAACAGAACCCTGCTGACAGTGGCGTGTACACTGTTGTGAGGGCTGTCTTGAAAAAGAGGTTTGTAGCATAGAAATTGGGGATTGTTGCAGATACAGCTTCAGATTAAGAAAGCTAACCAATTATTTAAATTTAATAAATTATAACTGGAAAAAAATAAATAAAATAGGAGACATAAGGCTCAATATATAGGCTCTATATAAATGTATTAGGGATGACCTGAATCCAGGATTCGGTTCGGGATTCTGCCTTTTTCAGCAGGATTCGGATTAGGCTGAATCCTTGTGTATGGCTGAACTGAATCCGAATTTGCATATGTACATTAGGTGTGGGAAGGGAAATCACGTGACTGTCACAAATCAAGGAAGTAAAAAACATGTACCACCTTTTCCTTTCCTTCACCTAATTTGCATATGCAAATTAGGATTCAGTTCGGTATTCATCTTTCATGAAGGATTCGGGGCTTCCCAAAAGGTAGATTCGGTGCATCCCTAAAACGTATATATAAATGTAGACTATTACTACTAGGCCTACATGTGTGATTTATTGGAGCTGTAGTATAACAGCTGGCAATAAAGTTTTTTCTCCCTTTGCTACAACAGCCAGCAGTCTGTTCAGTAAATGCAGATCCACTGCCACCTAGTGCTGGATTTCTCCAAGGCTGAGGGCAGCAAACCGTCACAATTTAAAGATGTTATTGATACAAAACAAGTTTTTCTACCTTGTCTCCAAAGCCTCTGTCTTTGGCCATCATCTCTCTTAGGGTCTGCAGGACTTTAATGCACAGCTTCTCCTCATTTTCCTCTAGTAGCAGCTTTGTATGTCGAATGAGCCTGGAAGTAGAATTACACAAGCTCTAGATGTGGAGCGCTATTGGATCTAAATGCCAAGCATCCATGAAAAGCGACAGCTTCATTGCATCTCAGCGAATGACTTACTTGCATATGAACTGACCACTCTCACACTTCTTACGCGCGTCTGTGTTTTCTGGAAACAGAAGTTCTGGTCGGTGTAGGACGTCAACAAGGACTGAAAGTTCTGCTTGGACTAAGGGTCGGAGGCGATCTTCCAGTGATGAAACTATATCCTTTTGAATCAAACAAACAGAGGAACAATGAAAGGGGGGGGCGTCAACCCAGTGATAAGCAGAAGCGATAGGTCATCAGTTTAGAGCAAAAATTAAATTATATATACACACTATGAATCATAATATTGATCCAAAGATTGCCATTACATTTTGGTGCACACCAAGTACCTGCAGCCTCTCAATGATGTTCCGATAGTCCCGTGATGCAGTCAGCACTGAATCTCGTCGAGCTGCATTTCGTACGGACATTCGCCAGCTCATTGCAGTCTTCTGTACGATGTTATGGCTCTTCAGAAATAAGTTGTTTACCTGGCTGTCTAGGTCTACAGGAATGGCAATGGTTCTGCTTTTTGCTGTATAAGAAGAACAAACCACAAAAAGAGCACTCGTCAAAAAAAAAAGAAAAAAAATGTTCATGGGCTCTTACCATCGTCTACAGCAGAAATCTCCAACCAGTGGCTCATGAGCAACATATTGCTCAAAGCTGGTGCTTATTTTTAAATAGAGGCAACTTTTAGTTGCATAAAGATCATGTGTACTGCCAAACAGAGCCTCCTGTAGGCTGCCAGTCCACCTAGATTCTTAGAAGCTACCGCATGGCTAATTAAAGCCCTTGTTTGGCACCTCCATGGACTTTTTCCAATGCTTGGGTTGCTTCCCTACTCATTTGAACGTGGCTCACGGGTTAAAAAAGGTTAGGTACCCCAATCTACAGTGGTTATACGAGTTCACCTTCCAAACACTTCTCAATTCAGGATTGTTCACCAGAAATATAGATCATTTTCAATTGCTTTAAATTTTTTATCTTTTACCCTTTTCCCAAATGTTTGAAAGTTCATGTCTTTGGTGTTTCAGGCTGGCCACTCAGTAAATCAGGCGCAGGTTCTGAACTGTTACAATTTGCTACATTAATTGATACATTTCTTCTCGGCATCTGTGGAATCTTAGCAACTGGTGTAACATTTCTAAAGGGTTCACCTTTTGATTTACTTTTAATACGATGTACAGAGCAATATTTTTGAGAGAACTTGCAATTGTTTTTCATTTTTATTATTTGTGGATATTTAGCTTTTTATTCAGCCCTCTTCAGTTTGCAATTTAGCAATCTGGCTGCTAGGGTCCAAGTTACTCTAGAAACCATGAATTGATTTTATTTAGGAATGCACCGAATCCAGGATTCGATTCGGGATTCAGCCAGGATTCTGCCTTTTTCAGCAGGATTCGGATTCAGCCGAATCCTTCTGCCCGGTCGAACCAAATCCGTATTTGCAAATTAGGATTCGGACCATATGCAAATTAGGGGCGGGGAGGGAAACTGGGTGACTTTTTGTCACAAAACAAGGAAGTAAACTATTTTTCCCCATCCCTAATTTGCTTATGCAAGTTAGGATTCGGAATTTGGCCTAATGTTTTGTGAAGGATTCAGGGTTGGGCCGTATTCAAAATAATGGATTCGGTGCATCCTTAATATAAATAAGCTGCTGTGTAGCAATGAGGGCAGCTATTCAAAGGAGAAAAGGCTCAGGTTACACAGCAGATAATCCAAAATAGTGGATTCGGCGCATCCCTAATTTGATTAAATAGGATATGAATAGGTGAGGGCCTGAAATAGAAAGGCGTTATAACAAGTAGTAATAATAATAATCAATTTGTAGCCTGATGCGGCAAATAATTAAAAAAACCTATAAAGAAAATAAGACCAACTGAAAAGTTGCTTAGAACATGCCATTCTGTAACATACTAAAAGTTAACCGACAGCTGAACCACCCCTTTAATAAAACTCAAGGATTCTGCTTAGCAGGGCCAAAGATAAGTCATTTATCAATGTATGTATAATTTAGAACAATTTACAGAATCGGCTACACCCCATTCCCAGAGCTGCTTCAGAAAAACATAAAAAGGTGAAGTTTAAACTTCAATATTAGAAAAATTGTCACAAATAAATAGTCCTTATTTCTAGTGAAATATTACATCTGTACTGTCCAGTTTTTCAAGACACCCCCATCTTTTGTCTGCTTCTTACCCACATCTGAAAGAACTCTGATGCAGCTTTCTACAGACGCTTTCTGGGAAGGCAGGAGCCAGTTGCAGTGATAAACCCTGAAAATGGCCTGCAGTAGCTGTACAAATACCGGCTGCCGGGTCTGGAGGAGAAGACACAGAACAATTACAAATCAGGCAACAAAAAAAAAAAATTTCTTTTTTTACCCAAAAAGTAGCCACCATTTCCAACTTTTTCCTCAGATAGGTTTCACATGGTATGACTTCCATGTCTTATCCACAGAAATAATAAATGATTAATCATTAGGGTCAGGGCACATGCTCAGATTCGGGGAGATTAGTCGCCCGGCGACAAATCTCGTCTTCTGGGTGACTAATCTCCCCGAACTGCCTCCTGCTGGCTAGAATATAGCGGGATGGCACTCTGATCGCTTCGTTTTCCGAAGTCACCCAAAGTTTCCAGGCAACTTGGGGCGACTTCAGAAAACTAAGCACTCAGAGTGTCATCCTGTTTGCGATTTACATTTTAGCCGGCAGGAGGCAGTTCGGGGAGATTAGTCGCGCCGAAGAAGAGGAGATTAGTCGCCGGGTGACTAAACTCCCCGAATCTGAGCATGTGCCCTGACCCTTAGGCTAAGCAAAGTTGTACGGGAGTGAGTAAAGTAGGTGTTTGTAACCAACCACCACATGAATACAATCACCATGTACCAAGGAGAGTAGAAGAGGAATCACTATAAATGCCAAAAGATACTGTGTTGATTTAGCAATCTCCAACAATCAAAGATTCTGCCCCAAAAATAGGACTTTTCAGACACCCAATTACCTGATGCACCACGGCGAGCTTTGAAGCCTGTGTTGAGAGCAATCAGATTAGTAAACTTTTTCACACGATCAACCAGTATTTGTAACTTTAAAGGACCGGTCTACCCACAATTTCCCACTGCGTTTATCCAAGAGGTGAGTATGCAAATTCTTAACCATTTGCTTTTATGGTTTATATAAAGGTGTTGCACTAAAGTCATCACCAAATCTGCTACCAAATGAAAACAAAAAGATAAGAAAAACTACTCTCAACCACCAGAGGCACTATAGCACCTTAACCATATGTAACTTTAGGCTTCTTTACACCCAATTCATCTCTTTTCCCGTCCACCACATACCTGCAGAGTTGTGCTCTGGTCAGAAAACGGCGAGCTGAAGAACGTATTCACTATGCTCATCACGATTTCCGTCACATAACGTTCTAGAACAATGTCAGCATGCTTGCGATCACTCGTACTGTTACACACCTGAGGAACAAACACGATATGCAAGAATGCCAAGAAAGCTGGAACCAAGAACAGTTCTATTCATACTGACAAGTTATAATACACAATTGCTTAATGAGTCCTTACCCGACAGATGTCCACAAGGAAATTCTCAAACAATTTCCACATGTGATTACTGGTATAAATTTCCTTCATTTCCACTTCTGTATCCACATAGCAGTGATTGAGGAAATTAATGTATGCAATCTTCACCTGCAGAGAGAATACGAGATTATTCTAAGATCACTGCACCCAGGTGAGTATTCTCCAATCTGCCTTGTAAACAGAGTTTGAGAGCTTCTTAATGTTTTTATTTATGGTTAAGCAATTAAAAATCGAAGCATTAAAACATCATAAAGGGGAAATGTCGCGAAAATGAAAATTTAATATAAGCTTCCTTATACTGAAGAAGCTTTCTAAATCCAATCAATTAAAAATTCTGCATTGTTTCTGAAATAATCAAGTTTATCTTCACTGTTCCTCTCTCAGCATCTGTTACTATTCATTCTGTCTTCATGCAGCAGTTGGGTGTCAGATAAATGATCCAATATATCTTAAAGAAAGGGGGCTCCCTTTCCTAGCAGATTAATTAGAGCACAAACAAAATCTAACAAAATAACAGCCTTTTGCACAAATCCTGCATGTAGAGACACAGGATGTCTGGTGATTTTAAGAGTGAGCTCTAATACATCTTCTAGGTAAAATGAGCCCCCCTATAAGATATATTGGATCAAACATCTGACACCCAACTCCTGAATGAAGAAAGAATTAGGAGAAACAGACGCTGAGAGGGATAGTGAAGATAAACTGGATTATTTCAGAAACAATACAGAATTTTTAATTGATTGTTTTTAGAAAGTTTCTTATTTCAATATGCTGAAGCTTATATTAAATTTTAATTTTCACGATAGTTCCCCTTCAACTTGATCTGGCAATTGTTTGAGAGGGGATACTAAACACACATATTAAAACACATGGCAGAACACAGTTACCCTTGGGGAAAAAAATCTGTATTGCTTGCTTCTGATTTAGTTATTAGTTTGTTAGGCAAGTAGCGTTTACTGATTTTGGTTTCATGAGCTGGTCTACACTTATATCACTGTACCCTCAAGTAACATATGTGATCTGAACTTGAGGAAGTACAGATTCTTAGCACTTTTGCAATTTACATTCTTTTGTTATTAAGATTTCATGATTTAAAGGAAAACATGTGAAGGTATGGGACATGCTATCCAGAATGCTTGGGACCCCGGATTTTCCAGATAACCAATCTTTCTGTATTTTGGATATTCATACCTTAAATCTACTAAAGGATTATTTAAACATATTGGATTTATTTATAAATAGGTGTTGCCTCCATGAAGGATTAACTATATCTTGGTTTGAATCAAGTACAAGGTGCTGTTTAATTTTTTTTTTTTTAAAAACTAAATCATTTTTAGAAATGTGATTATTTCGATTAAATCGAGTCTATGCGAGTCAGCCTTCCCATGATTCGGAGGTTTCTGATAAAGGATCCCATCCCTATACTAATAGACATTAATTTTGTTACAACAATGCCACCTGCTGGTCAGTTTTCCGACCGTAATCCAATTGAGGAACTTGTCATATGAAATAGGATTGTTCTGAAGTTTCACTGTTTAGGAAAGACACCTGAAATCTCACTTTCTTACATCTTTTACCTCAGAGCACTACTGTGCAAGCTCACCTCAGGAACACAGTCCTCGTGGGTCACCACACGCACAATATCATCCAGTGGGAGCAAAGAATTACACTTTATCTCTGTGTAGACATTTTTTCCTTCTGTACATACAGCCAATAACTCCACTAAGTGTATGTGATACATAAGCGGGCTGTTCTCGTCCATTCGCTCTCTCTCCGAGCGCATCATCTGCACCAAGGTTTGGAATGACGCTCTGTCATTGTAGAATACAAGGACATCCTCGCCAGAGTTCACTAGCTGCAAGAAAAAAACGGAATATGACGTAATAATAGCTTCATAGCCTATGAGATTACCATTATTGCATGCCTAAAAGATGATATAACAGTCACAGGAATAAAATTATGTTAGAAGCAGAAAAAAAAATAATTCTCTATCCACCAAACAAGCACCCGTACCTCTGCCATAACAATGTCCTGGCATTTTTTGATGTAACGTCCTTCAGCTTTCACAATAGTTTGCAGAAACTTTATGTACTGTACATTCCTCCCATGAGTCTCAATGCAGTGAGCAAAATGTTGAACGACTCTCTCATTAATCTCGCTGCACAACTGGAAATTGTTCATGAAGATGTGCTGCATAGTGACTGCCTCCAGGATCTAAATGGAAGGACGCAGCACAGAGAGAACTGCATTGCAATCATTTATCAGAAGACTAACCTGAACGAATGTCATGGTAAGTAAACAAGGCTCTCTCACCCCAGGAGTTAGGAACAAATTGATATGCTTATGAAGCAGTGCCTGGTTCTGCTGGTTCCCAGCACAGAAGTTCTGCAGAAACTCGTGCGCAATCTTCATGATTTCCTGCATTCGGGTATCTTCAGTCTGCACAAAGAAAATAGATAAAACCCAACAAGTGTATCTAAAGTCCATTTAGATGACCAGCCATAAAAGCAAGGAAAGACTGTTTGTGCAAGAAAGGTCTTATAAAACTTTTATAAGCTTTTCCTATAGCATTTTAGACAACATTAATCTTTTCAAGACAAAGTAATTCAATTAACACTTAATTCAGTGTTTCCCTTCAGAACTATTCATTTTAGAACACTCCACCCTGATCCAGGTAGATAGAACTAATATTGAACGTTTTTTTCAAATTTGTATTAAACATTAACAGAGCAGCAATTTCACCTTTTCATAAGGAATCTGCAGCAGTTCCAGCACTACACTATGTGCTCCCATGTTTCTCAGCAGACGTTGTTGCTGCTTGCGATTCCTTCGCCCTGTTGTATTCTCCTGCACGCAAAGCTTGCTCAGTCTAAGGAGTATCTGCATAAAAATTCAACTGCTGAAGTGTGCATATCTGAGCCAAGTATTCACATTATCATTTGGGGGTGTCAGGCTTACCTCTTTAACCACTCTATAATTATAGCTGCTCGTACTTTCAGATTTCTTTGCTTTCCCTGGTGTCTCCTGTAAGTAAACAATGTCATGACCATGTGCCGAAGTAAGGTGTATTCTAATGTTAATACAAGCTAACAAGGTTTAAAGCAAAATGTAAGGGTTTCATTAAGTTGCAGTCATTAACATATCACGACTGTTCGATCATATGACATAACTGTGAACACTAGAAGAACAATGTGTTTATATTTTATATGTGCACAAAACTGCAACCTCTAAAATGGTGTGATTACCCCCTTGTCTGCACCCCCAGCTTGAGCCGCTGTAACTTCCTCCGGTCCCGATCCTTTATACACCCACAGTTCAGATTTCTCAACTATAGATCTCAGCTGGTCCAGGTCTTGCTTTATCTGCTTGTAGTTATCCACATCTTGGCTAGTAACTAAAAGTTGGACCTGCAGGAGAAGACAGTCGGTAAATGTGGCTTTCAAACAGAACAGGCCCATCAATGAAATAAATAATTGTCCCTGACCTGTTTAAAGGCCTGTAACACCTCCTGTCGCTGGCTGAAATGTCTAAAGAGCAGGTGCAGGGCCCCGGAAACCAATGGTGGGTAATCATGCATGGTAAGATGAAGCAATACACGGAGGAATGTGCGGCCTCCATCATCATCTAGATCCAGAGGTGTGTTCTCCTCACTGCTGGAAAACAGTAGATAAAGAAATCAAACTCCCTCTAGATCACCTTTTCTAGTCCCCAAGGTCTTGACAAATTGTTATACTTTCCTTCCACCAAAGATGCCTTCTGCCTGTTCCTCAATGTGCTCAAAATCCAGCGTCCCTGAAACACAAGTTTATGCAACTAGTTATTTCATGCTTTTCTTTCTGTGCACTTCCCAACTATAACCCAATGGGTACAGGTAATGACTTGCAAACAAGTCTCCCCTGCTCTCTAATTTAATCCAATAATATTATTTCCAAGTCCACCTTGAACTACTAGTACAGAAGCCTCCTGCTCACCCGGTACTACAGTCATGGCCTCTGTGCTTCCCTCTACACTCTGCGCATTACTTTCATCAAATTCACTTTTAAATATGCAAAGGAGACAAGAGATACGGTAATCCAGACGTACATTCAGGATAAACTAAAAGACAAAAAATGTATGTGAATAATAAAGCATATAAACAAAGGTAGATTGTAAAAGAGGAATAAAGCCAAATAAAGCCAAGCTTACCTGCAAAATCTCTATGATCTTTAACTTTGTATCCATTACAAGTATATCCTCCTTCTCTGGTTCTCGCTGAGCTTTGATGGTCCCTTCAGGGGCAGCCATAGGTGTCATTGGGAGGAACCCTCCTCCCCGTAACACAACCTGTGTCATCAGTTCCCCAACACCATGTATGGATCGCATGACATTGCTACCACCTGCAATCAGAATATTTTGCTTTCTGCTATATACAGAGGAAATCCAGTGAAACTAGAATGCTCACATCACTTTTATGTTTTATTATATAAGAAATTTTAAACAAGGGACCCAGACAGACACCACAGTGGCCAGACATTTAAATGAAGCGAAACATTCCCATGGGCAAATTAAATGGGTAGTTCGGGAAGTAGTTCAACCCTTACGAAAGGGTGGTAACAAAAAATGTTACAGCGAGAAGCGAAATGGATTTCTAGTCTAAATACTCTTAGCCCTATAGGTCTCAATGATACCTGGAGTTTGAAGTGTTTTCTTTGATTTATGTGTAATATCAACATATCTATGTACATTGTGTTTAGTGTGGAGTTATAGTTCAACACGCTATGTTTCTTGTACAGGACAGGTAGACTCCAATAGAGAGTAATACCACCTTTTGTATAATCTTGTATTTAAATGATAGTTTATTAATATCGGTTTTATGATAATTAAAATGTAATTTAAATGTATTCATTTAGAAAATTTTCCCTTTCAGAGTTGT
The DNA here is from genome assembly GCF_017654675.1 of Xenopus laevis. Lineage (NCBI taxonomy): Eukaryota > Metazoa > Chordata > Amphibia > Anura > Pipidae > Xenopus > Xenopus laevis. The sequence goes on along the minus strand of NC_054378.1, from coordinate 109,094,070 downwards.
GAAAGAAATAAATGTATCACTGCACTTTACGGACGTTGTAACCTTTGGATATTGAATTTTGACACAATGTATAAATCTTGACACAAAGTGTATTTATTAAAAACAAATGTATCTATTTTAAACACTAGAAGGTGTTCTCCACTTGAAACAAGATACTATTGTATAACTCTGCTATGTGATTTCATAGCTGCTTGATTGGATAATTGCTTCAGAAGGTGGAGCATTGTATGGTTTTAAATCTTGTGCATGTTTCGCTAATTAAACTTGAGAAAGGGTCCTTGTTGACTCGAAACGTAGTGTATTTTGGAATAAAAGTTTTGCAGCACAGTACTGCGGATGCTTTGTATCCTCCTTCATACAACGTGCATTGATGAATCTTTTGGTCTTTACGGTGTGACCCAATTAAGATGGAGAGCCCACTTAATAAAAGTTAAGGGAAGTGCTGGGAAAATTGCATAGTTTGCTAGTAAAATGTCCTCAACGCCTGTTGGTGAATTGCCAATGTCCCTACGGATGAGATGTTTGGCAAATTGACGCTAGCGATGGCCACTTCGTCCCTTTATCTAGTATAGGTAAATCTAAAAACAACTGGACTTGCCGAGTAATCAATTAAGACGTTTCACTACTCATCCGAGCAGCTTCTTTAGTTCAACTGACTGGTGTGGGAAATTCTCGGCATATAAACTCTTCCACTAATCCAATCACAATGGCACATTGTAACTCTTCAAAGAGGTGACATCTGAAGAAATTCACAGAGGTGTAGATTCTGTGTAGTTACTGTGATAGGATTATCCAATGTGTCATGCAACTCATAGAAAGAGGTGTTACTTGTGAGAGTTGCATGAATGGACGTGTGAAGTGTTCTGAAACCGCCGGGGTACAGATGTTAGAACAGCATTGTATGTAGCAGACAGGTGGTGTCGAAGGCCCCCACCTCTGTTCAGGGATGGTTTCTCCACCTTCATATGAATAGATGTCACCTCTTTGAAGAGTTACAATGTGCCATTGTGATTGGATTAGTGGAAGAGTTTATATGACGAGAACTTCCCACACCAGTCAGTTGAACTGAAGAAGCTGCTCGGATGAGTAGTGAAACGTCTTCATTGATTACTCAGCAAGTCCAGTTGTTTTTAGATTTACCTATACTAGATATACCATGACCTGGATGAATGAAAATCTTCATAGTCATTTTGCCCCTTTAATGAATCTGCCCCTATAGCTCTTTACTCACCTTTGCTTTCCTCCCCCTTACCAAGCTTGCCAGATGGGAAGTTGGCAATCAGATGCACACAATCTACTATTGCAAGCAGGATCTTGGTCAGACGAAGGAGGTCACTAAAGTTATAGAATCCAAAGTATATGAGATTCCGAGCCAGATTTACCACCTGTAGAGAAATCATTTGGTGTGGTGTTAAAAAAAAAAATCTTTGAAATACATACAAGTTTAAAGTCTACACACTTGGGTAGCAGGAAAAAAAATTATACAACACATCACCTCAAAAGTTAGCTTGTTCTTTTCCTTGTCTGCAAACGGGAACCGCTGTCCAACCACATCCCTAAGATATTCCTCAACAAATTCCATAGTCTGTGCAAATCGCTCCTTTATATCGTCCCTTGATGTTCCACTGCTGTCATAGCTAGAATGAACAATAAGGTTCAATTAGCAGAGAGTCATAGTATATACCATTTTACAATAAGAATAAGACTTGGTTGCCATTATGTTATACAACTATGTTCAACCTCAAAATTGGACAGGAAATATAACAAAACTCTTTAGTCTTTTTTCTCTATGGAATGGACTTCCCATCACTTCTTGGACTGTTTCCCCACACAATACTCACTCATCTATTGCAATCTCAGATGGAATCTCTGACCAGAGACGGGCGTATTTTACTGGGGTCACCTGCTCCTGAGGGTCACGGTCTACATGCATGTGCAGCATGAGTCGGCAAAAGGAAGCACGTAGATCAAATGGAAGATTCTCATCAGACATACAACGGAGTATAAGGTCCACATCCAACTGGCCTGAAATCTCATTTATGGCTAAATACTGTCGGTCAAGGCACATGCGGGCAAAAAGATTCAGCTGGTATCTGCAGAAAAAAAAAGTGTTATATAGTTTCTACACTTTTGCAACAGAAACTAGGATTACAAATTGCTTCACTTGCCTGTAGTAATTCAATACATCTTGGTCCTCTTTCTGTCCCTCTTTTGCATCTTGTGCCAATTCTCTTACACTCCTACTACGAATTTCTTTGTTACTGGCTTTCCAGAAAAGCCAAACCTCCTCCTCATCTTCCCCAGCTTCTAAGGAGCTTTCACCACTAGCAACTCCCTCGAACTCAAAGCGTGACAGAACCAATCTGGGACAAATATACACATAGTAAGGACATATACTAATGAAGAGCAGAGACAGAGAAGAGACTTGCAGTTTTTGGCATTTCTTACTTAGTCTCAATCAGGATGTCAGCATTGGCTGGGTTCAGCACAGCTTTACATATCAACTCCTGGGTGACTGGAATGGATTTATTCATGGATACACAGAGATCGGATAGATAATCCAAAAACCTAAATAAAAGTAGTAAGGCCTTAATGCTGAGAATATTTGGAATCTACATTTGTTCTGTCATAAATCCATAAATCTGTCTTTTAATTGGCTCATGTGACTTAACATGTATGGTTTGTTTGTGTGCATTGTGAATCGTAGGATCCCAGGGGGCGGCCCTTATTTTTTTAAAATGGCAATTTTCTATTTAGGATTACCCAATGGCACATACTACTAAAAAAGTATATTATGAAAATGGTTTATTTACATGAAGCAGGGTTTTACATTTGAGCTGTTTTATGCAATATCTTTTTATAGAGACCTACAATGTTCGGGGGGTATAGTTTTCATTTAATTGACAGGAGGCCTGTGAAACTGTACCCAACCCAATACTATTCTCCTCACCTGGGCTCCCGGTTCTTCCGTACCAGGCTCACAAAGGTGTCAATCTCTGCAGCAGTGATATGTTTCTCCAGAAGCTTGCGATTATTGTGTAGCAGAGCTGTGATTGTATCTTCCGCCAACACATCATAACCAATCTGCTTCTGCATAAACCCAAACTGTTTGGCTATGTACTCCTGAAAGAAGTGTGCCAGAACAATGGTTTTATCGATTTACAAAAAGAAAAGGGAATATTAGACTGTTCAAGAAAATAGCAGTGGCTGCATTCTTCTTTACAAACTCAAACATTCACTATATAAACTGAAAAAAATGTTTCAAGATGTTTTCCTTTGAATTACTGAACTAATATTTAGTTGTATAATCAGTGTTTCGGAGAACTGGTGCACATCTGTGTTGCATGGAGTCCATCAACTTCTGGCACCTGTTACATTCCACAATTCTTCTGCATTTCTTGATTTTGCCTAGGAAACCGCAACAGTCGCCCCACAACTTTACTGTTCAACTTTTCTGGTCCAGGGAATTGGACTGGCCACTCCATAATGTCAATCCTGTTGGTCTGGAACCAAGATGTTGCTCGTTTTACTTTCATCAGTCCACAAAATGTTGCATTATTTCCCTTTAGACCAGTCAATGTGTTCTTTGGCAAATTGTAGCTCTTCAGCATGTTTTTTCCTCAACAATGGGACTTTGCAGGGCTTCTTGCCAATAGCTTGGATTCACATGGGAGTCTTCTTATTGTCACAGTACTCACAGGTAATTTTGGAACTTCTTTGGTATTCCTAGAGCTGATCATTGGCTGTGTCTTTACCATTCGAATGGTCTTTCAAGTCTTTTCAAGTCTTTTAGGTTTGGCTGCCATTTTAAAGCATTTGATATGATTTTAACCGAGTAGCCTATCATTTTCTGCACTTCTTTATGTTTTCCTCTTTCCAATCAACTTTTTAATCAAAGTACGTTCTTCTGAACAATGTCTGGAACATCCCATTTTACTCAGATTTTCAGAGAGAAATACACTATAAGCAGCATGCACAACATTTGCTGCCTTCCTTCCTTAAATAAGGGCTGTAATTGACACCAGTTTTTGCACAGAATGAATGCTCTCACTAATGAACTCCACACTGCTATTTAGAACAAGCCTCAATTAATAATTCAAATACAGAATCAGCAGCATGCATGGCATGACTGTTGGGTCTGTTTCTGTTACACCTACTAGTAAATTATTTGCCATGTAGAAATATAATTTATACCAAAACCAGGGATCAGGTTAGTGATGTCGGACTGCTATTATTCTGAACACATCTGTATTTAGTCTGAATATATTTAGATGTTTTAAAAATCTAGATTTGGTGTGTATATATGGGATATAATGCTTTAAGAGGCTATGTTTATGAAACATATTGATCTCCGTGGAATACAATAAAACAAAGGATTAACATAAAACTATGCACAGGGTCAAGATGACAGATGCAAACCTGGTTTTTCCGATAGTCTTGCTGAGAATGCCTTAAAACACGGTAGCAAAGTCGGCAGATGTGCCGAAAAGGTGCATGTCTCTGGTCTCCCAGTTCTTCCAGACGCAACATGGGACCATCTCCAGAGTCTGTAAACGGAGCCTGCAGCAGTTTGAAGATCTTTAAAAAAGGAGATTAAACCAAAAATTAAAATGGTTGCAAAATGACATGCCAACAATACATTAAAGGAGAATGTATTTGAAAATTCACCTGCTTAAGTATATTTTGCTCCCGCATTAGCTTCTGGCGCTCCCTGTTGGGTTTATTAACCAAGACTTCAAGGATGTCATGACCGGAATTCACCAAACCTGTCACAAAGTAAACCAACTCTTCCAGTAGCTTGGTAACAGCCCTATGAATAGGAAAGGTGTGAAAAAACATGATCGGTCATAGGCATGCTTTCCCTCTGCAGAACAGAATGAAGCAGCTTTGATTACCCACTAATAATATGGGCTATATTTATCAAAAAGTGAAGTTAGATATTGCCACAGTCCTCTAGAGTGAACCTCTGCAACTCTCCATTCATTTCTACATGATTTAAAAAGGTTAATTTACCAAAAGATGAACTTTCACCCATTGATAAATACTTTCTTAAAAATCCCATAGAAATGAATGGAGAGTGGCGGAATTTCACTGTAGTGGACTGTGAAGATCTCGAATTTCACTTTTTGATAAATATACCCTTATGTCTCACCTTCTCTCATTCTGTGTGATTGTTCCCTTTTCCAGTTTTCCCGCAATAGAAGAGAGAACCTTGCTAGCATCATTCGCAAAATCCAGATCCCGCACTTCAGCTGGAGACACAGGAACGATGGCAAATGCTTCCTTGTCTTCTTTCACCGGGGATGTACCAATCTATTGGATGCAAGGAGTTTAGTCATTTTTCCAACCAGTGCTTTAGAGAATTACATTTGCACAAACTCTCTTGCTAACCTTTGCTCTTGATGGCAGCTATTACAATCCACAAGTACTCCTAGGTCCCACATAGAATGAAAAAACCTTTGTCCAATCAACTGCAGATGTTTTTTTTTTGATTAAACTAGAATTTCATCATAACCTTACACTAATCTGGCTACTGACATTTCCTCTAGCTTTTTCCAGATTCGCCTTGCAAGGATGACACATCCTGCAGGAATTCAATTGTTCTGCATAATTTTATATCAGCAAATAGATCATTACAGTGTCTTCCTCTGGATGATTAAGAAACAGAATAAGTAAGAATGAGGCATTGTTATAACTGAGTTGAGCACCACAGTACAAAACCACAAGTTAAACAGCTCGAAAATTGCCATTTTCACTATAATGCCTGATATGGGCAGAGAAATGGCAGGGATTTACAGTAATGCAGTTATAACAATTATTAAAAAATACCCCACATAACTTTTAACAATGAGCCACTTATCACTCACCCTCAACATGACTGGTTTCTCCTCATCTTTATCTATAGGACTATTAGTGCTGTGTACCCAGGTGTTAGTACAGAGATGTCGCAGTCTAACATAAGAATTTCTGGAAGACAACCAAAAAAGGTGATATGTTAGTTAGGCTATCTACTGTATGTGTAAAAGTTAAAGGGGAACAATCACGAAAATGAAAATAATGTTCGCTTCAGCATACTGAAATAAGAAACTCTATATACAATCAATTAAAAATTCTTTACTGTTTCTAAAATAATCAAGTTTATCTTCACTATTCCTCTCAGTATGTTTCTCCTCATTTTGTCTTCATTCAGGAGTTGGGTGTCAAATGAATGATCCAATACATCTTATAGGGGGGGCGCTCCTTTTGCTAGAAGATGTATTAGAGCTCACTCTATTAAAATCAGCAGACATTATGTCTCTCTACATGCTGGATTTCAGCAAAAGGCAGTTATTTTGTTAGATTTGGTTGTACTGAAATCAGTTATTTGACTGAGCTCCAATACACCTGCTAGGAAAAGGAGCCCCCTATAAGTTATATTGGATCATTCATCTGACACTCAACTGCTGCATGAAGACAAAAGGAAAACAGATGCCGAGAGAGGGATAGTGAACACAAACTTAATTATTTCAGAAACAATGCAGAATTAATTTATTGTATTTAAAAAGTTTCTTACTTCAATATGAGGAAGCTTCCATTAAATTTTCATTTCTCTGCATTACTCTACCCCAATGTACAATGTAAATCTGTGCACAGTGGTTTCAAAAATACAGCATTTCCTCACAGTGGTTTCAAAAATACAGCATTTCCTTACCTGGGTACCAGGCTGTCTCCTCCTCTCAGAGTAGTTGGATCCAGTTCAAAGATGGAGGAAATGTCATTTCCTTCCGGAACAGAAATCAAGGTGCACATCATTTTCTCTGGCACCACCTGCATTCTGGCATTGCCTGCGTCTGGCTCTGCATCTATCTGAGAACGAAAGCGCAGAGTGTGAGACGGGGAAAACGCACAGGACAGCACAACCTTCGCACTGTTGTATAATCCCTACATGCTCCGCTCGGCTGACTTTAGATAAGGAGGATACCCTTCTACCACCAGGACTAGGTAACTGTTAAAATGTTAACATCCAAAAAGCAGGCTGCTAAAGTGAAAAACATCAAATTAGTATGATGAATACAACCTCAAACTGAAGATACAGGCACCGGAAATATGGGCTAAGGGGTCCCCATTTAATCCCAGACTGTAGTTTCTCTCTCATGCTTTGAGGTTACCAAATACAATGGGTTCCATCAGTAGGCTACATGCCCATTCCATTTGAAATGATGAGTAAAGTTAAGAGAACAGCCACAATGCAGGGATAAAATATATGAACCCCATATACATTAGCAGCACCACATGCAGATTTGGGCTATTATGATTTTATTCCTTGCCATATATCGAGTAAAATCACTAGAATAGGTAAGAAGCTGGGAAAACATGGGAAGGATTGGCTGAGAGTGCAAGCCAAGGGCAGACGATCTGAGCAATGAAAGGGTACAGCAAACAGAACTGGGAATTATTTAGCGGGGGGGGGGGTTGTCTAGATAAAAAGAAGGCACGGATCTATAAACCAGATACTTGGGGCATCTAACTGACCGTCCTGTACTTACTGAGACCTCAGACTCCAGGCACCCTGCCTCATAGTCAGGATTTACCTGGTGAAAAAGAACCGTAAGGTGAAATGGGTTGAAGCTAAAGATAAAAGAGGGGAACCAAACCACAACCTGCAAACACTGAAAGGAGAACTAAAGAAGTAGCTAGAAATGTTGTAGATTATGTTTTTGGCTTCCCAAGGCAACCACAGCCCTTTCGCAGTAAAGATCTGTGTCTCCAAAGATGCCCCAGTAGCTCCCATCTTCTTTTCTGCTGATTCACTGCACATGCTCTGTGCTGCTGTCACTTACTGAGCTTAGGGACCCACTCACAATATACAGTACACATAGAATAGAAATGTCACACTATAAGGCTGATTAGTAATTAATACAGATAATTGCAGAAACCAGTGCAATTAGCATCAGAATCTAATAAATCGCCCTGTAGCATCAGCTTATATCACAGGCAAATCTCATTTTCGGCTGGATCATTTTCAACGAAGCCAAAGCTTAGCTTCTCAACAGCTGCTCAGAGCCCACTGAGCATGCGAGTGTCACAGACACTTTCCAAGATGGTGACCCCCTGTGACACGTTTGAAGTCCTGGATCATTGCGGCTATTGACAAGCTAAAAATATAGGCTGGTGCAAGACGATCAGTATATAAAATATGCTACTTTTAGCCATATTCATTTTTAGGCTTTAGTTCTCATTTAAAGGACTACAACGTGTATGACATTCTGTAGTCATGTTTATTTGTTCCCCTCCCGCGCAGGACAAAACTTGAAAATTAAAGAATCCATGAACGGTATTGTGTAGTCGTGCTTATTTTTGTTGAAAATAACATGAATATTAAAGAGTCCATCTTCAATTACCGTGTTTTCCATTACAGACAAAAGGAATTGCAGGTCTCATGGCACTCATTGGCAGTTATCAACTAAAGCAAAACAGCACTGCTGCTCTCCTCGCAAACACAGTGGTGATTAAAGCAATATCAATTGTAAACAGCTACAAGGTCCATCTACACAACTAACATATTAGCACCCACGTAGGGCACCCAATGGTGGGTAAAATCAGGTTATTAGCAAGCTGAGGCTCTGGTGATGACAAACAGCTCATAAGAAAGGAGCAAAGAGTGTGTTTGGCATTAACTACATATAAGGTAAGGCCCTAAACCATCTGGATTCTCTGCACAGCCAGTATGTGAATATTGTTCAGTAAAGTGAATTGTTTTGGGCTCGGTCAGTCATTAGAGTCTGTAAGTAAATACTTTATTGGAGATCATACACAGGGCCAAACACAAGCAAATTGTAATTTATAAATCCTACATTGAGCATGTTAGTGATTCACTTTACAACCCTACAGCATAGGATGATATTTTGGCCATTATGTGAAAACACGGGGAAAAGCTTGTCAGGCTGATTTGGGTTACTAACCAGAGGACATGTTTGCAGCAGTGACTGCTTTTATTATTAGACTAATAAAGGTTAAAGGGATACTGTCATGGGAAAACATGTTTTTTTCAAAACGCATGAGTTAATAGTGCTACTCCAGCAGAATTCTGCACTGAAATCCAATTCTCAAAGGAGCAAACAGATTTTTTTATATTCAATTTTGAAATTTGACATGGGGCTAGACATATTGTCCGTTTTCCAGCTGCCCCAGTCATGTGACTTTTGCCTGCACTTTAGGATGGAACTACTTTCTGGCAGGCTGTTATTTCTACTACTAAATGTAACTGAATCAGTCTCAGTGGGACTTGGCTTTTACTATTGAGTGTTGTACTTAGATCTACCAGGCAACTGTATCTTGTGTTAGGGAGCTGCTATCTGGTTACCTTCCCAGTTGTTAGGCTGCTGGGGGGGGGAAGAAAGGAAGGTGGTGATATCACTCCAACTTGCAGTACAGCAGTAAAGAGTGATTTAAAGGGATCCTGTCATCGGAAAACACTGAAATCCATTTCTCAAAAGAGCAAACAGATTTTTTTATATTCAATTTTGAAATCTGACATGGGGCTAGACATTTTGTCAATTTCCCAGCTGCCCCTGGTCATGTGATTTGTGCCTGCACTTTAGGCGAGAAATGCTTTCTGGCAGGCTGCTGTTTTTCCTTCTCAATGTAACTGAAGGAGTCTCAGTGGGACATGGGTTTTTACTATTGAGTGTTGTTCTTAGATCTACCAGGCAGCTGTTATCTTGTGTAAGGGAGCTGTTATCTGGTTACCTTTCCATTGTTCTTTTGTTTGGCTGCTGAGGGTAAAAAAGGGAGAGGGTGATATCACTCTTACTTGCAGTACAGCAGTAAAGAGTGATTGAAGTTTATCAAAGCACAAGTCACATGACTTGGGGCAGCTGGGAAATTGACAATATGTCTAGCCCCATGTCAGATTTCAGAATTGAATCTAAAAAAAATCTGTTTGCTCTTTTGAGAAATGGATTTCAGTGCAGAATTCTGCTGGAGCAGCCCTATTAACTGATTCATTTTGATAAAAAAAATTTTTTTCCCATGACAGTATCCCTTTAAGTTTATCAGAGCACAAGTCACATGACTGGGGGCAGCTGGGAAATTGACAATATGTCTAGCCCCATGTCTAATTTCAAAATGAAATATTGAAAAAAATCTGTTCTTTTGAAAAATGGATTTCAGTGCAGAATTCTGCTGGAGCAGCACTATTAACTTATGCGTTTTGAAAAAACACGTTTTCCCATGACCGTATCCCTTTAACTGCTATGGGTTACCACACCAGGGCATCATTTTCATTGTATGCAACAACCAAAATATACAGGCACCAGCAATAAGAAAAAGTATAGTTGACAGTTTTCCCTGTAAAGATTGCAGTTTATGTTCTTAAAGGTAAATAAAACCTTAAAAAAATATGAACAGAACATACAGTCAGTTAGACAGCAACAATTATGTACAACCGTAAAATAACAGACAAGCTAATCAGTGCCTTAGGGCAAAGATACATGTGGCAATTTGATGCTGTGATTTTTTAAATGAATCACGGATAATAGTCGCCATACCACAAATGTCCCACAAGTCATTGCAGCAACTTGCTTTTTAACCTACGGTTGCAAAGATGCAGTGATGAATCGTCACATGGGTCATCGCCCTTAAAGTTGTACTGATAGCAAATACTAGGGTATGACAGGCCCATAAAGATCTTCCCATGTTCAAGCTGCTAGCAACTAGATTTTGGATGTTATTAAATGGTAGAAATCCAATGACACCCCACTAATATTGCAGTGGACACCCCAATAGTCACATAAGTTGAGTTGTGCCAAGAGGAGCATTTCTGGTTACAGCTGGCTATTAAACATTACTGCGTCAGTGATTTATTAGCCCATATACAAACACACAAAGGGTCTTTGTGTGTTTGTATATGGGCTAATAAATCACTGAAGATTTTTTGCAACATAACCAGAGTGCTACTGCACTGCATTACTGCAAAAATTAACCCAGTTTGCAGGCAAGGGTCTTCCGGTTTAGCACCTGGACCTGCACAGGTGAATACAAGAGGGTGGAGCACTCCTAACTATTGCTATCTCCAGTTGTCAAGGACATGTTAATAAAGGAAAAACACATGAATTGCTCATTCAGGTTTCCCTGACAGCAAATGTGATTTTAATTTAGCTATCTAAGCCTTTAAGCACTTGACAATACAGGCTTTGATGACAAAGTATAATGTCCCCTGGAAATAAACAACATTTTATGGGAGTCCTCTTCCTAGATCTGCTGCCATAAAGGGTCAGCTTGACCTGATGTTTTTTTATTTAGAGTTTTTCTGGCTGCACAGTCAATCACATATGTCCAATGAGATGTTGCCTGCTATGCAGCTTTACTGATATTTCTAATACATGGCAAAACAGGAGAAACACATAAGCGATCTCTAAACAATTTGAAGTGGGGATCTGCCCTTGTACACCATATCTGGCTGGTTTAAAAACTATATGGGACACCTTGTCCACAGAGGATTCACAGCTCAACAGAAAAATGTGTTACATTCAACCGCTTACACCCAGTGTGGACCTTTGTAATATATATTTAAGGTCTATAACTGCCAAACTTTCACATAATATGCTGAGCTAAATTCTTAAACAATACCTTACTTGTAATAATCAAATTACTTATGGGTAGATTTATCAAAGGTCGATTTTCTGTGAATTAATGTCTAATCGAATAAATTTGAATATACTCAACTCAATGGGAGGTTATTTCAGTAAAAATTCGAACGTCTAATATTCGACCGAATAGCCCCGCCCCGAAAATTAATATCTAATTCAAATCGAGTTCTTCCTCTGAAAAAAACTTGAATGTCAGGAAGGCAAACAACATTGTCGTTGCGAATATTTGAATTAGAATGGTTTCCATGGTCAAGGTGTGATAAATCTCACATTTGAATTTACATAAAATTCGAAAGTGTCATTTTTGACACCAAAAAGAATTAGAGAATTCAAAGATTTGAATTTAGTATTCAACCCTTAATAAATCTGCCCCTTAATGTGTCATTTGATATTACACATTATAAATCGAAGCAGTTCCTAAGTGCTCTCAAAAACTTTTTGATTTAGTCCCTTCTCTAAATACACCAATGGGGATCCTAAGTCACCCCAATATCAATAAATGTTACCTTATAACATAGAATACTATGCCCTACACTCCATAGGAGCACTACTTCTGAAGACACACACACTAGTTCTAATATAATTAGCCTATGATTAAGGGAGTTGCTCCCGAAAAGCATTAGGTGATGTTGGTTTGTGACCTGTTTCAACAAACCACCTTCTTTTTACCGGAGTGCTGCCTTTCCATACTTTTGCACAGTTCTAATATAACACTACATAAAAGTTTATAATTGACCTTCAATCAACTCACCTCTGCTGCCAAATAATGCCCCGTAGCCAAGTGCTTAAATCGGAAGAGGCTGTTCCAGTAGCCAGCACCCCCTCTACACGGGTCATGCTGCACAACCTGAAAGAGAATCAGCATAAATCATTTAGTTATCCAAAGATACCACTGTGTGTGTGTGCATACTGTAAACTGTGCATAGAACATTGGGATAGTATATATTGCACGAAAAAAACTTAACTTGAGAATAACAACTCTAAATCACACCAACCTCAACCTCCCATAATGCTTTGGAACTTGTGGCAGAAGTAGCCGACTGGCGGCCTGTTGTCCTGAGGAATACATGCTGCTTCTTTCTGTGCTCATCACATGTCAAAAACTTCTCTTGCTCTGCATGGAAAAGTCGCACCACATCACCCTGTAGAGCACAGCAGATACAGCTCATAGTAGGTTAGATGAAACACCAAATATTACATTGGAGACTTGGCGAGATATATTGTGGAAGGTAAGCAAGGAGAGCTCCATGCAAAACTTCAACACACATCCTATTCTCAGCATTCAAAGACCCACTTCCTTGGTCCACGCAACAATCGGTCACCTTAGAGTTCATACATTTTAGCTCTGATCGAAAGGGTTGACAGTGTAGTAGTAAAACTAGGAATTCTCCTGTTGAAATCAAACCATCAGTGGTTGCATCTGTCTGATATCTAATGCTGTATATCTCAAGTGTTGCCTAGTAAAGACAGTATTCACCTCCACTCACCCCTTTGAGAATGTCATCTTTGTTATCGCTCCATTTCATAAACAGGACAATCTTCCAGCTAGTGTTACAGTTAACAGAATTCACCTGAAAGGGGGGACAGAGACAGATTTAACTGGATACATGCAGATGCTTTTCGTTTAACATCAGTGGCACATGGTACATTCTCTGCTCGTGTATTTTGATTCTTGCTCTCTGGCCCTAAAATAAGCATTTTTGTGCTAAAATACATCCCACAAGTGCACAAACAAATAGGAAGGCATTGGACTGCTCTCTCATCAACGGTGGAGAAAATGCACTGTGTGTCATAATCAAAATATCTTTTATAAAAAAATATTCCCAGCTTCTCCATATCTTTCATCGTGGCTTTTCATAGAAATAAAAATTGGCCATTATTGTGTATATAATCTATTGCCAGCTCAGATGAAAAAACTAGAACTTGATCCAACTAGCAGCACAGGGACCCTATGGCAAGTGTACACAAGTTATAAAGTCAATGACACAGAGCATTTGGTCTCCCATATGAAGTAAAACTGCAGAAAGATGTTTGCCACTGTATTTTTACCTGGCAAAACATAATAACTAAGTGGTATAAGGGCACCTTTATTGTCTAACTAAGATGATCATAAGCTTTCAGAGTGTTTTAGTTTCCTTTTCAAGCTGAAAACCAACATGTGATTTAAAAGTACTGCAGTGAAAAGGCATTTTCAAATGGTTTTTTGCCCCCTTAGGACTTCAATGGAATTCTCAGTCTAGCATTAATATCTGTAGATAAGTAAAAAGAAACATTAAAGGACGCGGCAACCCAAAAATTAATATATTGCCTAATAAAAGGCATGCGCATAATGAGCGAATGCAGCAACTTGCTAATTAAGCACATGCGTGTGACGTCAGAAGCGTGTTATGCGCATGCACTATGACTGACAGTCATTGGCGGGGGACATTGGCGGGGGATAATATATTTTGCCAACAGGTGCAATTACATTTACAAATAACTTTTAAAGCACTAACAATTCTTAATAAATTAATTTGAAAGTTGCTTATAACTGTGTGTAGGGACCCGTAGGGTTAATTCCCCTACGGTCAACCACATGGTGGGAAATCCCCTGATGTGAGCTACAGGGTCTCGGGAGGGGCTGAGCCTTGTCCTTTTGCAGCATGCTAGCAGATACTGGAGGGTGTCCCAAGGTGTCGCTGCTGCACCACTTTGGTATAAATAGATTGCCATGTGCTTTCACTTTCATGGAGGAAGGTGACTAGAACTCATGAAAAGATGTAAGGGGCTAAAAGGGAGTTCGATAGCCCTGCGGGCTGATCCAGGGTACTCGAACAAAGCCTGGAAAGCTCAACTATCCAGGTCTGGAGTTTTGCTGGACATCTTTTGAGCTCGCACTATAGACCGCGAGGGAGCTGTGTTATGAGGAATAAAGGGGGTTATCATGCTCGTGCTATAGACAGTGCTGGGAGCAATACTCTGAAGATAAAGAAATCGGCATGTGCTTGGATAAAAGGACCTCATCGCTGTGGATGCCTGCTCCAGCTCTGGAGGAGCCTACCTATCTGTGTGAATCCCAAGGGTGAGTTGTGCCGAAGGGAGAGTAGAAAAAGAATAAGGATCCAGCGTATCTCCTGTTTGTGAAACAGGCTGTTTGTGTGCCTGCCAAGTGGGAGCCAATATCTTGTCCAGTGGGAACGGTATTTGGGGCAGGTAGCGCTACCTGGGGACAAATGTGCTCTTTGGGGAAAAGGGACTGAGACTCTTTATCTACCAAAGGAGTTGTGGAACTTTGCCTGTTACGGAGGGCCAGGAATGGACTGCCATAGGTTCCCAGGGGAGTGGGTCATTTATGTATGATTTAAATGCAGATTTACTTTCCCTTTAAATTTTTATAAAGTTATATATACACAAAGTGTGTGTCTAAAGTTTTCCCTAATGGGGAAAATATATACCTACCTCATTGCAACCTGGGTTATCAGATAGCTGTTGGCTGCTGGCATGTAATGGCTGCCCAGCATTTACTGGGTTAAGGACAACTTTATCTCCAATTACAACCTGTAGAAAGAAAGACAAGTTTAGAATCAGGCTGGTCTTAAGTTAAGGGCCTAGAACAATGAACGCTATGTCTATAGCTAAGTAGGTAAGTCAGTTATTCCTGGGGTGCACCAAATCCACTTTTATTTTAGGATTTGTCTGAATCCTGTTCCGAACCCTAATTTGCATATGCACATTAGTTAAATAAGGAAGAAAAAGAGCACCGCTGGTTAAAAATAATTTTACTTCCTTCATTGTGTGGCAAAAAGGTCAAAGATTTTATGGATTTGATTCGGCCAGGCACTTGAAATCGGCCTGAATCCTGCTGGAAAAGGTTGAATCCTAGATCATTGTTTATTCCTATAGCTCAAATGTTTCTTTGGTTTTTTTTTTAAGGTTTTATTTTAACCAAGACCAAAATGTGAGGTTCTTCAAAAAAAAAAAAAAAAAAAAAAATACGTTTGTTAAAAAATACAAAATCATTTATTAGGAAATGAGAATGAGGGTTGTGGATTTTTTTCTGAAGAGTTGAATACTCTTATCTAAAGAAGTACCGTATATACTCGAGTATAAGCCGACCCAAGTATAAGCCGAGGTACCTAATTTTACCCACGAAAACTGGGAAAACTTATTGACTCGAGTATAAGCCTAGACACAACTATAGCCCTGTCTCCCAGCAGCGCACATTCCGCCAAAGCGACCCCCCCCAGTGATCAACCGGACTTCTTTGCAAAGTTGATGGTGACAGAGAATTGCCAAACAGATTACTATGTGCATTGTCCCACTGTCATGTGCAGAGGGTGCGGTGATATTGCCATCACTGTTATTCTTTCATATAACCAACAGAGGGCGCTGTGTGATATTGCAGTCACTGTTATTCTTTCAAATAACCAACAGATGGCGCTGTGTGATATTGCAGTCACTTATTCTTTCATGTAACCAACAACAGAGGGCGCACTGTTATTCTTTCATATAACCAACAGAGGGTGCGGTGTGATATTGCAGTCACTGTTATTCTTTCATATAACCAACAGAGGGCGCACTGTTATTCTTTCATATAACCAACAGAGGGCGCCGTGTGATATTGCAGTCTCTCCCCAAGCGTACTGTTGGTATGGGAATGATTAAAAGTGACTGCAATCTCAGCTACTGCCCGCTGACTCGAATATAAGCCGAGGTAGACTTTTTCAGCACATTTTGGATGCTGAAAAACTCGGCTTATACTAGAGTATATACGATAGCTAGAACTGTTGTACATTATGTTTTGGGCTTCTGTACCAGCCCAAGGCAACCACAACCCTTCAGCAGTAAAGATCTGTGTCTCCAAAGATGCCCCAGTAGCTCCCCATCTTCTTTTCTGCTGATTCACTGCACATGCTCTGTGCTGCTGTCACTTACTGAGCTTAGGGACCCACTCACAATATACAGTACACATAGAATAAAAATGTCACAATATAAGGCTGATTAGTAATTAATACAGATAATTACTACATGGCAGCACAGAAAACAGTGCAACTAGCATCAGAATTTAATAATCAGCCCTGTAGCATCAGCTTATATTACAGACCAACCTCCTTTTCTGATTGATAATTAGTGACGAGCCCTAATCTTAGCTTCTCAACAGCTGCTCAGAGCCCACTGAGCATGTGAGTGTCACAGACACTTTCCAAGATGGTGACCCCCTGTGACAAGTTTGAAGTCCTGGATCATTGCTGCTATTGACAAGCTGAAACTTTAGGCTGGTGGACTACCATAATGGATACCATTATGGTATGTTGACCTGGAAAACAACTCAGTCAGAAGGCTCCAACCCATACATGTGCTTTCATCTTCAGGCACCTATAGGAAAACGATATCTACAAAAAGCAGCATCTTTTGACAATGCGAGTAGTCCGCATATAATTAAGACGAAACCGTACGGCATCTGAACAGGACCATTAAAATGTATGATAATGTATAATAAATGGTGGTTGCAGGAGATGCAGAGAATAGACATAAGGCCCAGACAGCAGGCAGAGCAAGAGACAATATTTATAGATAGCAGGCAAACACAGCAGGGTCTTAAGCAGAGGAGCAACATTTTCATAAACATTTTAACGGGTTTTCAGAGCAGCAAATCATTATAAATGAGCTCTAGTGATCGGGTGACAGGTTCATACAAGAAGCAGAATGCATTTTCTACACAGAGTGGCAGCTATTTTTAAAAGACCCCAAAGAAAATTTTTTCCATCCCAGTCGGATGATGGAAAATGACAAGTACGCAAAGGAATAATTCATAATGTATATTAAACCTCCAAAATTCCTTTAAAGGAGAAGGAAATGTGTTTTTACTTGGGAGTGCCAAAAGTTAGGCACCCCCAAGTGATTTTATCTACTTACCCGACACCCCGGCCGGTGCTCCTTTCAGCAAAAAACTGCACCGGCTGCGGTTATTCTAGGGAGCACCACGGAGTGATCCACTCGGTTTCTTCTTTCTTCAAATTTCCCGGGGGCAGAAGAATGCGCAGTAAAACGAAATAGCCAACTTTTTAGTTAAAGCTCGGCTTTTTTTTCTACTGTGCAACTACAAGAAGAAGCCGGAAGAGGATCGCTCCGCGGTGCTCACTGGAATAACCCCGGGCCGTGCAGTTTTCTGCTGATAGGAGCACCGGCCCGGGGTGTGCGGTAAGTGGTGACCAACTTTTGGCACCTCCAAGTAAAAAATGCCTTTCCTTGCCCATTAATCTAGATGAACCTTATTTAGCTCTCTGGCGTATACAGACCTTATTTGAAAATGGGCTTTCCATCACTTTGAAAATGTTTGCATTACATTTGTGCAATGGAAATATATTACATGTACCGCTTTCCATCTATCTTTTGTAACACCTTCACATAAGATGGAGATACTAGATTTGCTGCTGGCAGCTTCAGCCTTGCTTAAACCAGCACTGTTCTCATTGGCTCCTTGTTTGCTGTGCGAATGTGATAGTGACCTTAGGATGTAAGCCCCACTGGGGCATGGACTGATGTGAATTATAAAAACATTATCCTTTGTAAAGAATTCGATTTAGAGGCAAATTTATCAAGGGTCGAATGCAAGTTTTTTTTTTTTTTTTTTTTTTTTTTTTTTTTAAAACTCCCAGAAATTCGACCAATCGAAATTTATTAATAAAATAGAATTTTTCCAACTCGGACAAACTGAAAGAACCCGAAAACTCGAACCGAATTCGATCAAACTTGATTCGAGTTTTTTCACCCAAAAAACCTTGAATGTCAGGGTGGCTGTAAACATCTTCAAGTTGATCCCTGCACCTCTTCAATTGACTTAATCAGCAATTCGGCAGGTTTTAGGTGGCGAATAGTCGAATTTGAATTCTCAAAGGCAAATTCAACCTCTTATTTAAAAAAAACCCTACCCCCCCTACCCTACATAGACCTCCCCTTCCTCCCCCCCAGCCTAGCTGCTACCCTGGGTAAATGCCCCTAACTTTTTACATACCCCTCGGTGCAGATTCAAGGCATCTGAGTTAACAGCAGCCATCTTCGGTAATCTTTGGGTCTTCTTCTGTCTCTTCGCCAATTTCCATGACTTTCGCGCATGGCAGTTGTTCAGGACCGGCAGACTGCTCCAACTGCACATGCGCGATACAACACTTACTTCCCGACGATTACTGAAGAGAAGAAGATGGCTGCTGTGAACTCCGATGGCCTGAATCTGCACCGAGGGGTAAGTAAAAAGTTAGGGTATTTACCCGGGGTAGCTGCTAGGCTGGGGGGGGGGTGTCTGTAGGGTGGGGGGTAGGGTTTTTTTTTTAATAAGGGGTTGAATTGTCCTTTAAAGGGCCAGAGTATGATAAATCTCAAACAACAAAAATTGATTTTTTTTTTTAATAACTCAAATTGAGTTTGAATAATTCCCTAGTCCAATTTGACAGTTTTGACCATAAAAAATGTGAATTTTCAATTCGACCCTTAATAAATCTGCCCCTAAGTGTTAGCGCTATATAAAGAAATATAAAAAATAATACCCAGGTAGATCATTCCAGAAGGGCACACAAGAACCCTTAAAATACTGTCAAACTACCCTAAATCAGAACACCGTATTCTTCATACAATCCTTTCTGAAAAGTGTGCCTTTTGGTTCACTAAATAAATAAAATCACCCAATGCCTCGTGCTGCCATTTGCACACATTTCCCAAAGGCAGTGGATGATTCTGGGAATTCTTGTACAGGTAGGGGATCCGTTATCCGGAAACCCATTATCCAGAAATATCAGAATTCTGGAATGGCCATCTCCCATAGACTCCATTATACTCAAATAATCCATTCTTCCTTTTTTCGCCGTAATAATGAAACAGTAGCTTGTACATGATCCAAACTAAGATGTAATTAATCCTTATTGGTAGCAAAATTAGACTATTGGGTTTATTTAATGTTAACATGATTTTCTAGTAGACTTAAGGTATGAAGTTTCAAATTACAGAAAGATCCATTATCCGGAAAACCCCTGGTCCAAAGAATTCTGGATAACAGGTCCCATACATGTACCATCTTTGAAGTACAATGCCTGAATAGACTGTCAGCTACGGGGGGGGGGGGGGAGGATCTGTGGGTTGATAGACAAAGCAAGAAGTTTTCCCAGCTCTTTACTTTACCCCAAAAGTATTTTAGCATCAGCAGAATCTGACTAGAAAGGATCAGTCCATATTTCAGACCCTTGGTTCCTAGTCATTTCATTCAGAATTTATTCTTGTTAAAAATAAAATGTTAAAAAAAAAATTGCTTAAGCACCAGCAGCATGGCAGTTGAGAACTCAATACCCATAAAGGTTAGATGTGTCCACGGGGCTTTAAAAACTATTCTGTAAATAATTCTAAACAATTAGCAGTGGCATTTTAAGGAAACCTGCAGTTAACAGAGACACCATTTATTTATATTAAAGTGGTGAAAAAATTATTTCAGAGAGAACTAGGGCAGTTCTGATATATTCCAGGTCTTGCCCTTCCATGGATCATACTCCTTACAGAATCATTAGAACCTAAAAAAGAACCATCAGCAACCTGAATTCTGCCGGAGCTTAAAGGGATATGGTCATGGGAAAAAAAATTTCTTTTTTTCAAAACACCAGTTATTAGTGCTGCTCCAGAAGAATTCTGCACTGAAATCCATTTCTCAAAAGAGCAGATTTTTTTAAATTTTAATTTTGAAATCTGACATGGGGGATAGACATATTGTCAGTTTCCCAGCTACCCCAGTCATGTGACTTGTGCTCTGACAAACTTCAGTCACTCTTTACTGCAAGTTGAAGTGCTATCACCCCCCCTCCTCTCCCCCAACAGCAGCCTAACAACAGAACAATGAGAAGGAAACCAGACAGCAGCTCCCTGACACAAGATAGCAGCTTCCTGGTAGATCTAAGAACAGCACTCAATAGTAAAATCCAGGTCCCACTGAGACACATTCAGTTACATTGAGTAGGAGAAACAACGGCCTGCCAGAAAGCAGTTCCATCCTAAAGTACTGGCTCTTTCTGAAAGCACATGACCAGGCAAAATGACCTGAGATACACCTACACACCAATATTACAACTAACAAATACACTTGCTGGCTCGGGAATTAAATTTTACATGTTAAAGTGAATTATTTGCAGTGTAAACAGTGTAATTTAGAAATAAAAACTGACAGAATCCCTTTAAGTAGAACAGTTAAATATTTGCATCTTACACTGTCCCCAATAGAGCGCAGCTTGTAGAATGGCTGAATGTAGAACCATGAGCCTTCATTGCCAGCCTCGTCCAACGTCACACGCATGGCGTTCTTTTCCAACAATGCAGGGAGGCGCTTGTTCACCGTCAGGTACTTGTTACTCTTCAGGTGCAGCAACTAAGAAGAAAGTTAATTGACATTAATGGACAGATTTGTCAAAGGTTGAATTTCGAATCTATGAGAATTTTATTTTACTCTAATAAATTTGAATGTACTCACAACTCGAATAGGGAGGTTATTTAAGAAATACATATTAATTAAATCATATTTGATCTTATAGTCCTGACCCAAAATTCGAATCAAATTCAAAATCGGGTTTTCCCTACAAAAAAAAAAAAAAAATTGAATATCACTAAGGCAATTCACATATTCAAATGGTTCAACGGACCTCTGCCATTGACTTGTAAATGAACTCGGGAGGAATTAGGTGGCGATTATTCGAACAGTTTCCATAGTCAAGGTGTGATAAATATCACATTCAAATTTACATTCGAATTGGGGGATCAAAATTTGAATGTGTGAATTTTGACACCAAAAAAAAAAAAAAAAAAAATTAAATTTATTATTCAACCCTTAATAAATTTGCCCCTAAATAGGTGGTTCACCTTTTAGTTAACTTTTAGTATGTTAAAGAAGAGCCAATTTCTAGCAACTTTGCAGTTAGTCTTCATTTTTTTTTTAATATTTGCCTTCATCTTGCTGACCACCGTAGTCAAAAACGATTCTTTTGTGAGGCTCCAATTTTATCACTGTTCTTACTTTATTTACTTCTATCTTTCTATACAGGCCTCTCCTATTCACGATCCTGTCTCCCGTTCAAACCACTACCCGATTGCTACGTTAAAAAAGACCCTAGCAACCAGACAGCTGCTGGAATACAAAACTGTAAAGCTGCAGAACAAAAAGCTAAGCAGATTGCCCCGGAATGTTAGAGGCGCATTTATCAAAGATCGAATTTCAAATTCAAGCAAGTTTTTAAAAACTCCCATAAATTCAAAAATCAATATTGAAATAGAAATGTATTTAAAAAAATCGAATTTCCTAAACTCGAGTGAATAGGATGGCCACGAACACAGGAATTGAGTTTTTTTCAGAAAGGCTGCAAACAACTCCAAATTAATCCCAGGTTGTCTCCCATTGAATAAACCGGAAATTCGGCAGGTTTTCAGTGGCGAATAGTAGAATTTGAGTTCTTAAAGGGCCAGTGTATGATAAATCTCGAAAATCTAATTTTTAAAAGAAACTTAAACCGAATTCGAATTATTCCCTAGTTGAAAAAACTTGAAAAGGAAAGCTATGGAGGCATTTTATTGCCAATAGATTAGCTGCAATAGTGCAAGCTAGAATGCTATATTTATTCTGCAGAATGTTTTACCATACCTGAGTAAAAAGCTCTAGAAGCTCTCTGATTGTTTAGGATAGCAGCTGCAGTATTAGCTTGGTGTGACATCACTTCCTGCCTGAGTCTCTCCCTGCTCACTCATAGCTCTGGGCTCAGATTACAGCAGAGAAGGGGGGCGGGGAGGGAAGCAAACTGAGCATGCTCACACCCAGGGCAAGGAGGTTTAAGCTGAAGGCAGGAAGTCTGATACAGAAGCCCATGTGTACACAATAGAAGGAGAGAATTACAGTGTTTCTTTGACAGAGGACTCAGAGCAGCATACTGTTATAGTTAGGTGGTCCTTTTTGATAAGGCTTACTTAGTTTTAACCTTTCCTTCTCCTTTAATGTCTACATCATACTAAAAATTAACCTAACGGTGAATTACACCCCCTTAAAAAAAAAAAAAAAAAAAAAAAGCATTCACTAACTTGATTTCAGAAACAATGCAGAATATTTAATAGATTGTATTTAGAAAGTTCCTTATTTCAATATGAGGAAGCTAATATTCAGTTGCCGCACACTTCTCCAAGCTGCTCTGACAACAGGGCTGAACTAGAAGGCAGCGACCCACCAACTCCGATACAAACAATCCAGCTCTTGCCAGAACAGACAAGTATGAACGGTTGGACTGAGCCCAAAGACCACACGCATGCAATCACTTACTTTAAGCCCAGCTAGGGAAACTGGTACCAGTTTTGTTCAGTACCTGAATAACATTTCCATATTGAATGACTGTCCCCAGTAACTTGCGGTTCTCTGTTTCATTCTGCTTTTTCTCCAGGTCAGCTGCATGCTAAAGAGAGAACAAAAGAAACTAAGTGATCGTGATATAATGAGAAAATGGATTGAATGTGCTAGTCTGAAAGTTAAAGAAATTGGTCAGCATAAAAACATAAACTGGGTAAATAGATAGGCTGTGCAAAATAAAAAATGTTTCTAATATAGTTAGTCAAAAACAGTGTCGGACTAGCCCACCGGGATACCAAGAAAACTCCCGGTGGGCTCAGGGGTCAGTGTGCCTCTTGCTTATAAGCATTTGGCCTATTACAATGAGGCTTAATAATGAAAGAATAGAGTAAAGTATGTAGAGAAAAGAGACTAGGAGAATAAAGAGGTTGAGCGAGGAAAGGAGGTATAGTAGCTTGGAAAGTGGGCACTCAGCCTAAGGTTTTCAGGTGGGCCCCTGGCATCCCAGTCCGACACTGGCCAAAAATGTAATGTTTAAAGGCTGGAATGACTGGATGTCTAACACAATAGACAGAACACTACTTCCTGCTTTGCAGCTCTCTTGGTTTCCACCGATTGGTTACCAGGCAGTAACCAGTCAGTGACTTGAGAAGGGGCCCAATGGTCATAACTGTTGCTTTTGAATCTAAGCTGCATTCTGAGGATCAATTGCAAACTCACTGAATAGTTATGTCCCATGTGGCCCCCCTTCAAGTCGCTGACTAACTCAGAGCTAGAGAGCTGAAAAGCAGGAAGTAGTGTCCTGGCTATTATGTTACACATCCAGTCACTCCAGCCTTTATACATTACATTTATGGCTAACTATATTAGAAACATTTTTTTATTTTGCACAGACTATCCATTTACCCAGTTTATATTTTCACACTGAACAATTCCTTTAAGAGTGAGAATCATTTGCTGTTCCAGATACTCTTGGAACTATGTCTGAATGACTGATGCATCAAATTTTGAATACATCCATTATACTCGAAGGGGCCCGACCAAAAAGAATAGACCTCCAAGGCTGTCCAGAACTGAAAAAAAAAAGTTACAGTCATTGCGCTGGACATTTGGTGGTTGAATCTTGAGGTAAAGTACTAACAAGAATGTTTGTTCCAGGTCTAAAATAATAGCGAGCAATCAATCTGATCTGAAACGGCCAACCAGTGAATGCTACCTGCTGATTGGTCGCTACAGGTTAATACTGGAGAGAAAATTGCACCTGAAAGTTCTGCAGAAATAAATAAAATCAAGGTTATTGTAGTCTATACTACCCCCATACAAAGGCCGATAAAAGCTGCAGACAAATGAAATCGGCAGTTTATTGGCCCGTGTGTGGGGTCCTCCGACAGGCGTCCCCGATCGATATCTGGCCATAACTCAGGCAGATGCCGATTGGGTAGGTTAGAAAAATCCTGTTGGAACGCGCCCAAATCTTTTCGTTGATGCAGTCCCGCGATCCGACCGCCTGTATGGCCTCCATTCTGATCCGATCGTTGGGCCCTATGGCCCACGATCAGATCAGCCCAATATCGCCCACTTCAATGTGGGCATATCGGGGAGAGATCCACTCGTTTGGCAACATCCCTGTGTATGGCCACCTCTAATCTCTTTAGCAGCAATAGCATGGAATTGAATAGAGTTGCCTATTGTAAAATATGCAACAGCTTTCCCACTGTCTATAATGTAATTGCTGTAATTTCTGCTGAAAACACAGGTATTGGATCCATTATCCGGAAACCCATTATCCAGACCGCTCCGAATTACGAAAAGGTCATCTCCCATAGACTCCATTTTATCCAAATAATCCAAGTTTTTAAGGGTTTTTTTTAACGTTAGGTTTGAATTCTCCTTTAAGCCAGTACAGGTATGGGATCAGTTATCCGGAAACCCGTTATCCAGAAAGTTTTTAATTACGGAAAGGCCATCTCCCATAGACTCCATTATAAACAAATAATTAAAAAATATTTCCTTTTTCTGTGTAATAATAAAACAGTAGCTTGTACTTGATCTACACTAAGATATAATTAATCCTTATTGGCAGCAAAACCAGATTATTTTGTTTAATAAATGTTTAAAATGATTTTCTAGAAGACTTAAGGTATAGAGATCCAAATTGCAGAAAGATCCATTATCCTGAAAGCCACAGGTCCGGAGCATTCTGGATAACAGGTCACATACCTGTACTCATATTCCAAAGTAATCAGAAGTTCCCTGGCACATTATAGCAAATGTTTAACCACGGGCAACATATCTAAAGATGCATATTTTATATTTTCACCTTCTGGTCCTTTAAATGAGCAGACTGCACATCCCAAATTCCACATGAAACTTACTCAGACTCAAACTGCACATGTCGGTAAATACATCTGGCTAGTGATCAAATTGGCACTATTAGAATAGATGAATGGCCCGGGCATTCCCAGATCTGGCTGGAGAACCAATCAGACTTGCAGCAAGAGCATATCTGGCCAATTTCATGGAGAAGTAGTTTACATTACCAGGAGATCCCCAGATGAGTAGAGTATACCTGTGCCAACAGTTAATGACTGTCTGAGGGCTACTGCCAAGAATCTCCCCTTGAGGGTTTCACTGCCCACCTGCAAAGCAGATTAAAGGGGAACTATCGCGAAAATTAAAATTTAATATAATCATTATAGTGAAGTAAGAAACTTTCTAAATACAATCAATTGGAAATTCTGCATTGTTTTTGAAATAATCAAGTTTAACTTCACTATCCCTCTCTCAGCATCTGTTTCTCTGCATTCTGTCTTCATGCAGCAGTTGGGTGTCAGATGAATGATCCAATATAACTTATAGGGGGCTCCCATTCCGAACAGATGTATTAAGAGCTCACTCAAATAACCGAGGGATCAAAATAGTGATTGGCAAATATGTCCGGTTTTGCTTCGCCAGAAACTTCCCGAAACGGTGGAAAAATTTTGAGAACCGTATTGAAGTCGACAATTTTGACGCAAATGACAATTTTGATTGCACGACTATTTTGTCCAAATGCATTAAAGATTCATTTTGAAGAGCGACAATTTTTATGCGTACAACAATTTTTATGCGCACGACAACTTTTTTTGTCACTGCAGTTTTGCAAATTTATGCACGGGCGCATTATGCGTAAATTCGTTGCGAATCCATGCCAGAATTGAAACAAAATAACTACCTTTTGCACAAATTCTGCATGTAGAGAGACAGGATTTCTGGTGATTTTAATAGAGTGAGCTCTGATACATCTTCTAAGCAAAAGGAGCCCCCCCCCCCCCTCTATAAGGTATATTGGACCGTTCATCTGACACCCAACTGCTGCATGAAGACAGAATGAAGAGAAACAGAAGCTGAGAGAGGGATAGTGAACATAAACTTGATCATTCCAGAAACGGTACAGAATTTTTAATTGATTGTATTTAGAAAGTTTCTTATTTCAGTATGATGAAGGCTATATGAAATTTTCATTTTCACGATAGTCCCCCTTTAATGAAGATTACATTACTCAAACTGTAAGCCACGTTTCTTTAAGATTCGACTCACGTGCAGTTTGTTCAACAGGACGGTATCTGTTGTGCTACTGGCTCCAGGTTTTGCTGCTTTCCAGAACTGCTTCTGAGCCGAGTATCTGTTCATAGGGCACAGTCTAAACAGGCAATCTGTAAGACAGGACACACTTTAGTTTAGTGGTTATGTATATACAGTAGCAAAGGACTAAAAGGACAAGAGAAAATCACACTATAACAGGAGTAGCACCTTCGCTAGGACATAGTAGGCAGCAGATATACAGTTTGCAGAGAGATTATTATGGTTCTCCAAGCTGGAACAAAATGCAATTTACAGTACAGTCCTTTAAACAACAACTTTATATTTTTTTAGACTAATATATGAAGAAAAAAAAACATTGCATATGGAATATTAAATGGGCATTTGGGTTCAAATGCTTATATTTTAGTACTGTAGGATTATACCTCCATTTTGTAAAGTGTAATGCACTGTGTGTATAAACAAACAGGGGCACAGTGGGTAGTGAGATTGTCAGACATTGAGAGAAGGCATCTATAATTAAAAGCTGGGGAAGGGGTAGAGGTTGCAGCTGGATTATCCAAACAAAAGAACTGCATGTTGCTATAAATATGATAAGGCTTAAAGGAGAACTGAACACTAAAGTTAAAAAACCCTACCCCCCATAG
Source organism: Xenopus laevis (assembly GCF_017654675.1). NCBI lineage: Eukaryota > Metazoa > Chordata > Amphibia > Anura > Pipidae > Xenopus > Xenopus laevis. The sequence continues at coordinate 109,066,879 of NC_054378.1, read as the reverse complement.
ACCCCCCTGCCTCCTCCCCCCAGTTTAAGTGTTACCCCGGGCAAATACCCCTAACGTTTTACCTACCCCTCGGTGCAGATTCAGGCATCGGAGTTCACAGGCGCCATCTTTAGCCACTTCGGTAATCTTTGTGAGTTTCGGTAATGAGACCGGCGCTTCTGAAATTTTCGTGAGTTTCCGCACATGTGCAGTTGTCATGAAACAGAAAATTGTTCCAACTGCGCATGCGCTGCTACGCCGGTCTCATTCTGAAGATTTCCAGAGAGAAGAAGATGGCGCCCGTGAACTCTGATGCCTGAATCTGCACTGAGGGGTAAGTAAAAGTTAGGGGCATTTGCCGGGGTAACACTTAGGCTGGGGGGAGGGGGGGAGGGTATTTTTAGGTTGGGTTTAAATTCTCCTTTAAGCCAGTACATGTATGGAATCAGCTATCCGGAAACCTGTTATCCAGAAAGTTCTGAATTACGCAAAGGCCATCTCCCATAGACTAAATTATATACAAATAATTAAAAAATATTTCCTTTTTCTCTGTAATAATACAACAGCAGCTTGTATTTGAGCCAAACCAAGATAGAATTAATCCTTATTGAAATCAAAACCAGCCTTTTGGGTTTATTTAATGTTTACATGACAGTGTATGAAAATTATGGAAAGATCCGTTATTCAGAAACCACCAGGTCCCGAGCGTTCCGGATAATAAGTCCGATACCTGTAGTAGGATACGTTTGCTGCGCCAGCCCCCTATCAAAACTATGCTAGAAGATGTAGTTCTGCAAGAGCTGGAGTCACAATTTTAGTGCAACACTGCTGATGTAGCGTTTTCGGTTTTAATAGGCCCCCACCCAGCATTTAACCTGGAAGAATGACCTATAGCAAACCTGCCACCCATAGGTCTGTGTTTTGTCATTTCTGGGCTGCAATCAAGCAATACATTCAGTAAACACACCAAATATACAGGAATCTAAAAAAACCATTATTCCGCCTAGTTCTGTGAACCCCAGCTCTGGGCACAGGTCATCCCACTGAAATATGAAGCACTGAAGCAAACAGATTTTACTAGAGGGTTGCAAAAGGAGACATACAAAACATGTGAAACAGTTAAAAGAATGGTTATATAAATAAAGTGAAATTTTCTGTCCCACAATTTGCCTCTCGTTCCTTGCATTCAAATTCGCCCTTCAAATTAAACAACGGATAGGGTGCCTGAGAAAGCCACGAAAGGGTTATTTTCCCTGGGAATCTGGAGCAATCCTGCCTAGGATGGATGTCTGGGAACAGAGCAGCACAGCTCCAGGACAGAGGCAACTCATTTACCAAATAAGGGCAGTGCATTGCAGGAGAGGTTGGGGGGGAAGCAGGGGAGGATGTAGGGTGAATCCCTAGGAAAGAGAAGCAGACCCAGGGAAAAACTAACTTAATAGCAGACTATATAGTGATTGCATGACACTGTCAAAATGCTCATATCAATGCCTTCATGTCCTCACCCAACCATAAGCTACCCCCAATCGAACAAAACAAAGATCTGAAACCCAGATGTTGCTGAACTACAGCTTCCAGAGAACAGCTTTGTGTTCTATAAATCCTAATGCGTGAGCACAACCTTTATACGGGACTTAGGGAAAGGCATACCATTTGTACAGCTTTACAAGGGTCCTCGGAAGCCAGTTATCTGGAAACCCGTAATCCAAAAACCTTCAAGTTATGGAAAAGCCGTCTCCCATTTTATCCAAATAATCCACATTTTAAAAAATGATTTCCTTTTTCTCTGTAATAATAAAACAGTAGCTTGTACTTGATCCAAGATATAATTAATCCTTACTGGAAGCAGAACCAGCCTATTGGGTTCATTAAATGTTTCCATGATTTTCTAGTGGACTTAAAGGATCAGTAACAAATGTTTTTATTAAAAAAAAGACTTAGCAATTTAAAAGTTTAATATGTCTTGTTTTTTTTGTTCTTCTATAAAAATTGATGTCACTGATCCTTTAAGCAAGGTATGAAGATTCAAATACCTCCCAATACTACAATGGTGTCTGCAGGAAAAAGTACTGGTTCTGTAGCTGCTGAGTAGCACAGTGGGGTTGGTGTCCCTGCAAGTGAAGATGGAGGATTCCAACCTCGCTGCACTCCACTGTAGTTACAGCATTGGGGTCACAGGACTGCAGGCACTGATGAGGTTTGGGTGGGTGCACGGAGGCCTCTGCAGGGGGCTGCACAGCCGAAATTATGGGCTGGGGCTTAGCTATCCTTTAAATGCCAAAAACTAGGGATGCACAGAATCCACTATTTTTGACTCGGCCGAACCCCCTAATCCTTCGCAAAAGATTCGGCTGAATACCGAGCTGAATCCGAATTTGCATATACTTCCTTGTTTTTTGACAAAAAGTCAAAAGTTTCCCCTCCTCGCCCCTAATTTGCATATGCAAATTTGGATTTGGTTTGGCCGGGCTGAAAAACGCCCAATCCTGGCCGAATCATGAACTGAATCCTGGATTCGGTGCATACCTACCAAAAACAGTTGAAAATCCTCTCTGCACTATATATCTCTTGCCCCAGTGGAACCACAGTAAAAGTAAACACAGGGAAGAGGCAGTGGCTCATTCACCTCAGGCAGAAAGGGTCCAATAAACTCTAATCCAAAACAGTGGCCCTTCTGCATTTATACCTCTGGCAAGGGCTGAGCAGGGCACGAGTACTGAATGGGCTCATATAGGGGAGACCAACATCTCTGCTAATGAACTTCCCCTTTATAGTCGTTATCTGTAAAATTTAAAAAGCAAAAGTGCAGCTAAAGTGGGTCTGTGCTGCATGAACGTGTTGCATACGACATTGGGAAGTAACTAAGATAGTTATTGAGGGCACTGGCACATGGTTCCTATTTTTTATCCCCAAGAAATAAAGCCATGTAAACTCGGAGGAAGAAGAAGCTTGACGTAAAGCTGTACGTACACAGATGCAGAGGATCTGGGTTAATAGACATGAGAGCAGCGCACAAATGATTTCAAGCCTGGAACTGGGGACTGTCAGGAATTAATAGAAATGAGGTTAATACATTGTATGCAGAAACATCCCCAGTCAGGACTTTATAATCTGAGCACCAGATGACAATGGGGGTGGCTGGATGATATTAACCCTTTATGTTAGGAGCAAGAATGTTCAGCTCCACCGGGGCGGTGATTAATCCTAAATCTACAATAAACATGTAATAATCTTATCCCAACAAATCCTATTTGGTGCCTGAATCTCAGCAATCAGCCCTTGGATTCACAAAATTAACCTCTTACTAGGAGAACAGATACTACAGAAACAACAGCCCAGATGCTAAGAGGAATGGAGCAGTAACAGCCACCCATGCCCAGATGGAATAGAGCAGGTTCTGTAAACACATCAGAGCTTGTAATGAACTCAAAAGTTCGGGGAATGGAACATGAATGAAGTATAATCTCTTTAAAGGAAGAGTAATACCAAAAAATTGTTTGTTTTTTTAAAAAATGTAATGTAGTGTTGGCCTTTACTGGTAAAACTGGTGTGTTTGCTTCAAAACCTCTATGCTGTGTAGCCATGGGGGCAGCCATTCAAGCACATGATACACAGTAGATAACAGATTAGCTCTGAAAAATTCCATTGTATTCTACAGAGCTTATCTGTTATCTACTGTGTATCCTGTGCTTGAATGGCTGCCCCCATGGCTACACAGCAGCTTGTTAATATAAACTATAGTAGAGTTTCTGAAGCAAACACACCAGTTGTACCAGTGCAGCACAGAACAATTTTTAGACTAAAAATTGTTGAGAACAATTTAATTTTGTTGTAACTGTTCCTTTAAAAGAGTTGTTGACTATGCCTGTGCTATATGAAGATTAATAATTCTAATACGATAAAAAAATGTTGCAGCGCAAATGCATATAGCATTTGGTGGGATAAGTGGTACGCTCATGAACCATTCACTCACGTCCAATTTGCCTGGCAGCTATTGAGATAGCAAATGGCCGAGAAACCCCATTTTCCTGATTTTAGTTTTGGAGTCCAGGATGTTCTCCCTTATGTGTACTCTCACGTTTAGAGGGGAAAAAGTGACCATTAATTAAAGGGGACCCGTCACCCAAAAAAAATTATTCAAAATCCTATTTTATCAGATTAGTCAAGGAAAATGAACTTTAATTACACAATATAAATTATTTAAATCTTGTTTCCTTCAGTCTGGGGATTCATAATTATAACAAGCAGGGAGGAGCCATTTTGTGGACACTGTTATTAAGACAAGTCTTGTATCATCTCAGAATCTTGTTTGTGCACCAGGATGGGGGACCTGATGTCCATCCCCATGTCCTGGCTACACAATTATATGGTAAAGAGAAGTGGGGGAATGTGTGGGGAGCAGTGACATCTAAAAAGTGCTGAATTGAAAGTGAAAGTAATTGTCTGCCCCGCCTCTATGTCACGAGCATAGAGGAGGGGCAGACAATATTTGATTGACAGCTGAGATTTTTAAATGAGTTTACAACAGCTATGAATGCTTAAATAAAAAATAGAAATTGGATTTCATGTTTAATTTGAAAAGGACTTTTATTATACAGATTTTTGTGTCTGGGTGACAGGTCCACTTTAAGCAGCTTGCCATTGGCCAGCCCACGTCGCAAGAGGTTGGAGAATGACCAGTGCAAAAGTGGGAAACATCCACGTGTGCCTGGGTGAGTTGCTTGAAGGAATCCCTCTACCCATATAAGATTCTCAATAGCCACCAGGCAAATTGGACGTGAGTGAATGGTACATGAGCATAACACTTATCCCCCCCCCCAAATGCTATATGAAAGAAAATGGAATTCTAAATTAATTAATTCAATATACAAACTTAATATAGTTAATATTATGTATACTGGAACGTGTCTTAGAATTGCATTTTCTTTCATTATACAAAAGTAGTTTTTGCATGCAAGGCATTGCCTTGGTTTAATCGGCCACAACAGCCAATCAAGCACCTTGATTTTGTCATATGCAGACAAAATTAAAGGAGAAGGAAAGGCTAAAATGAAGTAAGCTTTATCAGAAAGGTCTATATAAATACACCAGTAAACCCTCAAAGTATTGCTGCTCCGAGTCCTCTGTCAAAAGAAGCACAGCATTTCTTTCCTTTTATTGTGTACACATGGGCTTCTGTATCAGACTTCCTGTTTTCATCTTAAACCTCCAGGGCAGGGCTTGAGCATGCTCAGTTTGCTCCTCTCCCCTTCCCTGCTGTAATCGGAGCTGTAAGTGAGCAGGGAGAGACTCAGGCAGGAAGTGATATCACACCAAGCTTACATGGTAGCTTATATCAAAAACAAACAGAGATAGTGTCTAGAGCTGTTTACTCAGGTATAGTAAAGCATTCTGCAGAATAAATATAGCGTTCTAGCTTGCACTATTGTGGCTTATCTTTTGCCAATAAACTGTCTTGGAGCTTTCCTTCTCCTTTAAAGCAAAAAATCAAACTGATTGTGGTTATAATTTTGTATTATTTCCAGTGTGTGAATATTAGCTGGGTGATCCTTGTAACTTGGATACTGGTCAGTTTGTCAATCTGAAACAAGATATTTCATTGCAGCGAGAATATGTTGGACGGTGTCTCACAGAAGGACACAGAGCAGGATATATATATTATACACACGTGGAGATCGTGGCGACTAATTGCCTCTTCTTTGGGGCAACTAATCTCCCCAAGATTTTTCATTCTAGCAAGCAGAAGACAGGGGGAAGCAGTTCGGGGAGATTAGTCGCCCCAAACAAGAGGCGATTAGTCGCCGGGTGACAATCTCCCCGAATCTCCAGGTGTGACCTTACCCTTAACTTTGCACAGTCTAAAAATGTGAATCAGGATGCATTTCACTACATGTTGTACTTGTATAACTATGCATGTGACAAATAAAGAATCTCATCTATAAGGAACTCCTAGAGGGGCTGGGGTGCCGCCTGCTACTGCAAGAAGCAGAGGGAGTCTTTGAAAAAGTCTGAGTCACTGTGGAATTGAAAAAAAAAAAACCAGAAGGCTGAGTAATCCCCCACCCCAAAAGAGGTATTGTGAGTACACTGGTATTTTAACTGGTAGTCCACAAGGGACCAAGTTTAGTGAGGGAACTCAAATGTATGAAGGTAGTCCCTGGGGGTAGGAGTTCTTTTTAGGATCTGTTTTCTATGCTGAAATTGTCACCCTTGTATGAAAATAAACTGTCCTTATGTGAAGAAAGGGTCTGTTGTGGATCCCGTGAGCTTACAGTATCGAGAAGCATTTTTTTAGAGTTAATATTCCTGCACTAGCCCTTGCATATCCAAATGACAATGGGACAGGAGAATCACAGAAAGAGGCCCTTCCAGAAGAGACCATTCTGATGATATTAACAGCAAATGGCTGCAGGGGGATACAGAGCCGAGGAACTGGCAGAATCCCAGGGAAGTGGGAGATGCAGCACTGAGGGAAAGAGGGAAGAGGAGTTCAGAAGGGGAGAAGATTATGTATGATTTGGATGACATAAAATTTATGTTTGAGCCATACAAATTGCACTTTTCAACCTACCACTTGAGGAAATAGCAATATAGACATCTGGACCTACACCACAGACAACCACCCTTGTTTTATACTCACCTCGGAATTTCTTGGGCGGATTATTGAGATCTCCAGCATCTGGCTGTACCACACTCCTGTCATCCACCAATCTGCAAATGAAAGAAGACATTCAAATAACCAAAGCTGCTATGCTGGATAACTATGAACAGGTCTATAGTATTAACTCAGTTTAGCAAATAAGCCCTTTAGCTATATAATTACATACAGATTGCTCACCAGAAATAAAGATTTTTTTTCAATTAGTTTCCATTTTTTTTTTTTAAATTAAGCTTAAAGTTTAAGGTCCCCGTCTCTGGTCCAGGGATGCACCGAATCCACTTTTTTGGATTCGGCCAAACCCCCGAACCCTTTGTGAAAGATTCGGCCAAATACCGAACCCTAATTTGCATATGCAAATTAGGGATGGGAAGGGGAAAACATTTTTACTTCCTTGTTTTGTGACAAAAAGTCATGGGATTTCCCTCTCCATCCCTAATTTACATATGCAAATTAGGATTTGGATTCGGTTCGGCCAGGCAGAAGGATTCGGCAGAAACCTGCTGAAAAAGGCCGAATCCTGGCTGAATCCCGAACAGAATCCTGGATTCGGTGCATCCCTTCTCTGGTCTCAGTCTGGCAGCTCAGTAATTCAGGTGCAGATTCTGAATTCTGTTACAATTTGCTACACTTAGTTGATACATTTCTCAGCAGCATTTGTAGGAGTATTAGCAACTATTGTATCAATTCTAACAGCTGCCTTTAGTGAAACTCAGTGTTTCTGCTCAGCTGGGCCAAAGATAAATGTATCAACTCACGTATAAATGTAGAACATTTAAGAGAGTTAGCGACCCCCCACCCCACGCAGCTTTAGAAAGGTGAAAAATTAGACTTAAGGTGGTCATAGACGTAGAGATCTGCTCAATGTCGCAAAACGAGCGGATATCTCCCCAATGTGCCCTCATTGAAGTGAGCAATATCAGGCTGATCTGATCGTGGGCCCTAGAGCCCAACAATTGGATCATAATGATACGGGCGGTCGGATTGCGCGTCCACATACACGCACAGATGTGGCCTCAATCAGTCAATTTTTTAACCTGCCCGATCGAGATCTGGCCGACTTTCGGCCACATATTGATCGGGGAAGCCTGTCGGATGGCCCCACACACGACTGTCTGTTGGCAACTTTTATTGGCCGGTGTATAGAGGCCTTTACACTTCAATATTAGAAAAACCGTATTGCATAGAAAATAGACAGCAATTGGAAAGAGTATTTCTGGTGAACTATCTGAAACTGAACTGAAAAGTGCTAGAAGGTGAACAACCCCTTTAACAGCTCTCTACACCTATAGGATAAAAACCACCCGCACCCTGCAAACCGCAACCCGGACCCGCATTCTTACCCGCTTGGACCCGCAAGTACCTTATCCGCAACCTGGACCCGCTGACCATCAAGAATCAGGAAGTGCTGTCATTGTAAACCCGGTAGGGAAGTAGGCGTGATCAGAAAAAAGGACTAAAAATCGCTATTGATTAGACCCGCGGCCCGATCCGCAAACCCGCAGAACCGCCAACCTGCATCTATACCCGCACCCGGAACTTCTACTCACAACCCGCAGGGTAACTGAGGTTTTTGCAGGTAACCCGCGGGTACCTGACCCGCTGCAGGACTCTAGTCTCTGCTTTTACAAGCCTTTGAAATAGATTACAGGAATTGCTACAAGTCCAAGTGACATGCTGAAACAGTGAAACGAATGTAAGATACATAGGAGAAAATATGAAGGGAGAAGTAAAAAAAAAAAAAAACTTGTTATTGGAGAGGGGAGAAAAGAAAGCAGTTTAGTGTGTAGAATATAATCTTACCCCAGCGTGTTGATGAACCCATTGACTGAACCCTCTGCGTAAAGAGAAACAATGTCCCCAACATGGAGAAAACTAGACATCTTGTCTGACATTGCTGCAGCTCCTAGAAGATGTAAAAAATAAATAAATAAATCAGCAAAGACTTGAGGCAGGTTCCATCAACCCATTCATTCCCGCAGCTTGAAGTTTTCTGCACATTCCAAACTTTCAAGCCTATCACCATCTAATCCCTGAAAAAATGTATTCCCCTCACAATAACTGCCATTTATCCCCAGTCCCCAGTGTAACTAGCACACACAGCTTGTAAAACTGCTCCCAGTTCACGGAACCCAATTCCTAGTAATTTTCCACTAGGACCTACTACCATGAAGCAAGTCACTTCACCTAGAGGTACCACGTAATTACCGTAGTAATTTACTTTTAATAAAAAGAGTCATAGTAAGTTAAGATGGCCTTATTTGTGGTCAGATAGCTTTGATTAAAATATTGCAATTCACAAAATTAACAGCGGCTATTATTCCTCAAGTCTATAAGTAACATATGATGTTTGCAAGTTAGCTTTAACAGAGAACCTAACCTAGTTAAGGGTGAGGAGCCAAAAAAAACACTTCTATTTGTACAGAAAGTAGATTTACAGTGCACCTAATGTTTAGAAAATGCAAAAGTCATAATATAAAAAGAGAATAAAGGTAGTCACATAATTTACCGATGTTTCACACCCTACTTAAAATTTAAAATAACTGCAATAATGGGGAGTAATTCTATTTGCATTGCTAACCATCCACTACATAGGATATATCCCGTAGCAGACATTATGCAAAAACATTGGCCTGGTTATTGTGTTATATAAAAGTAGCCCAGCAATATAGGAGGGAGATCCGCTCGTTTGGCGATCTCACCAGGTATGGCCACCTTTAGTATTTCATGTTTTCCTCTAAACTCTACAGCTACAGGTACACACAACAGGTATAAAAGAATAGAAACCTATAGGGATATGTGCTAGGATCACAGCAATGGACTTCAGTGACATATGATGAGGAAGATGGAAATCTACTCTGCATTCCAGAACATCCTATAAAGCAGGGCTGTCCAACTGGCGGCCTGCGACCCCTCCAAAGTTTGGCCCCCCACCTACCTGCTGTACTGTTCACACCTGAGACCCAGACTGAAACTGCCTACATTGTTCACACTTTATACAAACTGCTAACGGTACACCAGCACTGTGTCACTGTATGTAGTACATATTAGAGTGGTCCCGATAGGTTTCCCTGTCTCCTGCTCTGTTCTGCCTTCCATATGCTCCATGTGTGTACCCTGCTCTGCCTGTGGAGAATATTTGTTCTGGGGGTTTGTTAGCATTTGAAAATAAATTATTGTTAGGGGCCCCTAAGGTGTTTAATCATATGCTGGGGGTGCCTTGTTATCCATGGGGAAGAAGAGGCATATGGATATAAGGGTTTGTCTTAACACGGCAACTTTTTTCACATATGAGTGATAAGTGATATCCCTGCAGTAAGCACCAACCATTTGGTTTTTTGGTGTGCTACCACAATTAATGTGGACATGTGTACCACAGAAGTTGGACAGCACTGCTATAAAGGATCCAGTTTAGATCTAGTACCTGCATATTGAACGTGTTTAACTTCAAAATAATGTGTATGCATGAAGCTATCTTTCAAAAATGGAAATGGACAAGTTTGCAGGCCAAAGTTTACACAAAACACTCAACAGATTGCCACAATGGCTTCAACTGTTTTACAACCCGGCAAGGTAATAAGCTGGTTATATTAAAGGAACAGTAACATCAAAAAAATGAAAGTGTTTTAAAGTAATAAAAATATAATGCAGTGTTGCCCTGAACTGATAAAACTGCTGTTTGCGCTTCAGAAACACTACTATAGTTTATATAAATAAGCTGCTGTGTAGCCATAGGGGCAGCCATTCAAAGGAGAAAAGGCTCAGGTTACATAGCAGATAACAGTGTTATCTGTTATCCACGATTTAACCTGTGCCATATAGCCTTTTTTCAATTTCCACCAGTGCTACACAGCAGCTTGTTTATATGAACTATAGTAGTGTTTCGGAAGCAAACACATCAGTTTTACCAAAGCAGGGCAACACTACATGATATTTTCATTACTTTAAAACACTTAAATTTTTTGGTGTTACTGTTCCTTTAACTAAAAATAATTTGCCTCTGCATCATCAGCTTCTTGTGGACTTTGGACAAGTCACTTGGTCCCTTCATGGTACACTATTTGGTATTTTCTTTGGGTACACCAAGTCCTGGGTTTGGGTAATCACTACAAAAGGAACCCCCTTTCACGGAGTCTATTGATGTTTGTTTTAGTAACATGCAGTTAAAACTTGACCCCGACCAGTCTGTGGGTTCCTTCTACCTTGTCCTCTCTGGGATATTTTCTAGTTCAGTGATCCGACCTTATTCCCATGAGTACTTTGTAAACCACACTCTATTTATGCCAAAGGTCTATTTCAGTAGCTTCAAGTGTTTTCCTTGTTGAAGGAACAAAATGTGACCCAGAAACAATGGCTACCTCTATTCCTACTTTACTTTAGGGTTCACTCCTGTCATTTGCCATATGTAACCAATGTTTTTAACCATCTGCAGTGGCCTAAGGCAGAATAAATATGTATTTCCACCTCTGTGCAAAGATACCAAGGCTTCTATGAATTTAACAATAAAAACAGAAAGAAGATCCCTTTATGTGTGGACATCAATGTCTAATTAAAATGCTAAATAGAAAAGCAAGTCCTTTATTAGATTGTTGTGGCTCAGTAGCCTCAAAAGTAGAAAATTAAATTAACCCAGCAAATGGACCATTAAATGGGAAAGCCGAAAAATAAAATTCAGTTCTATGAAAGTGGGCTGAGATAGGATCACTTCCAGTTAAACCCTACCTCTGTCGGTTCAAAGCTTTTAATAGACATATCCTCCCACAATCAGATCGCATCCAGTTTGAGACTGGGAGGAGCAAATACATTCAAATAAATGAATAAAAATAATAGAGCTCACAGCAATATCCTGACAGGGTTTCCAGAATGTGCAGGGTCCTTGAAATAAAACCATAAATATGTCAAACCCAGCAGTTTGGCATTCTCTCTGGAGCATTTCTCTGTTATTAAATGGATTGCCTGTGCCAAGGTGGAAGTGTCTTATTTTATGTAAACCAGAGCACATGCTCTACCCAAATATCACAGCAAATGAATGGCACCATAGAAAAGGCAAGCCAAATGCTGCAAAAAGCTTGCTTCTCCAATATCCGACTAAAGTCCTGCATGCTGGGAAATACTCTATAACAAAACTAAACACTCAAGGCAGGAATGCATCAGATTTTTTTTTTTTTTAGTGCTAAATGACTAATTATCAGTCTTTACCTAGCAGTTTGCATGGTGGGTTTTTTGTTTTTTTGATAAAAATAAATTCCACACTTCAACAAAAGCAGCTTTTCACAATCATTAAATTTATATTAACTGGCATTGTATACATTTTAAGAAACTGCTTTTTAATTTTCTGGGGTTTAAGGATTCAGTGGGGTGTTGAAGTTTAGCATTGCCACGTGAGTTCTAATACAGGACATCAGAGAATGCAGTTCAACTGCTTGAAGCAGTCTAAACCATTCTGCCAAACTAACACATTTATCAAAGCCTCGCTTTCTTGAAAAAACGAATGAACTGCTGGATATAAACCAATTCAATCTATTAAGTATATTTGCACTTAACAGATTCATTTAAAACATTTCTAATTATGGGAAGGGTTTACAGTCACTTCTGATAACTGCAAGGGGATTTTCATGCCACAAACTTTTTTCCCCAAAGAGAAAGTATAAATATTAGTATGATGAAACTCTCCTTGCAATTAGCAAAACTGAAAGTAAATACATTTTTCCCCAAACATTCCTTTCTTAGCCCTGTCTTACTATATTATCTAATGGTTCCAAATTAGGAGACACTGACCCAAACCAAAGAACCCAAAAATGGCAGGGGAAGTGGGCAAGGTTGACTGAATTAGGACACATTTAAACTGTTCTGTTTTAGATGTCAAATTATTGGGAGATTTGCTAGTTGTCAGGAATGCTAGATATAGAGTTAGGATTTGGCATTGGATCTTAAACTTTTGGGACAATTAGTCTATCGGAAAGTCTCATTTGTGTTCCATCAAGAAAATTGTATGGTTGACCCCATTTGGCCAGCTGTTAATGGAAATTCTTTTCTAAATTCTTGTGGGACAGGCCTCGGAGTACAAAGTTGTACTTGACACATAAAGGCTTAGCCATTATGGATGCAAACATACCAGCATTTTGTTTGGGGATAAATACTCAAGGTCAAGTGATTTGTCAGTGCTCAGTGAAAAAATGTGATTCTGTTTTTCTTCAAATTGTGTAAAGCGGTCATACACAGACCAACATTATTTGCCAACTTGGCCACTCCACATGATGTCGGCAGCTTATCGATCCATATATGGGGCCAAAACAGATATGAATTTGTGTTTACAGATATTCACGACTAAAGGACTGTGGTGGCCTTGGGCTGGTAAAGAAGTGCCAAACCAATGGATCTATTTGTGGCTAAACTAATTTTTCTTAAGAGCTTTATATTTCTTTTACTTTTTGAAGCGAACTTCCGGGAATTTGTCTCGAGTCACAAAGGCATTTTTCTCCCTTTATGATCAGTCCACACGAGCAGATTCGGGAAGATTAGTTGCCCCAGCGACAAATCGCCTCTTCTTCGGGAAGACAATCTCCCCGAACTGCCTTCCCCCTTCCCTCCACCGGCTAAAATTCACACGCGGCGTTTCGTTTTCTGAAGTCACCCGAAGTTTACTCATGTGGCAACTTCTGAAAACTAAGCGCAGCGTGGGAATTTTCATTTTAGCCGGTGGAGGGCAGGAGGAAGGCAGTTCAGGGAGACTGTCGTCCCAAAGAAGAGGCGATTTGTAGATGGGGCGACTAATCTGCCCAAATCTGCTCGTGTGGACTGACCCTTAGAAGTGAACAGATTCAGATGGGAGTTTTTGTCTACTTGAGGGTCTACTTGAGTAAAAGATTAAATCTCAATGGATGTTTATTTTTTTTGTTAATTCAACTACTATCAAGAGGTGAAGTCAACCCAGCATGCAAGCTTAAAATCATAGAAACTCCCAGTACCGACAAATATACACAGAGCAATAACGAGATCTCCCTATATCCAAACTATTCCCCATTTTCCACTTGTCAGTGGCCAAACTATTTTGGCAATCACACAAGCACATTCCTAGAAAGGTGGCGTAAGTCATTACAATCCACTCCTCCCTCAGTCTTGAACAGCACTGTCTATTCATTGCAGAAAGGCAACTCTTGCTGAAACACTACTTGTGTATCTGCTAAATAATATTTGAAAAATGTAACAGACTAGAGGCCCCATGGGATGTAGGGGGGTCCATTTCTTTGCTTTTTTTAAGCCCCTTTGCATTGTATGCTCATCATCCTTTATTAAAATAGTGGCGACAGCAACTACAGGGATTGATTATCATTACATCTCTCCTTGCACTAACAGTGTGCAAACTAAATTTAACTTCACACCTAAGTGACAGTTTCATTGAAAGCCAATCCACTTGCTTGTCAAATTACAGAAAGACCTCTTATTTGGAAAATCACAGGTCCCAAGCAGTCCGGATAATAGATTCAAAACCTTAAAAACTCTTCCCCTGAAAAAATTCTTTAGGCTCCATATGTGTCTGTTTTTGCAGATGTCAAAAGCTTAACCACGGCCTAACCGAGGCATTTCGATGAAGGCACAGTTAAGTTGGTCTCTTGCAACTATTCTGCGTTCTATCATGGTGTTCCTTCTCAAGCAAGTCTACACTGGCATATGTTGCATTTGGAAAGGCTAAAAGCAACTTTTAGTTTACGTAGTATATTTATTTATTTCCCAATTGCAAATGAATGAAGGAAAATTTGCTTACATTATCAGACATGCAACGTATAAAAAGTCAATAGCTTTAGGTACACAGGAATAGATTGTGTAAATACTTAACCAAAAATAGATCTACTTAGAAATACCAAAAACTTCCACAAACATATACTTGGTGAAAAGTAAGTATCTCAGTCCCTTCATGCTGTGAGAGCAAGGAAGAGTGCAACGTCCATGTGCTTGTTTGATATCTGCAAGATTGCTCTAGTACAGGATCCCCAACCTTTTGAACCCGTGAGCAACATCGAGAAGTTAAGACTTTGGGAGCAACGCTAGCATGAAAAATGTTCTTGGGCTGACAAATAAGTGCTGCGATTGCCCATTTGATAGCCCCTATGTGGATTGTCAACATACATTGAGAATCTATTTGGCAGTACACCTGGTTTTTATACAACCAAAACTTGCCTCCAAGCCAGGAATTCAAAAATAAGCTCCTGCTTGGAGATCACTGGGAGCAACATCCAAGGGGTTGGAGAGCAACATGTTGCTCACGAGCCTTCTGGTTGGGGATCACTGCTCTAGTAGGCACCTAGAAACCTCAAAAGATATATAGCTTTTTTTTGCATCCACTCAAGTAGGGGGCTAGGGTGGAGAGCAAGACCAAAAGCAGGAATCGACAAAGGTCAGGCCATTGTTTTAAAGTTATTTCTAATTCCAACTGAATATAGTAACTTTTTATTCCCAATTTTGTTCTCTGCACTCACTCCTGTTTTTGACTCTTGAACCAATGTACCAGAAGCCTGTTCTCCTTTAGGTCTGTAGCTGCTGGCCTGTAGGACATGGTCAGGAGTCAGAACCAGTAATATACAGTCTATAAAGTCAGACAGATACTGCTTTCAGTAGCAATTTTCTGTTGTTGGTGGAGATCCCCCCTTTAAAGGAGAAGGAAAGGTTAAAACTAAGTAAGCTTTATCAGAAAGGTCTATATAAATACACCAGAAAACCCTCAAAGTAATGCTGATCTGAGTCCTCTGTCAAAAGAAGCACAGCATTTCTTTCCTTTGTGTACACATGGGCTTCTGTATCAGACTTTTTCTGTTTTCAGCATAAACCTCCAGGGCTAGGGCTTGAGCATGCTCAGTTTGCTTCTTCCCCTCCCTTCTCCCCTCCCAACTGCAATATGAGCCCAGAGTTATAAGTGAGCAGGGAGAGACTCAGGCAGGAAGTAATGTCAGACACACAAGCTAATATGGTAGCTGCTATCCTAAACTAACAGAATTCTGTTCTGCAGAATATTGCTTTCATTATTGTGGTTTATCTGTTGGCAATAAACTGCTTTGGTAGCTTAGGTTAAAATTAAGTAAACCTTATCAGAAAGGTCCATCTAAATATACCAGTAAACCCCCAAAGTAATGCTGCTCTGAGTCCCCTGTCAAAAGAAACACTGCATTTCTTTCCTTCTATTGTGTACTCATGGGCATCAGACTTCCTGCCTTCAGCTTAAACCTCATTACCCTGGGCAAGAGCATGCTCAGTTTGCTCCTCTTCCCCACCCCCCTCCCTTTTCTACTGTAATCTGAGTCCAGAGCAGGGAGAGACTCAGGCAGGAAGTGATGTCACACCATGTTAATACTGCAGCTCCTATCCTAAACAAACAGAGTTTCTAGAGCTTTTTACTCAGGTATGGTTAAACATGCTACAGAATAAATATAGCATTCTAGCTTGCACTATTGCAGCTAATATATTGGCAATAAGATGCCTCCATAGCTTTCCTTCTCCTTTAAGGTATCTAGTAATAGCCAGAAAGCACATTACACATCAATTTGCGGCAGGAAGACAGAGCTACTTAATATTTCATAAACTCATATCATGCACATAATCATGCATAGGGAATGTGTAGCACCAATCAAGTTGTTGTGACCCCAGCCCAGGGGGAATCCAACCCAAAGCCTTGCTGTGCTGTAATACAGGTTTTAGTAGGAACTGCCTGCATTTAAAGTTGCTTTAAAGGACTAAGTCCATGTTTCTTGGCAAGCCCTTAAAGGAACAGTAACACCAACAAATGAAAGGACAAGAGAGGACAAGGTAGAAGGAACCCACAGACTGGTCGGGTCAAGTTTTAACTGCATGTTACTAAAACAATCATCAATATTTTGGCTGCAGATTAGACTGCGTGAAAGGGGGTTCCTTTTGTAGTGATTACCCAAACCCAGGACTTCGTATACCCAAAGAAAATACCAAATAGGGTACCATGAAGGGTCCAAGTGACTTGCCCAAAGTCCACAAGAAGCTGAATGCAGAGGCAAATTATTTTTAGTTAAAGGAACAGTAACACCAAAAAATTTAAATGTTTTAAAGTAATAAAAATATCATGTAGTGTTGCCCTGCACTGGTAAATCTGATCTGTTTGCTTCAGAAACACTACTATAGTTCATATAAATAAGCTACTGTGTAGCAATGGCGGAAATTGAAAAAAGGCTATATGGCACAGGTTAAATAGTGGATAACTCCATTATATTCTACAGATCTTATCTGTTGTGTAACCGGAGCCTTTTTCTCCTTTTAATGGCTGCCCCCATTGCTACACAGCAGCTTATTTATATTAAGAAAATTGAGTGAAGGCTGCGCTGTTGCACGAATAGTAGGGTCAGGGAAAGCAGCACCAAAAAATAGTGGATCCACACTTCCACTGTGAGTAATAAAAGTCAGCAAGAGAGGTGCGCTAATTAACCTTATAACTCCTTAAACACAGGCACCTAAAATGAAAAGAAACTGCACATAGAGTAGTACGTTCGGCTCTTCCTAGAAATAACATCACCCCCCCCTGAGGAAGTATCGTAGGATATGAAACGCGTTGGGCCTTTGTATTAATGAAATAAAAGTTTGTTATAGATTTAATCCCCTTTCCAATCACTTATTTAACCTTCGCACGGCACCGGAGGCGAGCTGACTGACTGTGGGACGAGAAACAGCAGAGTTTGCGGACGCGCAGCAGGTGAGCAAGGCTGCCTGAACTCAGGGAACGGTGTCTAAACAGCGCCTGGGAAACACGTTGGCATCGAGCGATCTCTTTGCGAGTCTTCCAACGCTCTCTTCTGACGGCAGTCTGAAACATCGCACGCTACAACATCGTATATACCCTGCTTAAAAAGAATACTCTACACGCTCTTGTTTGAGGATCACGATTGTGAGTAGTTCTAACATCAAAGTTATTTCTAGGAAGAGCCGAACGTACTACTCTATGTGCAGTTTCTTTTCATTTTAGGTGCCTGTGTTTAAGAAGCTTATTTATATTACCACTGCATGGCAACACTGCATTATATTTGTATTACTTAAAAACACTTTCATTTTTTGATGTTACTGTTCCTTTAAGAAGAGGGCCCTCTACCCATGGTGAATATGTTTTATCGTCTTCTGTATTGCAGAGTTACGGAAATTGCCTGCAGCTTCATAAACAAACATCGAGCATTGAAAAGTCCCACAAACACAATTCTTCCTAGTAAAAAATATTTTGTTAGGGAAAATGCCAGTGCATCAAGTATAATGTTATCACTATCTCAGATGTTTATGAGTTCTAGAATAGCTCAGAATACCTTTAATCAGCCGCGGTGGAGTCTCAGATTCTGCTTGAGATCACTAGGGTAACCGGGTGGTTATTAAAGTTTGAATGGTTGTTTTTTTTTTATATTAATTAAGTAATTAGCTACTCCGTGCAGAGTATAGGCTGGCACTGCACAGGGGACAGACTTCCAGTGGCATCATGTTAAGTCTAAAGGTGGCCATAGACGTAACAATTACGATCTTTCTTGGAAAAGATCTTTCCAAGAAAGATCGTTCGTTATAATACACACGTGTAGAGCTGCATCGTCAGATATACAGGTAGATATACGGGAAGAAACAATAGAATTCTACCTGTATCTGACGATTCAGCACTAACAATGGCTGATGTTTGGGTCCCTTCAAAAGGCACCTGATCAAAATTTTCCGTCCAGCCCGATCGACGAGCCAACCGATATCCAAGTCTTCTGCCGATATCGGTCGGCTTTTTCCACCATACACGCAACGAATATCGGACGAAAATTCGTTTCGTATGATATTATCTGTGCGTCTATGGCCACCTTTACATCCATAGGTAGGACCTTGTGGCTTGTTATGAATACAGATAAACCCAACGTTCCCCATGCTCTATATATATCTATATCTATATCTACTCAATCCATGCCTTCCAGTTATGCCAGAGATATGTAGACAATAGGTGGAGAGGTCACCATATGTGGTGGGCCATACCAAGTGATATGAGATAAAAGAGTTGCAACATGTGCAGGAACATCACCAGAGGCTACTCCTGTTGGCCTCATCCGGTCTTTTAGAAAAACATAAGCAATTTGTCTCTTTGCTGACCTTTAGTTTTCCTTTAACTTTCAAAAGAACATTTATATACATTAGCAGTAAACACAAGCATATACAGGGTTCACAGCTTAAGAAAAGTGTGATTGTGCCGGCGCATTGAGAACCTTGAATACTCGGTATAAATAAATGCATCTTTAACACTACTGTATGAAGATCCTGGCACCATATCACAAAGATGTCTTCAAGGAAGAATTGCATAGCATTTATAAGTAGTAGGGTTGCAGCAAATACGGGATTCAGTTCGGGATTCAGGCTTTTTCAGCAGGATTCAGCTGAATCCTTCTGCCCGGCCAAGCCGAATCAAATTTCTTATTTGCATATGCAAATTAGGGACGGGGAGGGAAATCACATGACTTTTTGTCTCAAAACAAGGAAGTAAAAAATGTTTTCCCCTTCCCACCCCTAATTTGCATATGTAAATTAGGATTCGGTTCAATTTCGGCTGAATCTTTTGCAAAGGATTCGGGGATTCAGCGCATCCCTAATAAGTAGCATTTCCTTTCCATTCCCTTAAAGAAGCGCTACCCCCTTTTTTTGGCTGCCCAGATGTTGCTGATCTACAACTATCGGCATGTCAACATGTTATATAATAAAGAGATCAAGTATGCATGCTGTTGTAGCGAACTGATAATTGGTGACCCAGGGATCTACTGCAGGCAAAGAACAAACCTTATCCAGATTTTTGAACATGTGTAGAAGTAGCTATACTGCTCCATGGAGACATAAGGATCAAGAGGCAAATTTGCAGCCTAAATGGCCAATGCAAAACAATGCAGAAGAGCTCCTACTAGAGATGATATATAAAGAAGAACAGGTGATTTATGTATGATTACACTCTATGCTCATGCATGTCACTTTCTACATGGCTGGTTGGGGTCTGTCATGGGACTACAGAAGATATATTATCCAAAATGAGGAATTACATAAATATATCCTAGGTGGATAAGACCCAGAGGCACACCAGCGTTTGATGTTTTTAGGACTTTTTGTGAAGACAACAGAATGAATGTGACTATGAAGCTTTTCATTCATCCAGGTCATGGTATATCTAGTATAGGTAAATCTAAAACAACTGGACTTGCCGAGTAATCATTGAAGACGTTTCACTACTCATCCGAGCAGCTTCCAGTTCAACTGAGTTTTTTCCGATCACATGACCCAACATGATATACCAATAGTAATGAAGAAAAATTTGAGGAAGAAATACTTTGCATGCGGTGTAACAAAGGTACCTCCAAACAAAAACAAGTTTGGCGGTAACTTGGGTACACTGCATGCAAAGTATTTCTTCCTCTAATTTTTTTCTTTGTTACCATTTTTACATATAGGGGCATGAGTTCCCATGATAGTTATAACAACTTAGCAAGAAACCAACATTCATGCAGCATTGCAATATAGAATGCAGAGGTCTAGACTGTCTCTGTATATCACAGAAACATTTAAAGTAACAGTAACACCAAAAAATTAAAGGGATACTGTCATGGGAAAGATTTTTTTATATTCAATTTTGAAATCTGACATGGGGCTAGACATATTGTCAATTTCCCAGCTGCCCCAAGTCATGTGACAGCTGGGAAATTGACAAAATGTCTAGCCCCATGTCAGATTTCAAAATTGAATATAAAAAAATCTGTTTGCTCTTTTGAGAAATGGATTTCAGTGTAGAAGTCTGCTGGAGTAGCACTATTAACTGATGTGTTTTGAAAAAAACATGTTTCCCGATGACAGGATCCCTTTAAAGTGTTTTAAAGTAATGAAAATATCAAGTAGTGTTGCCCTGCTTTGGTAAAGCTGATCTGTTTGCTTCAGAAACACTACTATAGTTGTTATAAACAAGCTGCTGTGTAGCACTGGCGGAAATTGATTAAATAGTGGATAACAGATAACACCATTATTTTCTGCAGAGCTTATCTGCTGTGTAACCCGAGCCTTTTCTCCTTTGAATGGCTGCCCCCATGGCTACACAGCAGCTTATTTATATAAACAATAGTAGTGTTTCCGAAGCACACACAGCAGTTTAATCTGTGCAGGGCAACACTGCATTATATTTTTATTACTTTAAAACCCTTTCATATTTTGATGTTACTGTTCCTTTAAACAGTGCTTTTCAGAGATCATTTCCATTAGACCCTTACCCCATGGAGCTTACAGTCTAGTGTCCCTATCACATTTACACACATTCGATCAAACTGCCAGCTTGTTTTTGGATTGTGAGGGGAAACTGTAGTACCCAGAATATAACCACGCAGATCCTACTTTTGTAGAGGTCACGTGTATTCTAAGTAGACCATTCACTTTTTAAACAAACCATAACTATCTTTAAGATCCAGGAGCAGCTTCCATAAGGGCTGATGCTGAGGTGTACACCAAAACAGGCCTGTTTGCAATGACCGTCAACTCAATGACCGTGAAACTCTATTTACTCTCAGCAACTCCGATGTGCACAGCAGTCCAATCCATGAAAAAATCCTGGACCAAAAATCCCCAAAGGCTTAGGGTGAGGCAACTTCGGCGACTGCGAAAAACGAACCACTGTGTGTGATTAACGCCCGGCGTTTTTTTTTTTTATTTTAGCCGGCGCAGGAACAGGGAAAGCGTTTGGGGAGATTGGTTGCCACTAAAAACAAGGCGATTAGTCGCCAGGCGACCAAATCTCCCCAAAAAGCCCTGTGTGGACTAACCCTTAAAGTTCATATTTTGTTCATTATATGTAATGGAGTCCAATATACAAGACATATTTTCCATATTTGATACAAATAATATTGAAGGTTACTAAAGGCAGAAATCAAAAACATTGTTTTGCTGGAAGATTTATCAAGCACAAGGAAAGAGGCATTAAAGAAGAAGAAAAATCCCTACGGGAGCAATTACAATTACAATTTATTACAATGATAATCTGTGCCCACACACTGTAAATACAATTTTGGTCTTGTACAGAATCTTCATTATTACATTTCCCTATTTTAACAATTGCCTCTGCACACAAAACTAAACTCCTACTTTCTTCAGTTAAATGAGTGAATTTGTAATTAACTAGAGAACTTCCATAATGTCTCAGTGTTACCCATTAGGTTACCTGCTTGTTATACAGGTCAGGACAAAAGGTAGCCATAAACATACCAACAAAAGTCCCATATCCAGCAGATGTATGGTGGCCCAATCATCATATCCAGTATGTACGTACTATAAACATTGGTCAGTTCGGCATTCAGGCAGGTTTAGAACTTTCCAATGAATCATGTCAGCTGCTGCATGATACATTAAAGTGGCCATAGGTTCGTAGATTTTTGGACCGTGTGTGGAGAGTCCCGACATTTTTCGTCGGGCAGAGATCAGAGATCAGTTGTTTGGTCGATCGGACAGGTTTGATTTTGTCCCGACCGTCCCGCTGTATCCCATCATCATAATCCGATCGTTCGGCCATAGGGCCGAACATTCAGATTACCCCCGATATAGCCATGCTTTAGTGGCATATCGGGGGCCACCTTTAGATTAGAAGATACAAAAGTGAAGCTGCAGCACTGTCTGGGGTTTCTGTCTGAAGGAGCGGAACAATAAAAGGTATCAATGCAATGTATAGCCCCATATATGGTATCTGGCTGCCTTAACTTTGAGTGCGTTAAGTGCAATGGCCCATGGGATGTTGTATTGCCCCGCTAAATCTGCATTATTGTGGGTGGAAAACATCCCAATTTTCCTTCCCACCAGAATTCCTCCCAACATTTGAAAAATGGAAAGAGGGAGAAAAAGATCTGCCTTGCTACTAGTAGAGAAATGAAAAATAAGTAGAAGGTGGACTGCAAAACCAATATATTAAAAATACAATTTATTATATAATCACAAAAACATTGGCCGGACAGGAAACAGTGAATAAATTATGAATAAATAATTCTAAAATCAGTAATAAATACAATCCAGGTGGGCAATCACTTTTCCTGTGGAGAAAATTCAAATGATTGTTCCTTGGTGTTGGTATATGCTTATAATACACAAAAGCCATGAATATCCTGTAAATTATATCCTTAAACGGTGAGTTCTGATGTCATCAGTTATAAACTGTGAGTTCTGATGTCATTTCTGTCACATGACTCACTGAAATTTGTGTATTATAATAAATAAAGTACCCCCAGTTGCAGAATATGAGGATTTTATAAGTTACTTCGGACTTCCATGACCTGTATAAAAACACTCGGCCTTCTGCCTCGTGTTTTTATATGGTCATGAAACTCCTCGGTAACTTATATCCTTATATTTTACAAGAGGGGGTACTTTATTCACTATAGATTTTAAAAAAGAAAATGGTTGTGAGTTGAACTTCAACAAGACAGAAAAGTTATTTCCCCGAAGTTGGAGCTGGGATTTTGAAGCAGTGGAGTGTGCAAAGTATTTAATTAGATATAAAAAAACAGGCAGGCGGGTAGATGTCTGAATTTAGAGAGAAGATTATAAAACGGGGGTATATTGGGGCGTCCCCCCACTCCCTCCTCCTTGCCAGCTGCACAGGCACCCAAAAAGAAGTTGGAATAATCTCACCAGATACACAGTTCCGGAATTTTTTCATTTTTCACCTTTAAAAGCAGACTCTAATGGTAAGGTCATACCTGGCAATTCAGGACGATATAGTCACTGGACGACTAATTGCCTGATCTTTGGGGTGACTAATCTCCCCAAACTGCTTCCCCCCCGTCTTCCGCCTGCTACAATGAAAAAACGCCTGCGGCATGGTACTCGCGGCGCTTCGTTTTCCGGAGTTGCCTCACGAGTGCCATGCTGCAGGCGTTTTTTCATTGTAGCAGGCGGAAGACAGGGGGAAACAGGGGAGATTAGTCGCCCCAAAGAAGAGGCTATTAGTCGCTGGGCAACTAAATATCCCCGAATACCCAGGTGTAACATTACCTTAACTGTTCTAAATTGATACGTTTGTTATCTTTGTCCCTGCGTTTCATCAAAGGCAGCTGTTACAATTGAGATACAATTGTTGCCAATATCCCATAGATACTGCTGTATCAACTAATGTATCAACTAAATGTAGCAAATCGTAACCGTTCAGAATCTGCTCCTGGATCACTGAGCTTGTCAGACTGAAGCACCAAAGACAGGAACATTAAACTTAGATTTTGGGAAAACTGTAAAAAATAAAAGATGGAAAGTAATGGAAAAAAAGTCTGTTTATAGTGAACAATCAGAAAACAACTCAAAAAGTTTGGAAGGTGAACAACCCCTTTAAGTGTCAGAAACGTTGCATCTAGGGTTGCCACCCAGCCGGTATTTAACCGGCCAAGTCGGAAAAACGTGTCTCAAGGCCGTTGCCGGTATTAAAAAAATACCGTCAATTACACTGCCGGTAAAATTCTGAAGGAGAGGAACCACCATTATCAAGCAGCTACGCTGATCCCTCCTCGAAATTTCCAGCTACGCGGTGCCTGGGACGTCACAGCGCTTACGTGACTTCTTGAAGTCACAGTCTCGTGTGATGAGATTTGTGGGTGACGTGATTGACGCCCTTCAAGACGAGAGGGCAGGAGAACAGGTGCCATTATTCTTTTGTACTACTGACACGGGCTCCCCATGCTGCTCCTCTCATGAGCTCTCTCCCTGCTCACTCGGGAGTCGGAAGCGATGCGCTGCTGGCTCAAGGGGTGGGAATTTGGGCGGGATTGGGAGCAGGACTTTGGGTAGGGCTTAGGCCGGTAAATCTTTTTTAGAAAAGGTGGCAACCCTAGTTGCATCATATTCTGGGGTCCATGCAGGAGATCAAAGAGAAACTCTGGACTTTTTAATAAAAATCCGGGACTGTGGGCTGAGCTGTCAAAATTGGTACTGTCCCACAGAAAATTCGACAGTTGGGAGGTACAGTATGCACCAGCACTAATGTAAATCGCCAGTGGGAAAACACACATGATGAAGTAGCACCAAAGTTTCCTTGTGAAAGGAAAGTGCTGGAGGGAAGGAAACTAAGGACGGTTGCCATTGCTCTTACTGACCATTAGATTGACTAATAAAAGATGAAAATAAAAGGGGCATTGTTCCCAAAGCTCACTCTAAGTTAAGCAAAGGTCTACACTATGCACAACATTTATTTAATGCACAAAAAAAAAAAAAAAAGTTGAAAGCAAACTCGTTTTCTAAAATGTTAGGTTTAAAAAGCCACCCATAAAAATAACCACCTCCCCCCAAAAAAATACAGTCTGGCATTACACACAGAAGACAAATAGGTGAGGTTGCCTGAAATGCAACCATTTAGCCCAGATTTCCCCACGCCAGCAAAGACAAGGCACAGTAAAAGGGTTGTGCACTGTGAAAAGCATTTTGGATGAACGTTTGCATTTCCCATTGTTTGTTTGAAGGACCAGATGGGAAGTGCGGATATGTCCCTTCCCAGGTGGCATAGAGGCAAGTCTGTTACTAGGAATTGATTAACAATCTGTCACTAATGGAGAAAATAATGTCAGCGACACGTGTCAGTCTTAACACTATGCCTGTATGGGTTTAGTAGTGTCCAGTCTATGGGGCAAATTCACTAAGCGCCGAAAATGCGCTAGCAACGGCTTCGCTGCACTTCGCCAGGTGTAGTTTCGCAGGGCTGCGCAAACTCACGAAGATCTGAAGTTGAGCACAGGTTACCGAATGCTTGCGAAGTTGCGCTTGCAATAATACGATAAGCAGGCCGAAGTTACGCTAGCGATGCCTAATTAGCATATAGCGTGCAGTTAAAGTACAATGGACATATATGTTGCAGCAACTAAAGTACACTACACAAGCCCAAGGAAACTTAATAAAATTAAATAGAGGTCTTATATTGGCCTACACATGTGCCCACTGTATAGCTTAGGTGCCAAATGTAAGTGGGAAGGAGGGTACCCCAAAAAATTTTTCGATCTATTTCAGCCTATCACCCAGTAAAAACGCTAGCTTTTTTGGGAAATTTTCAACTATTTTTGAAGAAACTCCTATCTACTCTATTGCACTTCCCCTCGTCTGAGCTGGCAAAGTCAAGTCTGGCGCAAGAGGTAATGTTCAGTAAAATCAGCAACTTAGTGAATTAGCGTAGTTATGTCCCTTATCCAGAGCGCAATTTCGTCTGGCGTAAGGGTGTAAAGAAGAGCTAGAGTATGTCTACTTCGCTAGCGACTTTATGCCAGCACCAGTTAGTATATCTGCAAAGTGGCAAAAGTACGTTACGCTGGCGAATTTTCGCTAGTGTTAGCCACTTCGCCCTTTAGTAAATTTGCCCCAATATGTTTAGATCAAGATGCCAGTCAATCCTGCATCTGAACCAACAATACGGAGTGGCCCAGGGTCGGACTGGGGGGGCCCAGGGCCCACTATCCAGGGCCGAGCTCCCTGCCCACCTCCTACCATGACATGGCGCTCTGCGCGCACACTTGTAGGAGCGCTCGACGTGCACACATGAAGGCGCGCTAAGGCGTCCCAGCGCTGAAATTTTTTTCCGGTGGAATCCCAATTTGGGGAGAGGGGGCCTGGCCAGGCGGGGGCCCATGAGGGTTGGGGCCCACCGGGTTTTTTCCCGGTTTCCTGCCAGGCCAGTCCGAAACTGGAGTGGTCAGGTCACAGGATTTTTCTACTCATTTAGTTTGATACATGGACATATACATTTTGTATTGTATACTGTATGTCCTCTTGTATGGTAGCCCTTTGTTTGGCTCAATCAGTCAAAAACCATGCATGTTTGGCCAGCATATGGCATGTTTGGGTTCTTAAACAGCACTAATTCTTGTGGTTATTGGATTTTACCGATAACTATAATTGCTTTGGTGAAAAGGTTCGTCCTGCATTTATTTCATACATTTTTGCAATATATACAGGCAAAAAATGGAAGCCCCCAGCCTATGGACCACCGTGATTAAAAAATACACAACTAAATTATTCACAAACATGAACCGATTGATTCTGGAACATACTACTGTTGGCTGGTAACATGTGGTGTCTACCAGCAACCAAGAGCCCCCACCACCACTTGCATATAAACATTGCCTGAACTAGATCACTGTTTTCATACATCAGTTGGTCTCCATGATGCGACATTCTGCACTAATTACCAGGACTTGTGATTCATTCTCATATACAGCTGAAACACTCAATCCCTCCCTCATGTCTGGAAATGCTATAAATATAAAGGCTTCCCCATTATCTCAGGTGTATATCATAACACAAGTTTGGCAGCCAATAGAAGGGAGATAAATGATGCCATTAGATTGGTTAAGTAAGTTCCCATGAAAGGCATCAATTTAGAAATAAAGATGTTCTGAGTGATAATGGTATGTCCAGACAAAGCCATATCAAAATGCTCAGAATTTTCTGGGCAGACAAATTATGAATCATGTCTTAGTCCTTGACACAACTTTCATGGTCATTTTCTCCTGTAGTTTAGTTTTCCCTGCCCCAGTAAACTCAAACCACCATACACTCACTTATTTATGGCTTAAAAGTGTAGGTATTTCATCATTTCACATAATTTTCTTAATCATGGGTTGCTTATTTTGATCTAGTAATTTGGTGCTCTAAAGGAGAAAAAAAAAAAAAAAAAAAAAAGAGGTTGCTGCTTTTTCGTTACTTTTTCATTTGATGACCCATGCAAGTATCTGGACCACTGGCTAGTTGGATTGGCTATTTAGAGCAAACCACACAATGAGATTTTATCTCTTTTTAAAACTTAAAACTAATTCCCAATTCCAAAAAAAAAAGGCTGTGGTGGAGAATAGATATTATTTTACTCCACTTAGGGGCAGATTTATCAAGGGTCCAATTTCGAAGTTGAAAATATTTCGAAGTCAAAGTTTTTTTTCCATCGAATTCAGCCATTTGCGGTCGAAGTAAAATCGTTCAATCGAACGATTCAAAGGATTTCAGCGATCGATCGATTTTTCTTCGACTTCAAAAAACTGCTCTAGAAGTTTTTTTTAAAGAGACAGTACTTTGATTATTGATTGGTCGAATATTGAAACTATTTCACTTCGAATCGAATTCAAAGTCGAAGTCGTAGTATCCTATTCGATGGTCGAAGTACCCAAAAAATTACTTCAAATTTTTTTACTTGGAAAATTCCCTCGAATTCACTTCGACCCTTGATAAATCTGCCCCTTAGTCTGACTTAAAATGAATGCATGCACTTACAGGTATAGGAGTCTTTATCCAGAAATCTCCGAATTACGGAAAGCTTGTTTCCCATAGACTCCATTTTATCCAAATTTTTAAAAGTGATTTCCTTTTTCTCTGTAATAACTAAACAGTACCTTGCACTTGATCTAAGCTAAGATATAATTAATCCTCATCAGGAGCAAAACCAGCCTGTATGGTTTATTTAATGTTTTCATGATTTTCTAGTAGACTTAGGGCGTGAAGATCCAAATTACCAGAAAACCCCAGGTCCCGAGAATTCTGGATAACAGGTCCCATACCTGTATTAACAAAGAACAGAACTGCCTTACTCTATTTAGTGTTAGGATTTATAGATATCCAGTTAAAGCACAGGAAGAAAATATTTCTCATTTCTGTGGACCCTGACCCTTCCTAGAAGAGCCTGAAGCAGTGGTTGGGGCAGACAAGCCTGAAGGTGGGTAAGTATGAAATTTGGGGAAACGCACCTATTTGCTTTCCTTGATACTCCAAGATGTTCATCTTAAGGTTAATTAGGGTGAAATGTGGGGTTAAAGCTTGTGTGCTGCCCTATACTAGGAAAAACAGCTGAATGACAATGAAAGACTTACATACAGAGGTATAACATCTGTTATCCAGAAAGCCAATATCCAGAAGGCTCAAAATTACGGAAAGGCCATCTCCTATAGACTCCATTATAATCAAATAATTCAGATTTGTTTAAATTATTTCCTTTTTCCTTGTAGTAATGAAACCGTACCTTTTACTTTTTCCCTGTAAAGATATAATTAATCCTTATTGGATGCAAAACAAACCTATTGGGTTTAATTAATGTTTAATTGATGTTTTAGTAGACTTAAGGTGTAAAGATACAAATTACCGAAAGATCCCTTATCAGGAAAACCCCCAGGTCCCGAGCATTCTGGATAACAGGTCCCCTGCCTGTATTTGAAATTTTGTTAAGTAGAAAGGGGGACAAATAAAAAGTAAGCTTGAGCCAAACATAACCTTATCAGAAAAATCTCCCTCAACACCAAAATGGGCAAGTAAATCTGCATTCTACCCACAGGCCATACACGACTCCATTGGACCAAATATTTAAAAAAAAAAACCATATAAAAAGGAACTTCCTACATTTTCCATGTATTCTAATCCCACTGAATAGATATTTAAACACATTTATAGAGGCTGTTTTGTAAGCTATGTAGTTGCTAAAGAAAGCATGTTCATATTCCCATATAGCAATAATATATTAACAAGAAATATACAGCGCCTACAGCAAACACAATAGGAAATACGTAATTTAACATTTGCTCAGCTGGATAATGACAAACAGTTATAGCACTGATTTCCAGGCAGATGGATAGGAACCTTATCGACTCAATCACAGCCAGTTAGGGCTTCACAAATATTTAAACAGCATCTTCATAAAAGCAAATTCCACTCGGGTCATTTTACAAGGAAATCAAACGGCTTCTTTAGGACAAAATATGGGCGATATGGACTTACACACTACAACTGAACTTCCATCAGCTCAATTAGATTTCTAGTGCCGATAGACTTCCAAGATAACCAACTGTTTCTTACACGATACAATAATTCTCTAAACATACCATACCTCCCAACATTTTGGAAATAGAAAGAAGAAAAAAAAAAAAAAGATTTGCCACGTGGAGAGTGGTGAATTTTTGACCATTCCCATTGTTGTGGCCACACCCCCTAATTACCATGTTAATTTTACAAAATTTGGCAGGTTTTTGAAAGTTTGAACACATTTCTTTGGTTTTTATGTTTTATTACAGTTTTGCTAATAAAGGTGAATTGCCCTTTAAGCTGTGAGTTTATGTTCCCCCAAGGGACCTCCTTATCCTATATTGTTATAACTGCTTATTTTGTTTATCTGGTGGTAGAGTCCTGCAGTGGGCACCCTGCGGAACGAGGGTAGGCTTTTCAAGTGCGGGTATAGATGCGGGCCTGCGGGGTCGTGGGTCTCTTCTTGCTGCAGCTCTCTCCCAGCAGAGCGCTTCTGTCCCTCTCGGCTATCGGGCACTTTTAATGATGCCACTTCCAGGTTTGCGGCTACAGCACTACCGGTTTGCAGCAACATTACTTCCGGTTTAATGGAAGTGGGCGGATTGTGGGTCGGGTTGCAGATAAGGCAGTTGCGGGTCCGGGTCGGGTAGCGGATCAAAGTGGGTAAATATGCAGGTTGCAGTTCGGGCTGTGGGTTCGGGTCTTAGAAATTGGTTCCGCGCAGGACTATCTGGTGGTTATTCTGGGCTCTCTGCTAAAGGCCAGTTAAGTTAGAAACTTTGCATCTTTTTCTGGCTGTTCAGTGCAGGAGATCAAAGAGAAAGTTGGGACATTTCAGTAACAATCCAGGACTGTGGGTGGAGCTGTCAAAATCGGCACTGTCCCGTGAAAAACGTGACAATAGGGAGGTATGACATGTTGTGAAAGAAATTCTCCTCCACACATTCTGTTCTGTGCCTAAACCAGTGTATCAAACTAAAGAAGATGGCACCAATTTCATAACTTAATCCAAGCGTGATAAACTTGAAAAATAGGAAAAATAATCTTACCTGAGCTGCTGGATGAGCGATTGGTCAAAATAAAGTGATTCCGTCATGATTTTTATGGTGTAGTTTTTATTTCTAAATTACACTGTTTACACTGCAAATAATTCACTCTACCTTTTAATATTTAATTCCTAACCCAACAAGTGTATTTTTCTTAGTTGTAATATCGATGTGTAGGAGCCATCTGAGGTCATTTTGCCTGGTCATGTGCTTTCAGAAAGAGCCTGCACTTTTAGGATGGAACTACTTTTTGACAGGCTGTTCTTTCAACTACTCAATGTAACTGGCGTGACAGTGGGACATGGATTTTTTTTACTATTGAGCGCTGTTCTTATATCTATCAGGGAGCTGTTATCTGATCCAAAAATATTCTAGAGGAGTGTGGCCAACATGAATAGGAAAAAGTAATCCTCCCTGAGCTGCTGGATGAATTACATCAACATTAAGAAATCGTAATTAACAGAAATCAACGCACTTCAGGGGTTATTTACTACTTACTTAAAATGTTCTCATAATTTTATAAAAAAAACAAATTCAACCAAACCCCCATCCACAATTTTGCCTTATTTATCAATAAAATAACTAGAAAAATTTGATGCAGGAAAAGATTTTTCGGATTCGACACCTGAAAACCACAAATTATTCGTATTATCGTACGAAACCTAGCGCAGATCATGATATCCTTCCAATTGAAGGACATCTGCTATTTACTTCTACATCACCTCGGCAGGTTTGAGATGGAGTACTTTCAGATTTGGCCTTTAAGCAGCCTCGAAGTATAATTAAATCTTGATATTTTTTTTTTCCATGAACATTTTGCGTTTTCCCTTTAAACCCTGACCAGAAAATATCAGGTTTTAGTAAATAACTTCCTTAGAGTTCATAATA
Source organism: Xenopus laevis (assembly GCF_017654675.1). NCBI lineage: Eukaryota > Metazoa > Chordata > Amphibia > Anura > Pipidae > Xenopus > Xenopus laevis. The sequence continues at coordinate 109,035,535 of NC_054378.1, read as the reverse complement.
CGGTTCAAAAAGTTGCTGAGCTTTGTGCAGTGTCTGTGAGCACGTAGCTCACCATGCACATAATCCAAGTCCAACAGATGTGAAATGCCCAAAACCCAAGAAAATGGTGAAATGAATGCCTCGAGCAGTGTTTGATTTGGAGCAAAGAAACCAAACATTTTGGGGGGTGTACCACCATGTTTGTCAAACTTGACTACAATGTGTTGCAAATGGCTGAAATGGTAAATCTAATTCATTCAGAAGTACACTAATATGGTTTCTTGTCAACTTGGCATAAAAAGAAAAACATCTGACTAATCAAACCAAAAAAGCCTGTAAACAAAACAAATTACACTACAGGTATCCAATTCACTGCAATCTGTGCCGAGTAGCAGAAACAAATGCCACATTTTACTATAAATTTCCATGTCACATTAGTTAAGTAACAAATAAGTAAATTCAAATTTTTATTTTTGCTAACAGAAGCACCTGAAATTTGGTGCAATCATTTTACATTCGTCTCCAGTGTCCTTCACAAAAACACTTAAAGGTTTACAGTTTCATCCTTTACGTGAGTGATCCCCAACCAGTGGCTCACGAGCAATATGTTTCTCACCAACCACTTGGATGTTACTCCCAGTGGCCTCAAAGCAGGTGCTTATTTTTTTAATTCCAGGCTCAGAGGCAAGTTTTGGTTGCATAAAAACCAGGTGTACTCACAAAATGAGTGCCATGTAGGCTGCCAGTCCACATAGGGGCACCAACGGGAACTATTTGCGTGGTGGTGTTGCCAGCTTTTTTTTTTACATTTGAACTTGGCTCACGGATAAAAAAAAAATGAAAAAAAAACTGCTTTACAGTTGTTTGCAGAGTTTCAGGAAATAATATGCAAAAAGTTCTTAAAGGAACAGTAACACCAAAAAAAAGTGTTTTAAAGGAATTACACTATAATTTAATGTTGCCCTGTGCTGGTAAAACTGGTGTTTTTGCTTCAGAAACGCTACACTAGTTTATATAAACAAGCTGCTGTGTAACTATGGGGGCAGCCATTCAAGCACATTATACCCAGTAGATATCAGATAAGTTCTGAAGAATCGCAGTGTATACTACAGAGTTCTGTTATTTGCTGTGTATCCTGTGCCTTTTCTCCTTTCAGCTTTGAATGGCTGCCCCCTTGGCTACACAGCAGCTTGTTTATATAAACTATAGTAGAGTTTCTGAAGCACACACACCAGTTGCACCAGTGCAGCACAACAATACATTATAGGTTGGTGTTATTGTTCCTTTAAGTATTAACATCAGTTATTCTGCTGCTATATACAGCTGAAGTGTACACTAGTCATGTAAACTATGCTGGAACTCAAATTTGAAAATTATTAGCCAAACCTTGCATGTAATCCGGTCACAGCACTCAGGATAAATGAAGTAGTGAATTGGCTAAATTATTAGTTTCAGAGTCTGATTTAAGTAATTTTAGTGTGCATGTCTCCTGAGAGCAGCAGCGCATTTATACAAGAGTCCACATTGCATGGAGCTTTTAGTACAGAGCTGCATTTGATATTTGCACTTAAGAAGGACAGATTTGCTGGCAGGAGGGATGTTAACCTCAGGGTTTCTTTGTCAGGCAGCTTTCTTTGTTCCTTTTATACCCCACACAATGTTACAACTAAACATTTGGAATTAAAGAATATTTTTCCTTAAACCATGGCAACTTTGAAAAACACCCAACTATGTAAAATGGAATTTTTAAACGCTTGCCGAGTGCAAAAAACGCATATAGTGTGTTTAAATGGCTTTTTATTTAATGCAACTAAGCACTTTTTTTTCCGTTCCCAATGCAACCCTCTATTCTATTGTCAGCTAAACGCACGGCAAGTGCAAGAAAACACAGCATGTTGTGTCTAAACAAAAGCACTGAAATGCAAATGGAGTAGAACACAACAGCAAGGCAGAATATAAGGGAATCAAATAGTGAATGTGTTTATTTGCACTCAAACGCACGTTTAAACGCATGTTAAACACAGAAAAACAAACGTGTGTAGAGCCCTAAAGAAAGGACAACAACTCCACAAATAAGGTGCAATGGACCTATTATTATGCTGTGTAAACCAAAAATTCACAGGAAAGAAAAAAAAACTGTGTAAAATAAGTGGCGCAATGAGAATGCCAGATTTGTGGCCATTTGGACACGGCGGTTTTCAGGTGCAAAGCCTTTAGATTGTAAGCTATTGTGAGCAGGGCCTGTGATCCTATCTTCTACTTGGTAACCCTTGTTTGTTGAATTATTATAAGACCCCTGCTTTTTATAAATCATTTTAAAGCGATGTGTAACGTGCTGGCGCTATGGATGATGATAAGCCTTCCACTAGAGCAAACTAACAATCAGTGGTGTCTCTCTATTTTCTCTTTTCCTTCTGCTCTTTCTAATCATCTCTTAGGTTGGGGATCCCAAGGTTGAAGATCAGAATTTTCCAGGCGATATATATACAAAATAAGAATATTATAAATCAGTGGTGTAGCTTTAGACACCCCACTATCCTCCCCATGCAGCCATCTTTCTGCCAGGGAACATCCTGGTGAACCCAGTCCCTAGTGGGAATTTTTAATAGTTCTTTATTATATCCCCCAGAGAGCTATATTGCTTAGCGTGTTTTACTTCTAATAGCTGTGACAAAGGGCCCCCAATGTTGGGTTATCTGGGAGGTCTTTAGGAGGCTTAGCAAAACACAGAGGGGTAGATTTATTAAGGGTCGAATTGAAAATTAGAAATTTTGAAAAAATGTTATGGTCAAATTCGACAAGGGAGTTATCCAAATTCGATTGGAATTTTAAAGAAATTCAAATTCAATTTTCGAGATTTCTCATACTCTGGCCCTTTAAGAATTCGAATTAGACTATTCGCCAACTAAAACCTGATGAATTTCTGTTTAAGTCAATGGGAGAGGTCCAGGGATCAATTTGGAGATGTTTGCAGCCTTCCTGACATTCAAGTTTTTTTCAGAGAAAAAACTTGAGTTGAGTTTGATCAAATTCGATTTGAATTAGAGATGCACCAAATCCAGGATTCGGTATTCGGCGTTTTTCAACAGATTCGGAAGAATCCTTCTTCCCAGCTGAACCCAATCCTAATTTGCATATGCAAATTGGGATTTGGTTCGGTATTCAGCCGAATCTTTCGCAAAGGATTCGGGGGCTCAACCAAACCCAAAATAGTGGATTCGGGGCTTCCCTAATTTGAATTTTCGGGTTGTTTAAATTTGTCCAAGTTTTAAAAAATTTGATTTTATTAATAAATTTTGACTTGTCGAATTTGACTTTATGGGAGTTTAGGCAAGTTTAAAAAAACTCCCATGAATTTAAAAATCAACCCTTGATAAATGTGCCTCTGAAAGGCGTACAGGTCTATTACATCAGCTGGCCTTTGTTAAATTAGTTCAAAAATCATTACCACCAGTATGTAGAACAGAAAGGGACAGACAGACACTGCTTTATATTTACAAATAACGTTAAAAGCAGTGCACATTTGTAAGTAATACATGTACAAAGCTCCGAATTACGGAAAGGAAGTCTCCCATAGACTCCATTATAATAAAATAATCCAATTTTTTTAAAATTGATTTACTTTTTCTCTAATAAAACAGTAACTTGTACTTGATCCAAACTAAAATATAATTAATCCTTATTGGAAGTAAAACCAGCCTATTGGGTTTATTTAGGGGCAGATTTATCAAGGGTCAAAGTAAAAAAAAAAATCGAAATTCAAAGTAATTTTTTGGATACTTTGACCATCGAATAGGATACTACGACTTTCGATGTTAGCCTATGGGGACCTTCTAATCTAGACCATTTTTCTAAGTCTCCACACATCGAAGTAAAATCGTTCAAACGTACACTAAAATCGTTTGATTTGAGGTAATGACTAGAATGGGGTTTGGTCCTTCTTTCACAAAGTGGCTTAAGCTGATGTATAGCGAACCAAGGGCATCCATCAGGGTTAATGGCATTGCTTCATCACCATTTCACCTTACAAGAGGTACTCGCCAAGGGTGCCCCCTCTCCCCATTAATTTTCGCGTTGGCTATTGAACCCATGGCCATAGCAATTAGGAATTCCCCAAGAGTAAAGGGACTCATATACAAAACAATTGAGGAGAAGATCTCCTTATATGCGGACGATACGCTGCTATATTTGGCGGACCCGCACGATTCACTCATCACTGTTCTTGGAATTGTTAAAGGAGAAGGAAAGGTTAAAACTAAGTAAGCCTTATCAGAAAGGTCCATCTAAATATACCAGTAAACCCCCAAAGTAGTGCTGCTCTGAGTCCCCTATCAAAAGAAACACTGCATTTCTTTCCTTCTATTGTGTACACATGGGCTTCTGTATCAGACTTCCTGCCTTCAGCTTAAACCTCATTGCCCTGGGCAAGAGCATGCTCAGTTTGCTCCTCTTCCCCCCGCCCCCTCCCTTCTCTACTGTAATCTGAGCCCAGAGCAGGGAGAGACTCAGGCAGGAAGTGATGTCATACCATGTTAATACTGCAGCTCCTATCCTAAACAAACAGAGAGTTTTTAGAGCTTTTTACTCAGGTATGGTAAAACATTTTACAGAATAAATATAGCATTCTAGCTTGCACTATTGCAGCTAATCTATTGGCAATAAAATGCCTCGGTAGCTTTCCTTCTCCTTTAAGAGATTTGGAAGGTTCTCAGGCCTCCAAATTAATTGGGACAAGTCCATAATTTTTCCCCTTGACGGACAACTCCCGACAGAGATGGACTCGGACTGTAGTCTTAAAGTGGCAGATAATTTTAAGTACCTGGGGATAATGATACACAAAGACCCGACACTATTTTTACAGCATAATTTATACACCTTACATCGCAAATTTAAGGATACACTTGCACACTGGACTAAGCTTCCTCTCACGCTCATAGGCAGAATAAACATATGTAAAATGATTTATCTTCCTAAATTTCTGTATATACTAAGTAATACCCCCTGCCACATACCTAAGAAAGTCCTACATGATATAGACCGCACGCAATCTGAATTCATTTGGGGAAATAAAACACCCACTTTGTCCAGAGTCACTCTCAATGCCCCGCAAGACCAGCTGGGATTGACCTCTCCCAATTATGAGCTTTACTACCTTGCCTCCCAGGCTTCCCATGCAGCCAGTTGGAAAGTGTTTGACGCAGACAACCCAGCATCCATAATAGAGGCACTATTTCTCACTTCTGTGGAAAGCCTGCATAATGCTTTATATAGGACTCAAAAAGATGTTGGCCCGTTACTACCTGTTATGGATGCCACTAAGAGAGCCTGGGACGCAATGGTGCAGCTCACTAAGGCTAACACCACACTATCTCCAGACGCACCTTTATGGGGTAACAGTAATTACTCACACTTAGCTGCATTCTTGGAAGTGGGAACTTGGACTAAGTTAGGGCTAAAGAGGTTGTCCCAAGTATACACTGATGGGTGTCTTCACACACTGGCTACGTTTCGTCAGACCCTCTCTCTGCCTGATTTATCCGAATTCAGATACAACCAAATCAGCCATCTTTGCTCAACACAATTTCCAACTCCTCCTCTGCAACTACTGTACACGGGGTTAGAAGAATTAGTATCTCAGCCCACTAAGACGAAACTCCTCTCCAATACCTACAAACACTTAATCTCCAATAGATATGATCCCCGACCCAGAGTGAAATATAAGTGGGAGAACAGCGGGGTTATTGTGGACCCAGATGATTGGGAAGAAATCATAGACAATCTTTATATTCCTTTGGTGCGTGTTAGAGACAAACTTATACAATTCCGGATCATACACCAAACATACCTCACTCCACAGAAACTGTATAATATGGGGAGGGTGGCTTCACCCAGCTGTCCAAGATGTGGTGCTTCTGTTGCCAATTTTATGCATTTACTGTGGGATTGTCCAGTGATACTCAGATATTGGAGGGCAATTGTGAGCTTTATGGCTACTGAACTGGAACTTCCCCAAATACTTAGCCCTGCTACCTGTCTCCTGGGTCTCCTGGACTCCGTGATACCCAGAGTAAATACTAGATGTCTGATGAGGCTGCTCCTCTTCTACGCAAAAAAAGTGGTTGCCCTGCACTGGATGGGCCCAATGCCACCGACATTGAGTATATGGATTGGACTGATCAATTCGCAATTGGAACTGTACAAACTGACGTATTTAGCCCGAGGATGCCCAAAGAAATTTGAAAGTATATGGAAACCTTGGCTCGAGTCGCCAGCCACATCAACTAACCAGTGAACATCAATTTACAGCCATACTTCCCCTCCTTCCCCCTTCTTTTCCTTTTCTATCTAGCTTCTCTTCCTTCTATCTTCTTTAAGTTGTAAAATTCAATAAAAATTAATCTTTAAAAAAAAAAAAAAAATCGTTTGATTTGAACGATTTAATTGTTCGATTGAACGATATTACTTTGATCGTTCCATGGCCAAATTCGGTGAAAAATACTTCGACTTCGATATTCGAAGTCAACGTATTTTAATTCAAGGGTCGAATTTCGAAGTATTTATCACTTAAAAATTCGACCCTTGATAAATCTGCACCTGGTTATAAATTGTTCCACAACAGCTGCATTCCCCTTGCAACTCCCTGCACCTGGTCATAAATTGTTCCAAAACAGCTGCATTTTACCCTGAAACTCCCTGAACCTGATTATAAATTGTTCCACAACAGCTGCATTCCCCCTTGCAACTCCCTGCACCTGGTCATAAATTGTTCCAGAACAGCTGCAATCCCCTTGCAACTCCCTGCACCTGGTCATAAATTGTTCCAGAACAGCTGCATTTACTCCCTTGCAACTCCCTGCACCTGCTCATATATCAATATGAAGGAAAACAAACCTACAGCTGCTGTTCTGCAATATCATAGCAGTAAATACTAATGTACACTTTGTACAAGTTTTATAATGTAATAAATGTAAAGTCAGGGAGTTGCATAGTGTATAACAATACATTATTGACTATAGATTATGTCCAGGTACAGGTGTGACTGATGCCTATTTGCTGTGGAACACAGGACAATACTGTTGTACTTTAAATAAAAGAAAATACTATTACTATTACATTACTATTACAGTTTATATTAACCTTCACATCTATTGATTTATGTTGAGCATGTAAGATATATAGTGAATAAAGTACCCCCTCTTGTAAAATATAAGGATATTATAAGTTACCAAGGAGTTTCATGACCATATAAAAACACGAGGCCGAAGGCCGAGTGTTTTTATACAGGTCATGGAACTCCGAGGTAACTTATAATATCCTCATATTTTACAACTGGGGGTACTTTATTAATTATAATACACAAATTTTAGTGAGTCATGTGACAGAAATTACATCACTACTCACCGTTTATAACTGATGACATCACTACTCACCGTTTATAAGGATATAATTTACAAGATATTCACGGCTTTTGTGTATTATAGAGTTATAAGTGAATGATCAGGTAGCACCATAAGACAGTTATGTACAAGCTGGAATACACAGGACAGAGGGTGGGAGGGGCGGGGTTTGGTTGCTACAGCTCAGGTGTTCAGCATGTCAGTCAGTGCTGTGACCACTTCCTGTGAGAGAATGAACAGACACTCCCACTCTTCATTTCAGCCTAGACACTGAGGAGAGAGGTTCTCTCTGCAGCTCTAATATAATGACAGTTCTAGGAGGTAAAATGCTTTCAAAACGTTTTTCTTTCTGCATCATTACATGTTTTGAGGAAGGATGTGCAATATATCTGAATATGAAGGTTATATGAAATGTCCCCTTTAATGTTTACACAATTTTCTCGTAGCCTTAAGGTATAAAGAACCAAATTACAGAAGGATCCCTTATCCGGAAAACCCCAGGTCCCGAGCATTCTGGATAACAGGTCCCATACTTGTACACACTGGAAATTAGATTCAAGAGATTAAAGATCATTTCTTTCCTTAAAAAAATATTTTTGGATGTATATCACTTTTAAAGCCTACCCCTCTGAGCGATCAATACCCTCCACTACATACAGAATATACACTCTCATATGTAATAAAACACACCAAATTTGCCCAGGTGCAGTAACCCATGGCAACCAAAGATGTTGTCAATTACTTGTCAACTGTTTAAAAGCAACTTTTCTAACTGGTTGCTATAGGTTACAGCACCTGGGCACACAGTGCCTTTTATTAAATATCTCATTAAAAAGCTCGGGACACAACACATCTTGCTCGGGCTATAACCTCACAGCTTAGATAAAAGCCTGCGTTATTGTGCAAACATAAAAGGAAAATGTACTGCATCTCAGCTGAAGTGCTTGGTGGTGGCTGCTTTTATGCATTTTCTGAGCACCAAGAAAAAGACTTGTATTCAGGAAATGTTAGGCTTTTTTCTAGCAGCTTCACACGGCACAAGCAATCTGAAATGTATAATGTCATTATGTATACAATTACCTTTCATGTTGCAAGAAAAGCTTATTTTCCGGGGCAAGATCCTTCTTATACCCAGTTAGAAATAACACCAACTTTACATTTCACATTAACAGCACCAAATATACCTGCAGTTCTGACCAATGGGATTTATTCCCTATTAGGCCATAAATGTGAAGAAGAAAAAAAAGAATCAAATCAGGCTTTATAGTTGAAATCTCTTGCCATTAGGACCATTTAAAGTGAGCAGAAACCATCAGCCTATTGGATTAATTTAATGTTTACTAGTAGACTTAAAAGGTATGAAGATCCAAATTACGGAAAGATCCATTATCCGGAATACTCCAGGTCCCTGGCATTCTGGATAACAGGTCCCATACCTGTGTATTTTAATATATAACTGCATATTTTGCATTTTTTAGGTCACTGCTGAAATACTTTTTCCATAAGGCATAACAAAAACAGGTGCATACATTTGGGCACCCCAACAGAGATATTGCGTCAATACTTAGTTGAGCTACTTTTGCAAGTGTAACAGCCTCTAGACTCTGGATTTTGGATGGTGGTATTTTTGACAATTCGTCCATATAAAATCTCTCCAGTTCAGTTAAACTGGATGGCTGCCGAGCATGGACAGCCTGCATCAAGTCATCCCATAGATTTTCCATGATATTCGAGTTGGGGGACTGTGACGGGCATTCCAGAATATTGTACTTCTCCCTCTGCATAAATGCAGATTTGCAGTTTGTTTAGGGTCATTGTCTTGTTGGAATACCCAACCCCTGCGAAACCTCAACTTTGCGACTGATGCTTGAACATTATCCTGAAGAATTTGTTGATATAGGGTTGAATTCATCCGACCCTCGACTTTAACAAGGGCCCAGTCCCTGAACTAGTCACACAGCCCCACAGCATGATGGAACCTCCACCAAATTTGACAGCAGGTAGCAGGTGTTTTTCTTGGAATGCGGTGTTCTTCTTCCGCCATGCAAAGCACTTTTTGTTATGACCAAATTCAATTTTTGATTCATCAGTCAAATGCACTTTGTTCCAAAATGACTGTGGCTGGTCTAAATTTGTGGCGTGAGTGCAGAAAGAGCTTCCTTCTCATCACCCTGCCTGCAAATTGCGTTGAATTGTAGAACGCTGTACACATACACCATCTGCAGCAAGACGTTCTTGGCCTGGCAGACCTGGGTTTTACGGCAACTGTGCCTGTGGCCTTCCATTTCCTGATTACATTCCTTACAGTTGAAACTGACAGTTTAAACCTCTGAGATAGCTTTTTGTAGCCTTTCCCTAAACCATGATACTAAACAATTTGGTTTCAGATCTTTTGAGAGATTTGAGGATCCCATGTTGTCAAACAGAAGCACAACTTGCAATTGGCCACCTTCAATACCTTTTCTCATGATTGTACACACCTGCCTATGAAGTTCAAGGCTTAAGGAGCTAATCCAACCAATTTGGTGTTGCCAGTAATCAGTATTGAGCAGTTTCATGCATTCAAATTAGCAAAATTACATGGGTACCCAAATTTTTGCACAGCCAGTTTTTTCACATTTGATTTAATTTCATACAACCGAATACTGCTCCACTAAAAATCTTTGTCATAAAACACCCCAATACTCGGATGTTTCTGGCGAATAAAAGACATACCACTGTTATCTTTTTAGTTGATAGTGGAGTAAATTATTATGCAGGCTGAGAGGGGTTCCCCAACTTTTTCATATGACTGATTATATATACTCACTATTTTCTTAAAACTACTTCAACCAATCCCCTATCCACATTTTTATCAACAAATGTCTTTGGAAAATTAAGGTGTGAGAAAAGACTCGCTAAAATTGTAAAAGAACACACATTTTTTAGCTTTCTATGCTAAATCGAGCCCAGATCATGGTATCTTCCAATTGTAAACTGGACAACCGTCATTGACTTAAGTTTGACTTAAGTTTGAGATGGGGTACTGTTTATTCTATATAGTTTAGAAGTAGGATGGCGCACACTGTTGCAACTGTGCTAAAACATAAGTGTTTTGTTTGAGATCCAAATAAAACACTTATGTTTTAGCACAGTTGCAACAGTGTGCGCCATCCTACTTCTTCACTACATGGAATAAGGGAACCAAGTCAAGCAGCAAGGTTTCTGGATAGAGCACCACTACCAAACAGATTTTCATAAATAACCCCATAAGACTCGCAATTTCATTAAAGCTGAAGACAAGTAAAGAGTAGCACCCTCATTAACCCTCAGCACCTAAAGGGTTCGTCATTGGTGCCTTTAAAGAACTACATTTGCTCAAGACTCTGCCATTAAGATGCTGCTGAACTGTTGAGCACCAATGCTGTTACATACCTACAGGGCAATCTTTTAACGCATGCATTGTTGTGCAGTGGAACATATGAAAACCACATATCAAACATGTCTGGAAAAGTCTGAGAATGTTGGCAACATCTTTATACAATTCTAAACAAGGTAATAGTATACCTCTACAATAATATCCTCAAAGCGTTAGTTGCAAAGGCTAAATATTCCAACAATATTATCACTTCTAACTTCTCATGCACGCGATGGGTACAATTTATTTCAAGCCCCTTGCATGTTGCAAATGACTAAGAATATAAACAATTCGTGTTGGAGATAGCAGATTATTTTGCTAAAGATGCCCATATTTAGGGTGATGACACACAAAGCTACAAGTCCGCTACTTGTCACGGACGGCTACAAAATAGACAATAGTGATAATTGGATTTGCCAAGACACTACATGTGTTTTAAAAGAAGTTAATTCTCAGTATTGTCTATGCTATTGCTATGTATGTCAGCTTTGTGTGTCTGCCCCCTTAGGGTAAGGGCAGATTCGGGGAGATTAGTCACCCCGGAGACAAATCTCCTTTTCTTCGGGGCGACAATCTCCCTGAAATCTCCTTCGGGCCTTCCCCTACCTTCCTGCCACCTATAATGAAAAATCGCCAGCGGGATGGCACTTGTGGTGCTTTGTTTTCCAAAGTCATCCGAAGTTTCCTTGTGAGGGAACTTCGGGTGACTCTGGAAAATGAAGCACCGCGAGTGCAACCCCACTGGCAATTTTTCATTAAAGCTGGTGGGAAGGTAGGGGAAGGCAGTTCAGGGAGATTGTCACCCCGAAAAAGAGGCGATTTGTCACCGGGGCAACTAATATCCCCGAATCTGCCTGTGTGCCCTTACCCTAAAGCTTTTGCAACTTTTTAAATATCGCAGAGTTTTAGCAAGCTATACCAACCAATCAGAAATTAGCTTGATCCAACCACTGAGGGTAAAACAGAACACAAATTTGATTAGTTGCTATGGGTTACTCCACTGGATCAAATTTGTCAAATGTTAGCAAATGAGCCCCAGTGTTTTGTCTGTACAGTAATCAAATAAAGCATTCTATGGATTGTGAATCAAAAGAGGCAATGTCAATAATTTTACATTTTGTGCTCTATAAATTCTGTGCAAACAGCATGCAAAAGTTTTCTGGTGGATCCAATAGAAAATGAAGAAAATAGGGTAGTGCAACTCTATAATGACATTGAAAATTTAAATAAATCAAATAAATAAGGGTGGCTAAATGCACTGGCAATTAACCTAAAGCCCGGATAACAAAAATCTGATTGGTGATAAGGCTGGAAATCAATCAGAAATTTAACTATTGGTCACCAGCAACCAAACACGGAAGCCATAAATACAGCACTCGCCAGGGTACCTTTAAACCAAACAATGTTCAAATAATACGCATTAGCTAGTTATTGTGCACGTTGTGTCTCAGTATGTGGGAGGTGTAGTTGAAACCAGTTAAATCCAAAGACACAATTCCAAGCGGACTATCAAACAATTGCTTTCCGTGTAGTTTCAACAAATAATATATAAGCAAATTAAGTTTCCATTATAGTAGCTGGTTCAAAGTTCAAAACCGAAAGACAATCCGTGAATTTGTCAGTACCGCATCATCATCGACCGACTTTTTCATTGCACTTAACCTTATTGGTATCCAGGGACCAGCAGGTACATTTAATGTTCCGTGTTCCGTGGTTTTAGTGGTATAAAAGGCATAACAAGCCAGCAGTACTCAACAATTATAACCTGGGGTTGGAATTGTAGTTATGAGAAAAAAACATCAGTGTCCCATTACACTGATGTCTTTCTAATGCCATGAATGTAATATAAGATACTTTTTACAGCAATTAATAAGTACCAGTAGCTAAAAATCAGTCCACAAAAGCACTCACAGCAGTCGCCATCCAGCATGTATCAAAAAATCATTTATTGGTGCATGGTGTACCAGCCAAATAAAATGCCTGTGATAATACCATTCAAGAGAGAACACACACTTATCTTCTTATCTTGGAGTCAGACCTGTAAAACTGCAACTTCAGTGCTACATAGAACAAAGATTAGCCTAGAGCTGGCCATACATGGAGAGATCCGCTCGTATGTCGCCAAACGAGTGGATCTCTCCCCGAGGTGGGCAATATCGGACTGATCCAATCGTGGGCCCTAGGGCCCAACGATCGGATCCTATCGAATGGGAACGGGTGGTCGGATTGCGGGGCCGCATCAACGAACAGATGCGGCCGCGATCCAACGGGATTTTTAGTCCCATCCGATCGAGATCTGTCCGACTTTCGGCCAGATCTCATTCGGGGAAGCCCCATACACGGCCAATAAGCTGCAGACTCTCAGTCGGCAGCTTTTATCGGCCCGCGTATGGCCACCTTAAGGAATGCAAGCTTTATTCTTATGTAAAGTGCACCCTATAATATATATGGCACCTGTTGAGAATTCTCTGGACCTGGGGTTTTCCAGGTAAAGGATCTTTACAAAATTTGGATCTCCATACCTTAAGTCTACTAAAAAAAATTAAACATTAATTGAATCCAATAGGATTGTTTTGACTCCATTAAGGATTAACAATATAGCTAGGAATACAAGGTACTTTTTTTTTATTATTATCATTATTAAAAACAAAAGGCAAATTTTCAAAAATGAAAATGTTATCAATATTAAGTGTATGGGAGATGGCCTTCCCGTATTCTGTATAACGAGTTCACGAATAACAGATCCAATTCCTGTACTTTTGTATATATGCGCATATTTCTTATATTTTCTTAAATGTGCTAAATGCTTACCTCACTGTTTCTACATTTAGTAGATACGAATGAAGAAATCACGATACGTACATTGTAGAAGTATTTCAGAACACCAGTATCATCGAAAGTGTATTAATGAATCTATAGCATTGTGTCTGCTCAATACACAGAATATTGTACACAACTGTAAAGTTACAATGGACTATACCATATTACTTTATAATGATGGGATTGTAACATCATTTTGGCACTAGGTCTACGAATAAAAAAATAATAATGGCTAACCATAACATTCCCTGGGGCATACATAATTCCACAAACAATGTACACATTGATTAGTACAGCAAAAACAAAGGAAAGAAGAGATTCTATCCCCCATGCAAATATAATGGGCAATACATGACAGGGAGTAGAAACAGCCCTCACAGTAGGAAGCAAGCTCACAATAGCTTTAATAATCCATATTGATTGTATTATCTGCACTTTCAGCCCTTATCCTCTACTCTGTACAGATGAACACAAAAAGCACTTATATTAAAGGGCTAGTTTACCTTGAAATTAATTGTTTGATGCAGATGTTATTTTGAGACAAATTGCAATTGGTCTTCCTTTTTTTATAATTTTTTTTTTAGCTTTTTGTTTAGCAGTTCTCCAGTTTGGAACAGCATACCCTATCAACCGGGCATTGGTTAAGATTGAGAGAGAAACAGGGGATGGCTTAAAGGGAAACTATCACGAAAATAAAAATGTAATATAAGCTTGCTCATACTGAAGTAAGAAACCATCTAAATACTGAAATAATTAAGTTTATGTTCACTATTCCTCAGCATCTGTCTCTCTTCATTCTGTCTCCATGCAGCAGTTGGGTGTCAGATGAATAATCCAATATATCTTATAGGGGGCTCCTTTCCTAGCAGATGTATTAGAGCTCACTCAAATAACCGATTCCACTACAAACAAAATCACTGCCTTTTGCACAAATCCTACATGTAGAGAGACATGATATCTGGTGAACTTAATAGAGAGCTCTAAAACATCTAGACAAAAGGAGCCCCCCCCCATAAGATATATTGGATCTAACGCTCAATGAATTTCTGACACCCAACTGCAGCATGAAGAGAGAATGAAGAGAAACAGATGCTGAGAGAGGGATAGTGAACATAAACTTGATTATTTCAGAAACAATAAAGAATATTTAATTGATTGCATTTAGAAAGTTTCTTATTTCAGTGTGCCGAAGCGAATATTACATTCATTTTCGGCATAGTTCCCCTTTACCGTAAGTGAAAATAAAATTTTAGCTTCACAGCTACTTTTCTGACCAACTGAAAGGCTGCTACGAGTAGGGTAATCTATAACATAATAAACGCCGATTCAAAGGCGAATTACTTATACGGAGATTATAGCCAGGAAACTAAAAATATGGGGTAATGAAATGAAACCAGGTTTTTTGAATCCATTACTACTGGACAGAATACAATTATAGTACACAATAACCTTGTTAACCAGGTCATGAGGGCCATTCAGAAGCAATGATTGTACAGAGACTGGAAGCTAGCGCAAAGTTTACAGTTGCCTCACAAAAAAAAAAAAAAAAAAAACCACAGCATGTTCTGGGCCATGTGAGTGTGCAGTGGAGGAAGGTGATTGAATGAAAATATACTTTTCAACTTGGTTATAATAATGTCGTGTGATTCTATAAATAGAAAAGCCGGAGGAGAGCGGGGAGGAAGAGGGAGATACTGAGAATCCAGCATCAGACACAGAAACGAAACATGTGGAAGAATAAAAGGGGGAGGCTTTGACTGATGGTCGGGGGTCTGTACTGTACAGAAAAGAGTCTGCACTTAGTGATGGAAACAGACGGCCACTGCTGCCCAATTATACGAGGCTCCAATGCCAGAATCAGAAATATATTTGTTCTAGCTGCATGGTGTTTTAAACATAGCACCTTACAGATCAGTACAGCATGCAGAGCCCTGAACCAAGAACATAACCAATCACCTGTATACCAGTAGCCCAAGATATACTGGGACTGTTAAGGGTTATTTATCAAAATTCGAATTTTTCAGATTTTTTAAAATAAAAAAGTCCGACCAAAGTAGAATCCACAATTTGCCCTTTATCAAAAAAAACGTGAAAAAAAAAAAATCTACTTTTTCGAATGGTCGCACGAAAACCACAACTTTTTCAGCCTGTCTCACGAAAAGAAAAATATATATATTTTTTTTTTATTATTTGACCCCCACGAAAAGTCAGAAGTTTTTGTGAAGTCATCGGAAAAGCCCAAATGTTCGGATTATCGTGCGAAACCCAGCCCAGACAATAATATCTTCAAATTTTAAATAGGACTTCGACAGGTTGACTAGTATTTTCAGATTTGGACTGTTTGCAGCTTCGGGATATAATAAATCTCGAAAAATTCAAGTTTTTTTTTTCCACTAAAAATTAGGATTTTGCAGTAAAAAAACTAAAATTTTTCAAGTTTTTAGCATTCAGACTTTAATAACCCTAAAGTACTGCAGGGCACAGACCTTTGACCAAAGTTACAGGAAACCAGAAGAGATCAAGTCAATGCCCTGGTTTAATGTCAAGACCATATTGCTTCCTTAAATTATCACAGGGACTGCGCCAAATATTCTGCCACTAAATGTTATTGCACTAGACTCCTATGTACCATTTCTGAAATAATTAATTTTATGTTCACGATCCCTCTCTCTGCGTCTGTTTATTTTCATTCTGTCTTCATGCAGCAGTTGGGTGTGAGATAGTCATCACCAGACATCATGTCTCTCTACATGCAGAATTTGTGCAAAAGGCAGTTATTTTGTTTGTACTGAATCAGGTATTTGAGTCAGCTCTAATTCATCTGCTGGAAAGGAAGCACCCCCCCCCCCATAAGATATATTGGATCTAACTGTCAATGACTATCTGACAATAAGATATATTGGATCTAACTGTCAATGACTGACAATAAGATATATTGGATCTAACTGTCAATGACTGACAATAAGATATATTGGATCTAACTGTCAATGACTGACAATAAGATATATTGGATCTAACTGTCAATGACTGACAATAAGATATATTGGATCTAACTGTCAATGACTGACTATAAGATATATTGGATCTAACTGTCAATGACTGACTATAAGATATATTGGATCTAACTGTCAATGACTGACAATAAGATATTGGATCTAACTGTCAATGACTGACAATAAGATATATTGGATCTAACTGTCAATGACTGACAATAAGATATATTGGATCTAACTGTCAATGACTGACAATAAGATATATTGGATCTAACTGTCAATGACTGACAATAAGATATATTGGATCTAACTGTCAATGACTGACAATAAGATATATTGGATCTAACTGTCAATGACTGACAATAAGATATATTGGATCTAACTGTCAATGACTGACAATAAGATATATTGGATCTAACTGTCAATGACTGACAATAAGATATATTGGATCTAACTGTCAATGACTGACAATAAGATATAGTGGATCTAACTGTCAATGACTGACAATAAGATATAGTGGATCTAACTGTCAATGACTGACAATAATATATATTGGATCTAGCTGTCAATGACTATCTGACAATAACTCCTGCATGATGACAGAATGAAGAGAAACAGATGCTGAGAGAGGGATAGTGAAGATAAACTTGATTATTTCAGAAACAATGCAGAATATTTAATTGATTATTTACAGTGTCTTATTTCAGTGTGCTGAATCCTATATAAAATTTTCATTTTTGCAATAGTTCCCCTTTAATGATATTGAAAGCAGAATCTGTATTTGTCTAATCATTTCTATCCTTCTCACAGCTTGTTCTCTCTGTTCAAACAATGTAGCATAAGGCTATGGGCACACAGGCTGTTGGCTCTAGCTGTTGTCAGCCTGCATATTTTTGCAGACTGAGAGAAGCCGATCTGCTCAGTGCCCCTGCTCCATTGATTTGAATCAGATCAGCATGTGTGGGCTCACACACAGGCAGAGATCAACCCAAATACTGACCTCAGCTTTAGCTCCATTATGTGTGATCTGATCTGATTCAAATCAATGGAGCACTGAACAGATCTGCTTCTCTCAAGGTGGCCATACACAGGCCGATAAAAGCTGCCGACAGACCGAGTCGGCAGCTTATTGGCCCGTGTATGGGGGCCCCCGACGGACTTCCCCGATCGAGATCTGGCCGAAAGTCGGCCAGATCTCGATCGAATGGGATTAAAGATCCTGTAGGATCGCGGCCGCATCTGTTCGTTGATGCGGTCCCGCGATCCGACTGCCCGTTTGCTAATGCTAGGATCCGATCGTTTGACCCTAGGGCCCACGATCGGATCAGCCCGATATTGCCCACCTCAAGGTGGGTATATCGGAGGGAGATCCGCTCGTTTGGCGACATCGCCAAACGAGCGGATCTGTCCATGTATGTCTGCGGATCTATCCATGTAAGTCTGCAAAAATACACAGCCCGAGTGTCCACAGCCTGAGCAACCTCCAGCCAAAACGCTCAATTCCTTCAATACCTTGCATGCTTCTGTAAGTCAAATAACATGAGAAGCTGGAGTCTTGGCTGGAGGGGTGCTGTCTTCAGCTACAATGTTTCAAGAGTCAAGAGAAGCAGTGCAGAAACAGAAAAGACACACAGATACCACTTTCCTTAGCAACAACATTTGCAAACAGCTTTATAGCCACTGAAACATTTTAAGTTCCTTCACATTGCAAACTTGTATTTTTTTTTTATTATTATTTGGGTGAAGTAAATCCTCTACAAAAAATAAACACCAGATGACCTTACATTCTAATACCCCCCAACACAAAAAAGACATTACAGAAGGTGATGAACTTATGTTTGTTTTCTGTGAATGAAACCCAAACAAGGCAATAACAAGCAAAGCTGTGTATATGTGATTGCAATCAAACCCCAGCACTGTGAATCCACAATGCTAACCCCTGTGCCACTATAAATAAAAGCCAATGCCACAGGCAGTGCAGTTTAAAAAGTGCAAACGCATTACAAAATTGGCATGCGTGTCCAGTTATTTTCAGCATCATTATGAAGATTTGGCAACCCTTCAGTCACAGAAATACACACTGGCTCAGCCAAATATGTCAAGACAATGCATAAAGTCAAGATTACAATTCCAAACTGAAATTTTATATCTTTATTTGGCTATCACACAGGCTGAGCAGTTTGCCGTGCAAATCTTACAGCACTTGTGTATTTTTTTTTAAAGATACAGTTTTGCATTCCATTGCACTCTCAATATGGTACCTGGACTCATTTTTTTCAGGGTCACACACTCCTTTTCCCTAAAGCGATGCTGCAAAAACGATGGATAGAGAAGTCTACAGACGGCAGGAGAAAAGTTAGAGAGTTAACAGGTAGGTGTGTACTCCAAAGGACCATGCAAAGGCAAGAGTTGTGTGCAGGGGCTAATGCTAGAAAGCAGTATAAAAGCCAACAGGGGGCCAATCATTACAGTGGAGGGAGATGCGTTGGAAAAAAAGCAGCAACAATGATTTACGGTGGTCTAAGGCAGAGCAAAACCAAGCCGAAATATTGTGGAAAACTGGATATCAGATATAAAGTCCCACTGTTGGACTGGCCCACCGCGTACCAGGAAAACTCCCGGTGGGCCCAGGTGTCAGTGGGCCCTTGTGTTGCTAAATATTTGGCCTATTTCATGGCCATTCACTGTTTATATGAGAACAAATAGGTTAAATAGATGGAATAATAAGTTATAGTTTGTATAACTAAAAAAGAGACTAGGAGAATAGAGGTTAAGTGAGGAGAGGAATAATAATAGTACTGAGAGTGGGCCCCTGGTCTAAGGTTTTTGGGTGGGCCCCTGACACTGTTAAGTCCCACTACTACCAGCTACTGCAGTAATGAATCATGGTGCAACCACTACAAATAGGGTTGCCATCTGGCCGGTATTTTACCAGCCTGCCCGGTAAGAATTTTGTTTGATGCCAATGTTATTTATAGGTAAAAACAAATAAAATATAGGAAGGCTAGTATTTTTTTTCCAACTACAAAGCAAATCCCCCCCCCCCCCCCCAACTGCCTTCTACTACATTCCCGCCAGCTATAATGAAAAATCGCCAGCAGGATGACACTAATTTCTGAAGTCACCCGAAGTTTTCTCATGAGGCAACTTCGGAAACTAAAGGTGGCCATACACGGGCCGATAAAAGCTGCCGACAGACCGTGTCGGCAGCTTATTGGCCCGTGTATGGGGGCCCCCGACAGGCTTCCCCGATCGAGATCTGGCCGAAAGTCGGCCAGATCTCGATCGGATGGGATTAAAAATCCCGTCGGATCGCGGCCGCATCTGTTCGTTGATGCGGTCCCGCGATCCGACCGCCCGTTTGGCGAACGCTAGGATCCGATCGTTGGGCCCTAGGGCCCACGATCGGATCAGCCCGATATTGCCTACCTCAAGGTGGGCATATCGGAGGGAGATCCGCTCGTTTGGCGACATCGCCAAAACGAGCGGATCTATCCGTGTATGGCCACCTTAAGTGCCACGAGCGCCATCCTTCTTTTAATTATAGCCGGCGGGAAGGCAGTTCGGGGAGATTGTCGCCCCGAAGAAGAGGAGATTTGTCGTTGAGGCGACTAATTTCCCCGAATCTGCGTGTGTGCCCTTACCCTAAATGGAAAACCTATGAAGCTGGAAAAAAAACAAAACAAAAACATATAGCATCCCTTTGTGTGTTAGGCACGGGCACTTCTCAAAGGCATTTGGTATCAACCGATGGGACACTGCTATGAAATATGAATTCTATGGAGAGCTCAAGAGTGGAAGGGCTCAAGTTATGGCTGGAAAAAGCCCGACATCTCATAGGAGGCTGCTACTCCAAGTCTCAAGAATCCATAGTTGGGTAGAATTAGTGCAACTGATGGGAATGCAGCAGCC
This sequence comes from Xenopus laevis, assembly GCF_017654675.1. Classification (NCBI taxonomy): domain Eukaryota; kingdom Metazoa; phylum Chordata; class Amphibia; order Anura; family Pipidae; genus Xenopus; species Xenopus laevis. Next base: position 109,015,037 of record NC_054378.1, on the reverse strand, counting down.
ACAGCATGGAAGAGTTCACTACAGGATCAATGTGCACCAGGCAGCCTGATAGATTTTGCAAAAACTACATCCAGCAGCCTTAAAATGTCAATAAGATGCCGACAGTGTCAGCTACGTTTTAAAGGGGGTGTTCACTTTTGAGGTAACTTTTAGCATGTTAAAGAATGCCCAATTACGAGCAATTTGTCTTCATTATTTATATTTTCATTTATATTGTCATTTTCTGTTATTTGCCTTGCTCTTTTGCCTCTTCCCAGCTTTCAAAAGGGGGGTTATTGGCTCACCTACCAATCACTTTTTCAGTTGAGTTGTTTTCAGGTTGTTTTCCAGAAATAAAGACTTTTTAAATTACTTAACATTTTTTATTTTTTACCGTTTTTCCCCAAATTTAAGTTTAAAGTTTATTGTCCCTGTCTCCAGTATTTGAGTCTGGCAGCTCAGTAATTCAGGCGCAGATTCTGAACGGTTACAATTTTGCAACATTAAGTCGATACATTTCTCAGCAGCATCTCTAGAGTATAAGCAACTATTGTATCAATTCTAACAGTTGAAAGTCAGGGATTCTGCTCAGCAGGGACAAAATGTATCAACTAAATGTATCAATTTAGATGAGTTTACAGTGTCAGGACCCCCCCCTCCTTTCCAGAGCTGCTTTGGAAGGTGAAAAATTACACTTTAATATTAGAAAAACGGTCACACATAGAAAATAGAACGTAATTGGAAAAAGTCTATTTCTGGTGAACTATCTGAATTAAAAAATAAAAGTGTCAGAAAGTGAACAACCCCTTTAAAAAAATGCTTTGTAAGGCTACAATTTTATCTTAAATATCTATTGAAGACTCCGCTATTCATAATCCAGTCTCTTGTTCAAAGCAATGCATGGTTGCTAGGGTGATTTACTTGGCAACCAGACTGCTGAAATGGTAAACCGGAGAGCTGCTGGATATAAAGCTAAATAACAAAAAAACATGAATAATAAAAAATTAAAACCATTTGCAAATTGTCATAGAATATCACTTTCTACAGGACACTAAAATTTAATTTAAAGGTGAACAGCTGCTTTAAAGTTCACAACTAGAAAGTAAGGAATGGCACAAGGGCTGAAAGGTCCATACATAGAGTCTGCTGTATAAACAGCGAGCCTGCAAATTCAATCATAGACAAGCATCAAAGTCAAGACGATAATGAAGAAGCAGTCACTCGGGAATGTGCTTAAAGGGAAACTATCGCGAAAATGAAAATTTCGTGTTCATCATACTGAAATAAGAAATTTTATAAATACAATCAATAAAAAAGTCTGCATTGTTTCTGAAATAAATCAAGTTAATCTTTAATATTCCTCTCTCAGCATCTGTTTCTCTTCATTCTGTCTTCATGCAGCAGTTGGGTGTCAGATATTCATTGACCGTTAGATCCAATATATCTTAAGGTGGCCATACACGGATAGATCCGCTCGTTTTGGCGATGTCGCCAAACGAGCGGATCTCCCTCCGATATGCCCACCTTGAGGTGGACAATATCGGCCTGATCCGATCGTGGGCCCTAGGGCCCAACGATCGGATCCTAGCGTTCGCCAAACGGGCGGTCGGATCGCGGGACCGCATCAACGAACAGATGCGGCCGCGATCCGACGGGATTTTTAATCCGATCGAGATCTGGCCGACTTTCGGCCAGATCTCGATCGGGGAAGCCCGTCGGGGGCCCCCATACACGGGCCAATAAGCTGCCGACACGGTCTGTCGGCAGCTTTTATCGGCCCGTGTATGGCCACCTTTATAGGGGGGGACTCAATTTACTTAGAAGCATTATTACAGCTCACTCTATTAAAATCACCAGAAATCCTGTCTTTCTACATGCAGGATTTGTGCAAAACACAGTTACTGTGTTAGTTTATTTTTATTAGGGATGCACAGAATCCAGGATTCGGTTCAGGATTCGGCCTTTTTCAGCAGGATTCAAATGTTTTCCCTTTCCTAATCTGCATATGCAAATTAGGATTATGTTCGGTATTCGGCCGAATCTTTCACAAAAGATTCGGAGGTTCAGTCGAATCCAAAATAGTGGATTCAGTGCATCCCTAATTTTTATAGATTTGGTTTGTACTGGAACCCGTTATTTGAGTGAGCTGTAATACATCTGCTAGGAAAAGAAGCCCCTACCTGTAAGATATATTGGATCTAACTGTCAATGAATATCTGACACCCAACTGCCCAATGAAGACAGAATGAAGAGAAACAGATGCTGAGAGAGGGATAGTGAAGAATTTTTAATTGATTGTATTTAGAAAGTTTCTTATCTCAGTATGATGAAGCTTATATTACAATTTCATTTTCACGATGGTTCCCCTTTATAGGAAATTAGCATGGACCCCTGTGCCCATATTCCCGGCCCTTACATGTAACAGGGATCAGCCAAGTTTGAACAAAATGCGTGGGGTGCAGGGATTTAGTACAGAACAGTGTAAATAGTACCTCGATATACAGAAACCAGTAGAGACAGGGAAAAAGAGTTACTAGTGCCTGCAAGTAAAAGATACAGTAATTAGAACAGCCAGGATACATTTCGGCTCAGCAACAGCTGGAGATCTGCATAATTATATAAAAGAACAGAGAGAAGAGACGAGATGATCAATAATAGCTACATTATTGCAAAATTATAGGAAAGACACACATATATCCATTATCCAGAAAGCTCCGAATTAAGGAAAGGTGATTTACATAGACCCCACTTTAATCAAACACTTAATTTTTAAAAATGATTTTCTTTTTCTAATAAAACTGTAGCTTGTAGTGATGGATGAATAAATTCAAATTCGCAGCGATTTTCCGTGGTTCGCAGCCAGGCAATAAAAGAAAAATCTGGACACGCGTCGGAATAGTCGCTCTCGTCAAACCTGACGCGCGGGGGTAATATTCGGACGCCCATTTGACGTTAACGCGGGCGTCAAAATTGACGCAAGCGTCAAATTCTCACAAACTGAGCTGGCGTCAAAATTTTCGTAATGGGACAAATTCTTGATCCCAAGATTAAACCAATCCTTATAGGAGGCAAAACCAACCCCACTGTGTTTAATCTGGGTATAAATAATTCAGTTTTAGTTATGGAGATCTAAATTACAGAAAGATCCCTTCTCTGGAAAACCCCAGCATTCTGGATAACAGATTCCATACCTGTATCACTTCTTATGAAGATGTAAGGTAAAGGAATGTGTGAGCAGAGAATCAATCCCTTCTTTTATCTTTAGGAGTGTTTGGGTAGCCCACAATGGGACGACACCAAGTGAAGGGGTGAGTGGTTGAGAGAATCTCCTTTTTTTAAGTGAAAGAGCCCAGTGTTCAGCTTATGCTTCTCCCCCCCAAAAGCAGCGCGTTTGGTGTATGCTGGGAGACTAAGATGAAGCAGTTGGCGAGCATAGAATGTTCTCTATTTTCATGTGAACCGAGACTACAACATCCCCCACACATATACGAGGAGACATGCACACATATAATACAAATCAGTGTTCACTACCTGACACAAAAAATAGTCCCAGCTCCGCGCTTGTCTCCTTCTACTTTCGTTCCCGCAGACCCCAAGTTTCTGGCAAATCCATAGTCCGTAAGTTTAGCGTTTCATCCTTCCCATCCAACCTCACCGCCTGCCATCAGCCAGGCTCTGTCCCCCGCCTCCTCAAACTCTCGCTTTATGTATCACGCAAAGCAGTCGGGCCTTGTAGTCCTTATAACTTCCCCAGCCCGTTTGAAATATGAAGGAGTAGCAGGAGAATGAACTACGATTCCCAGCATTCACCGGGTCACCAACCAGGCTACAGCGCCTCTGAGGAGACTGATTGAATCCCGTTACTTGCAGCATGCGATAACTTTTTCTGGCCGTTGATTGGTCGAGGCGCCGTTGACGTCACTGTCTCAATTTTGTCTAGAAGTTTAAAGCACAGAATGAACAGCAGGGGTGTGTTTAGGTGCGTGTTACTTAAATGTGGTTTCTTAAGAGCAAATGTAACAGTAAGGAGCTTTTCCAAATACATGAATTACAAATTGCAGTGGTTTTAACAGTATGTAGCCATTTAATGATAAAGTCTCTGCACTTCCGGTTCTCCCTCATGAAACAATGTAGCAAAAGCCACCCTGAAGGAGAACTGCCTCATGCTGACACTTGTGCAACATACAGAACCAGGAAGTAGAAATGGATCAAGAAATATAGATTTCAAATTTACCTAGAAACTGTTTAAATAATACATATCAAAAAAGTTGGTTATTTCCCTTAAAGAGGTTTTTCACCTTTAAATGAACTTTGTTTGATGTAGAGAGTGATATTATGAAACAATTTGCAATTGGTTTTAGTTTTTTATTATTTGTGGTTTTTTAGTTATTTCGTTTTTTTTTTATTCAGCAGCTCTCCTGTTTGCAATTTTGTTAATCTGGTTGCTAGGGTCCCGATTACCCTAGCAACTATGCATTGACTTCAATAAGAGACTGAAATATGATTAAGAGAGGCCTGAATAGAAAGATGATTAATAAAATGTAGGTATAATGATAAATGTGTAGCCGTACAGAGCATATGTTGTTTAGATGGGGTCAGTGACCCCCATTTGAAAGCTGGAAAGAGTCAAAAGAAGAAGGCAAATAATTTGAAAAGTATAAGAAAGAAAAAATTAAACATTAAAAAATGAATTGAAAAGTTACTTAGAATTAACCATTCTGTAACATACTAAACGTCAACTTAAAGGGGTTGTTATGCTTTTAGATTACTTTTAATTATGATGTAGAGAGTGTTCTGAGACAATTTGCAATTGGTTTTCATTTTTTTTTATTTGTGGTTTTATTTAGCTTTTTATTCAGCAGCTCTTCAATTTGCATCTTAACCAATCTGGTAACTAGGGTGCAAATTACCCCAGCAATTGATTTGAATAAAGGACTGGAATATGAATATGAGAGGCCTGAATAGAAGGATCAGTTATAAAAAGTAACAAGAACATTTGTAGCCTTATGGTGGCCATACACAGGGAGATCCGCTCGTTTGTCGACAAACGAGGGGATCTCTCTAAATGCCCACATTGTGGTGTGGATCAGAATGACCATATGGACAGTCGGATCCAATTAACGAACAGATGTGGCTGTGATCCATATCTGCCTGATCGACATCTGCCCTACTTTCAGCCAGATATCGATCAGGGAAGCCCGTCGAAGAGCCCCCCACACGGGCCAATAAGATGCCGACTCTTATCGGCCCATGTACAGGGGCCTTAACAGAGCACTTGTTTTTTAGAAGGGAGTCAGCGATGCCCATTTGAAAGCTGCAAAGAGTCAGAAGAAAAAGGCAAATAACTATAAAACTATAAAACATAAATAATGGAAACCAATTGAAAAATTGCTTAGAATTGGCTGTACTATAACATAATAAACGTTACCTTAAAGTTTAACCACGCTATTTTTTTGTAGCGTTCCCCTTTATGTGTAGTTTTTTGGGGGGTGCTGTAAGCAAACAATAAATAGGGGTCCCTTTTGTAAAAGACTAACAAGTAAATACTTGGAACATATCAAAGTAGGTGCTCAACATTAGCTCAACAGCATGGTTTTCAGATGGAAGCTGCCACTGACGTTCAGAGTAAATAATTAGCCAGTGAACAAACACTGAAAGCTGGTGAATTACTCACGCCATGGCCACAAAGTGTGTCCCACTAAAGGAAGCCTTACAAAAGGTAGTGGTACCAAAACGGTGCCACTAAATTGGGGGCCACCTCCCCAATCATATCATTTTCTAGTTTCACAAGTGCCTTTAGATCAGGGGTGTCCAACCTGTGGCCCAATCCAGGAAACGTGAATGTTTTCCAAGTCCAGTTGCCATAATTTCCGGTGTATAGCACAAAAGTGACACGTTCCCAATGCACCTACTGAATAACAGCACTGAGGGAACCCTGGAACTACCATCTTTTCCAGACCAGACGGTAACTCCAGGGTTCCCTCAGTGCCCTGCATCAATATCAGTCGCATGCATCACTCTAGCACCAAACATCGGAATTGATGCCAGTGCAATTATGCTCATTTTAATGCATTGGCTTTAATTGCGTCAGGCACAAAACAGGTTATTTCCATTAATTAATGCAATCAAGTTTTTCCAGCTCAGTTATCTTCATTAATATTATGGCCATCGAGACATAAACTCAATGGCCATTAATCACAATTTTAAAAATAATTTATATATAAAAACTGATAAATCTGTAGTATGCTAAATGAATCCTGGAACATACTGGGTTTCGGCCCCCAATGTGCGTGTGTGCCCATGCGTGATCAAGAATAAGTGCCCGCTTGCAGTTGCGCTGAAAATGGGGAGGGAGGTAAAAGTTCATGGGGGCAGCGTGGGGGACAAGGGCTCAGACTAGGGGTAGGTTAAAGAAGAGGTATATGTCTAGTGCCCCCTACAATTGTGCCCTATGCATGTGCATCTTCTACCTACCCCTAGTTCCAGCCAGGCTGAGTTTCATGCAGTTTCAGTATGCTGCTGCCCAGGGCTACCTTTAGATTTTGTTTAAGTAAAGAGACTAAATGGGACCTCAATATTTATCAAAAGAAGGGTGGCTGGCTAACCTACAGTATGGCCATCCAGCTATAATTGATATATATTTGTCTCTTAGTGGCTGCTGGCTGGGAACTGTACATCAACAGTAGCAGCAGCTAAAAAGCTGTAGGTTAACATTACCAGTGTTATTGATAGAAAATATTATGCTAAAAATTTGCTCTGCAATAAACTGCAGATCATAAAACTATCAGCATGAGGTCCATTCCTGCAGAAATAGAGTTTACATGATGCCTTTTATATGCTTCATCTAAACTGGTCCCTATTGCTGCCCTCAGAAGGGCCATGCTGGAGTGCTGTCCAAATTGCTTTCTTTTTTAATATATATTTAGTCCAGAAAGTGGTGCTCTTCCGTAGCTATCTACTAGTTTATGTAACAGCATTATAATATATAGATGCACACTCGGGACTTGAAATAAAGTTAAAAAAAAGAAAAAGTATTTGACAACATTTTGGTCTCTTTATGAGACCTTTATCAAGCCATACAGAGTTGATCTCTCCACCATACAGATGATCACATACTGATACCTTTTTTACACTCACTGATGATGTCATACAGGTGATTGCACTTAGGTATTCAAATAATTAGGGTGGAGGGGTCAACTCTGTGGGGGTAATTTATCAACAATGAGCAAATTTGCCCATGGGCAGTAACCCATGGCAACTAGAGATGTGAGAGCCGGCCCGATACCCGCAGGATCCGCGGGTTTACCTGCGGGTCTGGTGGGTTCGGGCCGACCTTGTACCCCCCTTTCCGGGTTGAGCTCTTCTGACCAGTGGCGGAACTACCGGGGGAGCAGGGGGTGCGGGCGGGCCCCCCTCAGGGTCCATAAGGAGGGGGGCGGGGCCCGGCTGCGTGTCACGCACCAGGACCCGCCCCCCCTAGTTACGTTACTGCTTCTGACTGCTCTCCTCGCCCGCAACCTTACAAATACCGACTTACGACTTCCAGGTTGAATTTTTATAGACGCGCGCAGGTCTATAAAAGGTACCTGGAAGTCAGACACGGACGGGCACGGGTGGACGGAGGGTTACGGGCGGGTCAGTGTCGGGAAAATCTTGACCCGCCAGGCCTGGACTGGCAACATGTGTCTTCTGGCAAATGCCAGAGGGGCTGCCATAAGATGCCATAGATTGTGACTAGTGGGCGGGTCAGGTGCTGATTGGGCCACTCTGTACTTGTAATGCCTAGGCCTATTTTGACTCGCGGTCCAGACCTGTGACCCGCATATCACTAATGGCAACCAATCAAAGTCTTTCATTTATTGTTCTACTTGCAGCTGGCTTTAACCAGCCAATCACCGATTGGTTGCTATGGGGAACTGCCAATGGGCAATTTGGCCCATGTTGATAATTGAGCCCCTGTGTGTCTCGAAAAAGATTTCATAGTCAAGAGACTGAAACGTTGACAAATAAATCAATTATTGCTATATGTTAAAGTCCCAGCGTTGCAGGTAGGACCAGCAGACGTCTAAATAAGTAATAAATGTGTTCACATCCCATTTGTGTCCAACGTTTCGACCCTTATTAGGAATTAGGTACAGTATGTGAATAAATATTTTTTTTATCTAGAGTGTGCTTGTCCTACTTGCAAAGCTGTACATATTTTTGACTGTGCACCTCGAACAAAAAGCATAGATAGCGTGCATGCAATATCTATATATATTTATTTAATAAATAGACGAAGGATCAGCACACTCTTTAAAGGTGAATGCTTGCTCTTTTATTGAGATAGCATCTTATGATGATTATAAGGTGGTTGTGGAACTACTAAGTGACTTTTAACATCCATATACAGGTATATACATCAGTGCCATATCTGGGCCTTTCTGGTGCACTCATGAGTGAAGACACTCACAGTGCCCCCATGGATTTGTATTTTTTTCTGCACATGTAAGAACCAATTCTCACTGTTATTTTTTTTTTTTTAGGAAATCAAATATTCTGGGTTCTTTGTGTTTCAGGTAGGACAAGATGTACATAATTTCACTGTGTAGAAATGTATCAGTGCAGTATGCATACCAAACTAAGGATATGTAATATGTGATATTGTCGTGAATATATATATATATATATATATATATATATATATATATATATATATATATATATATATATATATATATATATTAGATCTCAAGGGACATTTGTCACAGTCATAACCTTAGGATGCCTCTCACGGAAATACACTGCACTTAACGGGATAACATAAAGCCCCCAAAGAACCATTGCTTCTTTAGTTTGTATTAAAACATATTTCCGCTATATTAATTGGTCTGGTGCCATGCCTCTAGTGACTTGTGTAGATCCTATTAGCATTAATGAATATGAGCTGGGGATTTGCAGCCCCTTGTAACAAACTGTGCAGGTTCCATATGTAAGGTGTCTGTCCTCAGTGTCCTGTGAGGAGGAGGCAAATGTAACTTTGTAGCATAGTGTGCCCATAAACATGCTGGGGATAGTTTTATTTTATAGAAAAAACTCAATTATCTATGCTGCTTGTAGTTAATGCTGGGAGCAGTATTATAGAATAATATTATAGGGAATTCTAAAAATCTACATGTCCATAATTCATGCTGGAAAAAATGGGCACAGCATTTAAAACAGTGCGTCACCAAAATTCCCTCTACTGCCCAGTCTTGGAGCCAGACGTTCTATAATTAACCAAGCTGATCCACAAGTTTAACAGCTCTGCCATAAACATGTCAGTATAAATTTCTTTATCATGAATCTCAGGCAAAGGTGATGGACCTCATACCCTGAACCCGGAAGTGGAAGTTTAGGAAATTGCTAGTGGTATAATGTAAGCTTGGCTTATAGTAGAATCTGGGGGTACAAGTAACTCGTCCTAGGGGTAAATATTTGCCACCCCTGCTGGACTGGCCCATAGCATTATTGGTCTGGAGTAAGAAGTTATTTCCTCTTTAAAGTAGGATGTAGGGATGTACCGAATCCAGGATTCGGTTCGGGATTCGGCCAGGATACAACCTTTTTTAGCAGGATTCGGATTCGTCTGAATCCTTCTGCCTGGCTGATTCCGAATCTTAATTTGCAAATTAGGATGTGACTTTTTGTCACAAGACAAGGAAGTAAAAAATGTTTTCCCCTGCCCACCCCTAATTTGCATATGCAAATTCAGATTTATTTGTTCTTTGGCCGAATCTTTCACGAATCTTTCACGAATGATTCGGCCGAATCCAAAATAGTGGATTTGACACATCTTACAATTAACTTTTAACAGACAGTGAAAATGTTATTCTTAAACAACTTGTATTTGTTTTTTATTTTGGTGGTTTTTAGATCATTTTTGTTCTGCATCTCTTCCATTTTAACATGCCCTAGCAACCAGAACGTGATTGGATGACTGGCTAAAGAATGAATGGGGTGTATCCCGAAAGACGATAAACTATTCAATGGAATATTACATTTCCACAATGAATTTGCTTTCTGGTTGCTAGGGTTAATAACCCCAGCAACCAAACAGTACATTTTAGGTTGGAGTGATGTGGAGGAGAAAAGCAAAAAAAAAATAAAGTCAATTTGTAAAGTCATGATTGATTACTCTTGAGACTTGATTACTCAAGTCTACACAATTATAAGGGGCACATTTACTATGGGTTGAATATCGAGGGTTAATTAACCCTCAATATTGGACCATCGAAGTTAATTCCTTCGATTTGGAATATCGAAGTCGAAGGATTTACCGCAAATCGTTGGATCGAACGATCGAACGATTAAATCCTTCGAATCGAAGATTTTCCTTACATCAGAAATTGCTAGGAAAGCCTATGGGGACCTTCCCCATAGCCTAACATTGGTGCTCGGTAGGTTTTAGGTGGCGAAGTAGGTGGTCGAAGTTTTTTTAAAGAGACAGTACTTCGACTATCGAATGGTTGAATAGTCAAGCGATTTTTAGTTTGAATCGTTCGATTCGAAGTCGTAGTCGAAGGTCGAAGTAGCCAATTCGATGGTCGAAGTAGCCAAAAAAATACTTTGAAATTCGAAGCATTTTTCCTTCTAATCCTTCACTCAAGCTAAGTAAATGTGCCCCTTAAACTAAATGTCTAATTGAATAACAGTTTTTTCTCCATTATCCAATGGAATTTTAAAGAATGACCGCTGCTTAATGACTTGTTCCATTTCATTGTGTACCTGCCACGGAGCGACTTGCTAGGATGTATTATGCAGTTCAGTGTTCCTCAGGCCACCCGCCCTGCAGTCTTCTGCCTCACTTGTTTATATTGAGTGTATGTGCTTCAAGTTGCCGGTAATCCATACATCTGCTGGGTAATGTGTTTATACTGTACTGAATTAAGCACGCACTTGGCGACTGGGGCAGGCAGAGAGCCAGGAAATATCAGGTTGTGGACAAAAAGATAAAAGCTAATACAGGTTGCCAACCTTTAACAGCAGTTAACATTATCTTTTATACAGATGTAGACATCAAAGTTCTAAGACCCGAGCCTTTTTCAGCAGGATGCGGCTGAACCGAATCGGAATCCTAATTTGCATATGCAAATTAGGGGAGGGAAATCGTGTGAAAAAATTCATCCTCCCACCCCTAATTTGCATATGCAAATTATGATTTGGATTCGGTTTGGTATTTGGCTGAATCTTTCGCGAAGGATTCGGGAGTTCGGCCACATCCAAAATAGTGGATTCGGTGCATCCCTGTTTGTTTTTCGGATTACAGTTTCTTTGTACAATAGACTTTATTGAAGGACATTCTGTAGTCTATGTTTTGAGAAAATCATATTCCAATTTAAGCGAATAAAGCGATTACACTTACAAGCACGTACCTTGGTGTAATGATATATTTAAAATTCACAGATAATGAAGATAGAATGTTACACTGGATTGCCACCTTTTCTGATAAAAAAAAATACCAGCCTTCTTGTCTTTTAAGCTTTATTACCTGTTAATAACATTGGCATTAATCATCACCCAGGCAGCAACCCTTATGTTAAATGGCACTATATGCTTAGCAGAACTAGCGCAGTCGGAAAAATTCTGAACATGTGTATAATGTCCCTGTTTGGGAGTTTCTTCTGCTTTTTGTGTTCCGTTCAGCGTCTCCCCGTTCTTTCTGAATGCCAGCAACAAGGAATAACTGCTGCACACAAAAGGCTGTACAGATATAACCTTGAATGCTGCTGCATTAGTCAACCTTATACAATGGAGGCCCTTTCCAGTAATCATGTACTAAACACTTAAAGGTTTTTTTTTACATGCCATCTTGAGTTATTTTGTAAATTTTTTGCAAGGGTGGGTGTTCCACTGCTGTAAAAAACTGACCAATGGTGAGCATTTTTTTCTCACTTCGTTTCACAGGGGATGTGCTGGTGTTAACCTGCTAGAGAACGTGATATTATCCTATCTTGTTCAAAATTACCACAACATGATTGTTAAAAATAAACTTCCAGCATATAAGGGCCTGAGGAGGAGCCTGGGCTACAATTAATGTCGTTTCTTTCAGCACGTCTGATTGCAGCAGAAACATCAGGTACCTTAAAGGTCAAGCTATATGTAAAATCTGTATTTATATATTTTTATAGACTTTCTTGAAAACAAACACAGCTCACCAGGCCCGGACTGGCAATCTATAGGTTCTGACAAATGCCAAAGGGGCTGCTGTAAGATGCCATAGACACTCATTGTTTAGACAGTTGATAGGACCTGTGGGAGCTAATTGGGCCTCAGTGTACTTCAAATGCCAGGGTAAGTTTTGAATCTTGTAATTTTAAAAATTTTAAAAATTGATGAAATCCAGTTATACAAGGCTGGACTGGCCTACCAGGGTACCAGGAGAAATCAAGGTGGGTTCCAGCCCTGTAATTAGGCCCCAACATACAGACATCATGGCATTCACATGGGTGTGTGACGCAGGTCCGGACTGAGAATTAAAATAGACCCTGCCATTTCAGGTACACAGAGGCCCAATCAGCCCACACAGAGGCCCACCCAGCACCCACCAACCCACGAAATACTGACTTTCTATGGCACCTTATAGCAGCCCCAGCAGCAGAACTGGACAGGTGGCAACCCTATGGTACACCACACCTAGGATTGCCACCCAGCTGGTATTTTACCAATTCGCTCAGTACTTACCGTTTTTTTCAGGCTTCTGGCCATCATGCGTGTTGCCCCGTCCCCTTTTGCATTACTGTGTGTGACTCCGCCCCCTTTTACATCACGGACTACCCACTTTTGTTCCCGCCCCCCACCGGCCGGTAAATTTTTTTTAGAAAATGTGGCAACCCTACCCTCACCCTGCCCCCCCACTCCACTGCTGGATTTATGCAGAAAGGAGGGAGATTTTTTTCATTTACCATTAAAAAATGTTTTCAATTATAAAGGCACCCGAGCCGTCCCCTGCAAAAAAGCTTTAGAGGGGCCAGACTTACAGCAATCCCTACCCGCTCGCCCGCCTGCTCTCCGACCTCCACCAGCCCACTCCCACAGTCCTGCCCCCTCCCCACTGCCACAGGATTTGCCTCCTCTATACCACCCCAGACAAAGGCCCTCAGTACTTTTATATAAAAACGGCACTGCCTGCACTGTCTGCCAAGGGAACAAAACAGGGAGAATGTTTTTGCCCTGAGCATGTGCCAAGGAAATAAGGATGTACTGTAACTACAGAGGAGATACTAAGTGCCTTTTAAATGAACAGTCTGAAGTAGATCCAACAATTAACATAGAGCAGTCCAGCATTGCACACATACCAAATGTGGTTCAGTTTTTTAATGCTGCAATACAAACGGCTTCTCCTTTTAGTGACATTAGCTGTGGTGGTTGTAGAATTCCTTTAAATGAGATTTTTTTTCTTCTTAATTGCTTTTTAAAAGAATGCATTAGAGACTCCAGCTAATTTCACTTTGCAAGGACTCGTTCCTGAAAAGGTAGTTGCGCAGCACTTTATAAGATTGGTAGCGCCGAGGTAATTATAAGAACACCCTAATTATTTTAGTAAAGTTTATATTAGGAGCAAGGACATATTTATATACCTATGAACAAAATACAAAAATAGGTTGCAGTGAATCTCTGGGGAAAGCGTACGTTTTGTAATATAATTTTTTTTTTCTTTAAGAACAACTACAGAAGAGTTCCTAAAAAAAGCACAAGCATAAAAATAGCATGGATTAGTTACTGTTGTTATAGGGATGGAATAAAGCATACCTCGCAACACTCTGGAAATAAAAATAGGGAAAAAAAAGTTGCCGCGCGTAGCTTGGCCGAGCTGCTGAGGCTGTTTTGGACTTTCTGCCAAAAGCCAATTAAGTTAGAAACTTTGTTTCTTTTTCTGGCTGTTCAGTGCAGAGAAAAACTGGACTTTCCAGTACAAATGAGGGACTGCATGTTGAGCTGTCAGAAGAGGGACTGTCCCTCTAAAAGCGGGACAGTTTGGAGGTATGGTAATACAGCTCTATGCCACCAAATAATTCACCATCATCCATTTGTGCTCTTTATCAACCTTATCCTTCCCCAGTCCCTGTAAAACGAGCATGCTTATTGTGTGCTTGGCAGGAGTAAGGGCCCAAAGCACTGTAAGCGTGTGGCCTGACCAGTTACAGGTAATTATAAAGAGAATGTCTATGTCCCAAAAAAGAAGGTTGGATTCCAATTCTAACAGTAGGTTAAATGAGTGCATGGGGTAAGGCAAGATAAAGCCCAGATTTCTTCCCAATACCATACCCATGAAATAGAAAAATGACACAGGGGACTTTAAGCATGGAGCAAGGGTAAAGCTTATTATTTAATTCTAAACTGTGAACTTTAACAATAACACATCCAGCTCATGAACTTGTCAGTAACATTTAAATATAGCCATTTTGACCAGTTAGTCGTCTCTGGCTACATTCAAAGTTGGACTGGCTCACTGGGTACAGGAAGAAAACCCAGTGGCCCCTAGTCCTATTGGGACCCATTTCCAGAGGTTGGTGGTGAGGTGCCCAGTGGAGTCAGATTGATGTCAGCTGGTAATTGACAGCAGTAAAGTAGTCTAATGGGGGTGGTAGAGTAGTGTGATAGAGGAGTGGTGGAAGGTGGTGTTGGCCCTTGACTGAGATGTTCTAGTGGTCAATGTCGGAATGGGATGCCAGGGACTCACTAAAAAAACTTAGACCATGGACCCATTTTCCAAGCTAATTTTCTTCTACTTCTCACACAAACTTTTTATTTTCTTGGTACTTTTCTTTACATGATATATTCTATTTTGCATCTATTTGGCCCCTTTGTTTCCATAAAGTATTAGGGAATGAACATGAAATGCTTAGAAGCAGGAGGGCCCACTGACACCTGGGCCCACCGGGAATTTTCCTGTATCTTAGTGGGTCAGTGACCCGAGTACATCCAACGTTGACTCCATTTTGGTGGTTATTTATCAAAATCCGAAAATTTCTCAGGATTTTCTGAAAACTACTATACACAGGTTTGTTCCCCCCTTATTTATCAATACATTTTCAGAAAATTTCTTGTTCTGGCAAAAAACTCAATAAAATCGTGAAATAATCCAAATACTGAGACTTTTTCAGATTTGAAGCCCAAATGCCACACCTTTTTTTAGAATTGACGTCTGAATACTGCAACTTTTTTTTAGAATTGACGCCCAAATACTGCAACTTTTTCAGAAACCCAGCACAAATCAGTATATCTTCTAGATCTCTTCCATGGACTTCTACATGAACTCAGCAGGACTGTGTTGGAGTACTTTTTTATTCAAACTTTCAACACCCTCTGCGTTTAATAAATCACAAAAGATTTGATTTTTTTTCCCCTTTAAAGGGCCAATGAGAAAAAATCGGACTTTTATAAATAACCCCCATAAAGTTATTTGTGCTCATTTACAGGAGCACAAGTGCTGGATGGTTAAGGGGCACAAAGTAGCACCAATATAATGTCCCCAACATGCCCATGGTTGATGCCATATGCCATATAGAAAAGTAGCAGCACTAATATATAAAAAGGAGTCCGATACTACTCCTGCATATACACATGTCTGACACAAATGACTCCATCATGTTGTCCTACCAGTGCTACATTATGGTCGTTAATCCTATATGGTTTGAATTAAATGTAGACACTGTGGCTAAGGCCCCATGAAATAACTGAGACACTATGAAAAGAAACCGATTCTCTCGATTTTCATGTGATGTGGCAGTTTATTCTGTGAGACTACAATTTGCAAGTGCTAAATAATTCCTCAGCTTCAGAAATTGCTTCTTTTTATTCATTTGGTTCTACAGCTTTATAAATATGATATAGCACTTTAGCACACGCTACAACCATTTATGAATGTAAAATGAAAGGCTAGTACGGAGCAAAGCCATTTGTCATATCACCTTGAGAAATCGAAAATTGCAGCTCACTCTCTATGATTAGCTTTCCTCTACAATTTATCTTTATCATGATGAAGACATTCAGCACATCAGACATCCAGCAAAATCACACTGGTATGTGTCATCTCAGCATGTTTATCTGCAGTTAACAGCTGTGGGTTTAAGTATCCAAAATAAAGGATCAAACACTTAATAGGCATAATGGAACAATTTGTTTTTAAATTAAAAGCTAATGGTTGAGGTGTTTTCGTGTAGTTGTGGGCTCCTTACCATATCAAATCGGTGGCAGCATGTGGGAAATAACCCTTCCAGATATGCAGTGAATTAAGTGGAATCATTTCCTCAATATCTCCATTGTCATACAGGGGATTTAATTTAACTCTGGTGCAGTTAATGATAGTGATTGACGCCCAGAGTCAATCTTAACCAATTCCTTTACACAAATTTTTAGAGAATAGAAACAACAATATTATGATCAAAATTATTTCCAACACTGGTCCTGGTGCCAAAGCTGCAAAACCTGAATTTGGGTTGAAGAAGGTTGTCTTAGAACTTACTGGAACATAGCAGTGACATAGACATTTCTTGGTCCATGTCACGAGTTGTTTACACCCTTTTGTGCAGTAGTTTATTTTTCCAACTGCTTGCTAAAACTAGCTGCAAACTGACGCTTGGGAAAATCCTGTGGGTAATCCTAATCAATTGCATCCAAAATAGCTCAGTGAAAACACTAATCCCCATTAAGTACCATGTCCCCCTCTTTCATTAGGGCAGAAATACACGTGGAGATTCAGGGAGATTTAGTCGCCCGGTGACAAATCGCCTCTTCTTCAGGTGACTAATATCCCTGAACTGCCTTCCCACCAGCTAGAATTTAAATCGCCGGCGGGATGGCACTCGGAACGTTTAGTTTTCCGAAGTCGCCCGAAGTTTCCTCGTGATACAAACAAAGCGATCCACCCTGCGGCGATTTCAATTCTAGCTGGCGGGAAGGCAGTTCAGGGAGATTAGTCGCCCAAAGAAGATGCGATTTGTCGACTAATCTCCTCGAATCTTCACGTGTGTCTCTGCCCTTACAGTAGAAACCCAACAGTGTCTTCAGCATGGTACCTAATGACTATTATTTATGTTAGCAAATAATACTTTCCCAAAAACAAAATAAAAAGGTGGATAGCACTTGCTTCTTTCTTACAATATAGCCAGATTCACTAATGCAAAGCAGAGTTAGTGTTTATCTGAAGCATAGGCTAAGGGAAAGCTGACTCAGATGCATCAGCCAACCAGTGTTACAGAGGCCAAGTGACTGAAGGTGAGTTGAGAAGCAAAACATAGTTAGTGACCCAGCAGAGGGCATCGAGGAGCGGAGGGGAGAGTTAGTAGTCATTTTTAATAAAGAACTGTGAGTGATTGAGAATAATTGAATCTCAACATAATTTGCTCCAAGGTTAACCCATCCTGTAAAGTCAAAGATACATGGATAGCAGATTATATTGCTAATTAAGGTCAAAAGGAGAATGATCCGCCTAATGAGTGGATCATTCCTCTGATATACTGACCTTCAGTGCGTGATATCAGACTAATCCCATTGTTGGCCCTAGGGCCAAACAATTGCATTACAATGACAGCAATATGAACAGTTGGAGCGAGGACCGCATTAACTAGTCGATACAATCCTCGATCTGAAGGGAAAATTAAAGTTGATGAACATCTGGGCAATTTTCATCCAGATATCGGTCAGATGGGCCCTGTCGGAGAGCCACATACATGGGCAGATAAGCTGCTGGATAGATCTAAAGGGCTCATATTAGCAGCTTCAATCTGCCTGTGTAGGGCCACCCTTATTCTGTAACATGGAGGCTTTTAGCATTAACTATTATTATATAGAATAATAAATTATCTCTAAATGGTTGCTAAATAAAATCTTATAAATAACCTATTTCCTCAAAGCCCCTAGATTGATAGAACATGCAAATACAGCCCTGACTGGAACTCCATTTGCTGGACTAGCACTAAAAATATATTAATTTCAACAAAATAATGGCCATCTCTAAAAAATTATGTCCTAGAGTAGGCACTAGGGATCCAGGATACTGTTTGGGATTCAGCCAGGATTCAACCTTTTTCAGCAGGATTCGGCCAAATCCTGGTCGGACCAAATCCAAATTCTAAAAATCATGTGACTTTTCATCACGCAAACCAGGAATTTAAACATTTTTTAACAACGTGGTTCTCTTTAGCCCTAATGTAACCCTAATTTGAATATGCAAATTAATGTTTGGATTTGTTCTGCTATTTATCCAAATTTTTCAAAATAGTGGATGCGGTGCATTCCTAGTAGGCACTTCTAAATCAGTTGGAATATCTGGATTGGAGCATCAAATTGTACAAATTAATTCCTTTGTACTATTTAGCTCAAAATACATTTCTTCATGCTTCACACACTTTGCATCTGTCCATTCATTGGCTCTCTTCTCCTTCTCCTGTTAGACTTTTCCATTCCCTTCTAAACTTTGAAGAGTACCTAAACACCCATCTGTTTGGTGATGCCTATCTGCAAAACCCTGGATTATCACAAGTCAAGCCTGAGCATAAGCATGTTGTCTACTCTAGGTTTATGTATCTACAACATTGCCAGCTCTCCTTAAAGGGGTGGTTCACCTACAAACAACTAGTTGGTTTCAGATAGATCACCAGAAATAATGACTTTTTCCAATGACTTTCTATTTTCTATGTGGACTGTCTTTCTAATATTGAAGTGTAAAGTGTCATTTTTCACCTTCTGAAGCAGCTCTGAGAAGGGGTCGCCGACCCTGAAAACTGTTCTAAATGGATACATTTAGTTACATTTTTAGATACATTTCTTATCTTTGTCCCTGCTGAGCAGAATCTCTGGATTTCATTACAGGCAGCTGTTAGACTTGATACAATAGTTGCTAATACTCCAGAGATGCTGCTGAGAAATGTATCAACTCAATATTGTAAAATTGTAACAGTTGAAAATCTGCACCTGAATTACTGAGCCGTCAGACTCAAACACCAGAGACACGAACGTTCAACTTTACATTTTGGAAAAACAGTAAAAAATAAATAATGGAAAGTAATTGAAAAAAGTCAACTGAATTGAAAAAAGTGTTTGGAAGGTGAACAACCCCTTTAATTAAAAAAAAAAAACTAGAGACCCTTGAAAATGTTGAAGGTTTATAAAAATTATTCTTTAAGTGTTATTAAAATATTCTGCACAAATTACATTGCAACTGTTATGTAGCATCTTGAAAATGAACTCGTATTACTCTGGTCTTATGTTTTCCATTGTGATCTTTTTTCTAATGTTTGCATTGTTTTAGAGAAAGTTCCTTGTTCATGTGACATTGCTGAGTGATTGATTGTGTGGCAGCTCATCTGCCAGGTCTGTGTAGTCCAGCTGCAGGGCCGCCATCGGGGGGGACAGGGGGGACAAGTGTCCTACTTTCCTACTACAGTTTTTATATAAGTGAGATGCTTTTAGGGTTGCTACCTGGCTAGTATTTTACCAGCCACGGTCAGGGCAGGTAATACTCATTTCATTTAAATTGCTTGTAAATTTGCAATAACTAGTACATTTACCCTGATCAAAAAACCTGTGAGTGTCGCTACTTTCTACTTTTGCATCTATCTCAGACTGGCGGGCACCCAGGTATTTTCACATGTTGACGGTGTGCACCTTTAGACTACTATATATATATATATATATATATATATATATATATATATATATATATATATATATATATATATATATATATATATATATATATATATATATCATCGTTTCTATCTATATATATATATCATCGTTTCTATCATTCTCAATTGATCGTGCACCTCGCCTTCGACAAAGACAGAATGCGGACACCCAAGCATCTCTGTATATATATATATATATATATATACCTTTCTCATATAAAATAGGACATTTTTTGCCAAGTAATAGTCTGTAGGGTGAACAGATACAAACTTTAAGTTATTTATTAAAGTCCAAATGCTAAAAAATGCGAGTTTCTTTTATTATAAAATCCGAATTTTCAGTGAAAAAAAACAAGAATTTCTCGAGATTTATTATACCACCATCTCAGACCTGCCGAGGTTGTACATACAGTAAGTCAATGGGAGAGGTTCCTATCCTAATTGGAAGTTATTGTGGTCTGAGCTGGGTTTTGCCCTAAAATCCGATCATTTAGGGCAAAAACCTGCAAAAATCATACGACTCAGGAAAAAAAGCCAGAACCTCTGTTTGTTGTATTCTGTTGTTGTAACAGTTAAAATTAAAAAAAAAAGTTAAAACTTTTAAAAGTTTATAAGCTGTGTTATGTTTTGCAGCTCCAGACAATGTTTCTTTAGTGGACGAGGGGGGCTAAATGGCTCTTTTGATAGTAAAGGTTGCTGACCCCTGCTTTATGACATTATCAGTCACTTTATGGCATTACCAGTCCACCCTATACATCAAAGTACACAGATTCGAATGATTTAATCGATTTATCGACCGATTTTCAAAAAAAAAACTTAGACTTCTAAAACTTAGCCAAATACTAGCTGTAGGTTCTAGGAGGTTCCCATAGGCTAACATAGCAATTCGGCAGGTTTAAGGTGGCGAAGTGTCGAAGTCGAAGTTTTTTAAAGAAACAGTACTTTGATTTTCTATGTTTTTTCAATTCTAATCTAATTTTGACCTATTCGATGCTTGAAGTACCCAAAAATTACTTCGAAATTTGAAGTTTTTGAATTCGAAAATTCATTTCGAATTCACTTTGACCCTTAGTAAATGTGCCCCTATGTAATGCAGATATAGATCAATACACATGTCAGCAGAAAATGTGAAGTATACATAGTTCTGCAATACATCTGCAGTGTCCTTTGTTTCTGTATAAATATCATCTATTTCAGTATTTAAAATAAACACGTTTGTGAAATAAAAATGCTGATGTTTATTTGAAATTTTATATTCAAAATATGAACTTTTTCCAGCAATTTTATCTTAAAACAGATTCTTTTATTCATTCCCAAATAGTTTTGGGGGGAAAAGTTTACTTTAAAAGAACATTTTAATTGCAGTTTGATATGGGTAACAAGCCCTTTCATTATCCTGTGAAGCTATAATGATTCAAAATATATAAACTGGATCGGGTGCAGGCTTGTACAGGTGGCGGTGCCCATCACGACTCTGAAGCTACAGGTATGGGACCTGTTATCCAGAATACTTGGGATCTTGGGTTTTCCAGATAACAGATCTTTCCATAATTTGGATCTTCATTCGAAAATCATTTAAACATTAAATAAACCCAACAGGCTGTTTTTGCCTCCAATAAGGATTAATTATATCTTAGATGGGATCATATACGGTACGGCCTTCCTGATCTTTTTGGATGACGGGTTTCCAGATAACGGATCCCAAACCTGTACTCCATGTTTGGTTCTTGTGAGGAACATAATTAGATTACCAGTGCACTACTCCATGCAGGAGGATTATCTGTGTACTGGTGATATAATAACCTCAGAACAGGGGAGGACCAACCCTTCAGGGCACCCTAGACAATCCGCCGAGCACCTCTCTCCCTTGTGCGCATGCGCAGTGGTGTTGAATGGTGGTAGGCAATGACTAGGAGTAAGCAGGAGAGGGAAGGAACGAACACAGACAAGGGGCAGGCAGAAGACCCTTTTAGCAGGTACCTTCCCAGTGCCCCCTCTATCATTGGGCCCTAGGCAGGTGTCTCTTCAGCTTACCCTTAGTTCCTGCCTCACAAGAAAACAAACCATACCTCCCAAATGTCCTGCTTTCCACTGGACAGTCCTGATTTTAACAGCACGCAGTCCCAGGTTTCTTACTGAAATGTCCAGAGTTTTTCTTTGATCACCTGCACTGATGACACAACACAGTTTCCAAAACATTTTTTTGGCAGAAAGACCAGAACACTTAAGCTGGCCATAGATGCAAAGATCCGATCGTTTGAATCCTCGAACGATCGGACTTCCCAATCTCCCGACCTGCCACTAACCATTCCGATCAAATAAAGTAGAAAAGAACAGATCAGGCAATGTTTTGCCCCTGACAGCAACTGTATGAAAGGTATGTCCGACAAAAACTGGTGACAGTCTCCCACTGAAAATCGTATGATTGGCAATACATGCAGAGATATTATTGGCAGCCGACAGAAATCTTTTAACCTGTCCGATCGACCAAACGACCGACTCGGGACTTTCCACACACGGTCCAAAAATCGTACGAATCCTCAATTTGTACGATCAGATCTTTGCATCTATGGCCGGCTTTATATACAACTGTAACTAAGCAAAGATACAATCATAACTATTTAAGATAAGCAAGTCTCTTGGGAGAACTGTGTCTAGCAGTTAGGCTATACCCAGTCTGGGCTGAAATCAGCCTGCTGAAATCCCCAGACTGATTTCAGCCCCCCAACACTAGTAAAATCTTCTTCTCTCTTCGTGGCCGGATGCCTTTTGTTGACTTTGGCGCAAACCTACTCGGCAAATTTTGGCTCTAGATGCAAAGTCTTGTGTTTCTTTGCTGAAATCCACCAAGTGTGTTCGCACTGCAGCAAACACAAGGCTTCCAGAAGCAAACACTAAGGAGGATAAGAAGAAGATTCTGCTAGCAGTCGGGGGCTGATATTGGCCTTCAGACAGGGGCGATTCAGACTCCTAAGCCACCCTGCGGTGGGTCCTGTGTTGCTGTTCCCATCTTCCATCAGTGTGGGTCAGGGTAACGCATTGTTAATGCAGAAAACACAATTGTGCTCTCATGCATTAGAAGAGCTTGGAAGAGTTTAAAGTTACCAGCAGTGTTTTTTTTTGCCACCCCTGCTTACTCACGAGGAATGCTGCCCGAGGCAAGGGTTTGACTTTGATCATGGCTGGTTTGCCCCTGCCTGCAGATTTCAGAAACCAATGGTTTTTGTAACTTTATTTATGAACTAAACTGATGTTGTGCATTTGGACAGCTTGTTGTAGCTTGCTGCTTTCTGCACATGCAATAGCGCTCAGTGCAATAGCGCTCAGTGCACTAGTGATGCGGCCCCTCCTCCACCCTCTCCGATGCTGGAAGTTAGGGGGGGGGCGGCATTGGGGCAGCAGCCCCTGAAACGTGCCTGCTTCTCCTTTAAATAACAAATCATTACACTTTACTTAAATGGTAACTATGCTTAAAAAAAAATCTTTTTTTAATAAGGCTAAAAATAACAGAAAAGTAATTGGAAAACCCAAGCCCCAATCATTTTGATTAATAGATCCCATACCTGTATTTGTATTAGACTGCTTGAAGCTTTATTACTACATTAACAATGCAAGAACCGCTTTAAAAATGCTCTCAGCCTAGGCAGATTCCTAAGCCATTTTATACATCGGAATAGATAAAAAATTTTGGATTTTGGGACAGAGTTGCTGCCAGGACTGGGAGGTAACTTGTGTGACTGATTGATGTTCCCTTCCCTGGCTCAGAGGCTGTATAGTGAAAGTTGCATCTGCTTCCTGTATACTGGAGTCTGAAATTAGGTATTTTAGGTTTTATTGATGATCGCTCTGTACATTAGTGATGGCCATTGTTCTGCTGCCCTTTATTGAATGCTCTCTGATTATGAAGCACTCCTTTACATTCTCTGGCTGCCTTGACAGCAGGATTGATTACCTATTGTCCTTCGAATCGTAGCAACATCCGTTTTTTCAATAAAGCATATTTATTTATTTGCATCATGAGACACGTCAAGGTGAGTCTCTTTTTTCCGCCAGCCGCTGTGTATTACCGATTATAGTACTGATTTCTCTGTCTGTGTCAGTCCAGGTACAGAATCCGATCTATTCAATATAATCTTTCCCTATAATTAGTGCTTTCGGTTCTGGTGAAATCTTTTACTGTTATTACTGGCAAAAGCTATTTGCCTTTTTTTTTTTGCACAATAATGATATTCTGTAATAAAATCTGTATATAGTCTGGAGTAAAAAACAAAAGGAATTATTACTATTATTATTATTATTATTAATAGGAGTCTTCATTGGCTCTTTATCCCCATAGCTTGTTAAAACATAACCTAAATTAGCTGCACTAATTAAATAAAACTCTGTTTTAATATATTAATCAACCATGTTTTTCTACTGTTGATCCCTACAAAGCTAAATGGGACAGTAAAATCATAAGTCTCTGGTGGAAGAGATTGCACTGAAATAGTGGGAGGGGAATTCTAAGTCTATGGAGAGCAGTCATTTGTGTTATTAAAAAAATTTATGGAAGGGCATCGTCTCTTAGTGGGGCAGGTAGCTAGCCTGTGTATGGATATTGCCATTTTTGAGGCAGATGTTCACAGTGGACAAATTATATATACTGGTATCACTGAAAAAATCATTTTTATGAAAGATTTTTTTTAAAAATAAACATAGTCCTAGATCACCTAGATGTTGTTGGACAACAAATCTAGTCAATCTTAAACCTTTATTTTATGGTGAAGATGTTTAGTATTGTACTCCAGCATTATCTGGGGACCCTACAAACCGTGCCGTAGGGATAGAGACAAACACTGGGGACCCAAAGTTAAGAAACGACCATATGGATTGAGCATACATTGGTGACCCAAGGTAAAGAAACAGGGCCATAGGGATAAAGGCAAACACCAGAGACCCAAGATTAAGAAACAGGGCCATGAGACAGAGGCAAACACTGGGAACTATAGATTGAGAAACCGGGCTATAGGGATAGATTCAAACACTGGGCACCCAAGGTTAAGAAACTGGACCATTGTGCTAGAGGCAAACACTGTGGAACCAAGGTAAGAAACAACAGGGCCATAGGAATAGAGGCAAACACCAGAGACCCAAGGTTAATAATCAGGGCCATAGGGATAGAGGCAAACACTGGGGACCTTAGTTTAAGGAACTGGGCCATATGGATAGAGGAAAACACTGTGGACCTTAGTTTTATGGAACTGGGCCATATGGATAGAGTAAATACTAGAGACCCATGGTTAATAATCAGGACCTTCGGGGTAGAGGTAAACACTAGAGGCCCAAGGTTAATAGCCAGGGCCATAGGGATAGAGGTAAACACTAGAGGCCCAAGGTTAATAACCAGGGCCATATGGATAGAGGCAAACACTGTGGACCTTAGGTTAAGAAACCAGGACATAGGGCTAGAGGCTAACATTGGAACGTTAAATAGCAAGATCATAGGGAAAGAGACAAACTCTGGGGACCCAAGATTAAGAAACAAGGCCATAGTAGTCAGAGGCAAACACTAAGACCCAATATTAAGAGAGGGCCATACGGATAGAGACTACATTTCTATGGTGTGTACTAGAGCAGATGATTCTAATGGGATTTAATGAGGTATGATTTCAAACATTTTGATTTCTGCCCACTGAGCTGGAAAACACGGGGATCACCTTGCATGCCATTACTCTAATAAGCAATAAATGTTTTTTGCTGAGAGGATCAAAGAACTCTACTGATGGTTAGAAAAAGCCAAGCCACAGTGCCACCTTACATAAAGCTTTTCAGCTTGTAGTTTGTGGCTGGCAGTGTAATTTAGCATCTTCCTAGCATGGAATACTTTACTCACAGCTTGGGTGAGATCAAGCCTGCTATAGATATACAGTACGTACACACCTTTCTACTGACTCTCATCTTGCACCATGGCATCTTATAGCACTGCCCCTTACCACTTCACTGAATATTCTCACATACATTGCCCACAAGCTGAGCTCAAAATACGAGGCCCACATCGCTCAGCTAATTATCACTTGTGCTAATTGGATGCAACGCAATTATCAGGCAGGTATTCTGATGGGACAAATGGAAAAGTGGAGTGTTAACCCTTTTGCAGCGGCTGTGCTGAGATGCATTGCATTGCCGAAAACTAATGCACAGCCGTGACCATAAACCTTTTCTACACAGTTATGTTCCCACTTTCACAAATTGGCCATGTGTGCTAAATATGGCACAGCTGTCACTTATAATGGGAATATTTGGGTGCGTGATTCACTTGGTTCCGACAGGAACGGGAGAAATCCATTTCAGGCCTGTAGTGAATGTTCAGGCATGACAGATTGACAGTTTGTGCTGAAGGGCAATTTCGCTGCTGCTGTGACGTGATAGAGAGTGATTGTGACACGGAACCCTTCAACACCTAAGAGGCCTTTGTAGGGCAGACGTTGACAAGATCTTTCTTCTTAATGTCAGTACCTTGTCCTTAGGTTGCTGCTGCACCCTGGTGGCTTCCCGTGAAAGGTGCTGACTGGAGACACCCGGAAGGGCCTGACTCTAACATCTTCAGCAGGTGTTGTGTTTTCCCCAGGATTCCATTGTAATTGTTAAAAGCCATTTTAATTGTGTGCAACACCATTTAATGAACTTTGGGGTGAAATCTGGGCCTTGCATTTAGGCATGACATGGACATAGACTGACAAGCCTTTCAGTTGTACGTGATTTTAATAGCTCCCCAAAATGACCAAGCACAGACAGTGTTTTGGGGAGCTTGCCATCTCCCCAAGTCATATGCGGTCTTGAGTCTTGGTCATAGTATCAGGAATAACTGGCACACCGGCACCAGTTTAGTATCTAGGCTCATGTGCTTTATGTATGTCATATTTTTGTGCACACAGTTTGGTTACGTGAATAGCCACTTGTGTAGTAATACTGCCATTAGAGTATGAAGATTTTCATTCATCCAGGTCATGGTATATCTAGTATAAGTAATTCTAAAACAACTGGACTTACTCAGCAAGTCCAGTTGTTTTAGAATCACTTATACTAGATACTGCCATTAGAGATTACTTATTGCTCCCTATGGGGCACCTTGTTTTTGACAAAGGCACTTTAGCTACGAGGTGAACACTTTGCCTTAGACATCACTCTGTGATAGTATAGGTATGGGACCTGTTATCCAGAATGCTCGGAACCTGCGGTTTTCTGGATAACAGAATTTGGATCTTCAAACATGAAGTTTACTAGAAAATCATGTAAAGATTAAATAAACCCAATAGGCTGGTTCTGCTTCCAATAAGTATTCATTATATCTTAGTTTCTTAGTTGGGATCAAGTACAAGCTACTGTTTTATTATTACAGAGAAAAAGGAAATCATTTTTTAAAATCTGGATTACAGTAGAACCCCAATTTTTACGTTTTTAAGGGGACCGGAGAAAAAATTGTGTAAAATCAGGGGGAAATTTAAAATCTGGGAAATGTGTTAAAATAACTTTTTCTTCAAGTAGTGAAAGGATATTACAACAGGAGTCTGTTTTACTTTGAGATACAATATTTAATGTTAATAACAAGGGTTAAACATCACAGGGTTAATGTTACACTATGGGGGGCAGGTGCAAGGCCTCTCTGTCAGTCACATACACAACCTAAAGTGATTGGTGCAGGACTGTATAAGGGGCAGACTAATTGCAATTGACCATTTACAGACAGAAACATGCCAAAATATACATCTGGTTAGTATTTCACAGATAATAGCATTCATAGAGGAAACAAAAACAGTTTTAGGGTACATTAGAACAAATTTTGATGTAAAAATCTGGGAAAAAATCTATTCGAATCAGGGAAATGCACCCATTGAAATGCATTTTTAAATTGGTGGGACCACAAATAAAAAATGTAAAATGAGGGAAAACTTCAAATCAGGGTACTTAAAATCGAGGTTTCGTGGAGTCTATGGGGGACAACCTTTCCGTAATTTGGAGCTTTCTGGATAACGGGTTTCCGGATAACGAATCCCATACCTGTAGTAACATGAACCATACTATGTGATGAAAAAGAACTGTACCGCATCCCCATAACAACCTGGGAAGAGGAGTGTGGATGCCAGGCAATTGTGTCTTAGGCATCTGAATGACTAGATCTGCTCTTGCTTCTTAGTTGTCATCAGTCATTAGACGACTGTAACTTGTCTTATACTCTTATGTTACAGTATCGATCATCCTGTTCTTCATGTGTCCTAGAATGATGCTTCTGCTTTCTGCACCTGGGCAAGTAAGCGTCTTCCAACTGAGGCCGAGTGGCTGGAACTTGAGAACAGGTGAGCTAAAGTAATGAGTGCACAGCTGTGATAATCCTCTGGTTTCATCTAATACCATTATTGTAGCATGAATGACTAAGCCATAAACATAAATGACTTTTCATGGAACCATAGGAGTTAACCAACTATAAGTTCTAAAAATAACACAGCATAGTTTCCAGCCCACAACATGTATTCTGGTTGGATTATCCGGATCAGTAATACCTACCATGCATATCATGGACATTGATTCGTTTGTCGATTTTGCACGTTTCATGAGTCAGTAGAGTATGTTTGCTTTGCCTAATAAATATTGTCACAGATAGTTATCTGAACACCAGGAACTGAAAAGATGTGACTACTATTTACTTCCTTATCTGCTGATATGTGATCTTATCTGATGAGGAAGTGGAGAGGAGCCACAGCTTGGCCTCCTTTAAATTGACATGCTTGTGGAGACGTATGTCTTTAAAGTATGGACCCATGTCTCAATAATAACCAATTATGTGCCCTTTGATAGGGCAAGGAGCAAATGGGCTGTAGACATACCTCACTTAAGTGACGAGATGTGGGCGGAAGGCAACTGATGGATTATAAGAACACCTAATCTCCACCAAAGACAAAATGATGCAGTACAGATTAATTCACAGGACATATATGACTCAGTTAAGGCTAAAAGTAATAGGTAGGAACTGCATCATGCCCCAAGTGCAATTCTCCAGACACAGGGTTCCTCCACCTATTATGGGTATGTCCAATGGTACATAAGTACTGGGCGGAAGTAGTGAGATACATTAACGAACAAGTCCTGCTACCTGCCATTCTTGCCCCGGAGGTATGCTTGCCGGGAGTAGTAGAGGACACGGTTCCACTGAATAAGACCAGAACCCTACTAAAGATGTTATACTTCTATGCCAAAAAACATGTGGCAATGAAGTGGATGAGCCCCCTTCCTCCACAGGTACAACAATGGGTCCAATTAATAAACAACATGCTGCCAGTTATCAAATTAACCTATGTGGCCAGACGATGCCCCCAAAAGTTCGAGAAGGTTTGGGACCCCTGGTTGGAGATCAACCCAGTGGTAGCTCCCTAAGAATACAAGGAAATTCACTCTACATAACCAACCTCCAAATATAGTTAATTCCCCTAAAGGTTTCTCCCATTGACTACTGGTGTATGTCCTATTTTGCATTCCTGCTGAGTATAACTTACTTACCCGGCAATCTCATTTTATATGGTCATAGCAATGCAAGTTTATGTGTATGTGTTGTTGTGTTAAGAAAATGTTAAATAAAAACCTTTTAAAAAAAAAAATATATAGCTGTTATTTCCTTCATGTGATCAAACCATGATGGTTTAGTGTCTAATTGTCTCCCAGTTTAACATATCCTTCTGGATGCTCTGAAGATGATTCACGTACTGACTGGGCAGATTTGTGATAACCTAAAAATATATTTTTCTTGCACAGTGGTTTCCATAACAACCAAAAAGGTGCAAACAAGCAATACATTTAAGGAATTCAATCATCTTTTTGGAAAGACGTTGGACTAGCCTGGTATATTAATGATCAGAAATAACTGTTGTAAGGAAGGGGAAAGCTAGAATACATGCAGTAGGGCAGCCAGTCACAAAATAAGTGCTTGTGAGTTGTATTCTGATCTGCTTCCCCTTCTATGATTTTAAAGGCTTTTTCCATGGGGGAACAAGCTAGAACAAAAGGGACAACATTATGTGAATGCCTGGCAGGGGGATTTTCCAACCCAAAACACCGAAGAGGATTGCTATGTGCAGACTTCACCTGTGAGTGCCAGACCAGCCCTTATGCCACTATGCCCTGTTCTTTACCAGTGGATTCTTGTTCATTAGGGACTCTTTATACCTTTATGGTGCTGGCACTGGTGGAGGTCCATATTATTATGCACAAATTACTCTGCATATCATAATGGTTTTCATTTCTAATATGCAGCTTTGGTTTTTACCTGTGCTGTATATGGGCCTAGTCAGCTGAAGGGCCATCCATGGGCTGTATATGGCCATCCAAGGCCCCCAGCTTGCTTCTAAAGTACTAACTTGGAGACTAAGTAATATTAATATCATATCAAAACCAAAATTGCAGTTAGTCTAGCCCAGTCATAGTACTCACCTATATGTGATCAGGTTCTAGTGTCAAGTTATTACTACACACCACTACACACTGACTATTCTCTGTTTTGACTTTTCTACCCTCTCACAGAAAACTTAAAGGGGTGGTTCACCTTTAAATGAACTTTTATTAGATTATATTATAGCCAAATCTAAGCAATTTATCAATTGGTCTTCAGTATTTTTTTATTTTTTTTAATTGTTCGACTTTTTCTTCTGACTCTTTCCAACTTTCATATGACGGTCACTGACCCCATCTAAAAACAAATGCTCTGTAAGGCTACAAATGTATTGTTATTGCTACTTTTTATTACTCACCTTTCTATTCAGACCCTCTCCTATTCATATTCCAGTCTCCTATTTAAATCAGCGTATGGTTGCTAGGGTAATTTGTACCCTAACAGATAGACTGATGAGACTGCAAACTAGAGAACTGCTGAATAAAAATAATTCAAAAACCACAAATAATAAAAAATGAAAACCAAATTGTCTCAACATCCCTGTCTTCGTCACACTAAAAATGAATTCAAAGGTGAAAAACCCCTTTAAAATTATACAGTTCCTCTTACATTCTCACTTTCTGAGCAGGGCTGCCTCTTACTGTGGAAGGACCCAGAGCTTTGAGGGTCCTCTTTATTTGTATATGCTCATCCCATGGCCATTGAACCGTTGTTAAACTACAACTCCCAGCGGGGCAGTCATAAAATTACTTGCCCAGGATGTAAGCACTACCGATCCTTTCTATTTCCTATTACTGGAAGCACCAATGCAAGTTATAGACTATAAGTTTATATTTTGACTATGCCATCCTTGTTATACTGAAGTGTAAATGAAAGGTATGCTAGGGAGTGAACATCTGATTGGTGGGACACTCATCATACAGCGGATGGTGAGTACAACCTGGTGAGTATTCTACTGTAGAAAGAATGACAGGCTTTCCTTGCCACAATAATGCCAGTGTGAAAGGATAGCATTCCCTTCATAGCATTAAGTCAGTCTGAGGGGCCTAGGCAATCATAACATCTGCAGCCACTTCTCCTAAAGGAAAACTATATCCCCAAAATGAATACTTAAGGGCTCTTACTCACGAGCGGTTGAAGCTGCACTCCCCTGCGTTCCGTTTTTCTGCGTTCAGCTGCAGGGGAGCGTAGGAATAGACACATTACGTTTTTTCCAATGGGGCTTTACTCACACAGGCTAGTGTAGGCGCTGAACGCAGGTCGAGACGCAACATGCTGCATTTTTCCTGCGTTGGCACCTACACGCGCCTGTGTGAGTACAGCCCCATTGGAAAAAACGTAATGCGTCTATTCCTGCGCTCCCCTGCGGCTGAACGCAGAAAAACGGGAACACAGGGGAGCACAGCTACAACCGCTCGTCAGGAAGAGCCCTTAGTCCTGTGATTTCCTTAACCTTTTCAGTGCCCTGGGGGCCTTGTTACGTAGCCTGATCACCTGCCGCAAATGTTAAATCTTGCAGAAATGCTAAACCTTTTACAGCAGTCATTCATTCTGTGTTGATTATTTTAAAGGGGTTGTCCACCTTTAAAAACTTTAAAACTTTTAAAAACTTTTGGCAATTTTTATTCTCTGTGGTTTTTGAGTTATTTAGCTTTTTATTCAGCAGCTCTCCCGTTTGCAATTTCAGCAATCTGGTTGCTACGGTCCAAATTACCCTAGCAACCATTCACTGCTTTGAATAAGAGACTGGAATATGAATAGGAGAGGGCCTGAATAAAAAGACGAGTAATAAAAAGTTGCAATAACAATACATTTGTAGCCTTACAGAGCATTTGTTTTTAGATGGGGTCAGTGACCCCCATTTGAAAGCTGGAAATATTCAGAAGAAGAAAGGCAAATAATTCAAAAACTTGTGTTCCCCTTTTGAATACACTCTTTACACACTCTTCAGGAGCACAAAGGCCAGTGCTTATTGCAAAGTTTAAAAACCAAATGGATGCCCATCTATCACCCCCAAACACAGGCAGCACAATTTTCTAAGCACATGTTTACCCATGGCCTTGTGTCCTCTTTGCATCCTTCCATCATAAATTAGGCCTAAAGTGTATAAGATCACAAATGGCTACTTTTCTTTTTCTGCTTTATAAAAGTAACAAATAGGACAACCTGTTCTGTCCTTTACCTGCCAAACAGACATCTGGATTTATATTTAATGCAATAGGCTGTGTTTGATGTGACTACCCGGCCCAGGGTGCTGCAGTGATCACTGGCCCTATTTCAGTTTCTGCTACATAATATACACTCCATACGAACACACTCATAAGTCACTGATAGTAAAAGTTTCCTAACCAATTAATTCATTTTACAGAAGATCCAAAATATCCGCTTAACTGCCCTTTCATCTTGACCTCAGACTTGAAAATACATCTCAGTATTGTGCCTGGGGCAAATGGAAACCAGCTATTCCAAATATAGCTATTTGGGAAATTATATTAAAATTAAGTGGTCCTGTATTTATTTCCAAGTTAAAAAAATATGTGAATTTATATATATATATATATTAGTGATTCAGAAAGTACCCACACTCTTACTCCAAAATCCAATGGTGGGTGCTTGGTCAAAGTATTGTGTATAATGTTCAAAATGGACCAGCACTCCAATTATTTTCCAATCAATGTATTGAGTCATCACTTGTGCATCGAACGTTTCGGCCGACTTTTGGGCCTTTATCAAGGATGACATATATATATATATATATATATATATATATATATATATATATATATATATATATATATATATATAATTATAGACATTAGTAACAGCACTCATGCTTGTTTGCTTATTTTGAGGTCTCCGGTCATTCCTCCATAATATATAAAATTGGAATAAATGACAGCACTCTCTGGTAATGCTCAAAATATGTATTACCGGTAAATAGTAAAAAAGTTGCATCACCATAAATGTGCACATATGTAGCAGCGAGCCAACAAAGGCTTTTTCTCAAGCCATGTGAAACAATGATGTAATAAAAGTCCATATAGTCCATCAAAGGAAGTGACATGGTACATTTTCTTTTATGCTCTGTGCAAGGGTTCTACCCTGTAAACTGAATGGAATAAGATACATATAACTCTATATAGACATATCCTATTCCATTATTCCAATTGTGTATGTATATATATATATATATATATATATTTATTTTTTTTAAAACTGGCACAACTGAGAGTAAGCTGCAGAAATATACAGAGAGAATAAGCAAGAGAAGAACTATATCCATTGTGTAACACTCTGCAGAAAAGACCTTCTACAGGAAGAGTGAAGAAAGGAGGCTCCTACATGTGCCACAAGGTGAGTACAAACTCTACTGCTTATGTTGGGATATCAGAGATCTGTTGTGAACAACAATGTAAAATCCTTAGGATAGGATGCTGTGGTTTGTAGACTGAAACAACAAGAGGACTGAAATATTTAAATTTATAATCCAAATCAGCATTTATTACTAAATTATTCTAAAGTTAAGTAATGGTACCCGGGGCTTATAAAAAATGTATTGTGTCCTGGGGAGCTTGTCCAAACAACTGGAAACATTTGGGCGGTGTTCCTGCAGCACTGGCATTAATGTGTATTACAGTAGAAATGAAGTCTACTGAAGTGTATAATGCAAAGGAGGGGGGATACCCATGTGTCTGTCCATAAGGCAACAAGCTCAGAAAGCGCTCATGTGTGGTTCTGATTCCATCTACAGGAGGGGGAAAAAATCCATAATCCTTATAATAGATGAACCTTAATGTTGCTTTATATCTGCATATACAGAGGTCACAATGATTGAAAGCTTTTGGAATGTGATTAAAAAAAAGACATCAGGGCAGATTCATTAAATGGCGAATTGTCGCCAGCGAAACGCTTCACCCCATTCTGCGATATTTTGCGAGGCGAAATTTCGTTACCACTACAGTAATTCACTAAAATGCAAAGTTGTGTCCTGGGCGCCGATAGCTGATGACTTTTTTGCTAGCATTACTTCGGCAGTGCGAGCACTTCAAAGCGAAATTACGCTAGCGATCTCTTCTGCCTAGCAAAACTTTGTTAATCCTCTTACGCTTAGGTCAATTTTAATATGGCGTGTACATTAAAGTCGTATGGACGTCTTTATTAGAGGTGTTGGTGCAAATGCTTGAAGTGGCCACTTTTTATTACAAATGTCCAAGGAACCTGAATAAAGACAAAATAGATCATATAACGCCCTACACATGAGCCCACCCTAAAACAAATGTTCCATGCCCCTCAAATGTCTGGGGAAAAATATTAACCCAAAAAAGTTTAATAGTTAGGGCTTTGTAGGCAATACTGCTTAAAAAAAAGGACAAGTCACTCTGGCGAAAGAGGTAAC
Source organism: Xenopus laevis (assembly GCF_017654675.1). Taxonomy (NCBI): domain Eukaryota; kingdom Metazoa; phylum Chordata; class Amphibia; order Anura; family Pipidae; genus Xenopus; species Xenopus laevis. Next base: position 108,980,593 of record NC_054378.1, on the reverse strand, counting down.
GTTCAGTTAAATTCACACTTTACTGAATTTACAGAGTAACGACCATTCGTCAGAGGGAAAAGTCGCCTGTCGATAGAGTGCGAACGAATGCTAGCAACGGTCCTGTTCACTAGTGAATTGTCGCCTACGCCTGTTATTAAAGGGATACTGTCATGGGAAAAAAAAAAATTCAAAATGAATCAGTTAATAGTGCTGCTCCAGCAGAATTCTGCACTGAAGTCCATTTCTCAAAAGAGCAAACAGATTTTTTTATATTCAATTTTTAAATCTGACATGGGGCTAGACATTTTGTCAATTTCCCAGCTGCCCCAAGTCATGTGACTTATGCTCTGATAAACTTCAATCACTCTTTACTGCTGTACTGCAAGTTGGAATGATATCACCCCCCCCCCAGCAGCCAAACAAAAGAACAATGGAAGGTAAGATAACAGCTCCCTAATACAAGATAAAAGCTGCCTGGTAGATCTAAGAACAACACTTAATAGTAAAAACCCATGTCCCACTGAGACACATTCTGTTACATTGAGAAGAAAAAACAGCAGCCTGCCAGAAAGCTTTTCTCTACTAAAGTGCAGGCAAAAGTCACATGACCAGGGGCAGCTGGGAAATTGACAAAATGTCTAGCCCCATGTCAGATTTCAAAATTGAATAAAAAAAAATCTGTTTGCTCTTTTGAGAAATGGATTTCAGTGCAGAATTCTGCTGGAGTAGCACTATTAACTGATGCTTTTTGAAAATTCCGATGACAGTATCCCTTTAAATTGCCAATGTCCCTGCTGATGGGATTTTTGGCGAAATGTCATTGGCGTCGGCCACTTGCCCTTTAGTAAATCTGCCCCATAGTGTTCTTGGTGTTCCAGTTTCTCTGACCCTGTATGCCAGCAGGGCGGAATATGGAACAAATAAAACAGTAGCAAGAGTAAAAGGGGGTCTGGTCAAACAATGTGTACTGGGGGTGTATAATATGTTTGATATAGATAGTAAAGTGAGTAGGATGAATCATGAATAATACTTCCATTTTAATGGGGATTGTCTGTACTCACTGGTCAGCTAATTCCAATATGAATAATGTTCCAGAGCATTTTGTCACCCACCCAATGAGCTGTACCCTATGTACTGGAAAATGCTGGGCAACAAAAGTCTTTGGAATCTCCCCTTGCTATTAAATATGATGGCTTTATTGGATTAACATTACAGGTATGGGACATATTATCCAGAATTCTCGGGACCTGGGGCTTTCTGGATAATGGGTCCCTCTTTAATTTGGATCTCCATACCTTAAATCTAAAAGAAAATCATGAAAACATTAAATAAACCCAATGGACTGGTTCTGCTTTCAATAAGGATTAATTATATCTTAGGTGGGATCAAGTACAAGGTATTGTTTTATTATTACAGAGAAAAGGGAAATCAATTTTAAAATTTGGATTATTTGGATAAAATGGAGTCTATGGGAGACAGCCAGAATTTTCTGGATAACGGGTTTCCGGATAATGGATCGAATACTTGTACAAGCATTTAACACAACCAAGTGTTTTCAGGTTTGAGACTTACAGTACTCTAAGTGTTCTCTGTGCACCACTCATCATTCTCCCTGTGGCACGGGGCCTAATCATCTTGTTAGCCAACGTATCCTATAAGCAGTGATCCCCAACCAGTGACTCATGAGCAACATGTTGCTCTCCAACCCCTTGGATGTTGCTCCCAGTGGCTTTCAAGCAGGTGCTTATTTTTGAATTCCTGACATAAAGGCAAGTTTTGGTAGGATAAAAACCACGTGTACTGCCATCTGCCAAGCAGACCCTCCTGTTGGCTTTAAGTCCACATAGGAGCTACCAATACCCAAGCACAACCCTTATTTGGAAGCCCCAGGAACTTTTTGAATGCTTATGTTGCTCTCGACATTATTTTACACTTGAATGTGGCTCACGAGTAAAAAGGTTGGGGACCCCTGCTATAAAGGTATCCCATATTGTGCCATCATCTTGCTTTTAATCCTATAATTAACACAGTTCAGCCTTTAAAATCACAAGTGTCCTCGTGTGTGCTGTGCCAACAGCTCTTATCATTCATGGCTGCATATTGTGAGGCTGCGGCAGTAATTTCCTCTTTGGAACACCGGGAAGTAAACACAGGGGAGATGCGTGAGGAGACAGATAAATGACAGTTTAAAGCACAGCATCAGGGAGCTCCTATAAAGAGATTCTTGTGCCGACTTGCAGATCACCTGACAGCACGCAGTTAATTTTAGCTTTCTAATCACTACCCTGCTTGATTTCTATTTCTGCCCCAATTCCACTCAACAGGAAAATGACTACATCAGCTCTCTACCAGTCTGATACTGATCACTTGCTCCAACTTACAGAGAGCTTAACATGGGATGAAGCAGCCCAAAGCTTGAACTACATTTGCTGAGGATTCGGGAAGTTGTAGTTGAACACAGCAGGTTTTCCATGGTTGCTTTGTTAAATTAAAGGGTTGGTTCACCTTAAAGTTAACATTTACTATATTATAGAATGGCTCATTCTTCATATTTTCTTTTTTTTATAGTTTTTTCATTATTGGCCTTCTTCTTCTGACTCTTTCCAGCTTTCAAATGGGGGGTCACTGACCCCATCTAAAAACAAATGCTCTATGAGGCTGTTATTTCTACTTTTTTATTACTTATCTTTCTATTCAGGCTTCTCCTATTCATATTCCAGTCTCTTATACACATTAATGGGTAATTTGGACTCCTGGCAACCAGATGAAATTGCAAACAGGGGAGCTGCTGGATAAAAAGCTAAATTACTCAAAAAAACCAAATAATAAAAAATGAAAACCAATTGCAAATTGTCTCAGAATATAACTCTCTACATCATACTAAAAGTTAATTTAAAGGTGAACAACCCCTTTAACCACCCAGCACCATTTTCTAAACTGAATAGGATGGTGGTAACCTAGTAAAGTTGTCTCTCTTGATGTTGCATCTCTGTCTGTACAAGTAGAGCTTTGATAGCGCAGGTATGGGACCTGTTATATAGAATGTTGGGAACCTGGGGTTTTCCAGATAAAGGATCTTTCCATAATTTGACTCTCCATATCTTAACTCTACTAACAAATTATTTAAATAATAATAATAATAATAGGATTGTTTTGCCTATTATAAGGATTCATTATGTCTTAGTTGGGATCAAGTACAAGGTATTTTTTAAAAATTGAATTATTTGATAAAAACAGATTCTATGGGAAATGGCCTTCCTGGTAAAAAAAATTCCAGACCTGTATTTCAGCTTTTAGATGAGAGTCTAATCTTCTGCAAGGACATTTTTCCATCACTAGAAAACATGCTTGGTAAAGAAAAAAAATGTTAAAGGATAAACAAACCTGGGTTTGTAGGATAAGGATAAACAAACCTGGGTTTGTAGGATAAACAAAACTGCTATTAGCTTGAAAAAAAAAAAATCAGTAGATCAATATGAGCAACTGTACTTGACTTTATATGCAGGTAAAGTAGATCAATATGAGCAACTGTACTTGACAATTGTAGGAACAATTGTCAAGTTTGGAGACAATTGTTCCTACAAACCTCGAAATACTCAAGAGCACTAAATCATCACGAACTCACTGTCAAAATTATGTACAGATGGTACATGACACCTGATAAAATTTCGAAAGCCTATCGCAATATACCAAACCAATGTTGGAGATGTCACTTAGGAGAAGGATCCTTATGGCACATATGGTGGACATGCCCAATAGCACAAAAATTCTGGGAGGAAGTAACTTCCATCCTAATAGACATTACGGGAGATAAAGGAAGTCTACACCCAGCATTGGCTCTTTTGGGATACGAGACGGAATCGAGAGACAAAGCTACAAAGTTGAAAATTGTGCGTCTCTTGCTAGCTAGTAGATCCCTACTAGTGAGAAACTGGAAGACGACCAGCTTACCCAACAAACTTCAGATACAGGCTGAGGTAGAACGGATAACTATATATGAGACTACCTTTTCCCAACTTGTTTAAAACTATCTAAGTGACAATTTACTCACATGCATTATCGCGAACGAGACCAGTTCTCCAAATCTTCTTCTTCTTCTTCCTCTTTCTTCCGTTCCCTTTCTTCTTCTTCAAATTGCTGTAAATTCAAAAACTGTTAATAAAAAAAAAAAAAAAAAATAAGTTGATGTAAAATTGATGAGAGCTATATACTTTGAATATAAGAACGGTGTTTAACAGCGCCATCTGCTGGTCAGTTTCTGAACATAATCAAGTCGAGGAACTTGTCAGAAGAAAAAAAAAAAAAAAAGGGACTTCATCATTATCTTCAACATCAGAACAGTCCTGGGGGCAGATTTACTAAAGGGCAAATTGTCCACACATCGCACCACTTCTAGAGAAAACCGGTTACCCAAAAAAAGTTTGTCGGGACTTTTGCAGGCAATTCCGCTTCAGAAAAGAAAAAGTCGCCAGCGTTTTTGGAACTTTAATGCATTTTCGGCACACAGGATATGATCTGACAGAAGATTGAGGAAGATCTAGCTGAGTTTTAGCACTTCGCCTGGTCTGCGGTGGCAAAGTCAACTCTGGCGAAAGAGGTAACGTTCAGTAAAATCCACGGAGTATCGCCCGTTCTCAAGAGTGAAGGAACGCCTGACCTTAGGGTCCGAAACTGCGCTAATGATGGTCTGGTTTGCTAGTGAATTGGCGTTTGCGCCTGTTAATGAATTGGCAAGTTCCCTGCGGGTGGCAACGCTAGCGAATTGTCGCTAGCGTTACCCACTTCGCTCTTTAGTAAATCTGCCCCTAGTCTTTCTTCTGACAAGTTGCATGACTGGACATGAATATGATCAGTAGGCGTTTAGGTTTTAGCAAAAGTAATTATATTGGCAGTACATATTTTCCTAATAAAGTATCTAGTGAAAAATAACGAATGTCAAGCGCAAAAGTGCATTGATTAGCACTCTGATCTTATTTTAATGGTTTACCTGCATATAAAGTCATGTACAGTTGCTCATATTGATCTACTGATTTTTTTTTTTTCAAGCTAATAGCAGTTTTATGCAGCCAGTATAATGAATCTGAAACAACAGCACCACCTGCTGTTCATTTTAGCTGACTGGACACAGTCGGTAGAAAATCGTTAGCGAGTAAAGAAAAGTCTTGTGGTGCTTAGGGTAGTGAAGAAGAAATCGCAGGAAACAACTACGTTAATCCAACTGTCGGATGAAAACGCTGCATTTTCATCCGACAGTCGGATCAATGTAGTTGTTTCCTGCGATTTCTCCGTCACTTTCGTTTTCTGTAAAACATCCGACACGTCGCATGCGTTTAGTCACATTGCGACGTGTCGGGCCCACGCGCACCATGAAGTCCTACCCTTAGAACTTGTCAGAGAAACCTCAGATGACTCTTCTTGGCTCAATAACTTCATTGTCTCAGCAGGACAACATCACAAGCGTTTCCTTTTCTCTTTATCCCTTTTAATTTACTTTGTCTAATGCTTTTCACGTTTTTGTGTTAACAGTGCAATCTGCCAGCTGTTTCAGAACTACAACTACCCTTCATCCTCCAATAGTGCTGTAGCTAATAGCACCAGGAAGAAGCTCCTGCTTTGGGTGCCATGCTGGGATTCTAAGCTTTGGAATAATGAGGAGTATCCCATGGGCCAATAAACGGCTGAATGGGTCTGAAGGGGCAGAGCCTCAACTTTTATCAGTGTGTGCAGGGGCGATCCTGGCCCCTCCGCCGCCTGAGGCAGCAGCAGTTGCTGCCATCTCCCCTCCCCCGTGCGCTTACCTTTTTGCACCTGATGGGGTCCAGGGGTATCCACAAGGGCGGCAGAGAGGGCCAGGACGCTAGCGCAGAGAGCCTACCTGCGCTCTCTGTGTTAGAAGAGCTGCATTTCCAGTTTGAAAACCGGAAATTCGGCTCTTAAAGTACCAGGAGCGGCATTTTTGCCGCCCCTGGTACATAGTGGGGCGCTGCCACCTGAGGCGACAGCCTCAACTCGCCTCATTGGCGAAGCGCCACTGAGTGTGTGTATGGCCAACTCTAGGGTTAGCTACTGTTTGCAGGCTCTTCTGGAAGGAGGATTCTATAAAGTAAAACTGCTGGATTTGTAACCTTCACAGATTCCGCAGAATAGGCCATTTTTTTTTATTTAATCCAAAACACTGTCCATAAACTTATTTAAATAGATCTCTGTTGCTAAAATATCTCTTATAAATGAGCACTGGGACAAGATATACTTCAGAGGGAATAAAGGTTAATGAAGCTCCTCTACCAGGAGACTTTAATGCAGAATAGGATTGATTGATTTGGAAAATAATAATCCTGTTATCATAGTAATAATCTGCACCATCTGCTCCTTCCCTTTTTGCAAAAAAAAAAAAAATGCTATTTAAAGAACGTTTAAGAACTCTGTTTTCTGATAACCTTAAAATAATCTTCTAGGCCAGTGGTCTCAAACCAATCCATCAACCCCATGGATGTTGATCCCAGTAGCCTCAAAGCAGTAGCCTCAGTTTCAGTCTTAAAGGCAAATTTTGGTTGCATAAAAAACAGGGTTATGTCCACACAGAGCCTCCTGTAGGCTGCCAGTCCACATAGGGGCCATCCTTTACTTGCACCTCCATGCTTGTGTTGCTCCCCAACTCTTTTTACATTTGAATGTGACTCACGGGTAAAAAGTTTGAGGACCCCTGATCTAGACAGTGCTATTCTAAGACACTATCTTGTTGCTAGGGTTCCAAATGAATGACAGGATGGAAGATAATCATCATCATCTTTTATTTATATAGCGCTGTCAAGATACGCAGTGCTTTAAATTTGAATAATAGTGTCTCAACTGAAAGTGATGATAATGTTCATGGAAATGTAAAGCTTCCCTAACAAATGAATGTAAAATCCTGAGCATGTTTGCAATTTACAATGATTATATTTCCATAGTTTTCAAGATATTAACAGTTTTTACACTGCTTATATAACACATTTGAAAGAACAGCGCCACCTGTTGTTCAGAAACTTTGTGTGCAGCGATTCTACCTTTCCTTCTAAATCAATGGAGTTATTGTTTTTTTTATAGTAGCCTTGTATGAGGTTCCTGAAACTGTGGGGTTGAGTCAGGGCTGTATTTAGGTCCGATGTCGCCCTAGACACCGGACCTAAACATGCCACTACGTTGTGCACGCTGATGTCATGCAACATGTGTGCTGATGTCATGCAACGCATTCAGCGGAAGTGACTTCAACGCGCAGTCTTCTTCGGACCCCCTCAGCTCCATCACCGAATTTCCTATGTAAATCTGTGGTGGAGGGTGGGGAGGGTTTTAAAAAATAATGAAAAAAATAGGCACCCCCAAAACTGTGCCGTCCTATGCACAGGCCCTGGGGGGGCCTATATATAAATACAGCCCTGGAATGAGCAGCCATTGTTTTTACTATCTGATGTGCAAGTTGCACCTGCTGTGCTGGGTTTGTTGTTTATGCTTTATTTTAAGGTTAACTGCCCCTTTATGGGCTGCAGATTCACTGTGCTCAGACATTTGTTTGGTAAATCCAGTATTTAAGATTCCCCAAGAGCCTTTGACAAATACAGGTATAGAACTGTTTATTCAGAATGACCAGGACCTGATGTTTTCCAGGGTTAACAGATCTTTCCATAGTTTGGATCTTCATTCCTTTAGTCTACATGTAAAAATTAAATAAACCCAATAGGCTGGTTTTGCTTCCAGTAAGGATTCATTATATCTTAATTTGGATCAAGTACAAGATACTGTTTTATTATTACAGAGAAAAGGGAAATCAGTTTTAAAAATTTTAATTATTTGGATGAAATTAAGTGTATGGGAGACCGTCTTTCTCGATTATCGCCTTACAGATTAAGATCCCATTCCTGTACAGAATGCTTGGGACCTGGGGTTTGCCGGATAACATCTTTCTGTAATTTGGATCTTTATACCTTAAGTCTACTAGTCATATAAGCATTAAACCCAATAGGCTGGTTTTGCTTCCAATAAGGATTCATTATATCTTAGTTTGGATCAAGCACAAGCTACTGTTTTATTATTACAGCGAAAAAGGAAATCATTTTTAAATATGTGATTATTTCGATAAAATTGAGTCTATGGTAGACAGCCTTTCTGTAATTCTAAGCTTTCTGGATAATGGGTGTCCAGATAACGGATCCCATACCTGTACTATAAATATCCTAAAAAGCACAATAAGCAGCAACATGAACTCTGTAACACACTTTATATCTGAAAGACTTGGCCTGCTGGGTTGAAGGGTTTAGTTGAAGATTAACATTTCCAAGAAGAAATTTTCTGTATGAGGAAGTGGGTAACGCTGAGTTGTACAGCTGCAGAGCCTGTGAGCTTGGCTTTGATTGGCCAATTGATTTTTAGCAAAGCCACACAAACTGTGGATTAAACATTTTAAGGCAGAAGTTAGCTCATTTTAAAGGAGAACTAAAGTCTTTCTAAAGAAGTTGTCTAGAAATGTTGTACATTATGTTTTGTGCTTCTGTACGAGCCCAAGGCAACCACAGCCCTTTAGCAGTAAAGATCTGTGTCTCCAAAGATGCCCCAGTAGCTCCCCATCTTCTTTTCTGCTGATTCACTGCACATGCTCTGTGCTGCTGTCACTTACTGAGCTTAGGGACCCACTCACAATATACAGTAAACATAGAATAGAAATGTCACAATATAAGGCTGTAATTAATACAGATGATTACTACATGGCAGCACAGAAACCAGTGCAATTAGCATCAGAATTTAATAACCAGCCCTGTAGCATCATCTTATATTTAAGGCCAACCTCATTTTCTGCTTGATAATTTACAACTACCCCTAAGTTTAGCTTCTCAACAGCTGCTCAGAGCCCACTGAGCATGTGAGTGTCACAGACACTTTCCAAGATGGTGACCCCCTGTGATAAGTTTGAAGTCCTGGATCATTGCTGCTATTGACAAGCTGAAACTTTAGGCTGGTGCAATAAGTTCAGTATATAAAATGTCATTTTTAATCATATAAATTTTTAGGGTTTGGTTCTCCTTTAAGATACTCTTGGCCTATGTGATGCCTGTGTCATTAACAGGAGTTCAGCATACTTCCACAAAGACACTGCACTTTTACCCAAGGCTACAAGTTACATTAAGACATGTTATTATAATGTTACCATGAGAAAGGCCACTAGTGCTATGATTAAAGTGTTCCCCTTGAAATGTCTCTTGATAAAACATAAGTACTAGTGAGCATTTGAGGAATCCTGCACTGAATAAACCAATTATTCCTATGAGAATATCCAGCAGGTACTAAACGTTATAACCTGTATCTTATTAGAACACATATGGTATCACTGCCATCGTACAAGAACCAAGGAGCATTTAAAGAAGAACTAAAACCTAAAAATGAATATAGCTACGATTGTATTCGGAATAATAGCAGTCAGACATCACTAACCTGATCAATCACTGTTTTTGGTAGAAATGATACTTCTACATGGCAAATAATTTACTAGTAGGGTAATAGAAAACCAACAGACCCAACAGTCATCACATGCATGCTGCTGATTCTGTGGCATTGAATCATTAATTGAGGCTTGTTCCAAATAATAGCAGTGTTCAAAATAATAATACCCTGTTCCAAATAATAGCAGTGTAGAGTTCAATTAGTGAGCTCATTCATTCTGTGAAAAAACACTTGTCAATTACAGCCCTTATTTAAGGAAGGAAAGAGCAAATGTTGTGCATGCTGCTTATAGTGCATTTCTCTCTGAAAATCTGAGCAAATTGGGTTGTTCCAGACATTGTTCAGAAGAACAGCATGCTTTGATTTAAAAGTTCATCGGAAAGTGGAAAAATATATAAAAAAGTGCAGAAAATGATATGCTGCTCAGCTAAAATGATCTCAAATGCTTTAAACTGGCAACCAAAAACTGAAAGATGTGGAAGAAAACTGAAAACGACCATTGGAAGGGATAGAAGAATAGCCAAAATGGCAAAGACTCAGCCAATGAGCAGCTCCAGGAATATCAAAGAAGGTTACCTGTGATACTGTTACAATTAGAAGATGCCTATGTGAAGGCAAACTATTGGCAAAAAGCCCCCGCAAAGTCCTATTGTTGAAAAAAAGACGTACTGAAGAGCTTACAATTTGCCAAAGAACACATTGACTGGCTTAAAGAGAAATGGTGCAACATTTTGTGGACTGATGAAAGCAAGATTGTTCTTTTTGAGTCTAGGGGCTGCAGAGAGTTTGTCAGACGACCCCCAAACACTGAATTCAAGTCACAGTTCAGTGTGAAGCCAGTGAAGCCGGTGGCACAAGCATCATGATATGGGAATGTTTCTCATACTATAGTGGTGGGCCTATTAATCTCATACCAGGGATCATGGATCAGTTTCAATATATGAAGAGATCATGTTGCCTTATGCTGAAGAGGAAATGCCCTTAAAATGGGGGTTTCAATAAGACAACAAACCCCAAACACACCAGTAAATGAGCAACATCTTGGTTCCAGACCAACAAGATTGACCTTATGGAGTGACAAGCCCAATCCCCAGACCTTATGTCAAGGTTGGCACCCTAAACCCAGAACCGATGCCAAGCACCCTGGTCTCTGCTCGTGCTTCCGCCTGTAGCAGCCGCCTTTGGCCTCGGGAGGAGCCCTCAGCTACTCAGATGCCGTCAGGTCTTATAACGAGAGGTGCAAGGCGAAGGGTTCTGGACAGGCAAAGGGGCACAACTGAATGCATAGGGGTAAATTTATCAAAGAGTGAAGTTCCGCCACTAGAGTGAAATTCTGCAGCTCTCCATTCATTTCTATGGGTGAAAGTGAAATTTTCGATAAATACGCCTTTAAAAACCCCATAGAAATGAATGGGAAGTGGCGGAATTTCACTCTAGTGGCGGAACTTCACTATTAACTTCACTCTTTGATAAATATACCCCATAGTCTTTGGGCAGAAAGTCGCAGTACAAGGCGTTAGACAGAATCGTAATCAGATCAGGCCGGGTCGGGGCAGGCAGAGTATAAACGAGGTCAGGCAGGCAAGGGTCAGGAAGTCAATCAGGGGGATAAGGCAGAATCGAAGTCGGATATCAGGCAGGGGTCAGGATACAGAATGTAGAATCGTCAAAAGCCAGGCAGGGGTCACAACAGGTATCAGGATAAGAATAACAGACTAGCACAAAGCTCAGAAAGCACCAGGAAACAAATCCTATAACGGGCAATGTGAAAATCCAAACTGTGCCTTTAAATACTTTTAGATTTCGCCTCACTGCACGCTGGCGTCATCACGCCAGCACGCATGCGCCAATAAACCAGGAAGAAGCGTGCCACGCACGCCTAAGAGGCAGAACCCTGTGGCTTGGAAGAGCGTGGCGGGCATCCCCGCCGATGGGGCGGCAGGCGTCCCTGCCGTCCCCCCACTAGACCACCACTGTAAGTAGGATTCGTTACACCTTAATCCAAAAGAAAACTTGTGGGGTGACATCAAAAATTCTGTTTCTGAGACAAAAGCAAGAAATGCAGAAGAATTGTGGAATGTAACAGGTGCCAGAAGTTGGTGGACTCCATGTAACACAGATGTGCAGCAGTTCTCAGAAACACTAATTATACAACTAAATATTAGTTCAGTCATTCAAAGGAAAATAAAGTCTTGAAACATTTTGCAGTTTATACAGTGAATGTTTGAGTTTGTAAAGAAGAAAGCAGACACTGCTATTTTTTGGAACAGCCTAATGTTCCCTTTTCTTCACTTTATGTAAAGGAATAACACAAATTTGATAAATGTTTCTTCATGTTTTGATGTGGAATACAATGTGCAGTGTTCCAAATGCATTTGTGTGTATGGAAATAAAAGCTATTATAAGGATTTAAAGCTTTTAAATATCCTGCTATTATTTTGAACATAACCGTGGAAATGTCATATTTTATATACTGATCTTTTTGCACCAGCCTAAAGGCTGAGCATCTCTATAGTAGTAATGGTCTAGGTTTTCATAGTTGGATTTTGTTGGGGGCCCATTTACTTAGCTCGAGTGAAGGAATAGAGGAAAAAAAACTTTGAATTTCGAATGTTTTTTTTGGCTACTTCGACCTTCGACTACGACTTTGAAACGAACGATTCAAACTAAAAATCGTTCGACTATTCGTCCGTTCGATAGTCGAAGTACTGTCTCTTTAAAAAAAACTTTGACCCCCTAGTTCGCCACCTAAAAGCTACCGAAGTCAATGTTAGCCTATGGGGAAGGTCCCCATATGCTTAGCTATCTTTTTTTGGTCGAACAAAAATCGTTCGATCGATGGATTAAAATCCTTCGAATCAAACGTTTCGAAGGATTTAATCATTTGATTAATTTCGATCGAACGGATATCGCTAAATCCTTCGACTTCGATATTTGAAGTCAAAGGATTAAACTTCGACAGTCGAATATTAATATATTAATTAACCCTCGATATTCGACCATACGTAAATTTGCCCCTTAGTGTCTTCCATACTCAGTGGGCTCTGAGCAGCTGTTGAGAAGCTAAGCTTAGGGGTTGTCTCAAATTATCAAGCAGAAAATGAGGTTGGCCTGTCATAAACTGATGCTACAAGGCTAATAATTACATTATGATGCTAATTGTGCTGTTTTCTGAGCTGCCATCTACCAATAATCTGAATTATTTACCAATCAGTTATATTGTGACATTTTGTGACATTTCTATTCTATATGTGTACTGTATATTGTGAGTAGGTCCCTAAGCTCAGTAAGTGACAGCAGCACAGAGCATGTGCAGTGAATCAGCAGAAAAAAGATGAGGAGCTACTGGGGCATCTTTGGAGACACAGATCTTCCCTGCTAAAGGGCTGTGGTTGCCTTGGGCTGGTACAGAAGCACAAAACATAATATAAAACATTTCCACCTTTCTTCTTTAGTTAAGTTTTAGTTCTCCTTTAAAACTATGAATTTCATAGGGAATGAAGCCAGAGCAGGCCCCTGTGCCACACAGGCATTTGTTTCTTGAGCTTGGCTCCTCTTTGTCTTGAGTTTCACTGCCGAGAGTTTAGTTAAAGAATCTCCCTGAATAATCATAACACAGCCTAAATATCCTGGGCAGCAAACAGTGCCAGTTTTGGAACCATGGAGTAAGTATGGACTGGCATCATGAAGAGGTTTGGGTCACACGAGTGGTTTTAGGAATCTGCCCACCTTGCCTGTGTCATGTGTGTGTGTAGGGTCTATGAAGGTCTGAAGTATCTGCCCCCCCATGTAGATGCTCACGTACAACAATGATATCAAAATTGGCACTGGGGTTCTGAGAGCGAATTCTGCTTCAAGCCTGTTCATGTCCAATCAACTCCCTGGGTTATTCACTCACAAACCTGCCCCATGGGAAATCTTCCAGCGTTCAGAGTCCCCAGCCCTTCCCAGGCCTCTGGCACAGCTGCAAATGCTGCAAATGTCCCTGCTGGGTCTGTCTATTGGGACAGAATTCCCCCAAACTGCACATGATGTTCCATTTCTGTGCTGGCCTTTGCCTGCTGAAAATGGCACGTCGTACATAGTTGGTACCATGGGGTAGGCAGCCACAGAGTTGTGCAACACAGTTGGAGCATTGGCAATCACAGTCTTGGATCTTGTTCAGCTCCTGGTCCAGCAATCAGCTCTGGAGTGTACTGGGTACAAAACCAAAACATAAGTCACACCAAGTACTAAGAAATGTCTCTATACAAATGCTATTTAAAATTGTATTATGATATAGTAAAAAACATCAATAACCCCACATGGAGCCCAATGCGTTTCATGCTTACCCAGAACTTAATCATAGGCAATTCCAGATAAGTCACATGTCTCTCTCTCTCTCTCTCTCTCTCCCCCAGGATTTTTTTTTTTATGGGGCCCTGCGATTTCTGATTGTGGCCCTGATGATACATATTGCATATTTTCTGTTAATCCAATAAACTTTATGTCACTGCTGAAAAACTAATGTTTCCATAAGGCAAGTTATAAATTTAAAAGAAGTTGCTACTTTGAAAGCTCAGCCAATGATAAACAAAACTCCAAAGAATTAAGAGGGGTTCCAAAACTTTTTCATATGAATACATGTGAGTTATCTGGGATTGCCTATGATTAAGTGCTTGGTAAGCATGAAATGCGTTGGGCTCCATGTGGGGTTATTGATACGATTTTTTTTTTGTATGAGTATAGAGAAATTTCTTAGTATAATGCTTTCCTCTTTTTGGTCACTAGAGGTCTCTATCATGCTTTAATTAGTACTATAATACCTAACATAAGGTTCTGTAGCCAACATAATTTTTGTATGATTCACAAGTCACACCAAGAACAAATAATTCAGACCAAACAGAACTCCCAGAATAACTACTGCTACTGGACTGGGTATTGGTGCCCAAAGGGCAGGAAGATTCTAAAGGGACTCCTGCAGTGGCGTAACTAGATGTTGCTGGGCCCCACAGCAAATTAATTTTAGGGCCCCCAACATATTCAGTGTTTTTCCTGTTTTAACAATATATGTTGAAATTGCTCATCAATGAGAGCCTCATGGGGCCCCTGTATCTCCTGAGCCCCCCTGCAGCCGCAGGGTCTGCTTCCTCTGTAGTTACGCACCTGGACTCCAGCAATGTCCAAGGTATTGACTGACCAGGAGAGCAGTTAGGGTGCTACCTCTGCTGAGCTTGGCCATGATTTAAAGACTTGAGCTCCAAATCTCAGAGAAAGATCAACCTGGAACCGGCCATGCTGCTAAACACCCGGGAGCTGGCTGTTGCAAATGTGTATGCTCTGTAAAAACAGCTAATATCATCAAGTCTGAAAAAATTGTTTCTTGTGATGCTCGACTGCTCATTGGTCACACTCCTGCACTTGCCCTAGCCAAACAGCAGAGGGCCTACTGGTAACACATTCATGATATTCACAGTGTAAAAAAAACATCTAAGATCATGAAATGTTATTAAAAAGTACAGGTAAGCACTCTAAGCAAATCTACATGGTTATCCATAGGGTATATGTGCCCTTTAAGGACAATTTCTGTAGAAGTGCACATAATCCTGTGTCAGGGAAACACAAGGGGGAAAATTCACTATGCGCCGAATCGCCTAACGCTAGCGTCAATTCGCTAGTGTTACTACGCCTGGCGAATTTGCACAACGGACATAACTACGCAAATTCACTAACGCGCACATTGTACTGAACGCTACCTTTTATGCCAGACCTTCTACGCCACCTCAGACCTGGCGAAGCGCAATAGAGTAGATAGGGATTGCTTCAAAAAAAGTTCACATTTTTTCTAAGTCCCAAAAAACGCTGGCTTTTTTTTCTATATTATGGGTGATAGGCTGAAAAAGATTGACATTTTTTTTGGTGCTCCCCTCTACATTTCCTAACTCATGGCACCTTAACTATACAGGGGGCACATGTGTAGGGCAAAAAAAATATTTTATTTGATGTTTTGAAGGTTTCCCAGGCATTTGTAGTGATTGTACGTATTCCTCCATTGAAATTTGAATTTGGCGCCGTATGCAAATTAACTATCGCTAGCGTAACTTCGCTTCGCGTAGCGAATCAACGCTAGCACGCTAGCGCAACTTTGCAACCTTACACTACCCCTGAGCGCAACTTCGGATTTTAGTGAATTTGCGGAGCGCTGGCGAAACTACGCCTGGCGAAGTGCGGCGAAGTTACGCCTGGCGCAACTACGAATCTTAGTGAATTTGCCCCTTTGGATTCACTATTTTGGATTAGACCAAACCCCCAAATCCTTTGCGAAAGATTCGGCCGATACCGAACCGAATCCAAATCCTAATTTGCATATGCAAATTAGGGGTGGCAAGGGGAAAACATTTTTACTTCCTTGTTTTGTTATAAAAAGACACACACGATTGGTTTGGCCGGGCAGAAGGATTCGGACGAATCTGAATCGTGCTGATAAAGGCTGAATCCTGACCAAATCCCGAACTGAATCCTGGATTCGGTGGATCCCTAAGAAACACACACACGTTTCTCAATAGCTTTGTGGTTATGCAAGAATTTCATTATTATATAAGATTATTGTTTCTTTCTGCCTAGATGTGTAGCATTCCAACCTAAATACATCCCCATATCAGGCAAGAAAGGTATGTAAACTAAGCTGTGTGTCACAGCTCCTGGCATGAAGTACGTCTCACGTGTGCCCCACATAAAAGGCCAAATTCTCTTCCCTGCCCAAAAACCAAACCTTTACTCTGTTTTACATTAAATGGGTGGTTCACCTTAAAGTTAACTCTTAGTATGTCACAGAATGGCCAGTTCTAATCAACTTTTCAACTGGCGTTAATTTTTTTATAGTTTTTTTTTAACTATTTGCCTTCTTTTTCTGACTCTTTCGAGCTTTCAAATGGGGGTCACTGACCCTATCTAAAAACAAATGCTCTGTAAGGCTTCACATTTATTGTTTTTACTATTTTTTTATTACTCATCTCCTATTCATATTCCAGTCTCTTATTCAAATCAATGCATGGTTGCTAGGGTAATTTGGACCCTAGTGACCAGATTGCATTAACTACAAACTGTAGAGCTGTTGAACAGTGATTGGCGAATTTGTCTTCACTGAAATATTCTTTTTGCGGGAAATTGTTAAAGTCAATGGGCATCCGAATAATGTTGACTTGTGACGGTTTTGATGCAAACGACTTTTTCGCCATGAGTCCAAAATTTTTTGATGCAGGCAAATTTTTGCTGGCTAATTTTCACGGCAGTTTTGCGAAACACAGAAATACACGCGAACGAATTTGCGCCTGCCAAATTTATTCACCCATCACTACTGTTGAATGAAAAAAAAAATAACTAAAAAAATAATAAATGAAAATGAAAACCAACTGCAAATTGTGTCAGAATATCCCTCTCTAAACAATGGTTTCCTGGCCTCTTGGCTGTGCAAATGAATGAACATTTTGAGGCAAATTTATCAAAGATCGAATTTCGAATTTATGTTTTTAAAAAATCCCATGAACTCTCATGAAATTCGACCAATCTTAATTTATTAAAAAAAATTAATTTGCTAAACTCGGGTGAATAGGAGTGACCCGAAAGCTCAAATTGAGTACGAAAAAAAAACTTGAATGTCAGGAAGGCTGCAATCAACTCCAAATTGATCCCAGGACGGCTTCCATTGACTAAAACAGCAATTCAGCGAATTTTAGTTCTTAAAGATTTTTTAATTCCCTAGTCAAATTTGACAGTTTTGGTCATAAAAAAACCTCGTAAAATAGAATTTTCAATTTGACCCCTGATAAATCTGCCCCTTTGTGTATTATTATAGGAAGCAGCAATCACCTCCACTTGTAGCAAGGGTTAGGTGTCTGGTGTCCCCATCACTGGATACAAAGGGCGCAAGCTGTTCTCCCAAATAATAGACGGTGCCATTGGTTTTGTGGCCACTGCTCCATATGCCATGACTCCTGCATCAAACATAAACTACATGAGCCCTATAGCAAATTAATTTTAGGGTCCCCTTAACTTCTAAATGTTATTCTGTTTATAGAAATACACTAAAATTGCTCATTAATTAAGGCCCCTCTGGGCTCCCTACATTCTTTCCTGCCTGCAGTTGTGGCAGGGTTGGACTGGGGGGGTCGGGGGCTGCCAATTCAGCTTCTTCCAGGGTCAACACACCGACATGGGAAGCCGCTCCATCCCGCAGAACACAACCTCCGACCCCATGGAAGGAACACTGGGTCCCCCCTGGCTGTAATATGAAGCCATCGAACCTTTCCCTGCTTGTGGGCTCTGCTTATAGCTTGGACTTTAACGTCCTCTCCTGCTCGTTACCTAGTGATGCAGGAGGGAAGGCAGAATGTATTTCAACCATGAAATAGATTGCACTTGTCCTATAGTAATCCCGATAGCCCTTTCATTTAAAGGAACAGTAACACCAAAAAAAGAAAGTGTTATATAGTAAATATAATGTCCTTTTGTTCTACACTGATAAAACTGGTGTGTTTGCTTCAGAAATTCTACTATAGTTTATATAAACAAGCTGCTGTGTAGCCATGGGGGCAGCCATTCAAGCACAGGATACACAGTAAATAACAGATAAGTTCTGAAGAATCCCATTGTATACTACAGAGCTTATCCTGTGTATCCTGTGCCTTTCCTCATTTTTCAGCTTTGAATGGGAGCCGCCATTCAAAGCTGAAAAATGAGGAAAGGCACATGATACACAGCAGATAACAGATAAGCTCTGTAGTATACAATGGGATTCTTACAAAGCCTAAACCCACACCCAACCATAGTGTTGCCATTAGAGAACCTGCACCCAACCTGTACCTGTCTCTGGTTCCAAGATAGGTAATGTTCATTAGCAGTGGAGGAGTGGACTTCCCAGTCTGACCCATACCCAACCCTAACTCACAATGGTCACCCAAATTTCAACCAAACCCGACCAACTGGTGGTCAACTCATGGTCACTGTGGGTTTTGGATCAACAGACACATCACTGCTATTTAGCCATATACTTGGTAACCATGGATGCTGTGCTGTGAGTGGGTATTCTTACCAAAAAAGAGTAGGATTTGTCCATATTCCAAACCAATGCTTGCATTCTGTGCATCGCTAATTTCCTGGAAAAACTACGGGGGGGGGGGAGTACTGGCAGAGGGGGGTTGTGGCTGGAGCGGGGATTGGGGCCAGGAGGGTTTGGGTCAGTGTCGGACTGGCCCACCGGGATACCAGGAAAACTCCCGGTGGGCCCAGGGGTCAGTGCACCTCTTGCTTCTAAGCATCTGGCCTATTACAATGTTATTCCCTATTTCTTCATGAGAACGAAGAGGCTTAATAATGAAAGAATAAAGTATGTAGAGAAAAGAGACAAGGAGAATAAGGAGGTTGAGCGAGGAAAGGAGGTATAGTACCTTGGAAAGTGGGCACTCAGCCTAAGGTTTTCAGGTGGGCCCCTGGCATCCCAGTCCGACACTGGTTTGGGTTCCCCTGAGGTGGGCACCCTGGTCACTGCCTGAAACTTACTGACTTTTAAAGCAGAGTTAGTAAGAGGTAAGGAACCCTCTTAAAGTCTTGAAATGGCAGAAATCCAGCAAATGAATTGTAGCAGGTGGGACTATAGTCATGGACTATGAAGAACATGAAGATCCCATCTGGGTATTACAATAAATTAATCCCCACCCCAAAGAAAACTCTAGAGGTGTGGGAAGAATACAGTGGGTCCCTGTCCTGGTGGTGAGGAGCTTGCCATCTCAGCTGGATTCTTGTGGATATACCCAGGGGACAGCTTCAAATGACTGTGTGTCTTATTTCCTAAAAGTCTCAGGCTCTTTCTGGTTTCTTACATATATTTGTATCATGTAACTTTAACACCCCCCAGTTGTGCTGCACCATAGAATACTGTCTGGATGAGCTTCATCAATGATAATGGCTACCCAAAACATCCAGGAGAGGGCAGCAGAAGTCCATTCTGTGGGGCCCCTTGCACTTTGTCCTGTCTCAGGGCCACATGTAGGCACCTTGCACACAGACAAATATTTTTGCTGATTCACAAACAGATCCACTTGCTGCCTCTCTTGGACATAATTTCAATTATGGATCCGCACACACCAATTTTCTGCAGTTTTCTTTAATTTTTATTCACCACCAATATCAACGTTTCGGGGGGTACAAACTCCCTTCGTCAGGATATCCTGACGAAGGGAGGTTGTACCCCCCGAAACGCTGATATTGGTGGTGAATAAAAATTAAAGAAAACTGCAGAAAATTGGTGTGTGCGGATCCATAATTGAAATTGCTACTATTGGAGGGCCTCGTCAGGCCGGAGGATAACCAGCACCACTAAAGCAGAAGAAGTGAGTAAAGTTCCAGGAGTGCGGTGTAACCACTTCAATACAATCTCTTGGAGATAAAACAAGGGCACATTCTTAATTTAATTCATGAAACAAACCGCAGGGAACTTGTCTCTCAGCCCAGTTAATGTTGTTCCCAGGATCTCATTAATGGCTTGACTAGTAGATCACCCAGCAGGAAGGCTGGCGCTCTTTCCCCCTGCCGCGGGAAGGCCAAAATGCATTGTCATAAAGCCCTGTGGTGGGAACAGACAGTGCAAAGAAAGCACTGTTACTCTTAACCCATTAATTACCAGAGGCCACTGGCATGGGTATCCCCAGGGGAACAGCTGCTTGTTCCCATAACTAAACTGAATGGCTTCTGGCACCATGTGCAGCATAAGGGCTTTCCACTGTGTATCTCTTCCGCTGTGTATGAACTACAAGTCCCATCATACTTGGCATTTACTGTCATTTTTTAATTTTGTTATTGAGTGCAACCCTACTTATAACTGTGCTACCCTGTTGAACTCCCAGCATCCTACCACCAGTCACAGCTTGTTTATCAGGCAGGCTATCTCCTTCCCTGCACCCCTCCCTGTCCCTTGCACCCCTCTCTGTCCCTTATACCCCCTCCCTGACCCTTGCACCCCTCTCTGTCCCTTATACCCCCTCCCTGACCCTTGCACCCCTCCGTGTCCCTTGCACCCCTCCCTGTCCATTGTACCCGTCCCTGAACCTTGCACCCCTTCCTGTCCCTTGCACCCCCTCCCTGTCTCTTGCACCACTTCCCAGTCCCTTGCACCCCCTACCTGTCCCTTGTACCCCCTCCCTGTCCCTTAAATCCCCTCTCTGTCCTTTGCACCCCTCCCTGTCCCTTGCACCCTCTCTCTGTCCCTTGTACCCCCTCCCTGTCCCTTGAACCCCCTCTCTGTCCCTTGCACCCCTCCCTGTCCCTTGCAGCCCTCCCTGCCCCTTGCACCCCTACCTGTCCCTTGCACCCCCTCCCTGTCCCTTGCACCCCCTCCCTGGCCCTTGCATCCTCTCCCTGTCTCTTGCAGCCCCTCCCTCCTGTCTCTTGAACACCCTCTCTGTTCCTTGCACCCCTACCTGTCTCTTGCACCCCTCCCTGTCCCTTGCACCCACTCCCTGTCTCTTGCAGCCCCTCCCTGTCCCTTGCACCCCCTCCCTGTCTCTTGCACCCCCTCCCTGGCCCTTGCATCCTCTCCCTGTCTCTTGCAGCCCCTCCCTGTCCCTTGCACCCCCTCCCTGTCTCTTGCACCCCCTCCCTGTCCCTTGCACCCCTCTGCACGCTGCCAGTCGAGACAAGAAGTGGGAAAAAAATACACGGCAGAAACATTACCATCTCTATCTAGCGACAGCTTCAAGGGTAATTAAACGGCTCATTATTTGTTTTCATCTTAATTGCATTGCTAATGTGGCTAATAGCCTGACATCAATATTCTGTATCTAAAAATACAGTCTGTATCTGGGAAGAGGAGTCCTCAGGTAACTGGCATCCCCCCCCCGATCCTGCTAATAGTTCATTCCATACTCCCCGGGTGCTTTCTCATGCTGTTCAATGGAATGTGTTTATCCTACGCACCATAACTGTTTCCCTGCCCAGGCTAATCTATTAGAACTCCAACAGCAATGGAACTACAAATCCCAGCATCCCAACTGTGCCAATCCCTGCCCACAAAACAGGCAGAGTGGATGAGTTACATGTCAACTGATAAATGGACAGGTGACTCCATAAGTCACTTGCCCCTTTGTTGCTGGATCTAGTGCAGAGTTTGTGGTGCCCAATCTGCCCTTTAGTGCATTACAGGTTTACTATAAAAAGACCAGGAGCCAATACTTCAGTGCAATTGGCCACTAGAAACTGGTGCATTCATACACTATGGGTGTCATACCGTCGTGGTGCTTGAGTCATTATAAATGTCCTCTATTTTTTGCCCAGTTACTGTATATATTCTAAAAAGGAAAAAGTAATGTTATAAATACCACACCAGTTTGCACCAGGTCTAGTAACCCATAGCAACCAACCACAGGCCTCACACCACAGTAAAAAAAGCCAAACAAACATAGGAGCTAAAAACCCATTGGCGGCCAGGGTCCCCCCTACAAGTTAAATAAATTTAATTGGTGGTCAGGGGTCCCCTATAAAAGTTGAAAACACTTCACTGGTGGCCAGACTCCCCCATACAAGTTAATGAGAAATAGGTGGTCAGCCCCCCCCCATAATAATTTTAAACAAGTCACTGGTGCAGCCTCCCCCTTACAAGTTAAAAATCCATTGCTGGCCAGTGCCCCCTCCCCCACAAGGTAAAAAATAAAAAACAGCGATGGCCAGGGGACCCATAGAAAATGAAAAAACAATGATCGCCCAAGTTGAAAATATAATTTGTGGTCAGTGCTCCATAGACATTAAAAGAAACAACATTGGTGGTCAAAGGCACCCTTGGTGTATTTTAAATAAACATTGGTGGCCAGGGGCCTATACAATGCCGGATCTCCTCTTTTGCCGCCCCTAGGCCGTCTGGGTCCTAGCGCCCGCCCACCAGTGTGCGTCCCCCCCCCTGCGAGCGCATGCACCAGCCAGGTCCTAGTGCCTGCCGTGAATGCGCTCACATCTTTCCCAGTGGGCGTACGAGTGCCAGCTGCTCCCAATGCTACTGCAGATGCGGCTGGGCGGCATGCCACCCCTCAAATTTTGCTGCCCTAGGCCCGGGCCTTTGTGGCCTCTCCACAAATCCGGGCGTGGGCCCATAAAAGTATTAAAATAATACATTGGTGAAACGGGTTTATTGGAACGGGAACTGGTTCAGTGGAACTTACCTCAGGTTCTTCTTCCTTGTCCTCGGTTATGACAGCTTCTTCGGCTTTGGCTCTGTTCGTGGCCTTGGGATTTTGGGTCTTCTGGACCTCGAGGCTTCGGGACTTCATCTCGCACGCTGTCAAGGGGGTCCTGGCTGTTTTGGAAAGAGCAGCACAGCTGGGCCTCCCTTTAGGCCTAGCCTGGTACAATTGTAACCCCTGTGCCTGATCTATTAGTGATGGACAAGTGAGAAAAAGACCATCCACTTCCAACCCTAAACTTTAACAACATATGTTTTGGAGCTGAACCTGCAGTTTGAATGATGCCAGTCCCAAGAGCCATGAAACAGCCTCCACCTTGAACAATGGTTCAGTGAGTAAGAGCCAGTGTCTTTGGGGAGGGTGGCAGGTAAGGGACTAGGTACTGGAACAAGATAGAGCAGACGCACACCCACGGCAATCTCCTGAAGATAACGCCTGGTGCTCAGTAATAGAGGGTACGGCAACCTCAAAATGTAGTCAAGAAACAAAGATACCGGCACACAAGGCTTGCTTGCAGGGAAACCCTTGCTTTAATTCAAAGTGCGGAAGTGCAACGTTTCGGGGACACGCCCCTTTTCTCTGCTTGAGAAAGGGGCGTGTCCCCGAAACGTTGCACTTCCGCACTTTGAATTAAAGCAAGGGTTTCCCTGCAGGTAAGGGACTAGGGACACTGACCTCTCTCATTTGAACAGTCAGTTATTACAAAAAAGGAGAATTAGAGGCATATATGTTAAAAAGGAAGGATAGAATTCACCACTGTGCAGCAGAAGCCCTCCTTATAATTATACACCTTAAATATAGTATACATGTGAACAAACACAATAGTGAGCTCTATTGTCACCCATTGATGTATAGAGTATATACAGTATATATATATATGATGCACAGTTATAGAAATGTCATTTGGCCTTTAGTGGCAGCCATTAAATTGGCTTTGAGTAAGGTTAAGTCGATCTTCCGTGAACCCTGGCACGTCTGTCTTGCTACTCGAGATTGATGCAGATTTAAGTGTAGCCCTGACTGTGGCAAGACTTGGCATAAACAGTAAATGTTCTGAGACATGAGCCAAGGAAGAATTCTTTCTGCCTATGAGCCCTGACTCATTTCGCCATAAAGTGACTATTTCACATCTGATACCAACAGAGAGTGGGAAAGAAGAGAGTTCAGATATTTTGGCTTGGCAGATTCGGCACTTGGCAGGAATGCAGAAATGACGTGGGAAATAGATGTTGTTATGCTGCACCTCCCAGTACTCCCTCCTTGCTCTGAAATCCATCCTCCTTCTGTAGATCTGAAAATGATGGGAGTTTTATTCCTGCTTCTTCGCTACAAACTATTGCTTGAAGTTGGTGCTCCCTGTGTTACAAGTGTCTCTACTCTTCGGGAAAGGCTTTCCACAGGGGTTTTTGTTATCCCAAATATTTCCTTTGAATGTTTACCTTCGTCACCATATATGTCAGCTATTCAGTGCTCTCTAGACAGAGAGAGTAGGTCATCTACACTATACAACCAGTAGTAAGTGGACATCCCTTATGGTTATTTAAACCATTACATCATACAATGGCATTTTTGACAAACCTGTACTTCCTACATTGCTTTTGGGGAAGGTCCTTTCTCCATGCCTAAAATAAGGTCCATACACAATGGATTTGGGGAGATGGGAGAGGAAGAACTTGGGTGGCCAGCAGAGAGCCTGGAGCTCAGCCTAAATGAACACCTGCAGGATGAATTAGAACACTGATGTGAGCCAGGCCTCATTCCTAATATCAGTGCCCAACCTCTTACATATTAGTAGAAGCAAACCACAACAAAGTTCAAACATCTAGTGAAAAGACTTCCTTAAAGGGATCCTGTCATCGGAAAACATGTTTTTTTCAAAATGTATCAGTTAATAGTGCTACTCCAGCAGAATTCTGCACTGAAATCCATTTCTCAAAAGAGCAAACAGATTTTTTTATATTCAATTTTGAAATTTGACATGGGGCTAGACATTTTGTCAATTTCCCAGATGCCCCTGGTCATGTGACTTGTGCCTGCACTTTAGGAGAGAAATGCTTTATGGCAGGCTGCTATTTTTCCTTCTCAGTGTAACTAAATGTGTCTCAGTGGGACATGGGTTTTTACTATTGAGTGTTGATCTACGAGGCAGCTGTTATCTTGTGTTAGGGAGCGGTAATCTGGTTACCTTCCCATTGTTCTTTTGTTTGGCTGCTGGGGGGAAAAGGGAGGGGGGGGGTGATATCACTCCAACTTGCAGAACAGCAGTAAAGAGTGATTGAAGTTTATCAGAGCACAAGTCACATGACTGGGGCAGCTGGGAAATTGACAATATGTCTAGCCCCATGTCAGATTTCAAAATTGAATATAAAAAAATCTGTTTGCTCTTTTGAGAAATGGATTTCAGTGCAGAATTCTGCTGGAGCAGCGCTATTAATTGATTCATTTTGAAAAAAATTTTTTCCCATGACAGTATCCCTTTAAGGAATATAGGCTCATACAGTAGCACAGGGAGGTTCAACTTCATATAATTCCCTCGGGCATGAGATGTTGGAGAGGCTGGTGCCAGATCTTTTTGGCCATATAGTGACTATCATAGGGAAGGAACACAATGAGGTTGATCCTCAACATCAGTGCCCAACATCTTACATATGGACGGAAGCAAAGTTCCCCTTGGAAAGCCTTTTCAGAGTTGTAGATACACTTGTAGAAAATTGAGGGCCAACTAATGCCTATGTTGGGGCATTAGATATTGGACAGGTAGGTGTTCAACAAACTTTATCATAGGGAAGGAACACAATGTGGTGGAGTATTCAATAAGGGAGTTACGTTACTACTAAGGACACCTGTATATTGCTGCAGTTTGGCATTGGCCAAACCCTTGTCCTTGTCCTGCTGTTCTTCACGTATTGAAAATATGTTTAGATTTTGAGTGAAATTTTCCAGAGGTTGTGAGGGAAGTGAGGAAAGAGGTAATAACAGATATATAGTGAATAAAGTACCCCCTCTTGTAAATATAAGGATATTATAAGTTACAGAGGAGTTTCATGACCATATAAAACACGAGGCCGAAGGCCGAGTGTTTTTATACAGGTCATGGAACTCCGAGGTAACTTCTAATATCCTCATATTTTGCAACTGGGGGTACTTTATTTATTATAATACACAAATTTTAGTGAGTCATGTGACAGAAATGACATCAGAACTCACCGTTTATAACTGATGACATCAGAACTCACCATTTATAAGGATATAATTTACAGGATATTCATGGCTTTTGTGTATTATAAAAGTATTAGGGGGAAACTTTGACTGAACAAAGTCACCTTTAGAGATAGTAGGTACACGGTGGAAGGTTCATTGACCAGACCAGACTACTGCTGACTGCACAAGCTGCCGTGATCAGGCTCAGATTTCTGTCTCCCAGCAGAATAACAAAAACCTAATGTGCAACCTTCGGAAGCCTCGTTTCTATCTGCTTTTATAGCAATTTCTGAAACGTAGCCCGTCGTCAGCATGTGGTACCCGGCAGAAAAGTAAAGAGCAGCCAAGACTTGTTCATGTGGAGAGAGCACCTGGAAACTCTCGGAGAGGAGGGAGAGAGCACATTCAGGCCCAGAATTAATAAACCACAAAGGAATCTCACTGCTGAGGCCTCATTTGTATAATTACAGACTTTGTCTGAATTAATAAAGCAGAATTTGATGAGTAATGACATGATGCTGGGGAGAGGTGGGGGGGGGATCCTGCAGTTGAAAGTTTCCTTTATTAACCCCAGGGTGTGCGTTAGAGCTGTCACACACATTTATACCCTGGATACTAAACACCAAGGCGGTTTGCAAGTGCATTAGGAACAAGTGCTGGGCATGGCTCTAGAGATGAGATCTAGGAGACACATGAGCCTGCACTTCACTCCGGCACTATGTATTTTTTATATGTGTCTGGAATTAAAAGGAATGTCTGCCCCTTCTGCATCACTAATGGCTCCACTGCCCCACTTTATCCAGCGGCTCAGGTATAGCTACACTTCTTTCTATCTCTTCTTTCCCTGAGGGCCCTCACACAGGGGGTTTAATGGAAATGCATGATGAACACATCAAAATGAATATATTGACTTTATATGTTGTGCTTTCTTTAATGAAAGTACATTTTTGTGGGTTTAAAATGCTCTCTCTCTCTCTCTCTCTCTCTCTCTCTTTCTCTCTCTCTCTCTCTCTCTCTCTCTATTTTAATTTAAAGACCTAGGCAGATCTTTCCATATTGGAGATAGAGGATATAAACAGTGGTGGTCATGGCACACACTGGGACCCAAACATTCTCTTATATAGAAGGATAAATGTTTAGAATCTGTAGAATGACAGAGATTTGCTCCCAGATTCCTTGTAAAGGCTTCAAACTCCAAATAAGTCCCATACTTGGAGTCAAACGCACTCTAATATAGGAGAAGGGGAAATGTTTATAGTTTGTAGAATAGCAAAAAAATGTCCTCCCAGATTCCTTATAGAGGCCTCAAAACTCAAACTCTAGGTCTGCATCCCCCATAGACACTGTGCATCTTATAAAAGCACGGGGCAAGGAGAGGGCAGGCTTTCACACATCACAGCTGGCAGGTGCAGATACACTGAGCTTTCTACACTGACAACTGCAAACATAGAGCTGCGCCCTTTCATTATCCCTGTTAGTTTCTCTTGGCAGGGTACATTGGCCTGCGGCCTGTCTCTCATTTTATATAGGGCAATAAATAGAACCAGAAATGATCTCTGCTGCTCACTTGCTGATGCTCATAACCCCAAAATAGCCTTTTTTGTGTGATTGCACCTTCATATTTATACCTAGGGACTGATTTACTAACATAAGTGCTAACTGCACAATAGCAGTTTCCAGTAATTAGTTATGAACCATCTAATACATGGTAGAAAATGTAAGGCAAGACCTGGCTAGTTGCTAGCGCATTATGTGTTTGGACTTTCTTGTGTATTATAAGGGTAATTCGCTGGTTTGGCTTTGGGGTACAAATGTATATAACAATAATGTTCCCCGATACCTGTAATCCTGATTGCTATTTTGGTTGTGGGGTACCAGATGGACGAGGCCTGTGTTCTCATAATCAGGGCCGCCATTAGAAATCACAGGGGCCTGTACAACAAATTAACATGTTCTCGCCCACCCTAGCCCCCAAACCCCCACCCCAGATCCCACCCCACACCACAGTTAAAAGACCACACAGACATCAGCGCTAAAAACGCTAAACCCCCCTAAACACAAGTTATAAAAAGCCATTTATGGTGAGGGCCCCCAATAAGTTATAAAAAAAACTGTGGAGCCATGGCCCCCCATAAAATTTTTTTTTAAAAAAAACATTGCTGACCAGGGCACCCTATAAGTTATAAAAAGTTGGTTCCAGGGCCCCCCTTACAAGTTAGAAAGAAACATTGGGGCCCCAGAGAATATTTTTTTTAAAAAAACATTGGTGGCAGGGGCCCATAGAGTATTAAAATAATACATTGGTGGCCAGGGGTTTAAAAAAAACCAAAAAAAAACACATTGGTGTTTAGTAGAATTGAACTCGTGGCTTTGGGTCTTTTTGTAACTTCAGGGCTTCAACTTCAGCTCCTTTCGTGGCTTTGGGTCGTTTTGTGGCTTTGGGACTTCAGCTCTTCGGGATTTTGACTCTTCAGTCAGTGCCAGTAACGTAACTAGAGGGGGGTCCCCGCCCCCTCCGTACGCCCGGAATCAGCCCAGATCTCCGCTAGGGTCAGTGGCGCACAAGCTGCTGGGGGCCCTGGCCCAATCGCACCCTCTGCTCCCCCGGTAGTTACGCCACTGGCAGGTGCGGCACTACTTTGGCAATGTCAAGGGGCACCCGGCTATTTAGAAAAGTGTAGCACAGCTCC
The DNA here is from genome assembly GCF_017654675.1 of Xenopus laevis. NCBI lineage: Eukaryota > Metazoa > Chordata > Amphibia > Anura > Pipidae > Xenopus > Xenopus laevis. The sequence goes on along the minus strand of NC_054378.1, from coordinate 108,952,044 downwards.
CCTTTAGGCCCGGTACAACAGTACCCCCTGCCCCCCCCCCCGATAGTGGCCCTGCTCAAAATTATGAGCATTTGAGATCTTGGTGCTCAGTGGCTTAACTACAGAGGAAGCAGACCCCACTATTTCAAGGGGGCCCTGACTGTGGTCTATTTCTTCTAGACTCATTAGCTCATTAGCCGTACTGTGAGCAACATGGGCTGTGTAGGTGATAGGTAGAGGGAATATCCTAGGGAGGGAAGATGGGTGGGAGAGAGAGTAGGTGGCCTTAAGGTTGAAGAGTGAGCAGGGCCTCTCTGAAGCTCTTTTGCGGAGGGGCCCATCGAGTCTAGTTACACTGCTGTTAGTGCTTATCCAGAAATGCTCAAACTGGTGTTTATTTTTAAGCATTGTAGAAGACAATGGTCCATGAGAAATTGTAAAAAAATACATACGGCTGGTCAGATTTGGCTCCACTATATTGTGGTTTGCCTAGGATATTGACACCCCCAGTGAATTTGGCTTTCCTTGTCTTTCCTATTTTGAAGATCTCATGCAAAAGATAGTGTCAGAAAAACAACCACAGGGCCAACATAGAAAAACGGAAAAGTGTTTTAGCTGGTGCCCTCCAGCTGTCAAAGCCATTTGCATGGAGAGTCTAGTTGTTGGACGTTTGAGATTGTGCAGTGACCTGTAGGAGAAGGAATACTCAGTCTCTTCCCCCCACACCAGTGCCATTAAAGGTACAGATAATGAGGAACATTTTATCGCTGATGGATGTGAGATGTGAATGGACATTCCAGGGCTGCATTTGCCACTCTGCCAACATTCAGATCTGAGGCCTGTCACTTTATTTCACATCACATGAGGAATATGTGCATCTCCCCGAGGAACACAGGAGCCAATGCTCCTTTTTCCCTTCTCTGCCAGGAGACACTTCAGGCTCTGGCCTCATACACTGAGACTCCTTCATGGTGACATCTCAAATTAGCACATCGGGTTCCACAGCGTGATGGCAACACAGACACTTGCAGTGCAGAAGTACAATCTGTCTCTCCAATCTGCTCTTCTCCTGGATTGGAAGCCTCCAGCTCTATGTAATATCTGACCTTGTTCCTTTTTTTGCAGCATGATTAACCCACTCAAATACGAGTGCCCTAATAAACATTCTTGACTTTGCTTTTATGTGATTGCTTTATGAAACTGAAGTGCAGAGTACTCATCTAGATCTGAAAAGGCCTGTACTATATTAGCCGACAATACTTCACTCATCATCTATATACCATACAGCAGGAATGCCCATACGTTACTAATGTAAGGTCTACTTTTAGTGATGTTGTCCTATTATGATCTACATCCATAAAAGCATTGTTAGCATTCTGTTCCATGGAAAATATTACTTCAATATTATATTGATTTTTGAGAGAATTTATATTGGTATATTTAACAAACAACTGTTTCTTATGTAATCTTAACATAATAAATATCTGAATGAAAAGCATGAAACAGGAGGGTGATTTAGACAAGCTGTTTGTTGACAGTGTCTTGAGATCTACTGATCACCAACTAAAGGTCTACTGGTAGATCCCCATCTGCCTTTTGGGCATCCCTGCATTACATCATAGGCTCCCCAACCAACTGTAAGATTGTCCCAATATAGGGGAACAAGATCTTAGGATAGGAGGACCCGCCCATCTTCATCAGGGAATAATGAAGAGAGGCGGAGTCTCTTGAAACATGTTACAAGTTAGGAGCAGTAAGCGTCTTCTCCCTGGATATTTCTACTGCTTTTACTTTTATCCACTTTTGGAGTAGATATTTGTTGTTACTATTTATACAACATTAAAAGCTTTAATGTACGATGTTATCTCCTATTGTTTTCTCACACTGACTGAATGGGTTGCCATTGCTGAAACACTGAGGGATCAAATTGTATTTTGGAAAGCGACTCTCAACATTATGCTTGTGAGTATATAAGCAGGAGGGGGAGCGCTGTGGTGGACCCTTACTTGATATTACATATTACTCACATTCTGTCACGATCGGCACCCTAAATCCAGAACAAGTACTAGGCTCCTTGGTCTCGGCTCAGCTTCTGCCTGTAGCAGCCACCTTTCACTTTGGGAGGAGCCCTTCACCAATCGGATGCCGCCAGGTCTTATTAAGAGAGTAACCTAGCAAGAGTTCTGGACCAGCAAAGGGGCACGATTGTTTACCAAGGATTTTGGACGGCAGGCCAACAACTCAGGAGGAACAGCGGAATAGCGTGGTCAGACAGGCCGGGTCTGTACAGGCAGAGTTCACAGGATAGTCAGACAGGCTAGGATCAGGATTGGAGAGTTCAGAGTAATCAGGCAGGCAAGGATCAGGACTGGAGAGTTTGGAATAGTCAGGCAGGTAGGCAATGGCCAATACCAGTATAACAAGCAGGATTCACAACCAAACGAGTTAGACCTAACAATGGGCAACTACTAAAAAGCCAAAATCCCCTTAAATACCGTTGTGCGCGGCGTACTCCATATAGAAGCTGGCGCAGAAGGAGCAAGGAACCACGCGGTGGGCATCCCTGTCAGAAGCACGGTGGGCTTCCCCACCGGCCACTAGACCACCAAGGTAAGCTGTCATTACACATTCCCTACTAAGTGGTAACAGGATTTTGAAAGCTTGCAACTATACCATTGGTGATACACTATGGGAGTTTTCCCTTGTGCGCTCTCTTTTTCTTTTTAAACATTTTCTGGTTGGTGTGTATGAAGCTGAGGATTCTGCCTCCATTTGGATTTGAGTTCAGCGAGAAACCTTTTTTTCTTTTATTAGTGTAAATTAATGTTGACTAGAACTAGAACTAGAAACAAGAAAACAGCAGAAAAAAATGTAAAAAAATGATGTAGCTGTAAAATATAAAGGATATTTAAGCCACCAAGGAAATCCATGACCCCAGCCTAAGGCTGACTTCTAATATCTGTTTTACAACAGGGAGTACATTATTTTTTATACTACGTAAGTCATTTATTCAAGCACCATTTATAAGGATATATTGTAAAGATACCTATAGCTCTTTGTCTTGCAAAGCCATAAAGTATCTTATTGACCATGCAAGCACAGATACAGGTTTATATATGCTGAACATAATCCGAACTGTCCACGGTTCTTTTATCTATCTCAGGGATCTAAGTGAATGCTAAGGATTTTTTCTTCTAGAACACACCATCCATTAATCATCTTCACAACATCAGATGAAGATAAATTAACACTTACTTTAGTAATGTAGCTGAGAACCCATAGCCGTGCCCGAGATTAATTCATCTCACCGGGTGATTCTGTTCGATGTATAAGCCCAGAGGAACAGGGACTGGAAAATCCTAAGGGGTAAGTGTCTCTCCCAGAATGCTCTGTGAATAGGGTTGCCAACTTTTCTGTAAACAAATACCTATCCTATATATTTATCTTTTTTCCCCTATTAATAACATTGGGATCAACCATCATTTTTACCGGCCAGGCCAGTAAAATACTGGCCAGGTGGCAACCCTATCTGTGAACAATGTTAGATGTGGAGAATAACAGTGGCTGTGTTCACTCAGGCTGAAGAAGCCAATACTGGTGCTGGTTTTAATGATTTATTAATAGAAAAATTTGAAGAGGGCTGTGAGTGAGCTAACTGATCAGGAAGTAGGAAACAGGGAGTGGGGGGCTAGCTTGTACAGCTTGAGAAAGCTGAGAAGAAAAGAATCTCAGTTAAATAATGTAATTTGTAAGAAATAATTTGCCCTAATACGGAATTGGGTAATATGAAGGAGCATGCTTCCTAAATATGCACACTGCCAAAGGACCAATTAGTACTGGTTGCAAAGGAAAATTTAATTTGTCTGTTGTATACGTTCGGTACAACTGAAGCTTTGTAGAAAAAAAACCCTGCTATGAGTGAAACACAGGCAAATTCCTGCTTTATTTAACCCTGCATGTCACTGTTTATATCTTTGGAAAATGTATTTACACTTCTCCTTAGAAGCCTATTTGTTTTTTTAAAACCTACCGGTATGGGACCCGTTATCCAGAAACAGGTTATCTAGAAAGCTCCAAATTACATTAAGGCCTTCTCCCACAGACTCCATTTTATCCAAATAATACAAATATTTCAAAATGATTTCCTTTTTCTCTGTAATAATAAAACAGTAGCTTGTACTTGATCGCAACTAAGATATAATTGACTATTGGGTTTATTTAATGTTTACATGATATTCTAGTAGACTGAAGGTATTTATGGATTTAAGATTCGTTAACCCCAGGTCTCGAGCATTCTGGATGACAGATCGCATACCTGTATAAGAAAGCCCTCCTGGCAATGGGCTGTGTATGTGAAATATATATGGATATCTAGTTCTGCTGTGGCGTATCCAGCACATGACGGGGGCTGGAAAATGTTATGAATCTCTCATGTCAGTGAGAATTCGATGAAAAGTAGGTGTTATAACTTTTGATAACAGAACATTGTGTGCTGAAGGGACAGAACCCTTTTGCGGAAAAGGTATATATGCTCTGTCGCCTGTTGCTATAACAAAAAATAGTGATTAAAATAAGATACATAATTAAATCTAAACTAAGTTGTGGGTTATGAATCTGGTTCCAAGGCTCTGTCTGTCTATCTATCAAACATAAAAGGATAGGACATTCTGAGTTATATGCTTGAATGATGAAGTTTATATTATACATTTGTGTTACATAATACAATGAATTAAAGTATCCTTTACCCCCACCATTAACCGTTGTCCATTTAAAGTACAGCCCAATAGCCAGAGAATTCACCAGCCACTTCCAGATGGCAGCACTGCCAATCACACTGGTGTCATAGCAAGATGGGGATGATTAGAGAAAAGCTAGAGGCAACTTTACAGTTTTAACTATGCCCATATCAAGGTGGATGCCTGGCACTTTAGCTACCTAGGCAGGGCCAATTTATATGAGCGGTGCCAGCGAGACCAGCATCTGACGCTTTACGTGCACTCTCTTAAATACCAGAGCACCCAGTGCTCCTTAGGATGCGGCAGGGCGGCATGCCGCCCCTAAAATCTTGCCGCCCTAGGCCCAGGCCTTTGTGGCTTTGCCACTAATCTGGGCCTGTACCTAGGTACAGGTATGGGACCTGTTATCCAGAATGCTCGGGATCTGGGGTTTTCCAGATGATGGTTTTTTCCATAATTTGGATTTTCGTACCTTAAGTCTGCTAGAAAATCATGTAAACATTAAATAAACCCAATTGGCTGGTTTTGCTTCCAATAAAGATTAAATTATATATCAGTTGGGATCAATTACAAGCTACTGTTTTATTATTATGGAGAAAAAAACTGGATTATTTGATTATAATGGAGTCTATGGGAGACAACATTTCTGTAATTCAGGGCTTTCTAGATAATGGATCCCATAGCCCCTAAAGACTAATCCTTCACACCAACCCCAACATCGGGAGATGCCCGGTTCACCTTTTCAGGCAACATAGCAGAGTGGCAATTACAGAAAGTGGCAGTTGCTGCTCTGAAGAGGCGAAAGTGAAGAGAAACATTTCTCTTTGAAAAATTTTAGGTAAAATAATGGAAATTATGTAAGTGACATAACTAAGTACAAGCAATGTCATTTTCAAGTCTATTGGCCACTGCTTCCGGCACTTTCTTTTCAGGAGTCATGGTCAAAGTAACATGAACGGGAAATCGGGTGAAGAGGGCAAAGGTATAAAATTGTCAAAAACACATTCAAATCCCAACTCACTTGTATAGACTTTTGGAGACTTGTATGGAGAATTCACCCATTGATGCACATAGGCTGGGAACCCATGAATAAAGAAATGGACATAGTTTCCTGTAAGAAAATTAAATTATTGAAGAACACCAAGAACTAATAACGCTTGGATTCATTTTATTTTTATTTATTTATAATTTATGTGCTCTATGCTGAGAACCCACATGAATAAGAGGGTTGCGGTGTTGCCAGTGTATGTAGCCAAGCACATAACATATAACAATATATGATTCCCAAGTGCCAAACCATAAAGTGTCACAAGGCTATTTTATTCCAGTCTGCTCCATAGTTCAGATACGTAATCTGCAGTCTCAGACAGAAGAGAAGTAATAATTCAGGATGTGAAAAGAAATAGTTCTGTTACAAATTAAAGTAAAGAAAAATAACGGGATAGTTTACTCTGCTAGGCACAAACATTGGTAGGGAATCCTAAACCTAAACTAGCACAATGCTCCTTATCTGGTGCTTAGGATGCAAAGCTTGGAATGGTTCGGCCAATGGGAGCCCAGTACTTGTCGTGCCCTTTGCTTGCTCTGGAATTCTGGTGAATACTTTGGCATTGTGATGCACTACATACCCATAATAACACTTGTTCCCATAGTGTGGGAATGGACTCCACTAGGGTGGCTCAGATAAGTGGCTGAGGGTGCCCAGCCTAAAACTTAGTTTGGGTGAAATTTGGGGAGAATGGATTTTTGTTCAGAAGTCCAACTTCAATGTCAGTTATGGATAGATTTGGGATTAAAATGTATTTTTGGGACTGTGGTCAAATAGCTAACACAGCAGTGTTTCCAAACACTATACAGTCAAAATTATCCAGGCAGGTATAGGATCTCGTATCCAGAAATCCTTATCCAGAATTCTTCACATTACATAAAGGCCACCTCTCATAATTCTATTTTTCTTAAAGGGGACCCGTCACACAAAAAAAATATTCAAAATCCTATTCTATCACATTAGTCAAGCAAAATGAACTTTAATTACACTGTATAAATTATTTGAATTGTGTTTCCTTCAGTCTGGGAATTCATAATCATAGCAAGCAGGCAAAGTGGGACATGAATTTATACTACTGAGTGCTGTTATATCTACCAGGGAGCTCAGTGGCGTAACTAGATATTACTGGGCCCCACAGCAAATTATTTTTCAGCCCCCAAAATGTCTAGAGATTGACCTGTTTGACCAATATTTATTGAAATTGTATATGAATTAGGTCCTCGTGGGGCCCCTATACTGCCTGGGCCCCCCTGCAACCGCTGGGTCTGCTTCCTCTGTAGTTACGCCCCTGAGGGAGCTGTTATCTGGTTACCTTCCTATTGTTCTGCTCCAACTTGCAGTGCAGCAGTAAAGAGTGACTGAAGTTTGTCAGAGCACAAGACACATGACTGGCGGCACCTGGGAAACTGACAATATGTCTAGCCCCATGTCAGATTTCAATTTCAAAATATAAAAAAATCCATTTGCTCTTTTGAAAAACAGATTTCAGTGCAGAAGTTTGCTGGAGCAGCACTATTGCGTTTTGGAAAAAAAAAATGTTTTCTTATGGCAGTTTCCCTTTAATATCCCGGCTGCAGGATCTTATTGCGTTTATTATGGCTTAAAAGAGGGGTGTTGACTAAATGTTGGATCTAAAAGAATGTGGGGAAGCAGGGGTCAAACCAACAGTATTCCAAAAACCTCTGAATTAGACTGTCCCAGCCTAAAGGTGGCCTTAGGTTTGGATTTGTGCTGTCCATAGGGTTTTGTAAGTTTTTTTGCCTATATGCTCAGAGCCCAGTGGTTTATGTTTGCATGCCAGACTGATAGAAGAATAGGAGAGGGCTGAACTCGGAGCATTATAAAGCTGGTTTCCAGGCATCTCTGACCATAACAACCTGGTAGCATTTTCAATTTTAGTTTGAAGAGAGACTGTCAGAAAATGAAGCCAAATATATAAAGAAAACAAAATCAGGAAAATATGACTGTTTATGCCATTTTAAGATAATCTTTCCCTTTAACCCATTATTATAATTTATAATGATTAATAGCAAAAGAAAATCTAATTTTTTTATCATTTTTAATGACATTTACCTCTATTTCCCCCACAATACAAGAAAATGAATCATGCTGTCAATCTCTGATGAACAGAAACTGCCCAACTGCTTTCCAATCACTGATTCACGCTGATATTAATTATGTTATTAATTATGAAACCAGTCAGGACAGTCACAGTGATACAATAAAGGCAGAATATCTATCCACACAAGAAAAACAGCAAAAGTTCTAAATACAAACACCACAAACGGCCGTGGGGTCCCTCCTTCATCTTCTTCCCCGGCACAGACAGTACAACCAATATTAAATCATGTAGCCATAGGTTGATATGAAATTATTTTTGGCTGTTAGAGTTTACTACCTACTGACTTTTATCCTGCATATTTTACCTTGAAGGCTTATAATTAATATCCCTATTCAGTGCTTTATACGGGTTGTTCACCTTTGAGTTAATTTTTAGTATGATGACTAGTGATGGGCGAATTTCCTGCGAAATTTGCAAAACAACAAAAAATTCGCAAAACACCGCCGGCATCTTGTTTTTGACGCCATCGTCCGTTTTTTGACACGGGCGTCCAGTTTTTTCTAATTCGCGGGCGCATTTTCACAGCAGTTTTGCAAATTTATTTGCGGCGGCGAATCACGGGAATTCGCCGCAAATTCGCACCTGGCGAATAAATTCACCCATAATGATGACGAGGGTGATATTCTGAGACCATCTGCAATTGGCTTTCATTTTTTATTATTTATGTTTTTTGAGTTATTTAGCCTTCAGCAATTTGGGGGTCCAAATTACCCCAACCATGCATTGATTTGAACAAGAGGCTAAATATGAATAGTAGAGGCCTGAATAGAAAGAGGAGTAACACAAAGTTGCAATATCAATAAATGTGTAGCCTTACAGAGCATTTGTATTTTAGATGGAGTCAACTGGGGCTCATTCATAAACACTGGGCAAATTTGCACCTGGGCAGTAACCCATAGCAACCAATCAGTAATAAGATTTTATAAGCCAGCTGTAAATTGAACACTGGAAGCAAGAATCTGATTGGTTGCCATGGGTTACTGCCCAGGTGCAAATTTGCCCAGTGTTTATAAATAGCCCTCAGTGACCCCCCCCATTCGAGAAATGGAAACTATAAGAGAGAAAATAATGAAAGAATAAAATTAGCCCTTTTATAGTATACCAAAAGTTAAAGGTGAACCACCTCTTTAATATTATAATATTACATAGAACATCTCCGAGTGTATGAGCATTGGGTTGCCCTGCCTGCACCCCTGGGAGTGACAAAAGGGTAACTTCTTGCACCCTTTTGCAATTGCTGAAGACAAACCAAACCAGAGAGCTAGTTAAAAAAAACATAATAAAAGAAAAAAAGAAAAAAAGAAGCTCAATTGCTCAATTCCAATTTAAAGGTGCGCTACCTGTTTTCATTTTGAGCTGTCTGGGTTAATTATATGTCCTTGCCAATTTCTCATTTTCTCCTTCTGTCCCTCAAGCATCAAAAATGAAATTCTAATCTTTATGTTATTGCTGCGTGCGAGTGTAGCCCATCGGCGATAGGTTAGAACTAACGATTATAGCCTGAGTGAGAAATGATGATCTTACATGGTGGCCATGGGGAAATTTGATAGGGATAAAAGCAGTGATTAACCATGCAGCAGCCCATGGGATTGTTTAAGGCTTTTGTTGCAATTCTCTGGTTTTCTTGCTGCTAAAATAATGGGCTGGGAGAGTCTTTAGCTCTCCCAGGCATGGGAGTGTGTCAGTGTCCAAAATGGTTTAAAAACGTTCTTCCCATCGAGTTGCTTAACTGCATTCCAATTGATTTCCTTTTCAATTCTATCCTCTGATTGGTCGATTAAAAAAAGAAGGCGTGGCTTCACAAAAAAGGGGCAAAGGCAACCTATATAAAGATGATCTTGTGGAGCGGTCCTCATGGTTCGCAGGTGGTCGAGGGGAGAGGGTCGTCTTCGGAATCCCACTCACCCACTCTGTTGTTATTTATAAAACTTATAAACTTATATTATAACTATATATATATATATATATATATATATATATATATATATATATATATATACACACACACTCACAATTTCACAATTTGGAATAAAATATTCGCAGACCAGCACTTCCCTTGTGAAATAAGTGTCTTTTTATTATTATACACACATTATAGTGCTCCAATGTTTCAGTCCCTCTTGGGACCTTTTTCAAGGAGCACTGTAAATGAATTGGAATTGGCCGTACACCCCTGAAATCGCTTGATTAGAGTGTGGATACGGAAGATATATCATTATATATATATTGTCGCAACGTTAAGGGGCAGATTTACTAAGCTCGAGTGAATTTTCGAAGTTAAAAAAAGTTCAAATTTTGAATTAATTTTTTGGACACTTCGACCTTCGAAAAGGATACTACGACTTTGAATTTACTTCGACTTCGATTCGAAGTAAAAATCATTCGAATATTCGACCATTCGATAATCGAAGTATTGTCTCTTTAAAAAAAACTTCGACTTCAACCTTCGCCAAATTAAAGCTATCGAAGTGCAATGTTCGCCTATGGGGACCTTCCACAGCACTTTTCTACGTTTTTTTGATCGAATAGAAAACCTTCGATCGATTGCTAAAAATCGTTCGAATCGTTCGTTTCCAACTATTTAATCGTTCGATCGAACGATTTCTATTCCATCATTCGATCGATCGAATATGCTAAAAATTGAAAAGGATTTCAATTCGAGGGTCGAGTTTCGAAGTTTTTTAACTTCGAAATTCTACCCTTAGTAAATCTGCTCCTAAATGTATAAAGATTACAGATTAATCGGAGGTATGCCCCTGGCTAGGTGTTCAACAGGTGGGGCTTAATGCTTCTTAATTCTTTAAAGGAAAACTATACCCCTCAAACAATGTAGGTCTCTATAAAGATACATTGCTTAAAACAGCTCATGCGTAAAACCCTGCTTCATGTAAACAAACCATTTTCATAATAATATACTTTTTTAGTAGTATGTGCCATTGGGTAATCATAAATAGAAAATTGCCATTTTAAAAAATATGGGCCACCCCCTGGGATTGTACGATTCACTGTGCAAACAAACTTACCAACAAACTATACATGTGAGGTCACATGAGCCAATTAACAGACAGAGTTCTGTCTTTTGCTTCCACACTTCTTCCTGTTACAGTTAGAGCTGCAGTATTTCTGGTCAGGTGATCTCTGAGGCAGCACACAGACCATCACAAAACGGTGGTTCAAGATAAGAGATGTATATATATATATATCGGTATGACAAGATTCTTTAATATGCCACTTCATTTGATATTAACGATCTGTTGCTTAAGTATTCATTTTGGAGGTATAGTTTTCCTTTAAGGCCGCCCGCTGCAGAAATCTGATGCAGGGGTAGGGTTGCCACCTGGCCAGTATTTTACCGGCCTGGCCGGTACAAATGATGGCTGATCCCAATGTTATTAATAGGGAATAAAGATAAATTTATAGGAAGGCCGGTATTTTTTTCCAAAAAAGGTGGCAACCCTATGCAGGGGCTGGCTGGGAAGTCATGTATTGAGCAGTTATTAACAGTTGTTATTGTTCTGATTAATATAATAGAATAAAATAGAAGCTGTGGCCATTCTCCATCATGTATGTGTTCAGTGTCCTTTTATTATGGTTCATGTTAAGGTAAATAAAATGCTGGCTACAACTACCATGTATTTCTGTGTTCTCTGTGTTTTTTAACGTTCCGTGCAAACAAAACATGTCTCCGTATTGGGGGATGGTTGCCTGACTGGGTAGCCCATCTTATCACATGGCAATGTAACGCTCGCAGCCTGTGGCTAGAAGAGATGAGCTGGCTTTGGAATGAGACCAGATTTCCCTGGAGCAGGATGGATGGATGGGGGTGTGAGCTGAGGTTGGTCCTGACACAAATGTGCACTGAGCAGCAAAGGAACAGAAATAGGAATTGTTCTGCTTGATGCCTATGGAGCTGCACACAGGGGATTAATGACAGATACTGGTGGATACTGCTTCTCTCTCTAACACAGACTTCAATGTGAGAGGTAAACAGGCCTCATGTACAGACACAATCCAAAATGTGTCAAAAAAGAGAAAAGGGAAAAAAACCAAGACAATAATAGTGTAGCGTTCTGGAATCACGCCTCCTTGTGCTTACATTCACACATTTATCAGTGCTAGTAACCCCACCTCGACCTTTTTAGGTGCCAAGTGTACTTATAACACCATCAATCTTCAAATGGTTCCCTTGGACAACAAAGGTGTGCGGAAAAACGTTTTATAAATACTTTAATAAAATACGTATTACACATGTTTTCGGTTTTAAAATCACTTTTAAAATTAAAGCGGCTCGTGCGATCTGAAATCCCTGCAGTGCGTGGTGTGGTGTCCACGGTGGACACCACACCAGATTAACCAGATTAACCAGATTAACTAAAGACCCTTATCCAGAAAACCATATAAAAATAATTTTCTAATTCTAAATCTTGTCCCTTTAGCCCATTACCTACCATGCTGCATAAGGCTTCCTGGCCCTGTTACAGGTGTTTATCTTTGGGTGTTCAATGGCTATTGTGTAAATAAATTTGTTATTAAGCAGGAAAGAAACATAATGTTTCCTAAATTCAGAATCAACCAGTATATTGTCCCTTTTAAGCATGGTGCCGTGCAGTGTTAGGCTTATTGGGCCAGGAAATTTTCTTTTAGAAGCACTTGAATAGCGTACTAGTGCCTAGCATGTAAATAAATGGATCATTAAGCAGCTAAGAAGGTGCCAAGAAGAGATCTGAAAATGCAGTTTGACAAGCAAGAGCCGAGCATGGAATCTGACATTTGGAGCAGCCCCTAAACACAACTCCAACTGACTGGTATCCAACGCCACAACCTGAGCTTGGCATGTATGCAGGTCTGGACTGAGAATCAAAACAGACCCTGGCATTTCAGGTACCCAGAGGCCCCAACAGGCCACACAGAGGCGAAAACACCCCTCCACCAGCCCACTAAATAGTGACTGTCTTACAGCAGCCCCTCTGGCATTTGCCAGAACCCACAGATTGCCAGTCCGGGCCTGCATGTATGCATCAAATACTTATTATATACAAGCATGGGATCCATTATCTGGAAACCTGTTATCCAGAAAGTTCCTAATTATGGGATGACTGGTGCCAATAGACTTTATTTCATCAAAAACGATTTCCTTTTTCTTTGTAATAATAAAACAGTAACTTGTACTTGATGCCAATTAATATATAATTCATCCTTATTGGAAGCAAAACCAGCCTAATGGGTTTATTTAATGTTTACATGATTTTCAAGTAGGGTAAGAGCACACGCTAAGATTCGGTGACATTTAGTCACCCTGCAACAAATCTCCTGTTCTTTGGGCAACTAATCTCCCAAAAAGCCTTCACGCCAACTAGAATCTAAATCACCGGCAGGATGACACTCGGAGCACTTCATTTTCCTCATGAGGAAACTTTGGGCGACTTCGGAAAACGAAGCGATCCGAGTGCCATCCTGCCGGTGATTTAGATTCTAGCTGGCGTCGTCCGAAGAAGAGGCGATTTGTCGCCGGGGCGACTAATCTCCCCGAATCTTTGCATGTGTCTCTGTCCTTAAGAAATGAAGATCCATATCATGGAAAGGCATTATCCGGAAAAACCCAGGTCCCAAGCATTCTGGATAACAGGTCCCATACCTTGCTGATTTATTAAATAGAAACTCAGTCTGAAAACAAAAAGCCTGAATGCTGCAGGGGCAGAGACACGTGAAGATTCAGGGAGATTAGTAAGCGGGCCACAAATCGCCTCTTCTTCGGGGCTGACTCTAAGAGACACTTGGGTGCAAATTGTGTTTTGTATTTATTTTCATCTCATTTCAGTGTCATTCTGAATGCGCTGTACTCATGTGACAATAAATCAATAGGCTCCTATGTTTCAGCTTACACAGACCTTCATGCTATACTGCAGTGCACTGTGGAGGTTAAAGGAGTGGTTCACCTTTAAGTTAACTTTTAGTATGGCTCATTCTCAGCAACTTTTACAATGGTCTTAATGTTTTGTATAGTTTTTGAATTATTTGCTTTCTTCTTCTGACTCTTTCCAGCTTTCAAATGGGGATCACTGACCCCATCTAAAAACAAATGCTCTGTAAAGCTAGCAATTTATAGTTATTGAGTCTTTTTATTACCCGTCTTTCTATTCAGTCCCTCTCCTGTTCATATTAAAGTCTCTTATTCAGATCAGTGCTAGTCTACATCATACTAAAAGTTAACTCAAAGATGAGCAGCCTCTTACGCTTTAGCCCCTTAAAGTGTCTGTACTGCCAACTCCTTCTCCTCAACCCTGATAAAACATAACAGGAGAATAAAATAGACACTGTAGGTTTTAATAGAATTTCTGAACAATAAAAAAACTGCAGGTTGGTCAATTCCTGACTGTTCCTTGAAGCCCATTCCTGCAGGACTGACCTCTGGAGAAGTCCTTAGGCTTCTGATCACATACATTTGCTTGATGAAATCAATCACTAAAGCCTGTCTAAGCAGCTCTTCTTTGAATATGGCTTTATCACAAAAGGAATTGATTATGTGTAAGTGGATGTGGCGGTGGCGTGAGTGTGAGTAAATCAGGAGGCTCCATGACCCGCAGCAGATGAATGAGGAGCACAAACGCAGCCCCAGCCTTCACACTCTATTGATGGATGAGATTTTTACCTTCCCAGCTTATGGTCTGTACAGACTCTGTAGGGAAATAACAAACAGACAAAAACGACTAAGGGCTGAACATTTCCAGCTGAACAATACTGTAAACAAAGATAAATGTCATGGCAGAGGCAATAGATTTTCCTGTATTGATCGGCACTTTCATAGGATTGTCCCTTTATTCTCAGGCGTATAAAGGCTGCCAGCTGAATAGCCACAAAAGGCCTTAGGGGATCTGGCCAAGACTTACTCAGCAGGAACACCATGAATTGCTGTGGCTGCTTTCAACTGGAGCTTTCACAGTTCCGCTGGAAATGGCGGCTTCATGACTCCAATATACACAGCAAATTGTCTATATAACACACATCCTAGGGAATGATACATCTCCTGTTGTACAATATAAACATATTAGAAGCCGCTGAGAACTTCCAAGGCAACATAAAGGCCTTCAGCTTTTATGAGACTTCCATAACGATACTTATATTTTACAGCAAGGGTTCAATGAGTCAAGTGACCAATTATGACATCACTAAGCACTGAGTATATGGATATATTGTATACATTAGACATAGCTTGTGTATTCTAGTTCTTTCAGAGAAAAAAAAAATTAAAGATGCTTATACATGGCCCAATGAAAGACACCAATTTGGCTCATCCAAAGCTTATCAGCTCATGGGGCCCAACTAGGGTTGCTACCTGGCCGGTATTTTACCAGCCTGGCAGGCAAAAATTATGATTGATCCCAATGTTATTAATAGGGAAAAAAGATAAATATATAGGAAGGCTGGTATTTTTTGCCAGAAAAGGTGGCACCCTAGGCCCAACCTGACTTATACCTGTTTTAGATATCTATAGGCGAATTGATGTGCTCCTCTTTCACTGGGTTTCCATAGAGCCGCTGTATGATCCCACACACCAATGATCCTGTGTGTTGGTTGTGCCCAAACCGGACATAGATCTGCTCATCTGGTGACCTTGCCAAACGTTCCGTTGTGTTGCAAGTTAATGGTGCTCATGGCTGTATCAGTGTTGCACCGTGTTTCGGTGTGAAAATTCAAAATAAATAGACGCCAGGGACCTGGGTTTAACGCCCAAATATAGGTTCTCCTCCTGAGTGTTCCTGAGTGCTCTACAATTCAATACTAACTGATTCAAGGATTTTGACCTTCTTGTGTTGTTCCTGACTACACTGACTACAAAGCCTGCCTTTGACAATGCCTGGCTTTCTACCTTGATCTGTTTAATCCCTTTGGTACCATGAACTGGACTTTTATCTGCTAATTCGTATAGCAGTTTCCTCCTTGGTCCCACTAACCCTACAAGTGCTGTCAGGTCTTGAAAGTGACCAGGTTAAGTAAATTAAATACATAGGGGATTTGCCATAACATACATAATATACAGAAAGAAGACCATGGGGGAAATTCACTAAAGGGCGAAGTGACTAACGTTAGCGAATAAACATTAACGTTGGCGTAAATTCGCTAGCGAAGGAGATAGACTCTAACGCTACTTCCTACTCTAACACCAGGCGAATTTTCGCTCTGTCGAATGGAAGTAACTACGCAAATTCACTAAGATACGGATGTTACTGAACGTTACCTGTTGCGCCAAACTTGCCTTTCGCCAGCTCAGACCAGGCGAAGTGCAATAGAGTAGAAAAGAGTTCCTCAAAAGAAAGTTGAACATTTTTCTAAGTCCCAAAAAACGCTGGCGTCTTTTACTTTTTACAGGGTGATAGGCTGAAAAAGATTGTACATTTCTTTTTGGGTTCCCTCCTTCCCCACTACATTTCCTAAAATATGGCATCTAAACTATACAGTGGGTTCCCTGGCCTTGTGTAGTGTAATAGTTACTGCAACATATATGTCCATTGTACCTTAAATTCACGCCGTATGCTAATTAGGCATCGCTAGCGTAACTTCGAACGGCTGAGCATATTATCGCTAGCGCAACTTCGCAAGTGTTCGGAACTTCGGATTTTCGTGAATTAGCGTTGTCCTGGCGAATCTACGCCTGGCAAAGTGTTGCAATGTCAGCAAAGCCGTCGCTGGCGCAATTTCGGGGGTAAGTAAATTTGCCCCCATGTGTTTCCAACCTGGGGACATCTGGGCCAAAGGGTTTTTTTTATCCAGGACAAAGTACAGAGTGCAGCCAGTCCAATAATGGTCATTTATTACTGCAATTAGAATGTGCATGCAATGTTTTTTTACCCACAAGGCAACTGGACTTCATTTGGGCTGCAAACATAAACTACTGTTTTATGTCTGGCTTTCATTGTGAAATCAAGCCTTGTCCCCACTATTATGCAACTGCCTTTAAAATACAGGTATGTTATCCAGAAAGCTCGGGACCTGGGGGTTTTCCCAGATTTGGATCTTCATACCTTATAGCCACTAAAAAAAATCATGTAAATATTAAATAAACCGAATAATAAGGATTAATTATATCTGTTAAAGGAAATCACTTTAAAAAATTGGATTATTTAATTGTAATGGAGTCTTTGGGGGATAAACATTCAGTAATTCTGAACTTTCTGGATAACAGGTTTCTGGGTAGCAGATCCCATACCCGTACCCAGTAAACAACATTGTAGAGAACTGTAAGAACAACATTTAAGGTTTAGGATTTGGTATAACTGCAGCTGAATCAGCAAATTGTGAAAAACAGGGTTTATTTTTATATATAGAAAACAGCATTTTGTACAGAATAAAGTGACACTATGTCCTGTATCAATACTCAGTATTAGGTTTCATTCTGCATCGGGTGAGTGATAGGCTATTGGCTAACGTGTGTATATCATCAGCAGGATTGATTGACATTGTGCTTTGATAAGGAAGGTGACATGCGGTGACAATTACGTGGCTTTGTTCCTCAGTGTGGGGCGCCGTACTAACCTGAGGAGGGTTGACATGCGCTAACGGTGAAAGTGGCGCCTGACGTCAGGGTGATAAGTGATCTCTTCCTGAGGTCTTTATGCACCTAGTAATGCCATTAAATAAAAGAAAGACTAAGAAAACCTAATATACAATGAGACATTCAGCAGCAGCAACCGCTCATCTCTCACATGGGTTTTGGGGGTCACTGGGATGATAAACAGTTTTACAGGAATCTCCCATAGCCAAGGCCAGAGAGAAAGTATTGCTAACACAGCTTTCCTAGGAAGCTTTAGTTTTTACTACAAAATAAGATTCAAGCTACTGTTTCCCATCAGTCCGTAAATTCCGGAGAAGAAGTTGATACAACAATACAGTCAGTTCACTTGTTCGGCAGGGGAGCTTCCGGCACAGTCCGGGGAGGGTCCATACTTTGCAGATATTCCCTCTGAAACTGCCCGTCCCCACCATCACAACAAGTGTTCACGTTATGGGCTGCCATGTCTTTTCGTAGCAGCCCTTTCTTAAGAAAGACTTTTTAGGTACTAGAGGAGAACCATTTCTGAAACAAGGAGAAAAAAACTCACCCCCCGAGTAAAGCTGCGATACGCTATACTAAATAAATCAAAATAATCCAGTCCAAAGTATCACGCTGCTATCAAACAGCATAGTCCAAAAAATATATATATATATATTAATAATAATAAGCACCTCAGCTCCGAAATATACACTGTCTGGACAAACCATGGCATTAATATGTCCCATAATATACACTGTAATTTGTATGCGGCAAGTATGCTCATTGACAAATTTTCATAGCCAATATGTCTGACTCTACTGACCTTCAGAAAGTTCATATTGCTGCTGGAAAGGCTGCGGCATGCATTATCCATACTGTAGAATCACAGAATTGTCCGTCGTGGCATTATTCAAGCGAGCGGTACTTAAATGCAAGCGACTCAACGAAAGGCAAAACTTGCCCGTCAATTATTAATACCCTAAAATGGTACCGTGACCTTTCCAGATGGAGAGTTAGAATCAGGTCCGGACTGAGAATTAAAATAAGCCCTGGCATGTCAGGTACACAGAGGACCAGTCAGCCCACATAGAGGCCCAAACATCCCCCACCAGCCTACTAAATACTGACTTTCTATGGGACCTTATAGCAGCCCCTCTGGCATTTGCCAGAACCCACAGATTGCCAGTCCGGGCCTGGTTAGAATATAAATGTGTGAATGGCCTGTACCTCTTACAGCTTCCCTGTATTCTAGTTTATTGGGCCCCTCTTTGGAGGAAAACTCTTGCAATTGGCTATGAGCACCTGTTTGTTGTTAAAGGGGTTGTTCACCTTCCAAACACTTTTTTTCAGTTGAGTTGTTTTCAGATTGTTCACCAGAAATAAAGATTTTTTTTTTCAATTGCTTTCCTTCTGATATTTTTTACAGTTTTCCCAAAATGTAAGTTTAAATTTGATAGATTACTCAGTGGCATCTGTGGAATATCAGCGACTATTGTATCCATTCTAACCGCTGCCTTTAATAAAACTCAGGAATTCTGCACAGCAGGGACAAAGATAAGAAATGGATAAAACTAAATGTATCAATATAGAACAGTTACAGAGTCAGCGACCCCCTCCCAGAGCTGCTTTAGAAGGTGAAAAATGAAATGTGTAATTGGTAAAAAGTCTTTATTTCTGGTGAACTATTTGAAGCCAACTGAACTGAAAAAAAGTGTTTGAAGGCGAACAATCCCTTTAAGCCACTTCGAAGTTAAGGAAAATTACACTTTAATCATTAAGACTCCAGGGTAGGTAGCTTAATCGAGAACCAACAGCAAACGTGGTACCCATGTAATGCTAATAAGGCCACCACAGCAGGTTCTGTGACCTCTAAAAAAACTCTTAGCTTGTTGTTCCTTGTCCTAATATGATTAAAGAACTTCTCAGTCACTTGAAATAACCAGGCTTGGGCGAATTTGACCCATTTCATTTCGTCAAAAATTCGCCGCAGGTGAAATGTTGCCGACGTCCATATTAAAGTCTAAAAATTATTGACGCGCGACGCCATACAAGTCTATGGCCGTCATTTCTGAGGCAAAACGAGGCAAAAAAATTCGCCCATCCCTAGAGATAACCTTATATTGAACAGTAGGGGGTTACATTTAGAAGGGACCAACGGATAGTTAATTACCGGTCCTACTTTGCCCAGACAGTGTATATAGCTATATATATAAAACAAAAGTACATCAATTCAAATAAAAGGGAAACAGTAGAAGAGAAGTAGACTGGGATAAAGAGGAAAAGTGACATAAGGTTAAAAAAATAAAATAAAAGGAAAAGAAGTTCTTCTGAAAGGTGTTCATCAGTCTTTGTGCTCTGTTGTTGGGTTTCCAATGTGAGAGTTACCACATGTAATAGCTCCGGGATGTGTCCACCTGGGAAGCTTTCGCCTCTGCAGTCCCCTCTTTCTCCTTTTCGCTGTCTCCTTCCCACAGGCTTATGAGAGGAGGATAGAGCTCGTTGAGTGGAATGGATGAGGTTTTTTGCATATACTTCTTCAAAGAGTGGCGATAGTTTTTTCTCTGGAACCTTTTGGCGGCATAAACAGAAACGGAGGCAAAACTTATCAGGGCAAATAGGGAACCCATGACGGCAGCCAGGGCAGCACTGGTTTCCTGATCAGTAACAGTCATTGAGTAGGACGTGCCTTTGGTAGTGACGTTGATGCAAGCACGCTGAGCTTGTTGGTGCAGCCCAGACACCGTCAGGCACACTTCATATTCAGTGGCTGGCTGAAGATGGGTGAGATTGTACTCATGGACATCTGCCGGCACACGTGCTGTATAAGTGATATGTGGGTTATCAATCTTCATGGTGGCTGATGACCACTTAAGGTTAGAAGCTAAAACACTTGAACTAACCTTCCATGATACCAAGACTGAACTGGATTCTGCTTGTTGAACATAAAGTCTAAGAGCTTGGGTGCCATCTAACAAGGTTCCATTTACTTTCAGCATGGCCACCTTTGTATCGGCGCCTTCAGAATTCTGTGCCACACATGTGTAACGTCCAGAATCCTCAACCTGCACATTAAAGATCTGCAAACTGCCCTCTCCACTTAGGCGGTACTTGTCAGAAAGAGTTTCCGTTGTCACTTTATGCCCCAAAGGAGTCACCCAGTATATTTCTGGTTCAGGCTCTGCCATTGCCCTGCAGTCTAGTGAAATTGTCATCCCTATATCCAGGCTGAGATGACTGGGAAATGTATCTTGGGATATCATGGGCAGACACTGCTCTCCTGCAGGGTCTTGAGCTAACGCTTCCTTTACAGGCTGCCCACGGTATTCAGGAGGTAAAGCACAGAACATAGACAGAGGCTCCATGAAACGGATGCTGGTTTGGTTAGAACCCATCCAGTGCAGGACACAGTCACATCGTAGTGGGTTGCTGTGAATACTGATCTCACGCAGGTTTGGGAGGGATTCAACAGTCCCACGATACACAGAGTTCAGTGCATTGTTATTTAGCATTAGGCTCTCAAGGGTAGGCACATTCCTAAAAGCGGATCGGTGGATATAAGAGAGCTTGGGGTTATTTGTAGCCTCCAATTTAGTTAGTTCAGGGAGATTTTCCAGTGCATAGTGATCTACAGACACCAGCTCTGCCATGTTATTGATACCAAGTTCTTTTAATTTCAGCATGTTCTTAAAGTCACCTTCCTGGATCTTGCGAATAGGGTTCTTATTGAGGTCCAAAAATTTTAGATTGGGCACTTTTTGCAGAGCAAGCTGGGGAACTTTGCCAAGTTTGTTATCATAGAATGAGAGACTCTCCAGGTTATCCAAACCCAGCAATGCATTTCCTGGGATGTCACTTAGGTACATTCCCGCTAGCACCAAGCTTCTTAAGTTAACAAGCGGTTGGAAGTTGAAGTCTAGGATCCCAATTACTGGATTCTCTCCAATCATCAAAATTTCAAGGTTGGGGGTGGATTCAAACCAGCGGCTGTCAATTATACGTAACTTATTAGAGTTTAGGTGCAGCCTGAGTAGATTACGCAGTCCAGAGAAGGCACTAGGAGAGATGGAATTAAGCTGGTTGTGATTAATGTAGAGTTCCTGCAGGTTAGTCAAGTCCTGTAGACAATAGTCAGTCATTTCAAAAATCTGATTCTCCTCCAAATGCAAAGTAGTCAGCTGGCTAAGATTTGACAAGCCCACATCTTGGATGGAGGTGAAGTTATTCTGGGACAAGTCGAGCTCTGTTAGATTGACCAGTCTTTGCAGTTCTCCGTTGGTCTTACCAATGTTATTGCTTTGCAAGAGAAGCACCTGTGTATCCAAAGAGAGATTTTCTGGGATCTTTGTTAAACGTAGGTCATTGCAATCCACTGTTGTGGCTTCACGGTATGTAGACTGAGGGGTAAACCATGGACGGATCTCACAAACACAGAGCTGGGGGCAATCATTAGTTGGAGCTGAGGAGTCAGTTAATGAGCTAGTAAGAAGTCCAAGCACCAGCTGACAGGCAGTCAAGACAAGGACACTAATCCGAGCCATTTCCGTGCCGAGTCCAGACACAAATGGTGGATCTTGAAAGTAGTTGAGGTTCTCTCCTGCCTAGATATGATTCAGTCATACAATGATCTGCAGCACCTGCAATGGGACATAAATATAATTATTAGCTCCAGGAATGGAAAACACATACAAGCTTATTAAGAAACAAGACACTAAGCAAAATTACAGTCAAACGAAACGGTTTACTTTTGTTTGTATTGTCTATATGTTTATTTCTAGTTACAGTAATACTTGTATAGAAAAGGGGAATAGACTATAAATACATTAATATGTGCAGTAGTTAGAAGTGCCATGTTTTAAGAAAACTCTGTACAATTAAGAGGACGGGTAACAGACATAAACATGAGGTTAATAAGTGCTGCTATTCTCAATGGTTAGGAAATTGGCCTCCTATTGGGTTGTTTCTCCAAAAAGTTGGATTTTACTTTAGCTTTCAACTTATATAGGAATTTAGGAATGGAATATGCAACCCACAGTCCACACCTTCCAAAATTTACCTTCATTTTTTTTAAAAGTTGATTATTGATCCCCCTTCCCCACCACTGATATAGAGCTCCAGCGTTATATAAACGACACTTGCCCTAGTATCATATTCATTTACATTCTCCTGACCGTCATGCACATTCTAAAGGTGGCCATAGACGTAACAATTACTATCTTTCTTGGAAAAGATCGAACGTTTGGCCGTATGGCTGAACGATCGGATTACGATACGCCAAGGGGCTCCGACGGGTTGGTCGGTTAAAAATCAAACCTTCCCGATCTATATCGTGGCCAGATATCGATCGGGAAGACCCGTCGGAAGCCCCCATGCACTGGCGGTTAAGCTGTCAAATTGGTCTAAACGACCGATATCGGCAGCTTTATCTGCCCGTGTATGGCCACCTTAATTCTACCTGTATCTGACGATTCAGCACTAACAATGGCCGATGTTTGGGTGCCTTCAAAGGCACCCGATCAAAATTTTCCGTCCAGCCCGATCGACGAGCCAACTGATATCCAAGTCTTCTGCCGATATCTGTTGGCTCTTTTTCCACCAAACACACCAAACATCGGACGAAAATTAGTTTCGTTTGATATTATCTGTGCGTCTATGGCCACCTTTACCCTTAGAATCTTAGGTTTGATGCCCACATACAAACCTCTCAAACATTATGCTATGTAGTTATACATAGTACACCATAACTGTGGCAGCAGAGCACCCATTTCTGTTACTAAGTATGTCAACTAAAAGCATTTTGCTTATAATGTGCCTTAGCCCCAGGGATGAATTAAGTCATTATTATAACACTTCTGTATCCCACCAGGATTCTGTAAAATCCACCATCTGTGCCAAGACTTGGAAACGGGGTTACAGGTGTTCGACCACTTTGGCCAAAAAATTGGGGCTCAAACCATTATTTATTGAATTCAATGTGACTTGATGAACATATCAGCTGAAAAGCCATGCTTGGAATAAGAAGCATGTCCAATCTCATGCAACAAGTCCTATGCAGTTGCAGAACAATGAGACACAATTGGGAACAATATGGAGATTTGATTTGCCTTGTGATCGAGAGCAATGCAGCAAAGCAGCACCTCTTGCAGTTCGAACATGAACAGTATGAAAGCATGCCATTCCAATAGAAATAAATGAAAAACTCATATTAGAATTCACATTGAAAATGCAACTACAGTGGAAGGCCCATTTGAAGTTTTTTAGGGGACCAGTAAAATGTAGGAAATTGTGAAATTAGGGAAATGCATTATGCATTATATATATATTGGTGGGACCACAAAAAATACTGCAAAACTGGGAAAACTTCCAATCAGGGTATGTAATATTGAGGTATGACTGTATGTAGGAAGCCGAAATCCATCTTTGTTAATGCCCCATAAACATTTCAGCAGCTGCATGCACAGAGTCTTGCTGACACAAACATACAGAAAATAATTCATCAACGTCTATCATAATGATCTCTTCAATACTTCCCGAAAAATCATCGCTCACTGGTTTATAGATTGTATTCATATCAGACACACACACACAGACAGAAACATCACAAAGATCACTTCTACTGCAATCTCTTCCACAAGTCTCCGCATATTCTAGTTCCCTAATCAAAGCCACAGCGTAACAAAAAGCACTACTAGTTTTTAGACCGGAGCTGGAGTCGGACAATACCAACCCTCGTGCACACTGGCTACACCCATGTAAACCTAGAACCCTATTCAGCCACCTCCCGGGCTATTCATACACAAATAAGGTGACAGCTGTGACTAGCACATGGTGGTGACATCAGACAGCCGAGGCCATAGAAGAAAATCGAATTGATATTATATTAACCTTGCCGCCTTATACACTTAACAACTTTATTTTCCAGTCTCCGGATTTGCATGGATATTAAGCACAAAGGAGGCTTTGCATGCAGGAGGAGGAGGCTGGGAAACTGGGCAAATGTATTTATACAGACTTCTGAAGTGCAGACGGGGCGCAGATTTTCACACTAATGCATTGCAGAGAAAATCTCCTTTGCTGACAGAGGGATTTCAGCACAGAGCAATGCAGGCTGGGAAAGGGCAGAGAAAGCAGACCATGGGCAGACTGCAGCATTTGGAACAAGGGGTCTTGATCGATATCTTTATCAAGGCTTTATGAATAATTTGTATAGCTTTAGTACAATATGACTGGGTACATAGCTAGAATCAGAGCCAGAATTCCATCATTTAGTCACTTGGGTCATTGTTCCACTGGTGCTTGTGAAGGATATTTCATTGTATCTTGGCATAGGAATTAGGATACATCATGTACCTAAATAACAGAAATAAGGGTAGAAAGGCAGAATATACTATTTCCGTAAACTTTCATATACCAGAAGCCTAAAAGTGAAACCCTACTTGTAAAGACCATTTTATTTCCTTTTTTTTAATAAAGTAGTAGGAAAACCTGAGACCCTCCACCCTACACCATGAAGTTTGCTTTTGGGAGCTGTAGAGAACCACAGATGGGTAATGGAATTCCGAGAGTTGTAGTTCTTTAGTGGCTAGGGCACTACGGGCTGGAGATCCCAGATCTGTCCAATTGTCCCTTTCTTAAAATCTTCAATATAGTGTTTTGTACATACTGTATAACTATCTGCATTATTGTGAAACTAGAGGAGGTCGATTGTTGGCTAAAAGGGACAACAGAAAGGGACAGCATGTGGCAAAGGGCAACAGGCAAGGGCACCAATGGGGACAGACGGCTGCAATTATGAAAGTGCAATTAAACTCTTGGTCCTATTAAAAAAGTGCAGCAACCATGAGCTCATACACTTTAGGTAGATGGCTTATTTAGCATAGAGTTGTTGTCCTTGAGCTTTAAATGGACATGCAACAAATTAAAGGATCTCTGCACTGTGATATTTTTTTCCCGTTATTCTGGGCAGTTTACTGTGCCCACGCCTGTATAAGCTCAGTTATATCATTATATCTGCAGTTTAAGTATATCTTTACCATAAAACTATGCATCTGTGAGTTTTTAGAGATGCATGCTGGTCTGTGAGCTAGAGATGGAGCTAACCACTGTGTTTGTGAGGCACAGATGGAACTATCTGCAGGCAAGTCTAAAGTAGACAGACTTAGCTGCAATAATGTGTATGTATGAAATAGTAGATACAGACTGTATGTGTGTGACAAATGGAGCTACCTGCAGATGCTGTGTGTAAGTTAGAGATGGAGCTACTACAGACCGTATATGTGTGACAGATGGAGATACATGCAGATGCTGTGTGTAAGTAAGAGATGGAGCTACTACACACTCTATGTGTATGACAGATGGAGCTACCTGCAGATGCTGTGTGTAAGTGAGATTGGAGCTACTACAGACCGTATGTGTGTGACAGATGGAGCTACCTGCTGATGCTGTGTGTGACTGTGTGAGTGAGAGATAGAGCTACTACAGACCGTATGTATGTGACAGATGGAGATGCTGTGTGTCGGCAAAACCTCCATAAATAACAGATGGAGCTACATGAGTGCACATATTAAAGGAGATTTATAGTTTATGACCTAAAGTACCATGTCTAACAGGTTTTGACCAGCAACCAGTCTCTCTCCAGGGCTGCAATAGAACAGTGCCAGGGACTGATCTCTGCTGTAGATAAAACATTGATGTGTGTAACAGAATACTTTTTAATGCAGTATTTCCCAGAAATGGCAGCCTGCTTGTGTTAGTAAGCTGGATGAGCTCTACATCATATACGTATATATATATATATCTAGATATTGTAATAGAAAGTCCTTTAAATGATGAGGAAATTGCATAATGAAACTTGCTGTGGCTCCTGAACTGGTTCATGTTGTACATTGTAGAACTGACACTGTGACCATGTTGTTAGGGGTTGCTACAAGCAGGGGCCATAGCAA